>NC_091068.1:167174612-167903362 GCF_000393655.2 Nicotiana sylvestris | reverse complement strand
TGGTCGCTAAATTTGAATTATATTTTTTTATATTTTATAAAAAAATTTAAATAAAAATATAATTATTAACATTTTATAATTAGCGACCAAAGTTGGTCGCTATCTGCTTACCCCTTAATTAGCGACCAACTTTGGTCGCTAATTTAAGTTATATTTATTTATATTTTATAATTTTTTAAAAATAATATTATAATTATTATAATTATATAAGTGGGTCCCTCTGTAGCGACCAACGTTGGTCGCTAAGCTCAGTATACCTTTGACCAAGCAAGTCTGACCAGTCCGGTCAATATTTTGACAAAATTAGCGACCAAGTAGCGACCAACCTTGATCGCTAATGTATATCAAATAATTATTTTATTATTTTCGCCAATTTAGCAACCAACTTTGATCGCTTTTCTTGACAGACCAACTTTGGTCGCTAAAGTTTGGTCTTTTTTTTCCGGAATTCTAGTAGCGTAATTAATATTTCTTTATCTGTCGTTGAAGATCAAAAGTTTGTAGGAGAGATTACCAGAAGTCACTTCATTAATTGGCTGAATCTTAATCAGTTCCTCGCATGCCTCCCAAAGAAGTTCACGAATGAATGAATATAAAGCAAGTCCTCTTGGTGTCCCGATCCGAGTTTTCCACCCTCGAAATCGTGATGGCGCCTAACATTGTACCTGCTAGGCAAGCCAACGTTTCAAGATATTCTACCTTTTTCTTTTATCTTTCAAATGTTTATTACTTAACAATATAAAACAGCGGATATAATTGCGGAAGAAAGCAGTTTAAAAGTTTAACTTTATACAATAACAAAAACCAAAGTAACATCCACCCAGAACAGGTGTCATAACTCACGAGCTATCTAAGATTACTACAAATAAAGGTTTGAACGAAAGTTTTACATCTGTCTGAAGTAGATAGAAAGAAAATAAAATGAGATAGAAGGGGACGGTAGGGCCTGCGGACGTCTGCAGGACTACCTTAGGTCTTCGGTGCGCAGTGATAGCGACAAACCTCACGATCAGCCACTAGCTCTAAAATCTGCATAGAAAGTGCAGAGTACAGTATCAGTACAACCGACCCCATATACTGGTAAGTGTCGAGCCTACCCTCGACAAAGTAGTGACGAGGCTATGGCGGGACATACAACATATACAACTTGCAACAGTTTACACTAAACAGAAAGGAAGTACGAAATATAATAGATAAATAACTGGCATCAAGTAAATCCTGAACCCAAATGTTCCACTAAATTTCAGCCATAACCAATCCTTAAGGGTGTCCCAGCATCACAATAATAGACCTCAACAGATAATGAACACATAAAAACAACTGATGCGGTGTGTATCCTGATCCCATCATATACACAACAACAGAATCAATATTTACTTTTATCCATGCAACCCGATCCCACATGCCTACACTTATTACTCCTCAACACATATCACCCTTATTCCTCCTATTGTGGCGCTTAACCCGATCCCACATGTCCACCCTTATTACTCCTTGTTGCGGCATGCAACCCGATCCCATCATATAATACTGTTGCGGCATGCAACCTGATCCTAATATATAAATCAACACCAATCACAAAAATAAAGACAAGTGCAAATTAAGCCAAATCCTCCAATGTACTTATACCTCAATTCACGCAATAGAATAAAACTACGATTAAACAACTTCACCAGTGTAAACTATTCAGCGAGACCAACCAAGATGTACCACGAGGCACCCATAAACCAATAAAGACCAACAGAATAATAAAATGAAACCAAGAAATAATTGAATACTTTAATAAGAAGAGCAACAATTAATATGAAGTAATTAGACATAGAAGTATTTATGAGCAAGTAGCAATTAAAAGATGGAGACATTTATGAGCAAATAACAATTAAGGCATGGAAACAGTTTAAGCAAGTAGTAATTAAGACAAGGAATGATATAATAGGAAACGGGGAAGGGAACGAATTAAAAATAAAAATTTGGTGGCGCATAGGTACTCGTCACCACACCTATACGCCACACACATGAGATTTCACATAGCACATAAGTCGGGGATTCCTATTCCTTTAAGTCAAGGTTAAACCAAACATTTACCTCAAGCCAACGGGTCATTCAACATTCAACCACCGCTTTACCTCTCGATTCCACCACCAATTCACTCGTATCAAGCCAGAATTAATTCAATAACATCAATAAATGCTAAATAAACCAATTCTAATGCATGAATATGAATTCCCAAATGTTTTTCCCAAAAAGTCAAAAATTGACCCCAAGCTTGCTTGGTAAAAACTTGAAGTTCAAACCAAAACCCGACTACCAATTCACCCACGAATCCAAATATGCAATTAGTTTTGAAATCCGACCTCAAATTGAGGTCCAAATCCCTGAAATTTAAAAATCCTAATTTCTACCCAAAAATACCCAATTTCCCATGAAAAACCTTAGATTTTGTGATGAAATCTTGTAAAAAGATGAAGTAGATTGAGAGAACTGAGTTAGAAGTTGTTTACCTATGATTTGCGGCAGCACTTTTCTTTGGAAAATCGCCTATGAGAGCTTAGGGTTTGAGAGAATTTGAAAAATGATGAAAATCTCGTTTAAGTTGTAATTTACACAGTCGTAGTTATCGCATTTGTGATGACAAGTTCGCAAATGCGAACTCCCAAATGCGGCCAAGGCTTCGCAAATGCTAAGGTTGGTGTAACGACCCGACCGGTCGTTTTGAACTTTTGCACTTTGATTGCCAGTTCTCGGGCATGACTTGCCTCGTGTAACGTATTATGACTGATGTAGATCGTTGGTTTTGGTTTTCAGTAAAAATCAGAATGAATTTGAAGGAACAGTCTCAGTTAAAAGCTTTGAATTTGAAAGGTTTGACTAAGAGTTGACTTATTTGTATATGAGCTCGGATCAGAAGTTTTATGATTTGGATAGCTTCGTTGGGTGATTTATCACTTAGGAACGTAATCGGAATGCATTTTGGAAGTCCGTGGAAGGATTTGGCTTGAATTGGCAAAGTTAATATTTTGGCGAATTCCGGTTGATAGGTGAAATTTTGATCCGAGGGTCGGAATGGAATTCCGAGAGTTGTTGTAGCTTTGTTATGTCATTTGTGATGTGTGTGCAAAATTTCAGGTCATTCGGACGTCGTTTGGTCGACTTTTTGATCGAATTCGGATTTCGGAAGTTTTGGAATTCTTAGGCTTGAATCCGAGGGTGATTTGATGTTTTGATGTTGTTTTTAGCATTCCGAAGGTTGGAACAAGTTTGAATTATGTTATGAGGGGTGTTGGCATGTTTGGTCGGGGTCCCATGAGTCTCGGATAAGTTTTGGAAGAGTTTTTGGAAGATTTTGCCGTTTTGAGCATAAGCATGTAATGATCCAAAGATCCATTTTTAATTTTAGAGATCGAAATTTGATTTCGAGACTTCCAAAATTTTGATAATGAATTATAGGACTGATCTGGAAAGTTTGGTCTAATTTCATCAAGTCGCGATTGGGTTTTTGACACGAAATATGAGTTAACTGTTTAACGAGCGAAATGGGTATTGAACTGAGCAAATGAGCTCCAAATTGAGTTTCGACTGAAGGACTATGTTCATATTATTATTTGTGACTCATAGGAACAAGAATCATCGAATTTCGAGTTCGTATGATGGAGTTAGAGCCTTTTTAGTGAAAAGAAAAGTTGCTGCAATTTTCTGGGCAGTTTCTGCATTTTTCGCACGTGTGAACAATGACAGCACCTGCGTGAACAGTACCGTGTATAGTACCCCGTGAATAGTACCGTGTACAGTATCCCATGAACAGTACCGTGAACAGTACCCCGTGAACAGTGTGAACAATACCGGACAGAATGTTTCATCCCATTTTCCATTTTTACCAAATTGGAGCTCGGGGAGAGGCGATTTTTGGGAGATTTTCAGAGAAAACAATGGGGTAAGTGTTATTAACTTAATTTTGGTTAGATTACCTGAATCTATTACTAGTTTTGGCATTTAATTGGTGATTTTAGTTGGGAAAATCTTGAAAACTCTCTTAGTTTAATTTGAAGATTTGAGGGTCGAGTTGATGTCTGATTTTAGTAAAATTGGTATGGTTGGACTCGTGGTTAGATGAGGTTTCATATTCCGTAATTTTTGTCGGGTTCCGAGATGTGGGCCCCACGGGAGAATTTTGAGTGCAATTTCGTATTTTTAATGGAAAATGTAGAATTTCATATGGAATTAATTCCTATAATTTTTATTATCCGGATCAAATTATTGTGGCTAGATTCGAGGCATTCGGAGGTCGATTTGAGAGACAAAGGCATCGCGAGCTAGAGGATTAGCCGGTTCGAGGTAAGTAATGATTGTAAATACTGTCCTGAGGGTTTGAAACCCCGGATTATACGTCGTTGTGTTACTTTGAGGTGACTTGCACGCTGGATGACGAGCGTGGGGTAGAGCACCACTGGGGATTCTGACCTAGTCCATCTCGAACGAATATTTTAATGCGTATTTGATAGTTAATTGTTTGCCATTATTATATTTTTGGGTTGTTTGCCATGTTTGGGGCCTTGTGCCAACTTGTTGAGACCCTTAGGGGCATTTTTACTATCCTTCCTCACTCTATTTGTTTGAAAGCATATTCTCAGTCATGTTTTACCTGTTTATTGCTCAAATCTGGCTTTATCACTATATTCTTAACATGTGGAAATTGTTTTGGGCTGAGTTCCCTGTTTTACTAAGATAGACCGAGGGTCTGATTGTGAGATTGATGACTAAGATAGACTGAGAGTCTGATGGTGAGGTTAATGACTGAGTGAGGCCGAGAGCCTAGTTGTGAGGATTATATTTCTATGGATCGGGATGCACGCCGCAGCAATGTATATATATATATATATATATATATATATATATATATGGATCGGGCTGCACGCCGCAGCGATACTTATATGGATCGGACTGCACGCTGCAGCGATACTTATATGGATCGGGCTGCGTGCCGTAGCAATATAGCGCTTGGGCTGTAGGAGCCCCTCCGGAGTCTGCACACCCCCAGTGAGCGTAGTCGACTATTTATATGGATCGGGTTGTGCGCCACAGCGATGCATGGATCAGGCTGCACGCCGCAGTGGTTACTTTGATTTCAGTTAGTGTAAGAGATATACGGATCGGGCTGCACACCGTAGCGGTTACTATATGGTACCAATTGAGCGTGAATGCTGAGTGCGAGTACTGATTGGTAATTGTTTGGTCACGAGTGACAGAGAGGCTATCCCGAGGCACGATAGATATATACATGCGTATGAGTGGTGTTTTGCCTGAGAGGCCTGTTTATGAACTTATTGATTTCACTCCTCTTAAAATGAGTTTCTATCGAATATGTTGATTTATTGACTGTTTTCACTCATCTTTATATTGAGCCTCTGTCGGAAAGTTGCACAAATGTTTTAAAACAACTTTTATTTAAACTGGGGTTTATGAGATGTTTAGAAATTAATCACTGATTTGACATTGGTAGTTTCCACTGAGATTTTCAAGTTAAGAAGTGTTTGTGATTACTGTTTTGCCCGAGGGGCTATTTTACGAACTATGCTTTGCCCGAGGGGCCGATTATGACTTTAATCTCTATTATTATTTTAAATGGTATTGAACCCCTACTGAAACTGTTGGAAGGTATTTCAAAGATGATTTTTACTAAAAGCTGGATTTTAAAAGGGAAGATTGACTCGTATTATGATTTGAAAGCCTGTTGTGTTTATTGAACCCAGCGTAAATGTGGATTCATTGTTTCCTACTGCTCAACCTTTATTTACTCTTATTACTTACTGGGTTGGAGTACTCACATTACTCCCTACACCTCGTGTGCAGATTCAGGTATATCAGAACCCGGTAGTGGGTGTTGATAGCTCAGCCGCGGAGTCATCAGAGTTAGCAAGGTAGTTGCATGACGTTCGCAGTACCGCTTCCTTCCCCTCATTGTTGTTACTGTATTTAGTACATTTTTAGACTTTTGTTATATTCAGACCTTGATAGTTGTTCATGACTAGTGACATTCGGGCTAGTATTTTATTCCGCACTGTTATTCCAGGATTTTATTATGAAACATTGTTTAATTTAAAAACTTAAAATGACTCTTAATGCTTAAAGGGTTAAGGTGAGTGTTGTGTCGGCTGGCCTTGTCTTCACGAGAGGCGCCATCACGACCGGGTCGGTTTGGAGTCGTGACAGTTGGCCTGGCCTGCGGCCTCGCAAATGTGAACATTGTTCGCAATTGCGGCTACTGTGCATGTCGCATTTGCGACGATGAACTTCGCATTTGTGAAGGTCCCCTGCCTAGCCCAGTCTTGGCAATTGCGATGAACCTTCGCAATTGCAGTGCTCGCATTTGCAAGCCTGACTTTGCAAATGAGAAGTCTGCAGACCTGCAATCACACCAGCAATTTCCTTAAGTCTCAAAACACTCTGTAGCCTATCCAAAACTCACCCGAACCCTCGGGGCTCCAAACCAAACATGCACACAAGTCTAAAAATATCATATGGACTTGCTCATGCGATCAAATTGCCAAAATAACATCTTAAACAACGAATTTAACACCAAAACTCATGAATTTCACAAGATAGTTCAAATTTCTGTTTTCTCAACCAAGGGTCCGATTTATACCAAATCAACTCCGATCCTTACCGAATTTCACAAATATGACGTAAATCTTATATTAAGCCTGTACTGGGCTCCGGAACCAAAATACGGGCCCGATACCATCAAGATTTTACACCATTTCATTTGAAAAAATCTTTATATTTTCCAGCAAATAATTTTCTTTAAGAATTCTTTTCTCGGGCTAAGGACCTCGGAATTCGATTCCGGGCATACGCCCAAGTCTTATATTTTACTGCGGACCCTGCGGGACCATCAAATTACGGGTCCGAGTCTGTTTACCAAAAATATTGATCGAAGTCAACTTTAACCCATTTTAAAGGCCAGAACATTGATCGGGTCTGAGAGATAAAAAAAGGTTTTCAAGGCCTCAGAACATGGAAACGGATTCTTGAATAAAATATGACCTTTTGGGTCATCATATTCTCCACCTCTAAAAAAACTGTTCATCCTCGAACGGACATAGAAAAGTACCTGAGTCGGTGTAAAGATGGGAATATTAGCTCCGCATATCAGGCTCGGACTCCCAGGTTGCTACCTTAATAGGCTGACCTCTCCACTACACACGAACTGAAGGGAAATTCTTCGATCTCAACTGACAAACCTGTCGGTCTAGAATATCTATCGGCTCCTCCTCAAAGGTCAAGTCCTTGTCTAACTAGACAGTGCTGAAGTCTAACACGTTGGATGGATCGCCGTGATACTTTTAAAGTATGGACACATGAAACATTGGATACACAACTGATAAACTCGGCGGCAACGCAAGTCTGTAAGCCACCTCTCTCACTCGATCAAGAATCTCAAAAGGAACGATGAATCTAGGGCTTAACTTGTCCTTCTTCCTAAATCTCATCATGCCCTTCATGGGAGACACCCGAAGCAATACTCGCTCTCCGACCATGAATGCCACATCACGAACCTTACGGTCGGCATAACTCTTTTGTCGGGACTGAGCTGTACGAAGCCTACCCTGAATGATCTTAACCTTGTCCAAGGCACCTTGGACTAAATCCGTACCCAACAATTGAGCCTCTCCCGGCTCAAACCACCCAACCTGTGATTGATACCGTCTACCATATAATGCCTCATAGGGATCCATCTGGATGCTCGACTGATAGTTGTTGTTGTAGGCAAACTCCGCCAATGGCAAGAATTGATCCCAATAACCTCCAAAGTCAGTAACACATGGTCGGAGCATATCCTCCAAAACCTGAATATTACGCTCGGACTGCCCGTCCGTCTGAGGATGAAATGTTGTGCTCAACTCGACCCGTGTACCCAAATCACGTTAAACTGCTCTCCAAAAATGCGAGGTAAACTGTATACCTCGATAAGAAATGATAGACACGAGCACACCATGAAGACGAACAATCTCGCAGATAAAGATCTTAGCTAACATCTCTGAAAAATAGGAGACTGCCATAGGAATGAAATGTGCTGACTTCGTCAGCCTATCAACAATAACCCATACCACATCGAACTTTCTCTGAGTTCATGGGTGTCACGACCCAAACACGGACCCGATCGTGATGGCGCCTCTCGTGAAGATAAGGTCAACCGACACTTCCCATATCCAATTATTAACAGTTAAACCATATGAAATAAATCTAAAGCATGATAAAATAATCCAAAGTTAACAAATAATAGCATAATTTGCGAAAAATAACCCAACACAGCCTGATACCTGAGTGTCACTAGTCATGAGCATCTATAAATCCTACTACAAGTCCGATAAGTCTAAAACTACTACAAATGTCTGAAAAGAGATAGAAATGACAAAGAGGGAGAAACACGGGACTGCGGACGCTAGACAACTACCTCGTGAACTCCGAATGTCTGTCGGGAGCCCACAACTCGCACTAGCAGGATCAGCAACGCCCACGGGGTGCAGGGAGTAAAGTGAGTACTCCAACTCAGTGAGTAACAAATGTAAATAAAGACTGAAAGCAAGAAATCACGTAAGGCACAAATCATTCTATAATGAAGCAGTAAAACCATTTTAAATCAGTAAATCAGTGAAAGATTGGTAAAATCCTTTAACTTAACGTAGTTTCCAGAAAAACATTTTTAAATAATTAAGTAGGTGATTGACAGTCAATTATGAAAAGTAAACACATAAAGGCTCTCCCCTCGGGCACAATATCAACAAATTCGCCCCTCGGGCAACATCTCAAAATAGCACCAGCCCCTCGGGCTCAAATCACAGATCACAATACCATCCCCTCGGGCTCAATCTCACATCACAATGGGTACCCGCACTCACTGGGGGTGTACAAACTCTTGGAGGGGCCCCTTACGTCCCAAGCGCAATATCAAGCCACCTCATGGCATCATCACTAGGCCCTCGGCTTCATATCAAACAAGCCACCTCGTGGCATATGTCACACCTCCTTTTTCACCTACACCCCCGCTAAGGGGCGTAAAAAGGAGTTTTTCCAATTAAAGGACAATCGAAACGGGATTTTATTTAAAGATTCAGAGTCGCCACTTGAGAGATTTATGGTGTCCCAAGTCACCGGTTGAATCCCAAATCGAGGAAAAGAATGACTCTGTATTACAGTCCGCGCACCAGAAATCCGAGTAAGGAATTCTGTTAACCCGGGAGAAGGTGTTAGGCATTCCCGAGTTCCGTGGTTCTAGCACGGTCGCTCAACTGTCATATTTTGCGTAAATTATCTGATTTTAACAATTATGAGTCTATGTGTAAATGTTAACTTTTAACCGCTTTTATCATAGACCATTTTTATCGAGAATTGCAACATCGTGAAAATATATCTCAAACCACGTCACATCAATGTACCCGTAATTACCGACATATTTTGACTTTGTCGAGATTTGGATTTGGGTCACATAAATGTGCACCCGAGTTTGAGAAGATAAATTTAAAGGCGCACCCTAAGCGACTAACGTAGTGTTATTTAGGCGAGGCTGTGAAATTTTGCTAAACGGCCCGTCCCGGAATCTAAGCAACTTCACAAACACGTATAGAGGCCCCCGTAGCTTTTGCATTTTTTGTTTGGCGAGGCTCGTCTCATTTTTATTTTAAAGGTCGTCCTATAGTGACTATGTTTTCTATTTCGTTTGTCTCTAAAGTAAATGAAGAAAAAGGTCCTACTTTATTTACATAATTACGAGTTATTAGTTGAGTTTCGAACATGATTCGTTAAATCTAAAATGAACGTAGTAAGAGCAATCTATTTGACAGTTATGGCCCCAGGTCCGACATATAAGGGGTAAAACCGGACCTGGGCCATACTACTTTAAATTGGACTTAGTTACTGGTTTCTATACATATTCATAATTTGCCAAACTAAAAATGGTGTCATTTTTGTTAACAAATTTCTACCAATTTAAAGTGATATTCTACTGGAATGAATGAACCTGGAAAATCTGATTTTTTTTATCCTAGACCACTTAGATGCTGAAATTAACCAATTGAACTCGTTCTTACGAAATTAGATAAGCAATTTGTTAACTGAAATAATTTAAACTATTGAATAATCAACCTATGGCCTGATGTGTGTTTGGAACATGCTTTTAAACAAAATAGACTGAAATGACAAAACATTACTACTACATCATTAGTCTTTATTAACTAAAAACATACAAAAAGGGGGGGGGGGGAATTTTACAACTAAATTACTATAGAATAGGCATGTCTAGTTATACATAAACAAACACCTACATGACTCTAATGAAAGAAAGGTATTCTAATGTACATACAAACAAATAGACAACTATATTGAATTTTAAAACTTCAACTCCTCATTTCTTTGTATTCATGCTTCAAGTTTCAGCCTACAAGAACCAGTGTTTCAAATTTATGTACCTGGTATTTGGAAAGCAAAGAGAACAAGAGGAAGATCAGTGCAGAAAAACAGTAGTAGTATTCACAGTAACACAGCAGTACAGCAACAACCAGTAGACCAATAGCCAATAGTAACAGTAGCAGAAATCCCAGGAGCAAATTGAAAACAAAAGAATAACCCCAGCAACTCAATAGAACAGAGCTTGAAAAACCAGCAGAAATCCCAGGAAATTCCAAATTCAAACCAAACGATACCACAAAGCAATTACAGTCAAAACAGAAGATAGGCAGGTGTAAGAAAACTGTCTTTCTGATTGTGAACCCTCAAAGAAGAAAGCAAACTTAAGCTCTTTAACGTAAGCTTAGCCCTTAAACATTTACTCTATTCCTCACTTAGTAAGATAACATAGCCTATATGCACTCTCCTCTTTAGTTCTGAAATTTCTCCTAATTTTCAGCTCCCTTTCCTCTCTTTTAAAATTCTCCTCCTCCTCCTTTTAAAAAATCAGTCCCCAACCCCTTTTATACAAATCTTCCCCCCCCCCTTTCAAACTTAGTGCCTGACCCCTTTTCCTTATTCAAATCAGAATTTTCCCACTAAAAATCTGATTTTTCACTTTAAATTCCCACTAAGGAAAATTTTTCCTTATTTTCAGCCCCTCCATTCCCTTTTGTTCCCCATTACCACGTTAATTTAAAGACACTAACATCCCACTAACAAAACACTAACATTAACATATTATTCTAACTGTTTCATTCCCAAATCACCCCTGAAACCCCTTAATATTACTGCCCCCTTAATACAACTATTCAACTATATTAAAATTTTTGATTCTAAAATCTGCTCAACTAGCAATTAATTAAAACTAATTTAATTAACAACTATAACCAATTCTCCTAACACTGAATGATTAAGGTTGAGTTCCCCTTGGAAACCATGGACTGAATTTAAACCACAACACAGAACTCAGCAGAATCAATTAAACTGAAAGAATTGAAAATTGAATCAAAATGCACATGAATGCAAGTTCATTGTCAGCTTACTGACAATGCCCTGAAGCTAAGTGTTCACAGGTCAAGCACACACAACAAACATTTGACAAGCTTATTGGTTTTCAAACAAGAACGAATTAATCGTCGAGAACTAAGTAACCGATTATCAACAACAATTGATAACAATCAATCTGAAAAATAGATAATTAGGCAATTTCAATCGGCATTGACAAAAATAGAGGTTTATAATAAAACAAATAATCGACGAAACTTATTTGAATTGATTATGCAACCTATAATTATACACAACAAGATCAGAAACAAATTCGACCAAATAAAAAGGTCTGATGGAGAAGGAGAGAATAATCGACAAAACTAAAACATTAATATAACAATACTAAACACATAAACAGACACTTAAAACATCAGAAAATAGAATAAAAGAGAAAAGGAAAATTACCTTAGATAGAATAAAGAACAGATGGACTTGAATCGTCTTGAATTTGAACTTCTTTTGAGGTCAAACGGACCTTAATCAAGTGTTCTCAACTGAGAACACTTCGACTAAGGTCAGTTAAACACCCAAAACCTCTTAAAATTCGGACAGAAACCAGTTTTGGTTTTTTCTAGGGTTTTGTTTGTTTCGATTTGGGGTTCAAGTGTTTCTAACCAGATTCGAACCAAACCAACGGTGGTTTGGTCACGAGGGAAGTCAGGGACATGTCTGGTATGAGTTTGGGACTGGTTAGGGTAGATCTAGGTCCTGCTCGAATCTTTGATTGAAGATTCAAGAAGTTGGAGGTTGATTCGAGGCAAGCAATCAACAGATCCGTAACGAGGGTGATCAGGGGGTGCCTTGGTGTGAGTTTAAGGCGGATTGGGGTAGGTTCAGGCTTTGCTCGAATCTTCAAATGAAGATTCAAGAAGTTTGAGGATGATTCAAATCAAACTGGTACTGGATTTGGATTGGGGGTGGTTAGGAGGTTCAAGGGTGTTATTTTGGTGGCCGGCGGCGTCGTTGCCGCCGGGTTTCAGGCGAAGGAATGCCATGGCGGCTAGGGTTTGTGGGAAGGGTTTCGTCTTTGAGATGAAGATGAGCAGGGGTTTGGACTGGGGGGTTGGGTATGAGGGTTTCACTTATATAGTGAAGGGGTGGTTTGTTTTGGCCGTTCGATCAAGAGAGATCGAGGGTCCAGATCAGTTCTTTTAACTCAAACGGTGTCGTTTGGAGTAGTACTGGGGCGGGTGTGGTTCGGGGTAAGCGGGTCAGGGTCGGGTTTGGTCAAAGCTTTGGGACCGTTTGATCAGATGAGATCAATGGTTTAGATTGACATGCCTGAAACAGCGCCATTTTAACTATGCATGGTCTGAACTGGGCCGTTCGATCCAGTTTGATCAACGGCTCAGATTTGAGGTGCCAATACGGCGTCGTTTGGATTGGTTGCAGGTGGACTGGATTTGGCCGAGTCTTTTGAATGTTTGGGCCCTTTTATTTTTGGTTTAAATTCTTGGCCCAGATCTGATTGGCCCTATATTTTTTAATTCTTTTCATTTTCTTCTTTTAATTTAACAATTTAAACACAATTCATAATTAAATTGTAAAAAATCAGAAATAAAACTACACAAATATTAATTAACACTTACAACAATTAGCACACAAATTAAGACCTTAAATAAAATCACACCATGATAACAAACTAGAATAAAATACATATTTTATGATTTTCCTTTTAGAGCCAATTAATGGTTTAATTAATTCTTAATTGTAAGAAATAAAAATCCTAAATGCACATGCCGCATATCTTTTATTATTTCAATTAATTATAACAGGATAAACATTCACTGACAAAAACACAAATAATTATCCAAAAAAAATGGCACGCAAATCCTAAAAATTGTACACCAAGAAAATTTTGATTTATTTTTTGATTTCTTTTGGAGTAGTTTTCGTGAAGCAAAAATCACGTGCTCACAGCTGCCCCTCTTTGTACGAAAACACAACGAGTTTTCGTGCAAAGATAAAGTGAGCGGATACGAGCGATTTTTGCCCGTCAAAATACTCCGTGTGAAGCATTTTTGAAAAGGTTTAACCGAACCTTTGCTTCGAAGGTTTCCTACATATCTCTGGCTAAAAGGGAATCAAGTTAATGTAGTTCGGGAAGTTTTGGTAGCTGGGACTACCATGGGACTATTTTTTGCTGTTACTGTTGCTGCATGCTGTGACTACTGCTTACCGATCTCCTTATTACACCTTGCCAAAAGAAAACAAAAAGTTAGACTAAACTAGGAATTATAAAAATATTATCTATCTTCCACTTGCTCTAGTTGTCTTGCTTTCTTATTGACTTGTGTTTCCTCTGATGTTGCTTTTACTTCTGACTTGACTTGTATTCTCCCTTGATCGCCGATCTCGAACTGTTTATTTCCTTCTTGTGAGCTTCGCGTTATTTTCCTTCGAATCTTGAACTGTCTTCCTCTGTTGGGGATTTTGTTGTCTCCCGTTGGGGATTTTTTGTTGTATTCCTCCGCTTTACTGACTTCAACTCCAATTACTTCTTAAAATATAACACCTCCATTCTCCAGGCGGGCTCCTGACTTCAGCAACTTCTTAAAATTTCAGCCACCATTCTCCAGGCGGGCTCCTGACTTCAACAATTTTGAAAATAAACCAGCCTCCATTCTCCAGGCGGGTTCCTAACTTCATCAACAACTTTGAAAATAAACCAGCTTCCATTCTCCAGGCGGGCTCCTGACTTCATCAACAACTTTAAAAATAAATCAGCCTCCATTCTCCAGGCGGGCTCCTAACTTCAGTAACTTCTTAAAATACAACACCTCCATTCTCCAGGCGGGCTCCTGACTTCAACAACTTCTTAAAATGTAACACCTCCATTCTCCAGGAGGGCTCCTGACTTCAACAACTTCTTAAATTTTAACACCTCCATTCTCCAGGCGGGCTCCTGACCTCGACAACTTATTAAAAATGTAGCACCTCCATTCTCCAGGCGGACTCCTGACCTCAACAACTTCTTAAAATGTAGCACCTCCATTCTCCAGGCTGGCTCCTGACCTCAACAACTTATTAAATTTTACCACCTCCATTCTCCAGGCGGGCTCCTGACCTCAACAACTTATTAAAAATGTAGAACCTCCATTCTCCAGGCGGGCTCCTGACTTCAACAACTTATTAAAAATACAACACCTTCATTCTCCAGGCGGGCTCCTGATCTCAACAACTCCTTAAAAATACATTTTATTGATTTTGCTCCTTCCTGCCTCCCGGACCATTTTCCTTCTAACTTGAATCATCTTGTTTCAACTGCTTCCCTCAAAACTGGTGTCTTATTCTTCCGAAAACTGCTGGGGAATTATCTTCCCTTTTTTAAGTCTAGTTACCTTCCTCCTTTTAACAATGGTGGGAATGGCACTGACTCAAAGACCACTACCCTTAAAACCCGGGTTATCTTGCTTCTTCCAAGATTGCTTTCTTCAAAACTTGTATCGCCTTTTCTCGTATAATGTTGGGGATTTTACTTCCTTCAAAACTTGTGTTATCTTCCATCTTCCCCAAGTGGCTATCTGATTTCAAGAAAATTTTGCAATGAGAGAAAATTTTCTGCCCCAGTTTGATAATCTTCTTTGTGGCCATGTCTTCTTACTGTCAATAATATTTCTTTTCCCTGCTTCAAATCAAAGAAAAATTTGTTAGTTTAAAACATGGTGAGTGGTCGTGCCTCTTCTGCTGGGGATTGTTTTTTCCTTTTTCCTTTCCCTGCCTTGCTACAAAACTTGTTGGGGATAATATTATTTGCTGAGGTTGGTACTCTTACTGGGATGGTTTTTATTTTCTCTTCCTTCCCCGCTTTGTGTTGTCCGACCATTGCGAAATTGGTCGAGAACCTGTCAGAGTTGTTCCTGTATCTCGCAAATCTGATGAGGATCCTCATAACCTTTTAACTGTTGAGGGGTTGAGAACCCTGCTTTTCCATTTTTCTCCAACTTCCCCTGGAAATTTGGTCCTCTTGGGATCTAGACCCATTCATCATTTGGTCTTACGACAAGCTTCTTTTCTCTTTGTCGCCTTCGAGGGGTTTTCACTAATAAGACTCTCTCGTTTCTCTCAACTCCCGTCGCCTTATGGTGTCTGTGAAGGTTTTCACCGATAAGACTCTCTCATTTTATTTTATTTTTCGGCTGGGGATTGGAGTGTTGCCGATATGACTCTCTCTGCTGGGGATTCTTTTCGGCTATCAATTCATTTCCAGTTTATGGTCCTCTTCTCTGCTGGGGATCGGGGGTTATCCCCGACTTCCGTTTGCATGACTTTGCACTTCTCGGATACTGATCGGGAGGTCTTTTTGGACATCAATATGGGTTTTCGTGTCTGGCTGAAAGGAAAAAGGGTATCAAAAGGCTCGAAATACTTTTGATGGGTAAAATATTACAACTCTTGGAATCTAACTTTCTTTTCAGAATTACAAACACAAACTTCTGCCTCAGTTTTTCTTGCTTGGGGATTCTTATTTTTTGTTACACTATGACCGAGCCGTGAGGCGCCTACATATCCTTCTTTGAGGAATCAGGTCAAACGTAGTTCCCAATTCCTTTGTTTTTCTTGTGACTTTTCTTTTGTCTTTATTATCATTATTTTTCTTCCTTTTTTTCATTTTAATTACAGATTCCAAAAGAGGGATATGAAAAATAAATAAGGCTCAAAAAGGGAAGCAAAGGATAAAGTGTTTGGATATAAGAAAGAATTGTCTCCGTCATTTCATTCTTCGATAAATGCCAACCACAAACAAACAACAATTACAATCAGAAGAAATCATACATAATATCTCTTAACTGCGTCAGAATTGATAGCCATGTCGATGCATTTCCCGTCGATATCTGTTAAACATAAAGCGCCAGTGGACAATACTCTGTTTATAATGAACGGTCCTTGCCAATTCGGGGCGAACTTGCCTTTTGCTTCGGCCTGATGTGGCAGGATTCGTTTCAACACATGCTGTCCCACCTCAAATATTCTGGGGCACACCTTCTTGTTGTAGGCTCTCACCATTCTCCTTTGATATAACTGGCCATGACACACAGCTGCCAGTCTCTTTTCATCAATCAAGCTCAACTGCTCCAAACAGGTTTTGACCCACTCGTCATCATCAATCTCAGCTTCAGCGACAATCCGAAGGGATGGAATTTCGATTTCCGCCGGTACTACTGCTTTAGTTCCATACACCAACAAATAGGGAGTGGCCCCTACTGAAGTCCGAACAGTAGTGCGATAACCCAACAATGCAAATGGTAATTTCTCATGTCATTGTCTGGACCCTTCTACCATCTTCCTCAGTATCTTCTTGATGTTCTTGTTGGCTGCTTCAACTGCTCCATTCGCCTTGGGACGATATGGTGTGGAATTACGGTGTGTAATCTTAAACTATTGACATACCTCTTTCATCAAATTGCTATTAAGATTAGCACCATTATCCGTGATGATCACTTTTGGGACCTTAAATTTACAGATGATATGGGAGTGAAAAAAATCCACTACTGCCTTCTTGGTTACCGACTTGAAAGTTTTAGCTTCAACCCACTTAGTAAAATAGCCGATGGTCACCAGAATGAACCTATGACCGTTGGTAGCTGCCGACTCAATAGGTCCAATGACATACATGCCCCATGCAACAAATGGCCAGGGCGCTGACATTGTATGCAATTCTGTCGGCGGAGAATGAATCAACTCTCCGTGTATCTGACATTGATGGCATTTCCGCACGAAATTGATACAATCATGCTCCATAGTGAGCCAATAATACCCTGCTCGAAGAATCTTCTTCGCTAATACATATCCGCTCATATGTGGCCCACAAACTCCGGCATGTACCTCTATCATAACAATCGTGGCTTGACTGGCATCTATACATCTCAGCAATCCCAAATCTGGGGTTCTTTTGTACAACACTCCTCCACTGAGGAAGAATCCATTTGACAATCGCCGAATGGCTCTTTTTTGATCTCCGGTGGCCTACTCCGGGTATATCCCCATCCTGAGGTACTCCTTGACGTCATAAAACCATGGCTCGCCATCCACTTCTTCCTCTATCATGTTGCAATAAGCATGCTGATCACGAACCTGGATGTGCAACGGGTCAACATGAATTTTGTCTAGGTGGTGCAACATTGATGCTAAAGTGGCCAATGCATCGGCAACCTCATTGTGAACTCTCGGGGTGTGTCTGAACTCCACTGATCGAAATCGCTTGCTCAGATCGTGCAAATACTATCGATATAGTATGAGTTTCAAATCCCATGTTTCCCACTCACCCTGAATTTGATGCACCAGGAGGTCCGAGTCTCCCAAGACCAAAACGTCCTGGACATCCATGTCTGCAGCTAGTCGCAGACCCAAAATGCATGCCCCATACTCAGCCATATTGTTGGTACAATAGAAATGCAGCTGAGCTGTGACGGGATAATGACGTCCTGTTTCAGAAATATGTACCGCTCCTATTCTGACTCCCTTCGCGTTTGCGGCTCCATCAAAGAAAAGCTTCCAACCTGGTTCCTCAGGTAATTCCAACTCATCTATATGCATTACTTCCTCGTCAGGAAAATACGTTCTCAATGGCTCGTATTCTTCATCAACAGGATTCTCAGCCAAGTGATCGGCCAGCGCTTGGGCTTTCATGGCCGTCCTCGTCATATAGACGATGTCAAACTCCGTGAGTAATATTTGCCATTTCGCTAGCCTCCCTGTGGGCATAGGCTTTTGGAAAATATACTTTAGTGGATCCAGGCATGAAATGAGATAAGTAGTATATGAGGACAAATAATGCTTCAATTTCTGGGCCACCCAAGTTAGGGCACAACATGTCTTTTCGAGTTGAGTATACTTGACCTCATATACTGTAAACTTCTTGCTGAGATAATAGATGGCTTGCTCCTTCCTTCCTGTAATGTCGTATTGCCCCAACAGGTAGCCAAACGAATTCTCCAAGACCGTTAGATAAAGAATTAACGGTCTCCCTGGCTCAGGTGGAACCAATACAGGTGGATTTGATAAATATCCTTTGATCTGGTCAAATGCCTCCTGGCATTCTGCCGTCCATTCTACCGTGGCATCCTTCTTCAATAGCCGAAAGATGGGTTCACAGGTTGCTGTGAGTTGTACAATAAATCTGCTGATGTAATTCAACCTTCCCAACAGACTCATTACTTCTGTCTTGTTTTTCAGCGGTGGCAAATCTTGGATAGATTTGATCTTTGACGGGTCCAGTTCAATACCTCGCTGACTGACGATGAATCCCAACAACTTTCCAAATGGAACTCCAAATGCACATTTGGCCGGGTTGAGCTTAATATCATACCTTCAAAGTCTTTGAAAAACCTTCTTTAGGTCTGCTACGTGGTCTTCCTGATGCTTGGACTTTATGATCACATCGTCCACGTACACCTCAATCTCTTTGTGGATCATGTCATGAAACACAGTGGTCATTGCTCCCATGTACGTTGCCCCAGCATTCTTCAAACCAAATGGCATTACCCGGTAGCAATAAGTCCCCCATGGCGTGATGAATGCCATCTTTTCTGCATCTTCTTCATCCATCAGAATCTGATGATACCCAGCATAGCAATCTACAAAAGATCCAATCTCACGTCCGGCGCAATTGTCGATCAAGATATGGATGTTGGGTAAAGGAAAGTTGTCCTTCGGGCTTGCCCTGTTTAAATTGCGGTAATCGACACACACCCTGATCTTCCCATCTTTTTTTGGCACTGACACCACATTAGCCAGCCAATCAGGATATCAAGTGACACGAATAACCTTTGCTTGCAGCTGCTTAGTTACTTCCTATTTAATCTTCACACTCATATCCGTTTTGAACTTCCTCAATTTATGCTTGACGGGAGGGCATGCCGGGTCAGTGGGCAATTTATGAACCACTAAATCTGTGCTTAACCCCAGCATGTCATCATAAGACCATGCAAAAACATCTTTGAACTCAATAAGTGTTTTGATCAATTCTTCCATGATATTTGGTGCAATGTGGATGCTTATTTTAGTTTCTCTGATATCGCCGGCATCCCCTAAATTGATGTCTTCTATGTCATTTAATTTGGGCTTGGATTTTTCTTCAAACTGGCTTAATTCCCTGTTTATCTCCTCGAAGGCTTCATCCTCATTGTATTCCGATCCATTATCATAATCGACCTCTTGTATAGTTAGTTCGGAATCAGATTGATCTTTTAGACTAGGTTGAAGATCCGTTGTGCATGCCATGTCGTTAGAACCAGTATGAAAAGAACAGGACTCCCTCCAAGTAGGAAGAGGAGTAGCTGTCCAATTGTTGACATTGGCCCTAGGCCCCACAAACTGTATGTCTGCCTTACTGGAGCCCTCTCCAGCTTCTATCATGTTGACATCTGCGAACATTCTTTCAAACCCTCATTCAAATCTCCCTCTAGACCGATCAAGGGTCTAAGAACTTCCGGGACTGGCAACTTTCTGCACCCTGCTTTGACAAATGATCTGGACAGGCGTGGGATTGGCTTAGGAAGGACCTAGACTCTTTTCTTCGACTTGCGGGCCCGCTTTACGTCTGCTGCGGTAGGTTTGAATCCCAACCCAAAAGTATCCAGGTTCTTGGGCAAGGAAACTGGCTGGATCATTCCCTGCAGATCAATCCCCAGACCTTTCCCCGGTACAAACCCGCTGTTCAACATCTCTGAGGCTATCATGAAGGTTGCAGCTGTGATTCTGGGAAGTGGAAGGCCCCCACCCTCAGGAATTTTGTCTACTGAGACTGCGTCGAAAACCTGATAAACCCATGGGCCCTTGTCATCGTCGGTTTCTATGAAGGGCACAATAGCATCACCGTGTACCACAATCTCTTGTCTATCCCATTCAAATTTGACCATTTGATGCAGTGTAGAAGGCACTGCTTTAGCTGCGTGGATCCAAGGTCGTCCCAACAAAAGATTGTACGACACCGCCACATCTATCACTTGAAATTCCATGGTGAACTCGACTGGACCAATGGTTAATTCCAGTATGATATCACCCACTGTGTCAGTACCGCCCCCATCAAAACCTCGGACGCAGACGCTGTTCTTGTATATCCTATCATCAGCAACTTTTAGTTTGTTCAGAGTGGCCAAAGGACAGATATTGGCACTTGACCAATTATCAATTAGTGCTCGAGTGACCACCGATTCTTCGCATTTTACCGTCAGGTAGAGTGCTCTGTTGTGTTCAGTACCCTCTACCGGTAACTCATCGTCAGAGAATGTCACTCGGTTTACTTCGAAGATTTTGTGCACTATTTTCTCCAAATGGTTCACTGAGAGCTTATCCGGGACATAGGCTTCGTTCAGAATCTTCATTAAGTCCTGACAATGATCGCTTGAATGGATTAACAAAGATAGCAATGAAATCTGGGTCGGGGTCTTCCTCAACTACTCTATAATTGAGTAGTCCTATGCCTTCATCTTTTTTTAAAAACTCCTCTGCTTCTTCCTCCATCACTGGCTTCTTTATTGTTACAGGATTGGCCCTTCTCAATTCTGCGGGAACAAAACACCTTCCCGAATGAGTTAACCCTTGAGCCTCGCATGCTTCTTCCACAACCTCCTTTCCCTTATGCATCACTGTCACTTGACTGTAGCTCCACGGCACAGCTTTCTCACTTGTCATCGGCAACTGCAAGACTGGCCTGATAACAACCGGTTCTACGTGGACCCCCTTCACTACCAACACTGGTGTGTTTGATACTCCCTACAGCACTTCCTTGGCTGGCTCTGGCTTCTTCGCAGCAACAGACGAATCTTTCCCCATTACCACAAATGGCTTATCATCTGCCTTTCCCAACTATACCACTGCCTTTCCACTGGTTGAATTTTCATTCGGACTGGCACGAATCATCATTACCGTTTGTGAGGGTGTTTTAAGTTTCCCTCCTTCGTGCACTAGTTCGATCATGTGGGCCTCATGGTGCACCGGTAACGGGTTTTCATTGATGTTGGGTGCCTCTGGTGCCTGAACCTCGATCCTATTTGTGTCAATAAGATCTTGTATGGCAGTCTTCAACTTCCAACACTTCTCAGTATCATGCCCGGGAGCCCCCGAACAATATTCACAGCTTACTGAGTGGTCCAGATTTCTGGGAAGGGGATTTGGCAATTTGGGTTCAACAGGACTTAATAGGCCTATCTGTCTCAACTTGTGGAACAGAGTAGTATAGGTTTCTCCCAACGGAGTGAATGTTCTCGGCTTCTGCATCCTTTCATTCCTGAAAGCCTGATTTCCGCGGAAGCTTGGCCCTGAAGGATTCCTGTATGCTCTCGGTGGTGGATATGTGTTTTGTGGAGGTGGATATGTGTTTTGTGGAGGTGTATATGTATGTTGAGGAGTCGGCGCATGCCATTGCGGACGAGCCGGAGGTTGGGTGTAAGTTTGGGCATGATGGACGGAGAAATGGGGCTCTTGTGGTGGATTATATGGTTGTGGAAGGTTGTATGGATTGTGTGGATAGTTTGGGTAATGGGGTCTGGGCTGGTAGCGAGGGGAAAGACCTCTTGATCTGGACCAAGTACCTGTTTCGACTGTTGCGACCTCCTCTCTCTTGTTTTTCCCGAGCGCACCTCTCGTGCCGCTTTGGATAGCCTGAGTTGTGGCCTTGATTGCCGAATAACTCATTATCTTGTTGGACCTGAGTCCTTCTTCAACCATGCCACCCATTTTTACTACTTCATTGAAAGATTTACCAACCGACGTCACTAGGTGACCAAAGTAGGTTGGCTCCAACGTTTGTAAGAAGTAGTCCACCATTTCACCTTCCCTCATTGGCGGATCGACTCTTGCTGCTTGTTCTCTCCAACGGAATCCATATTCCCTGAAGCTCTCTCCGGGCTTTTTCTCAAGTTTTAACAGTGTGAGACGGTCAGGGACGATCTCAAGGTTATACTGGAAATGACCTGCAAATGCTTGTGCTAGATCGTCCCAAGTATACCACCTGCTAGGATCCTGCCTCGTGTACCATTCTAATGCGGACCCTCTTAAACTTTGACCGAAATAAGCAATCAACAATTCATCCTTTCCACCTGCCCCTCTCATCTTACTACAGAAACCTCGTAAATGTGCCATGGGATCACCATGTCCCTCATATAAGTCAAACTTTGGCATCTTAAAACCTGCCGGAAATTGAACATTAGGGAAGGGACACAGATCTTTGTAGGCCACACTAACTTGGCTGCCCAATCCATGCATATTCCTGAAGGATTGCTCCAGGCTTTTCACTTTACGGAGCACTTCATCCTGCTCTGGGTTCTTAGCTGGCCTCTCAGTTTCTGTTGGGAATTGAAGGTGAGGGGTGTAAATGTATGGCTCGGGTGATTTGAAGGTGAGTTCAGGAGGATAGTACTGGTTGTCGTGAACCTGAAACACTGGTTCCTCGGGTGATTTTTGCAATGTGGCAGGTGGAGGTGCCACGAAAATAGGAACAGCTGGTGGAGGAGGGTTTTGTTTGGGTGGTGAAGCTTGGGGATTATAGGAAGTTTCCCCTTGATAGTATTGGGTAATGGGGAAGCTCATTGATGGACCAGTGGAAGGGTGTTCCGGAGTCCGAGCTGGTGAAAGGGTAGGAGTAGGGGGGAAGTATTGGTGGTGTTTGTCCCTTAGCCCAGGCTTGGTGCATCCCAGCAATATCTTGTCTCAACCTATCTACTTCCTCCTTAATCATTTGCATCTTCGACTTTTCCTCCTCAACACTTTTGTCCGAACCAGTCATACTTTCCGGAATGGGCCCTTTTGATCTTGTGTGGTAATGGTAATATGCCAGAACGTTCTAACGAGCTAACTATTTTGAAATCTCTTTCTCTGATAATATAACAACAAACTTGTTAGCGTTAGAGTTTAACACATATTGCAATTTCACATTGGGGAATGCAATGTTCCTAGGCAGTTAACCATTTCTAACATGTTTTTGCTTTGACTTCATGCGTCATTCCGGCTTATGTCCTTTCTTTATTCACTTTGCCTCTTCTTTTTATCTTTTAGTGGTGGTCGAATCTTATGTGGATTGCCTACGTATAATGTCCCCGCATGAATCAGACCGGGCGTAGTTCTGCCACAAGTAAAAATAAAGACGCAATTTTGCATTTTATTACCAAAAAAAACGTTATTACAAGCTACACATTTGAAGAAAAACAAACAAGCGAAATACAAACTCCACACTATTAACATTGTTTGATATGAAAAGAGAACAGAGGGGTAGACAACAGACTTTTAAAAACCAAACAAGTGTAGACTTGAACTAGGGATATATTAAAGCCTTGAATTTTGGTGCCCGCGAGGCATCGTTTGGCCTTTCCGCGGGTTTTGGTGCCAGGCCTCTTTGCAAGCTTTTTAATTCCTCCATGATCCGGTGGACATAGCCGATGACTGAAGCAAAAAGGGTATCACAGGGTATTTCTTCACATGTTAGGCACTTCGTGGTGATGTAGCGCCCAATCTCATCGATCCTACCCCTGATTCTATCCCTTTCCATACACAGCTATTCTATTCGTTGATTCTTTAATCATAATACTTGAGTGTTGTCAACGAGCTGATCTTGTAACCTCTCCATTTGTTCTTCCATTCGGGCTATTGAATCATAGCAGCGCTCCCTGTCCGTTCTAGCATCTCAGGCTTGTTTAAAGACCCGATCACTGAGAGTGGAATTTATTTCTCTTAATATTGCAACGCTCCCTTCATAATCCCTTCTCACTTGCCATAGGTGCTTTTTCCGCGCTGCTGTACCTTTTGCCCATTTGGCCCGTATTCTTGCTATGCTAGCCTCAGATCTTTCCAAGTCTTTTCGGCTTTCATCGACCTGATTCCTTAACCCTGCTATCAACCTTTTATCAGCCCGGCTTCTCCGTTGGTTGTCGGCATCCATTTGCATCTTCCGGATCTGAGCTTTGAGGATCTCGCTTTCTCTGGCTAGTTTGTTCTTTTCTCCTTCGTCGGCAGCAACCTGCACTTTGTTCTCAAATTTCAGATCCTTAATCTGTTGTTTCAGCTTGCCTATTTCTGCCCGATATTCCCGCTCTTTGGCCAACCATTCCCACGGTTCTTGCGACGCCTCAATAAACTCTTGAATGTGGGCTTTTTGGCTAGTCGTTCTGGCTCATCTCTTACAACATCTTTCTTCCTATACCAGGCGATATAAGCTGGTAAGACTTCACCTCGGGATAGGTCGTGCACTCGAGTGTTTACCGTTAAATATTGGCATTCATTCCATATAGAACGAATAACTTCTTTATGAAATTGGCCGCGGATACCAACCTCGACTGCATAAATACTGAGATCTTCATCTGGGTGTACCACCTGGCACCTCCCTAACTGTCTCATCACCCGGTAAGGCGCATAAGGCTGAATGCCTCGGAGTCCCATTAAGAGGAAGTAAGGACCCGTGGCGGGCATGTACACAATTTCTTCAACAGGAAGCCAACCCAATGTCCACCCTATTTGTGCTGCAGTGATGGCACGAAGGCGAGATACCCAGTCTTCATACCCTTCTGGCAATTTGAGCCCTGAAACCCTCGTGTTATATCATTCAATGCAACTTTCGTTTGTAGATCTACAACTCATATACTGAGGATGATGACACAAGTGCTCGATCATCCACATTTGCAATAACAAGTTGCACCCTTCGAAAAAATCTGCCCGGCTTTACAGGCTGTGAGAGCTCGGTATATATCGGACACTATCATAGGGACCAACGTGCTTTTGTTGTTGGTAATTAGGACCTTGACGACTCCAGCCACCTTTAAATCAATATTTTTGTCTTTCCGAGGAAACACCACAATGCCCAAGAATGCTACCATGAAGGCGAACCGCCTATGTTCATCCCATTTTGTCTGATTCCCTCTGCTGCAAACCCCGCTTTCCAGATCGTCGAACCCTCCTATATGACCATATCTCTGGTATATGAACTGCAAAGTAGAAAACCCCCTATCCAATTTAGAGTACGGGACTCCCTTGCTTATCTTCAGCAGATCCATGAACTTGTGCGAATTGACGGTTCTTGGTGCAATCAGATATTTATGCCTTAGCCCCTCAGTAATGTCCATATATCCTGCTACCTCTTCTAATGTTGGGGTGAGTTCAAAATCCGAGAAATGGAATACGTTGTGGGCCGGGTCCCAAAATGTAACCAAAGCTTTTATGATGTCATATCTGGGTCTGACGTTCAACAAACTGGTGAGGCCTCCCAGATGTGATTTGATCTCATCTCGCTCTGACTTTTCCAAATCCTCCCACCACAAGCGCAACTCTAAAGGGATCTTGCTCCTAACTGTTACCGGCAAACTTGGACCCGTGCTCATTCTGCATGTTTGTTTGGGGTGATTAAGACTCATTGGACTCAAAGGAAGAATTGACACACATTTAAAACTTCGGTCTTGTCAATACGACCCTTCAACACTTCGAAGAAGATTTAAAGGTTGTGTTTTACCAACCGGACAAAAACTTAAAATGACCAACATTGGCTGTTCTCGCAAAAACAGCCTTCCGGCGTCTTTTTAGGGACATTCGGCTATTTTTACAAGAATGGAATCACCCGACTTAATTACGACGAAAAATTAAAATTTTTGACATTTTTTGGCTATTTTTTGTAAAAAGGGAGGTTGGACCCGATGAGGGCTGCCTACGTATCTCACATCCTGTGAGAATCAAACCGGCGTAGTTCGGGAAACGAAAATAAACTAATTCTGAAAACAAGACTTGTTTAAACTAATTACACTAAAAAGCGTTTTTTTTTTCATTTTCACAAAATTTTGGCAGAGTTTGCCGGTAACTTAGAATTATCTCTCTACAATGCTATTCTCTTTTTTTTTCTTTTTTTTCTCAATATTCCAGTACTTCAGAAGTCGGTCAGCATGCAGGTCTGCGGCAAATAAATGCATAAAACACACAGGATGCAGTAGGATGGTCTTTTCATTTCAGGTTGCTTGTCCTAGACGGACCCAACCCATGTGTTGAGTCCCCTAAGTCAAGTGCACATGATGTAAATAAGCGTTCCTACTAGGGATCCGACATGCGGTTTTGTTATACTAGGTTTATCCTGGGTGTTTGTTCTAGACCTGGCTTACCCGAGCGGACAACTCGAGCCGAGGATGGGAAATGCGTACCGGTAACCAAAAGATCATCCGGTTTTGCAACTCCTCCGAATCCTCGTTCTATTTTGGGATAGGACACTAACAGAAAGAAGTCACGACCAGCATGCACTCCTCAAGAGAGAGAAGAGAGGGATTTTCGTAGCAGTTTATATATACAGTTCAGATAATATCAAAGCGGTAAAAAGCATCATTTTTGCACATTAGGACAAAACATGTAATAAAATCAGATGATAAATAAATCCAAATATAACAATTCATCTAAGCTCGAATTCTGAACCCTGAACCAGAGATTCTGGGTTTTGCCCCCAGCAGAGTCGCCAGAGCTATCACACCTCCTTTTTCACCTACACCCCCACTAAGGGGCGTAAAGGGAGTTTTTCCAATTAAAGGACAATCGAAACGGAATTTTATTTAAAGATTCAGAGTCGCCACTTGAGAGATTTGTGGTGTCCCAAGTCACCGGTTGAATCCCGAATCGAGGAAAATAATGACTCTGTATTACAGTCCGCGCACCAGAAATCCGAGTAAGGAATTCTGTTAACCCGGGAGAAGGTGTTAGGTATTCTCGAGTTCCGTGGTTCTAGCACGATCGCTCAACTGTCATCTTTGGCGTAAATTATCTGATTTTAACAATTATGAGTCTATATGTAAATGTTAACTTTTAACCGCTTTTATCATAGATCATTTTATCGAGAATTGCAACATCGTGAAAATATATCTCGAACCACGTCACATCAATGTACCCGTGATTACCGTATATTTCGACTCTATCGAGATTTGGATTTGGGTCACATAAATGTGCACCCGAGTTTGAGAAGATAAATTTAAAGGCGCGCCCTAAGCGACTAACGTAGTGTTATTTTGGGCGAGGCTGTGAAATTTTGCTAAACGGCCCGTCCCGGAATCTAAGCAACTTCACAAACACGTATAGAGGGCCCCGCAGCTTTTGCATTTTTTGTTTGGCGAGACTCGTCTCATTTTTATTTTAAAGTTCGTCCTATGGTGACTATGTTTTCTATTTCGTTTGTCTCTAAAGTAAATGAAGAAAAAGGTCCTACTTTATTTACATACTTACGAGTTATTAGTTGAGTTTCGAACATGATTCGTTAAATCTAAAATGAACGTAGTAAGAGCAATCTATTTGACAGTTATGGGCCCAGGTCTGACATATAAGGGGTAAAACCGGACCTGGGCCATACTACTTCAAATTGGACTTAGTTACTGGTTTCTATACATATTCATAATTTGCCAAACTAAAAATGGTGTCATTTTTGTTAACAAATTTCTACCAATTTAAAGTGATATTCTACTGGAATGAATAAACCTGAAAAATCTGATTTTTTTTATCCTAGACCACTTAGATGCTAAAATTAACCAATTGAACTTCTTCTTACGAAATTAGATAAGCAATTTGTTAACTGAAATAATTTAAACTATTGAATAATCAACCTATGGCCTGATGTGTGTTTGGAACATGCTTTTAAACAAAATAGACTGAAATGACAAAATATTACTACTACATCATTAGTCTTTATTAACTAAAAACATACATAGGGGGGGAATTTTACAACTAAATTACTATAGAATAGGCATGTCTAGATATACATAAACAAACACCTACATGACTCTAATGAAAGAAAGGTATTCTAATGTACATACAAACAAATAGACAACTATATTGAATTTTAAAACTTCACCTCCTTATTTCTTTGTATTCATGCTTCAACTTTCAGCCTACAAGAACCAGTGTATCAAATTTATGTACCTGGTATTTGGAAAGCAAAGAGAAGAAGAGGAAGATCAGTGCAGAAAAACAGCAGTAGTATTCACAGTAACACAGCAATACAACAACAACCAGTAGACCAGTAGCCAATAGTAACAGTAGCAGAAATCCCAGGAGCAAATTGAAAACAAAAGAATAACCCCAGCAACTCAATAGAACAGAGCTTGAAAACCCAGCAGAAATCCCAGGAAATTCCAAATTCAAACCAAACAATACCACAAAGCAATTACAGTCAAAACAGAAGATAAGCAGGTGTAAGAAAACTGTCTTTCTGATTGTGAACCCTCAAAGAAGAAAGCAAACTTAAGCTCTTTAACGTAAGCTTAGCCCTTAAATATTTACTCTATTCCTCACTTAGTAAGATAACATAGCTTATATGCACTCTCCTCTTTGGTTATGAAATTTCTATTAATTTTCAGCTCCCTTTCCTCTCTTTTAAAATTCTCCTCCTCCTCCTTTTAAAAAATCAGTCCCCAACCCCTTTTATACAAATCTGCCCCCCCCCCTTTCCAAACTTAGTGCCCGACCCCTTTTCCTTATTCAAATCAGAATTTTCCCACTAAAAATCTGATTTTTCACTTTAAATTCCCACTAAGGAAAATTTTTCCTTATTTTCAGCCCCTCCATTCCCTTTTGTTCCCCATTACCACGTTAATTTAAAGACACTAACATCCCACTAACAAAACACTAACATTAACATATTATTCTAACTGTTTCATTCCCAAATCACCCCTGAAACCCCTTAATATTACTGCCCCCTTAATACAACTATTCAACTATATTAAAATTTTTGATTCTAAAATCTGCTCAACTAGCAATTAATTAAAACTAATTTGATTAACAGCTATAACCAATTCTCCTAACACTGAATGATTAAGGTTAAGTTCCCCTTGGAACCCATGGACTGAATTTAAACCACAACACAAAACTCAGCAGAATCAATTAAACTGAAAGAATTGAAAATTGAATCAAAATGCACATAAATGCAAGTTCATTGTCAACCTACTGACAATGCCCTGAAGCTAAGTGTTCACAGGTCAAGCACACACAACAAACATTTGACGAGCTTATTGGTTTACAAACAAGAACGAATTAATCGTCGAGAACTAATTAACCGATTATCTACAACAATTGATAACAATCAATCTGAAAAATAGATAATTAGGCAATTTCAATCGACATTGACAAAAACAGAGGTTTATAATAAAAGAAATAATCGACGAAACTTATTTGAATTGATTATGCAACCTATAATTATACACAACAAGATCAGAAATAAATTCGACCAAATAAAAAGGTCTAATGGAGAAGGAGAGAATAATCGACAAAACTGAAACATTAATATAACAATACTAAACACATAAACAAACACTTAAAACATCAGAAAATAGAATAAAAGAGAAAAGGAAAATTACCTTAGATAGAACAAAGAACGGATGGACTTGAATCGTCTTGAATTTGAACTTCTTTTGAGGTCAAACGGACCTTAATCGAGTGTTCTCAACTGAGAACACTTCGACTAAGGTCAGTTAAACACCCAAAACCTCTTAAAATTCGGACAGAAACCAGTTTTGTTTTTTTCTAGGGTTCTGTTTGTTTCGATTTGGGGTTCGAGTGTTTCTAACCAGATTCGAACCAAACCAACGGTGGTTTGGTCACGAGGGAAGTCAGGGACATGTCTAGTATGAGTTTGGGACTGGTTAGGGTAGATCTAGGTCCTGCTCGAATCTTTAATTGAAGATTCGAGAAGTTGGAGGTTGATTCAAGGCAAGCAATCAACAGATCCGTAACGAGGGTGATCAGGGGGTGCCTTGGTGTGAGTTTAAGGCGGATTGGGGTAGGTTCAGGCTTTGCTCGAGTCTTCAAATGAAGATTCGAGAAGTTTGAGGATGATTCGAAACAAACAGGTACTGGATTTGGATTGGGGGTGGTTAGGAGGTTCAGGGGTGTTATTTTAGTGGTCGGCGGCGTCGTTGCTGCCGGGTTTCAGAGGAAGGAATGCCATGGCGACTAGGGTTTGTGGGAAGGGTTTCGTCTTTGAGACGAAGATGAATAGGGGTTTGGACTGGGGGGCTGGGTATGAGGGTTTCACTTATATAGTGAAGGGGTAGTTTGATTTTGGCCGTTCGATCAAGAGAGATCGAGGGTCCAGATCAGTCTTTTTAACTCAAACGGTGTCGTTTGGAGTAGTACTGGGGTGGGTGTGGTTCGGGGTAAGCGGGTCGGGGTCGGGTTTGGTCAAAACTTTGGGACCGTTTGATCAGCTGAGATCACCGGTTTAGATTGACATGCCTGAAACGGCGTCGTTTTAACTATGCATGGTCTGAACTGGGCTGTTCGATCCAGTTTGATCAACGGCTCCGATTTGAGGTGCCAATACGGCGTCCTTTGGATTGGTTGCAGGTGGACTGGATTTGGCCGGGTCTTTTGAATGTTTGGGCCCTTTTTTTTTGTTTAAATTCTTGGCCCAGATCTGATTGGCCCTATATTTTTTAATTCTTTTCATTTTCTTCTTTTAATTTAACAATTTAAATACAATTCATAATTAAATTGTAAAAAATCAGAAATAAAACTACACAAATATTAATTAACACTTACACCAATTAGCACAAAAATTAAGACCTTAAAAAAATCACACCATGATAACAAACTAGAATAAAACACATATTTTATGATTTTCCTTTTAGAGCCAATTAATGGTTTAATTAATTCCTAATTGTAAGAAATAAAAATCCTAAATGCACATGCCACATATTTTTTATTATTTATAGTTATTATAACAGGATAAACATTCACTGACAAAAACACAAATAATTATCCAAAAAAAATGGCACGCAAATCCTAAAAATTGTACACCAAGAAAATTTTGTTTTATTTTATGATTTCTTTTGGAGTAGTTTTCGTGAAGCAAAAATCACGTGCTCACAGCATACATATCTCAGGCCCGCGACATCATAATCAGTGTCAAATGTTTCCTCACAACATAGGCCCTCGGCCTTACTCAGTCAAAATCCTCAAAAGCCACTCGGGCAATAGTAAAACATTATTCTCAGCCCAAAAATGTCATTTAAAAGATTATGTAAGTGTTAAAACAGAGTAAAAATGGCTGAGTATGAAAACAGTGAAATATAACATGACTGAGTTCAAGTATAAAGTCAAAATAGTGACGAAAATACCAGTAAAAATCCCCGAAGGGTTCAAATAGTTGGCACAAGGCCCAAATATGGCATGCAGCCCAAATCATGATGATAGCAAATAGATTTCAGTCAAATACGTGGTAAAATAGTCATTCGGGACGGACCACGTCACAACCCCCAACAGTGCACAACCCCACGCTCGTCATCAAGCGTGTGCCTTACCTCAATATAGCACTACGATGTGCAATCCGGGGTTTCAAACCCTCAGAACATCATTTACAATCATTACTCACCTCGAACCGGTCAAATCTCTAGATCACAACGCCTTTGCACCTTGAATTGGTCTCCACTCACGTCGAATCTATCCAAAATCAGAACGAGGACGTCAAAATATGCTAAGGGAATGAAGCCCAAGTGAAAACAATCAATAAATGGCACAAATCCCGAAATTACCAAAACCCGACCCCCGGGCCCACATCTCAAAATTTGATAATTTTCACACTAATAGATTCCTCATCTCCCCACAAGTTCATACATATCAAAAGTTCATAAATCTGACCTCAAATGGTCCATCAAATCCTCAATTAAAGGCCTAAGTTCCCAAGCCCTTGTTTCCCCAATTTTCACCCTTAATTTCCATAATTTCTAGCTCTAATCTGTGAAATAATTGAATAGGAATGAGTTTTAGGTCCAAATTCCTTATCTCAATGAAGTTCTCTTGAAATCCCTCTTCCAAATCGTCCAAAAAGCTCCCAAGCCGAGATAAAAATGGTGAAATAACTCAAATTCGCGAAGGAGACAATTTATACCTTCTGCCAAGAAATTTTCACATCTGCGACCCTTTAACCGCTTCTGTGGTACTGCTTCTGCGGTACCGCATTTGCGGTCATTCCTCCGCTTCTTCGGAAATCACTTATCAGCTATAAATTGTATCTGCGATCAGTCTTCCGCATCTGCGACTCCACAGATGCGGTCCTATTAGTCGCTTTTGCGGTTCCTGCTCCTCAAGCCTCTTCCGCTTCTGTGACCAGCTCTCCGCTTATGCGGCGCCGCACCTGCAGTCCCCAATCCGCAGGTGCGAAAATACCAGAAGCAACAATTCAACAGCTACAACAACAATCCAAACTTCCTGTTAACCTTCGGAAATCAACCCGAGGCCCCCGGGACCTCAACCAAAAGCACAAACATATCCTAATACCTTATTCAAACTTGTTCCAATCATCAAAACACTTCAAACAACATCAAATCACCTAAAACACATCGGATTCAAGCCAAACTTTCCAAAATCTTCCGAATTCCATTTTTGATAAAAACCCAACCAAACCACGTCCGAATGACCTAAAATTTTTCACACGCATCCCAAATGACACAACGGAACTACTGCAACACTCGGAATTCCATTCCGACCCCTATATCAAAATCTCGCCTACCAACCGAAAATCGCCAAAATATCAACTTCGTCAATTCAAGCCTAAATCTACTCCGGACCGCCAAAACCCATTCCGATCGCACTCCTAAGTCCCAAATCACCTCCCGAAGCTAACCGAACCATCAAAACTCACATCCAAACCCCCTAACACATAAGTCAACCTCCGGTTGACTTTTCCAACTTAAACTTCCTTAAAAGAGACTAAGTGTCTCAAACCTTGCCAAAATTATTCCGGATTCGATCCGACCAACCCGATACCACATAACACGGATAACAAAACATAAAGAAGTAGAAATGGGGAAAATGGAGCGGTAACTTATGAGACGACTGGCCGAGTCGCCACATCCTCCCCAACTTAAACAAACCTTCGTCCGCAAACGAATCAAGAAACATGCTTGAAGCCTCAAATAGGTGAGGATATATGCTCCGCATCTCCCGCTCGGTCTCCTAGGTAGCCTCCTCCACGGGACGACCTCTCCACTGAACTTTCACTAAAGGGATATCCTTTGACCTCAACTTTCGAACCTGACAACCCAAAATAGCTACTGGCCCCACATCATAAGTCAAATCATCATCCAAATGAATTGTGCTGAAATCCAAAACATGAGATGGATCCCCAATATACTTTCGAAGCATAGAAACATGAAATACCGGATGCACACTCGACAATCTGGGTGGCAAAGCAAGCTCATAAGCCACCTCCCCAATCCTCTGAAGCACCTCAAAAGGCCCAATGACCTGCGAACTCAATTTCCCTTTCTTCCCAAATCTCATAACACCCTTCATGGGTGAAACCTTCAACAGAACCTTCTCGCCAACCATGTAGGACACATCCCGAACCTTCCTATTAGCATAGCTCTTTTGCCTCGACTGCGCTGTATGAAGCCTCTCTTGAATCACCTTCACCTTTTCTAAGACATCCTGCACCAAGTCTGTTCGTAATAGCCTAGCTTCACCGGGCTCGAACTAACCAACTGGAGTTCTATACCGCCTCCCATACAAAGCCTCATATGGAGGCATCTGAATACTCGACTGGTAGTTGTTGTTATAAGCAAACTCTGCAAGCAGTAGAAACTGATCCCATGACCCTCCGAAATCAATGACACAAGCATGCAACATTCCTCCAATATCTGAATAGTGCGCTCGGACTGCCCATCCATCTGACGGTGAAAAGTTATGCTCAACTCAACCTGAGTACCCAACTCTCGCTGCACAGACCTCCAAAATTATGAAGTAAATCGAGTGCCCCTATCTAAAATGATGGAAACTGGGACACCATGCAACCGAACAATCTCCCGGATATAGATCTCTGCCAACCGCTCTGAAGAACAGGTAGTACACACAGGAACGAAGTGCGCGGACTTGGTCAGCCGATCCACAATCACCCAAATAGCATTGAACTTCTTCAAAGTCCGTGAAAGTCCAACTACAAAGTCCATAGTGATCCTCTCCCACTTCCACTCTGGAATATCTATCCGCTGAAGCAAGCCACCCGGTCTCTGATGCTCATATTTCACATGCTGACAATTGAGACACCGAGCTACAAATCCCATATTGTCTTTCTTCATTCTTCTCCACCAATAGTGCTGCCTCAAATCGTGATACATCTTCGCGGCACCCGGATGAATGGAATACCGTGAGCTATGGGTCTCTTCCAGAATCAACTCCCGAAGCCCATCCATATTGGGCACATAAATCCGGCCCTGCGTCCTCAACACCCCATCATCACCAATGGTCATATCTTTGGCCATCATGCTGAACTTTGTCCTTAAGGACAAGCAAGTGCGGATCATCATACTGGCACTCTCTGATGCGATCATATAAGGAAGACCGAGAAACCACACAAGCCAATACTCGATTGGGCTCCGAAATATCTAACCTGACGAATCGATTGGCCAAGGCCTGAACATCAACTGCAAGAGGTCTCTCCCCAACTGGAACATATGCCAAACTCCCCATACTCACTGCCTTTCGACTCAAGGCATCGGTCACCACATTGGCCTTTCCCGGATGGTACAATATAGTGATATCATAATCCTTAAGAAACTCCAACCATCTTCGTTGTCTCAAATTAAGATCCTTTTGCTTGAACAAATGCTGAAGACTGCGATGATCAGTGAACACCTCACAAGATACGCCATACAAGTAATGCCTCCAAATCTTCAATGCGTGAACTATGGCAGCCAACTCCAAATCATGAACGGGCTAGTTCTTCTCATGGGGCTTCAACTGACGAGAAGCATAAGCAATAACTCTACCCTCCTACATCAACACACAACCAATCTCAACTCTTAAAGCATCACGATACACGGTATATGAAGCTGAAGCTGATGACAAGACCAACACTAGAGTTGTGGTCAAAGCTATCTTGAGCTTCTGAAAGCTCTCCTCACACTTGTTCGACCATAAAAATGAAGCACCCTTCTGAGTCAACTTGGTTAAGGGCGATGCGATAGATGAGAATCCTTGAACAAATCGGAGATAATAACCTGCCAAACCAAGAAAGCTGCAAATCTCTATGGCTGAGGACGGTTTGGGCCTACTATGAACCGCCTTTATCTTCTTCGGATCAACCTGAATACCCTCGCTGGACACCACGTGCCCTAAGAAAGCCACTGAACTGAGCCAAAACTCACACTTTGAGAATTTTGCATAAAGTTTCTCCTCTCTCAATCTCTGCAACACAACTCTCAAATGCTCTGCATGCTCCTCCTGAATACACGAATATACCAGAATATCCTTAATGAAAACTATTACAAACGAGTCAAGATAAGGCCAGAACACACTGTTCATCAAATGCATGAACGCTGCTGGGGCATTGGTCAGCCCAAAAGACATCACCAAAAACTCATAATGAGCATATCGGGTCCTGAAAGTTGTCCTAAGAATATCTGAGTCCCTGATCTTCAACTGGTGATAACCTGAACGGAGATCAATCTTGGATAATACTCTCGCTCCCAAAACCTGGTCGAATAAATCATCAATGCGAGGCAAAGGATACTTGTTCTTAATTGTTACCTTGTTCAATTGCCTATAATCAATACACATCCTCATAGTGTCATCCTTCTTTTTCACAAATAGGACCGGCGCACCCCAAGGTGACACACTAGGCCAAATGAACCCTTTATCAAGGTGTTCCTGAAGCTGTTCTTTTAATTCCTTCAACTCTACTGGTGCCATACAATACGGCGGAATAGAAATGGGTTGAGTGCCCGATACCAGGTCAATACCAAAATCAATATCCCTATCTGGTGGCATGCCTAGCAGGTTTGCATAAAACACATCGGGAAAATCCCTCACAACTGGAACAGAATCAATACTGGGAGTCTCAGCACCGACATCCCTCACAAAGGCTAGATACGAAAGACAACCCTTCCCAACCACACGCTGGGCTTTCAAGAATGAGATAACTCTACTGGGAACATAATCAGTCACACCTCGCCACTCAATCCGTGGCACACCTGGTATAGCCAATATGATTGTCTTAGCATGATAGTCCAGAATAGCATGACACAGAGATAGCCAATCCATGCCCAAAATGACATCGAAATCCACCATACATACTAATAAAAGATCCAAAAGGGTCTCCAAACCCCTAATAGTCACCACACACGACCGGTACATACGCTTCTACAACAACAGTATCACCCACCGGGGTAGATACATGAACAGGTGAAGCAAGAAACTCATGGGGTGTACCCAAATAACGAGCAAAGTATGATGACACATAAGAAAAAGTGGAACTAGGATCAAATAATACAGAGGCATCTCTATGGCGGACTAAAACAATACCTGTAATAACGGCAACTGAAGCAATAGCATCGGGTCTGCCTGGAAGTGCATAGAAACGGGCCTGACCGCCACCTAATCAACCTCCCCCTCTGGGGTGACCCCTAGCTGACTGACCTCCACCCCTAGTTAGCTGGGTGAGTGGTGGTGAAATAACTGGCGCTGAAGTCGATGACTGACCCCTCTACTGAGATGAACTCGCAAGACGACGAGAGCACTACCTCCACATATGACCCATCTCACCACACTCATAACAACTCTCAGGTGCTGGAGAAGGGGACTGAAGGGAACCCCTCGCACCAGAGTGACTAGCAGATGCGCTCGGCATAGAAGAGCCCTTAACTGATGGAGCATGGGACAAACTCTGAGCTAGAAGGGCACTAAGTGATGACTGGCCTAATGATAACTATGAGAACCATGACCTGATGATGCCCCACGATAACCTGGGCGAGATGGCTGAGCATGCCTGAATGGACGACCTCTACCTTGCTGAAACTGACCCCTCGAAGGAGTACCACTATAACTACCAGATCCTCGAGGCCTCTTGGCCTCCCTCTCCTCGCGCTCCTGGTGGCGAACAGACTCAATATTATGAGCAATATCCACAACCTCCTTGAAAGTAGCACTAATCACCCTCTCCCTAGTCATGAGAATACGAAGCTGATAAGTGAGGCCATCAACAAACCTCCTAATCCTCTCTCTATCTGTCAGAACCATCCAAATAGCATGACGAGCTAACTCGAAGAACCTCATCTCGTACTGCATCACATTCATCTCTCCCTGACGCAACTACTCAAACTCCCTACGCAGCTCCTCTCTACGGGACTACCACACATGCTTATCCAGAAAGAGAATGGAGAACTACTGCCAGATAAGGGGTGATGCACCAACAGACCTACGCCTATCAAAAGCCTCCCACCAAGTAAAGGCAGCTCCCAAAAACTGATAAATAGTGAAAGCGACCCCGCTGGTCTCCAGAACACCCACAGTACGAAGTATCCTCTGGCACTTATCTAAGAAACCATGGGCATCCTCGCCCTCTGCACCACTGAAGGTCGGAGGCTGCAGTCTGCCAAACCTCTATAACCTACGCTGCTCATCCTCCAGCATAGCAGGAACTACATAGTCCTGAGCAGCTGCATCCGGCTAGGCTAGATGTGCTCGCGATGCCTGAAGTCTCTGCACGACCTGCTCAGGTGTGCGAGCGGCGGGAGTCTAATTGCCTCCCCCGTCCTGAGAAGTAGTCGCGGTTGTAGTGGCGTAAACCGCCTGAGCTAGGCCAGTGCAAACTGATAAGATCTGAGCCAAGGCCTCCTAAAGACCCGGAATCACAATGGGCACAGCTGGTGCCTAAGCTGGTGCTGCAGGAGCATCCATAACTGGGACTTGATCCTGCACTGGGGCAGCTCGTGGATCTGCAGGTTCTGCCCTAGCTGCTTTGCCCCTACCACGACAACGGTCGCGTCCTTGGCCTCTGGTAGCCACAGCTGGTGGTACTGGTAGTCGTCCATCCCGACCAGTAGCACGTATCCTCACCATAAGTGAGAGAATAGAACAACAGAAGTTTAGTACTCAGATCAACAAATTCTCACGACAAGAGTTTCGAGAATATGAAGTTTTTCCTAAAGGTTTTGCAGTCTCTCGAGGATAAATATAGACGTCTCCATACCGATCTGTGAGACTCTACTAAACCTGCTCATGACTCGTAAGACCTATGTAACCTAGGATCTGATACCAACTTATCACGATTCCAAACCTAGACCCGGTCGTGATGGCGCCTCTCGTGAAGACAAGGTCAGTCGACACTTTCCATATCCAATTATTAACAATTAAACCATAAGAAATAAATCTAAAGCATGATAAAATAATCCAAAGTTAATAGATAATACCATAATTCGCAGAAAATAACCCAACACAGCTCGATACTAGGGTCACTAGTCATGAGCATCTATAAATCCTACTACAAGTCCGATAAGTCTATAACTACAACAAATGTATGAAAAGAGATAGAAATGACAAAGAGGGATAAACACGGGACTGCGGACGCCAAGCAGCTACCTCGTGAACTCCAAATGTTTGTCGGGAGCCCTCAACTCGCACTGGCAGGATCAACAATGCCTGAATCTACACACGGGGTGCAGGGAGTAAAGTGAGTACTCCAACTCAGTGAGTAACAAATGTAAATAAATACTGAAAGCAAGAAATCACGTAAGGCACAAAGCATTCTATAATGAAGCAGTAAAACCATTTTAAATCAGTAAATCATTTTAAAATAATTAAGCGGGTGATTGACAGTCAATTATGAAAAGTTTACACATAAAGGCTCATCCCTCGGGCACAGTATCAACAAATTCACCCCTCGGGAAATATCTCAGAATAGTACCAGCCCCTCGAGCTCAAATCACATATCTCAATACCAGCCCCTCGGGCTCAATCTCACATCACAATGGGAACCCACGCTCATTGAGGTGTACAGACTCCTGGAGGGGCCCCTTACGGCCCAAGCACAATATCAAGCCACCTCGTGGCATCATCACTAGGCCCTCGGCCTCATATCAAACAAGCCACCTCATAGCGTACATATCTCAGGCCCTCGACCTAATAATCAGTGTCAAATGTTTCCTCACAACATAGTCCCTCGGCCTTACTTAGTCAAAATCCTCACAAGCCACTCGGGCAATAGTAAAACATGATTCTCAGCCCAAAAATGTCATTTAAAAGATCATGTAAGTGTTAAAACAGAGTAAAAATGGCTAAGTACGAAAACAGTGAAATATAACATGACTGAGTTCAAGTACAAAGTCAAAACAGTGACGAAAATACCAGTAAAAATCCCCGAAGGGTTCAAATAGTTGGCACAAGGCCCAAATATGGCATTCAGTCCAAATCATGATGATAGAAAATAGATTTCAGTCAAATACGCGGTAAAATAGTCATTCGGGACGGACCAAGTCACAATCCCCAACAGTGCACGACCACACGCTCGTCATCAAGCGTGTGCCTCACCTCAATATAGCACTACGATGTGCAATCCGGGGTTTCAAACCCTCAGAACAACATTTACAATCATTACTCACCTCGAACCGGTCAAATCTCTAGCTCGCGACGCCTTTGCCCCTAGAATCAGCCTCCACTCGTGTCAAATCTATCCAAAATCAGAATAAGGATGTCAAAATATGCTAAGGGAATAAAGCCCAAGAGAAAACAATCAATAAATGGCACAAATCCCGAAATTACCAAAACCCGACCCCCGGGCCCACATCTCGAAATTCGATAATTTTCACACCAATAGATTCCTCATCTCCCCACAAGTTCATACATATCAAAAGTTCATAAATCCGACCTCAAATGGTCTATCAAATCCTCAATTAAAGGCCAAAGTTCCCAAGCCCTAGTTTCCCCAATTTTCACTCTTAATTTCCATAATTTCTAGCTCTAATCCATGAATAATAGCATAGGAACGAGTTTTAGGTCCAAATTCCTTACCTCAATGAAGTTCTCTTGAAATCCCTCTTCCAAATCGACCAAAAAAGCTCATAAGCCGAGATAAAAATGGTGAAATAACTCAAATTCGCGAAGGAGACAATTTATACCTTCTGCCCAGACATTTTTGCATCTGCGACCCTTTAACCGCTTCTGCGGTACCGTATTTGCGGTCATTCCTCTACTTCTGCGGAAATCACTTACCAGCCGCAAACCGTATCTGCGATCAGTCTTCTGCATCTGTGACTCCGCAGATGCGGTCCTATTAGCCGCTTTTGCGGTTCCTAGTCCTCAAGCCTCTTCCGTTTCTGCAACCAACTGTCTGCTAATGCGGCGCCGTACCTCCGGTTCCCAATCCGCAAGTACGAAAATACCAGAAGCAGCAATTCAACAGCTGCAACAACAATCCAAACTTCCCGTTAACCTTCCGAAATCACCCCGAGGCCCTCGGGACCTCAACAAAAAGCACAAACATATCCTAATACCTTATTCAAACTTGTTCCAATCATCAAAAACCTCAAACAATATCAAATCACCCAAAACACATCGGATTCAAGCAAAACTTTCCAAAATCTTCTGAATTCCGCTTTTGATCAAAAACTCAACCAAACCATGTCCGAATGACCTGAAATTTTGCACACACATCCCAAATGACAAAACAGAACTACTGCAACTCTTGGAATTCCATTCCGACCCCTATATCAAAATCGCGCCTACCAATCGGAAATCGTCAAAATATCAACTTCGCCAATTCAAGCCTAAATCTACTCTGGACCTCCAAAACCCATTCCGATCGCAATCCTAAGTCCCAAATCATCTCCCGAAGCTAACCTAACCATCGGAACTCACATCTGAGTCCCCTAACACATAAGTCAACCTCCGGTTGACTTTTCCAACTTAAACTTCCTTAAAAGAGACTAAATGTCTCAAACCTTGCCAAAATCATTCCGAATTCGATCTAAACAACCCGATACCACATAACACGGATAACAAATATAAAAAAGCAAAAATGGGGAAAACGGAGTGGTAACTCATGAGACGACTGGCCGGGTCATCACAGTGGGAGTCCAACAACGAAGTACATAGTGATACACTCCCACTTCTACTCAGGAATCTCAATCTGCTGAAGAAAATCACCAGGTCTCTGATGCTCGCACTTTATCTGCTGACAATTCAAACACCGAGCTACATACGCAACAACATCCTTCTTCATCCTCCTCCACCATTAATGCTGCTGCAAGTCCTGATACATATTAGCGGTACCCAGATAAATAGAATACTGGGAACTATGGGTCTCCTCTATAATCAACTCACAAAGTCCATCAACATTAGGTACACAAATACGACCCTGCATCCTCAAAACTCCATTATCTCCAACTATGGCCTGCTTGGCACCATCGTTCCGCACTGTGTCCCTAAAGACAAGCAAATGAGGGTCATCATATTGTCGATCTCTGATATGCTTAAATAATGAAGACCGAGCGACTGTACAAGCTAAAACACGACTGGGCTCAAAAACATCCAACCTCACGAACTGATTAGCTAAAGCCTGAACATCCAAAGCAAGCGGTCTCTCACCGACCAAAATATACGCAAGGCTTCCCATACTAGCTGACTTCCTACTCAAAGCATCGGCCACTACATTGGCCTTTCCCGGATGATACAAGATGGTGATATCATAGTCTTTCAATAGTTCCATCCACCTTCTCTACCTCAAGTTTAGCTCTTTCTACTTGAACAAATACTGTAGACTCTTGTGATCTGTGAACACCTCACATGACACGCCATATAAGTAATGCCTCCAAATCTTCAGCGCGTGAACAATGGCTGCTAAATCCAAATCATGAACTAGATAATTCTTCTCATGAATCTTCAACTGTCGCGAAGCATATGCAATAACCTTGCCATTCTACATCAACACCGCACCAAGTCCAATACGAGATGCGTCATAATATACTGTATATGGCCCTGAACCTGTGGGTAACACCAACACTAATACCGCAGTCAAAACTGTCTTGAGCTTCTGGAAGCTCGCCTCACACTCGTCTGACCATCTGAACTGGGTACCCTTATGGGTCAACCTGGTCATTACGGCTGCTATAGATGAAAACCCCTCCACAAACCGACGGTAATAGCCCGCCAAACCCAAGAAGCTCCGGATCTCTGTAGCTGATGTAGGTCTAGGCCAGTCCCTGACTGCCTCTATCTTCTTTGGATCTACCTGAATACCCTCTACTGATACAACGTGACCCAAGAATGCAACTGAACTGAACCAAAACTCACACTTCAAAAACTTGGCTTACAACTGACTGTCTCTCAAAGTCTAAAGAACAACTCGAAGATGTTGCTCATGCTCCTCTCGGCTGCGGGAGTAGATCAAAATATCATCAATGAAGACAATCACAAAGGAATCCAGGTAAGGCTTAAACACCCGGTTAATCAAATCCATAAAAGCTTCTAGGGCATTTGTCAACACAAATGACATCACTAAGAACTCATAATGCCCGTACCGAGTGCGAAAAGCTATCTTAGGGACATCGAATGCCCTAATCCTCAACTGATGGTAGCCAGATATCAAATCAATCTTCAAAAACACCTTGGCGCCCTGAAGCTGATCAAGTAAATCATCAATCCTCGACAATAGATACTTGTTCTTGATGGTGATTTTGTTCAAATGCCGATAATCTATGCACGTCCTCATTGACCCATCCTTCTTCTTAACGAACAACAGCGGCGCACCCCAAGGCGAGACACTAGGTCTAATAAAGCCTTTATCCAGCAAGTCCTGCAACTATTCTTTCAACTCTAGCGGGGCCATATGATATGGCGGAATAGAAATGGGCTGAGTGCCCGGAGCCAAATCGATGCAAAAGTCGATATCCTTGTTGGGTGGCATCCTTAGAAGGTCTGCAGAAAAAACCTCTAGAAACTCCCGAACAACTGACACAGAATCAATAGAAGGAACCTCAGCACTAGAATCACGAACATACGCCAAATAAGTCAAACACCCTTTTTCAACCATACGTCAAGGCCTTTATATAGGAAATAACCCTACTGACAGAATGACTAGGAGTCCCTCTCTACTCCAATCGAGGCAAACCCGACAAGGGTAAGGTCATAGTCTTGGTGTGACAGTTCAATATGGAATGATAAGGTGACAGCCAATCCATCCCCAATATGACAACAAAATCAACCATATCCAGAAGTAAGAGGTCTACACGGGTCTCAAGACCCCCAATAATAATCACACACAAACAATAAACATGATCTACAATAATAAAATCACTTACTGGCGTGGACACATACACAAGATCAGTCAAAGGATCACGAGCACAGCCAAAAATAAAGCAAAATAAGAAGACACATAGGATTATATAGACCCTGGATCAAACAGAACTGAAGCATCTCTACTACAAACCGAAACAGTACCTGTGATAACAACATCGGAGGACTCAGCCTCAGACCTGGCTAGGAAAGCATAACATTGGGCCTGGTCCCCACCACCCTGAACTATATCTTAGGGATGTCCTCCTGCTGGCTGGCCTCCACCTCTAGTGGCCTGGTCTCCACCTCTAACGACCTGACCTCCACCTCTAGCGTCCTGACCCCTACCTCTAGCTGGCTAGGCGAGCGGTGCTAGAATCATAGCATGAGAACTCTGCCGCTGCGATTGAACACCCACTAATCTCGGACAAATCCTCTGAATATGACCATACTTACCGCACTCAAATCATTTACCTGAATGCTGCGACTGAGGAAACTGAGACTAACCCCAGCGGGCCAACTGAACATGATAATAGCTCTGAAGAGGAGGTTCTCTGATAGGAGCTGGCTGTCCTAAAAGAGGTACATAAGAACCACGCCCCCAAAGCTCCATGAGATGCCTGATATACTGAGTGAAACGGCCTGGGAGGATGACCCCTACCAAAAGAATCCCTACCTCCAGACGAGGCACCACTGAACCTACCCGAATGATGAGGCCTCTTGTCAAACCCCTGACCACTCCCTTGAGATAGAACTGCTGCATCTCGCCGGCCCATATTGGCCGCATCCTGAAAAGAAATTTCGCTCCCTGTCTCCTTAGCCATCTGCAATCTGATAGGCTGAGCGAGTCCCTCAATAAACCTCCTCACCCTCTCTCTCTCGGTGGGAAGTATAAGAAGAGCATGACGAGCCAAGTCAATAAATCTGGTCTCATACTGAATGACGGTCATAGAACCCTGCTGGAGATGCTCAAACTACCTCCAATAGTTCTCCCTCTAAGTGACAGGAAGAAACTTCTCCAGAAATAGCTGAGAAAACTGATCCTAAGTCAAAGCAGGCGACCCAGCTGGTCTAGCCAAACAAAAATCCCTCCACCATTTCTTGGCGGAACCTGATAAGCGAAAAGCAGTGAAGTCGACCCCATTAGTCTCCACTATCCCCATGTTCTGAAGAACCTCATGGAAACTGTCTAAATAGTCCTGGGGATCCTCTAAAGATGTACCGTCATAGGTTACGAAGAGCTTGGTGAACCGGTCCAATCTCCACAAAGCATCCGAAGACATAGCTGATCAATCACCGGTCTGAGCTACAACACCCATGGAACTACCTCAACTGGATGAGCTGCGGGAGTCTGAAATTGGGGAGCCATCTGCTCCGGAGTGCGAGTAGCGGGAGTCTGTGCTGCTCCCCCAGCTTGAGAGATGGCTGGTGCCACAGGAAATATGCCTGCCTGAGTGACATTCTCCATAAGGCCCACTAGACGGACCAGAGTATCCTGGAGTACCGGGGTCGCTATGAACCCCTCTAGAACCTGAGTTGGTCCCGCTGGAATGGTCTAGGCCGAAACCTCATCATCAAACTCAACCTGAGGCTCCGACGCTGGTGCTGCCGCTTTGTGCTGTGCTATGCCCCTGCCTCGGCCTCTAACACGGCCTTGACCTCGTCCTTTGCCCCTCGTAGGAGCAACCACTGGGGGCTCGGGCTGCTGATCAGCTCAAGAAGTGGTACGTGTTCTCGCCATCTGTGAAAAAACAAAGTAGAAGTTTAATTAGCGTTGAGAAATCAAACCGCACAACAGAGATGAATAGAAGTGAAATTGTTCCTAACTCTGTATCCCCTGGGGGATAAGCACAGACGTCTCTGTACCGATCCTCAGACTCTACTAAGCTTGTCCGTGAATTGTGAGACCTAAGCAACCTAGGGCTCTGATACCAACTTGTCACGACCCTAGTTTCCCACTATCGGGACTGTGATGGCGCCTAACATTGTACCCGCTAGGTAAGACAACGTTTCAGGATATTCTACTCTTTTCTTTTATCTTTCAAATATTTATTACTTAACAATATAAAAATAGCGAATATAATTGCCGAAGAAAGAATTTTAAAGGTTTAACTTTATACAATAACGAAAACCAAAGTAACATCCACCCAGAACTAGTGTCACAACTCCCGAACTATCTAAGATTACTACAAAAATAAAGGTCTGAACGAAAAGTTTACATCAGTCTAAAGTAGATAGAACAGAAAATAAAATGAGATAGAAAGGGACGCCAAGGCATACGGACGTCTGTAGGACTACCTTGGGTCTCTGGTGCGCAATGATAGCAACCAACCGCACGATCAGCCACTAGCTCCAAATCTGTACAGAAAGTGTAGAGTATAGTATCAGTACAACCGACCTCATGTACTGGTAAGTGCCGAGCCTACCCTCGACAAAGTAGTGAAGAGGATACGATGAGGCATACAACATATACAACCTGCAACAGTTTATACTAAACAGAAAGGAAGTACAAAATATAATAGAGAATTAACTAGCATCAAGTAAATCTGGAAACCAACTGTTCCGCTAAATTTCAGCTATAACCAATCCTTAAGGGTGTCCCAGCATCACAATAACAAACCTCAACAAATAATTAACACATAACAACAACTGATGCAGTGCGTATTCCGATCTCATCATATACACAACAACAGAATCAATATTCACTTTTATTCATTCTTGTTGCAGCGTGCAACCCGATCTCACCTGTCCACCCTTATTACTCCTCAACACATATAACCCTTATTCCTCCTGTTGCGGCGCGCAACCCGATCCCACCTGGCCACCCTTATTACTCTTTGTTGCACCGTGCAACCTGATCCCATCATATAATACTGTTACGGTGTGCAACCCGATCCCAATATAAAAATCAACACCAATCACAAAAATAAAGACAAATGTTTCACAGATTAAGCCAAATCCTCCAATGTACTTATACCTCAATTCACGCAACAGAATATCACTACGATTAAATAACTTCACCAGTGTAAACTATTCAGCGAGACCAACTAAGGTATACCACGAGGCACCCATAAACCAATAAAGACCAACAAAATAATAAAATGAAACCAGAAAATAATTGAATATTTCAATAAGGAGAGTAACGGTTAATATGAAGCAATTAGACATGAAAGCATTTACGAGCAAGTAGCAATTAAGACATGGAAGCATTTATGAGCAAATAGCAATTAAGGCATGGAAATAGTTTAAGCAGGTAGCAATTAAGACAAGGAATGATATAATAGGAAACTAGGAAGGGAAGGAATTAAAAATGGAAATTTGGTGGCGCATAGGTACTCGTCACCACACCTATACACCACACACATGAGATTTCACATAGCACATAAGTCGGAGATTCCTATTCCCTCAAGTCAAGGTTAAACCAAACACTTACCCCAAGCCAACGGGTCATTCAATACTCAACCACCGCTTTACCTCTCGATTCTACCACCAATTCACTCGTATCTAGTCATAATTAATTCAATAACACCAATAAATGCTAAATAAACCAATTCTAATGCATGAATATGAATTCCCAAATGTTTTCCCTAAAAATTCAAAAATCGACCCCGAGCCCGCTTGGTCAAAACTCGAAGTTTGAACCAAAACCTGACTACCCATTCACCCACGAACCTAAATATGCAATTAGTTTTGAAATCCGACCTCAATTTGAGGTCCAAATCCCCAAAATTTGAAAATCCTAATTTCTACCCAAAAACACCCAATTTCCCATGAAAAACCTTAGATTTTGTAATGAAATCTTGCAAAAGATGAAGTAGATTGAGAGAAATGAGTTAGAAGTTGTTTACCTATGATTTTGGGAAGAACTTTTCTTTGAAAATCGCCTATGAGAGCTTAGGGTTTGAGAGAATTTGAAAAATGATGAAAATCTCGTCTAAGTTATAATTTACATAGTCGTTGTTATCGCATTTGCGATGACAAGTTCACAAATGCGAACTCGCAAATGCAGCCAAGACTTCGCAAATGCGAAGGTTGGCCTGGCCTGCTGCCTTCGCAAATGTGAACATTGTTCGCAATTGCGGCTACTGTGCATATCGCATTTGCGACGATGAACTTCGCATTTGTGTAGGTCCCCTGCCCAGCCCAGTCTTTGCAATTGCGATGAACCTTTGTAATTGCGGTGCTAGCATTTGCGAGCCTGACTTCACAAATGCGAAGTCTGCAGACCTGCAATCACACCAGCAATTTCCTTAAGTCTCAAAACACTCTGTAGCCTATCCAAAACTCATCTGAGCCCTCGGGGCTCCTAACCAAACATGCTCACAAGTCTAAAAACGTCATATGGACTTGCTCGTGCAATCTAATCACCAAAATAATATCTTAAACAACGAATTTAACACCAAAACTCATGAATTCACAAGATAATTCAAATTTTTGTTTTCTCAACCAAGGGTCCGATTTATACCAAATAACTCCGATCCTTACCGAATTTCACATATATGACGTAAATATTATATATTAAGCCTGCACCGGGCTCCGAAACTAAAATACGGGCCCGATACCATCAAGATTTTACACCATTTCATTTCAATAACTCTTTATATTTTCAGCAAATAATTTTCTTTAAAAATTCTTTTCTTGGGTTAGGGACCTCGTAATTTGATTCCGGCCATACACCCAAGTCTCATATTTTACTGTTTATCCTATGGGACCGTCACATCACGGGTCCAGATCCGTTTACCAAATATATTGACCGAAGTCAACTTTAACCCGTTTTAAAGGCTAAATTCATTATTTCTCAAATTTTTCACATAAAAGCTTTCCGTTATCGCGCTCGGACTGTGCACGCAAATCGTGGAGAGATAAAAAGAAGTTTTCTAGGCCTCAGAACACGGAAACGGATTCAAAAATAAAAGATGACCTTTTGGGTCATCACACTTGGGAACAAATTAACTTGTTACGTTTATATTAAATTTTTCATTTGTTAAAGAATACAATGGAAAACCAAAGCATCTCGTGCATTCAACTCTAGTTGTCAATTCCATATTGATTTTAGTTTTCTGAAGTTGAGACAGAGCAATTTGTTTTTGTCCAATCTCAGCGTTACTTAGGTCTAAGCTAATCATAATAATTCAAATAATACAAAGTCTTTATTAATTACTGTCAGGCATCTAAATAAGAATTCGATTTCAAAACGTCTATAAAGCTAACCCCCACAGTCAAGTCATGAGCCTCTACTGTAATATGGATACATTACACATTAAACTTTCGAGCCTTCCCCTAGAGATAATGTAAAAAGTCTAAAATAAATGAAAGTCTGAGTAGAGATTTGCTACTGCTTGAATGATTCAAGGGGGGCCGCACTCTTCGTCAAGGAAGTCTTCCTCTAGCCACGTACCTCATCACCTGCATGCTCAATGCCTGCTATACGACATGGCAGGACCAAAAGGCTAAGTATCTCCAAGGATACCCAGCAAGTCTTATTGTTCCCTGGAGTTTGAATGAGCAATAGCTCTCAATTATTGAAATATAATGCTAATTCAAAAATCATGAATTGTTCCCCGATTTTGTTAGATTTTGCACTAATAAGGTTCAAAAACCAATAATCTATCATGAACTTTGTATTTATAGGTTAAAAATTGATGAAGTATAATGTGAATTCAATAATCACGAATCATTGCTAAATTTTCTCAATTTTGTACTAGTAAAAGTTCAAAAACTAATAATCTATTCTGGATTTTAAATTTTGCACTAGCAAAGGTTTAAAATTGTAGAAGTATAATGTGAATTCAAAAAACAGAAATCGTTCATGGATTTTTTACTAGTAACGGTTCAAAAACCATTTCCTAGATTTTAGTTTTGGTACCAGTAAAGATTCAAAAACCAGGAATTCTTCATGGATTTTGCTCTAGTAAAGGATAAAAAATATTGAATTATTCTAGGATTTTAAAATTCAGCAAATCTATGAATTAATTCCAGCATAATTTACCGTGATTCCACTTGTCAAAACTTCAAACTCCAGTACCAAATGTTGGAATTGTGTTTCATGTTTTAATGTCGCTAAACTCTAATAGCCGGCGAAAAATGGTCAACCCAGCTACTTTTACGATGGTGAAGAATTAATGGAATGGGCCCACCTGGTGAATACACTACTCGTTACACTTTCGTGCTAACTAAGAGCCCATTTGAATTAGTCGAATAAAAGTAGTTTTTAAGCACTTGAACTTAAAAATACTTTGAAGTGTTAAAGCTGAACTTAATAAGAAACAATTATGCGTTTGGCTAAAAATGTTGAAACTCAAAGAAGCAGTTGATTTATTTGATAAAAAGTACTAAAATATACGTGTTCGGTTAAAATTACTTGAACATCCTTAAAGCTGTTAATTATATTGCAAATAAGCTTGAATTGTAAGTTTTTAAATTCTAAATCAATTCAAATATAAATAATTTATGTCAAAATTCACTTTAAGTCAAAAATTGAGTAGATCGTGTATATCTTTTTTAAAAAGTATGGACTATTTATTTGAATAACATACTTTTAACATCTTAGTTTCTATGATTTCGTCACACTTTATAGACATCTTGCCTAGAACAATATGACACTATTATGATAATTGATGGTGATTTTTACTTTGGAATTTCAGACAGACAACTAATGAGAAAAAACAGTTCCTAATTTGCAAAATTTATAACTATAACCGTGAATTCACATTATGTCAAACAATTTGATCTTAAACTTTTGCATCTATCTCAGTTATATTACTTTTGCATATCCTTATTGCAGTTCCTGAATCGAAGGTTTACTTGTTCTTAATTAGTTTCAATTTTAGCTGGGTTTCTTACTTTCTTATGTGAGGAAGATAGTGAGAGTTGTTGGGATATATACTGTTAACCATGGGTTTGGTTTAGATATAGTATTTATTACGGAATAATTGTTTATTCATTTTTAATAAAGTTTTAAGTAGATCATATATTAGTCTGTGTCATTTACTTTTAAAGTAGATAATTTAGTGTATAGAGTTCAGCTTATACATAGAAGATTAGATCATCGGTTCTTATAAGTATAAAGTTTGAGTTCACAATCTAAGGATGAAATTGGACAAATCATCATGGATGATTGTAGCACAAAATTAAATATAATTTATCTTGATTATGGGAATGGTTTAATTCCAACTTCTTGTGCTAGTATATTTTGTATGCATTGAATAGACCAGGTAGAGATAAGTATTTTGTACTGACTTAATAAAATAAACTCCCTAGCCATTAAATGTATTTATACTCTTAATCTTGATATAATTATTATTAGTTGTGTATATTATTATTGTTTTGATTTATTAAAAGGCGAGATTCTTTTGTGGGTGAATATGCCTGGTAAATTAGATAATAATAATAATAATGTACATTGGCGAAGTAATAGTTAGTTGATGGAATTCATGTCTCGATTTAGAGATTGATGACACACCTTTATAAAAGCTTATAAATTTTCATGCGTAAACCCGACCGGTGGATTTTATATCCGACACATGAAATAAGTTAAGCGAAACTCTAAAGGAAATAATCAATATATTAAATCGTCAGTAATTTAATTTAATTGATTAGTATCTGAATCTTAACATGGGGAGTTAAATAAGATTTAATGGATGAATTTCGAAATTAAATAAGGAGTGCAATTACGGATTTTTATCGTAATTAATTATGGTGGATATTAATTTCGAAAATTATAAATTAATTCCATAATTGAAAGCCTTGTTAATTAAATTTTGTGGTCCCTATTGTGCCTAAATAATAAGAAATAAAGGAATCCTTTTTCTCATGGAAAAGAAAACCCAACAGGTTTAGGAAAAGGGTTTTAACCCTTAAAACTTGAACTATTAATACATAAGGTTTTCCACCTAGGGGGGAGCGCATGGTGGCCAAAATTCATCCTCTTTTCCTTGGAAAATTTCGCCCACACAAAATTGCTATTTTCCAGATATTATTTGGATAACACAGTAGAAGACTGTGGAACGTTCGGAAATTGTGATAGTGCTGATGATGGTAATTTCATTGAGTTACTGTGGAATTAGAGGCTCACGTGATAGAGGAGCTTTGTTCACGCTTTAAGAGGTAATCCACGAAATCTCGTCTATACTAGTTGTCTAGATTACATGTGATTTTGATACTAGAATTGCTTTCGCTGCATAAAATAATCCATCAATTGGTTTTATAGCCCACTCACATCTAATTAGATAACTAAGTTTTTCATGAAACAAGAATATCGTGTTTATGTGCGTTTTTGAATTACATGTATATGTGATTTTCTGAAAAAGTGCACTGTTGTTTTGTGAATTAACTGTCCAAATTTTTTGGATTATTCTTGTAATCATAAGATATCTGTTTTTTTATTAATATTTGATTGAGATTATCTGATTTGTTTGGGGTAAACCCTAGAAAAACGCAAAACCTGATTTTGACCGAATAGCCGGTATTTTTGGAGGTCAGCGAACTTGACGGACTCCGATTAAGCTGAAATTTGGTGGGTCCATCGAAAATGATGTGGTGAGAAAAACTTATAGCTCCAGCAGTGAATCATGGTATTTTTAGGCATTTTGAGGTCGTTTGGACTGTGTTTTGGACGTTTTTCTATTTTCTGGAAATTATTTCTTAATAAATTTTAATTTGTTTTTAATTCAATGGTGGTGGGGGTGACTCCCCATGGTCCCCATGATTAAATACTGGTCATATAATAGGTTTGCACATTGGCTATTAACAAATAGACGTGTTGTTGTATTAAATTCAATAATAGAGGCGTATGATTTTATTGACTAGGTCTTACAAGGTATAATTGATATTGTGTGATGATATAATTATTTTGTAAGAAAGTGAAATCCTCTATTTGATATCCTGGATGACTAATGATTGGAGCGTTTGGTATATTTGTGCATAAAAAAATTCTCAAATTTTAGTTTATGTTTTCATGCCCTACGTGATTACTAGTTTTGGATTTTCGATGAAGAATTTTGTTCTCTAATTGGAGGTTCTAATTAAGTGAAATATGACGGTATTTTGTATGAGTTTTATATTGTTGGTATGGCTTTTAAGCTATGGTCCATATTATGCCATAAAATAATTATATATATATTCACTTGTAAATTGAGAATTTTATGAGTAATAAATAGTTACCACTGAAGTGGTTTGTTTATTTTGAACTCATGAATTTATTTTTAGTAAATTTGTACATGTGAAATATGTCTATTCATGGATTGAGCATTATAATTAATAAGTAGGATCCACAAAATGGTCTATTTATTTGAGTCGTTGAAATCTGCTTAATATACCATGTAAAAATTATCCTTGAGAAATCTACATTAATGGTGGAGGTTCTTAACTAGAAAAAGAGTTTTATCTTTGAGTACTAGTGAAACTAACTCTACCCATTAGAAGAGATATTGGGGTTTTCACCGATGGGAGAAAATATAATATTTTAGGTTCTTGTGTATTTGGTAAAAGAATAATTTATTGCACAAGGAGATATTATGTATCCTAGAAATAGGAAGAACATAATATATATGTCTTGAGTTCATAGTATAATTATAAGGAGAATGGAAATTAATGTCATATTTATTTTAATTCATGAAACTACTTAAAACGGTTATTCTTCGAGTTTGGTTACAGGCTGGTGGTTATGAATTTGACGAACTCCGATTGACCTGAAACTTAGTAGGTTCATCGAAAATGATTAGTGAGGAAAACTCACTGCTATGCAGTGAATCATGCAGTTTTTTGGTATTTTGAAATCGTTTAGATGAGTTTTCAAGCAGTTTATTAAATTGAATTTGTTATAAATATGAAGATTTATTCTTTATATGTCAGCTATATTTGTGTTAAATATGAAACATGATGATTTAACTTGATATGATATATAGCAAAGAATGCAAATCACATGGATTTAATCCTAAATACGCCAAAACTAATTTATTCGAATTTGGTCTAATTTTGGCTATCGTGAATTTCACGATCTCCGAATGACCTGAAATTCGGTAGGATCATCGGAAACGATCATTGAAGAAGAACTCACTTCTATGCAGTAAATTTCATCATATTTTGACGATTTGGGATCGTTTAGAAGAGTTTTTTTGGAGGTTTGACGGATTAAAATATGATTTATATATGAAAAGTCATTCTTTCTATCATTTTATTTATGTCTCATCTGGAACATGATAGCACATGTTGATTTAACATGAATTGGTATATGATAAAAAATGTAGGTCATATTTTAAATTCTTAAAAAATTCTTAAAATAGTAATTTTCCAAATTTGATCGCAATTTTTGGAGATTGTGATTTTAACGATCTCCGATTGATAAGAAATTTGGTAGGTTTACCAGAAACAGCCCAGTGAACAATACTTACTGCTATATAGTGAAAAACATTAATTTTAGCATTTTAGGACTGTTTAAATGGGGTATTGAGCATTTTTTAAATTATGAAACTTAATCCTCAAAGAAAAGTTCGTGATTGTGAAAAAGTGGTGATAGGAATTAACCGTTATGGTCTCCATTTTTTATTTATAGTGAGATAATAAATTTACACGTTAACATTAGGTCTTCCTCCATATCGGATAAATTTATTATGAACTCACTGGATATAGTTACTAACTATTGATAACCTGTATCAGCTCTCTATCTGAGTTTAAGGGTTGAATCAATTTTGTAACTGAAAAACAATCATGATTAAGTTGTGATAGAAATATATTTCTATGGTATTCCACTATTAATTTCAAATGAGTAATAAATTTACACATTGACTTTAGATCTCTCTCCATATCGGATAAATTTATTGTAAGCTCACTAGGTGAAATACTAGTAATTGATATCGTGTATGTACTCTCCATATGAGTATACATGTTGGATCAATGGAACTAGAGCTATTAAAAATGATGTTCACTTTATTTAAATTAACAGTATACTCTCCATCTGAGTTGGGTCTATTTTAATTATTGGAGTGAATAATCTTGCATTACATATGTGTGTTGCATGAATAGTTCTTTTCCCATCGAAATTGCTATTCAAGATGCATGACATATATGTGTAGTGTGTTTAAAATTTTCGTATTAAAAAGGTAATATGCAATTGACTTAAAATAATAGTATACTCTCCATCTGAGTTGGTTCTATTTATTTTTGGATTGTATAATTCTTGCATTATATAATATAATTTGCATGAATGATTCTTTTCCCATCGAAATTTATTATTCGAGATGCATGTATGAATATAAATATTGAATGCATTCTGAATTTTATTATTCAGTGTTTTGACTTATTATGATCTATTTAATGTTTTTATCTCAACTCCATAATGACTTTATGCAATTTGTTATATTACTTGTTAAAATTTTCTTTTAGTGATAAGACATTAATTTAAAGGATGCAATGTATGTACCTTTTGTTAGAATGAATTTATTTCCGGTTTCTGGGCAAAATAAGAGATGAATATTTGTTTTATTTTGCGAATAACTCTTGAGTTATTGAGCTTGATAAACATTTTATCTCTTGTAGTACATGAATGCATGACCTTGTTATTGTATATTAATGTCTCTTCTTAACAAAACAATATTAGTCTACCTCATAAGAGAATGTGTTTTTCAAAATTGAGTAAAAATTATATGTGCATTTTTGTCTAAGTCATATTAATCTGGATAGGATTTCAAGTTGGTCGAGGATGTACCTTAATGTTCATTGAAAGTAGAGTCACTACCAACTTGTGGATCCTGTTTGGAAGAGAATTTGACTAAAGGATGTTTCCCTTCAAAAGGAAATAAAGCTAGTGATAAGTTAGAATGAATCCCTTATGATTTGTATAGTTAAATGAACATACTAGTAAGAGATAGTTTTGAATATTTTTGTGACGTTCATAAATGATTACTCAAAATATTATATTTATTTGATTCACTGTAAGTCTTAATGATTTAATTAATTCAAGGTTTTAAGTCTTGAAACGAAGAAGCACCAAGGAAATATATTAAGTTACTGCAATTTGATTGTAATGGCGAGCACATCTCTAAAGAGTTCTTTTGTTACTTATCAGAATAAGGATTACATCTCAATTGACTACACAGTAAACTCCATAATAGAGTGGTGTAGTAGAAATAAGAAATAAGTCTCTTTTGGGCATGGATAGATTAATGACGTATTATTCAGATTTGCCTTATTTGTTTTTGGAATATTTTTAGAAACTACAAATTACAATCTGAATTTAGTTCCTTCTACGTTAGTACCTGGGACATCTATAGAATTGTGGACTGAATGTAAGATTAGTTTATGGCATGTTCAGATATAGGATTGTCCCGCATATGTGCTGAAAAGGAAAGCGGATATGTAAGTTGGAACTAAGAATAGATAGATGCATGTTTATTGAATATCCAAGAAAACGAAAGGAGTTTTATTTTATTGTCCTAAAGAAAATAAGGAAATTGTTAAAACAAATGTATTTTCTAGATAAGGATTGTTTAATAAACCATGTTCCTAGAAGTAAACTATTTTTTATAGGAAAATAACTAAATGTTCAAGAACATCAAAACCCACAAGTCAGAATTGACATTCCATTGCATTTAAGTAGTGGGAGAACGTTTATCGAGTGAGAGTGATATTTGAACAGTGAACACTATAGTAAGAAGTCACTAATATTTCAATGCCGAAAGATAATGAAGGTAATATTAGTAGTACTTCGTCATAGTGGGAGAATTCGAAAGAAAATCATAGTTCGGTGTACACTCTTGGGATAGTTTCAGTAACAGGATCCCTGAAGAGTTTAATACCAAACTAGATGGTTACGATAAAGCACTACTAGACAAATATTGCATCAGAAATAACTTTTAATAGTCATGTAAAAGAATGCATGAGAAAGTTGTAGATGCATGGTTATGAGTCTAAGTGGGAGATTGTTAAGGCATATACTATTAACCATGCATTTGGATATAGTATATTCTACTAATAATTGTCATGGTCAAAAGTCTAAGTGAGAGATTGTTGGGATATATACTATTACTCATGGGTTGGTTTAGATATAGTATTTATTATGAATTAATTGTTTATTCAATTTTAATAAAGTTTTAAGTAGATCATATATTAGTATGTGTCCTTTACTTATATAATAGATGATTTAGTGTATAGAGTTTAGCTTATACACGAAAAATTAGATCATCGCTTCTTGTAAGTATTAAGTTAGAGTTCACAATCTAATGATGAAATTGGACAAACCATCATGGATGATTGTAGCACAAAATTAAATATAATTTATCTTGATCATGGGAATGGTTTAATTCCAACTTCTTGTGCTAGTACATCTTGTATGTATTGAACGGACCAGGTAGAAATAAGTATTTTATACTAACTTAATAAAATAAACTCTCTAGCCATTAAATGTACTTATACTCTTAATCTTGATATAATTATTATTAGTTGTGTATATTATTATTGTTTTGATTTATTAAAAGGCGAGATTCTTTTGTGGGTGAATATGCCTGGTAAATTAGATAATAATAATAATAATGTACATTGACAAGTAATAGTTAGTTAATGGAATCCATGCCTCGGTTTAGAGATTGATGATACACCTTTATGAAAGCTTATACGTTTTCATGTGACACCTCGGCCGGTGGATTTTATATCCGACACATGAAATAAGTTAAGCGAAACTCTAAAGGAAATAATCAATAAATTAAATCGTTAGTAATTTAATTTAATTGATTAATATCTGAATCTTAACATATGGAGTTAAATAAGATTTAATGGATGAATTTCGAAATTGAATAAGGAGTGCAATTACGAATTTTTAGTGGAATAATTCACAATTAATTATGGTGGATATTAATTTCAAAAATTATAAATTAATTCCATAATTGGAAGCCTTGTTAATTAAATTTTGTGGTCCCTGCTGTGTCTAAATAATAGGAAATAAAGGAATCCTTTTTCTGGTGGAAAAGAAAACTCAACGGGTTTTGGAAAAAGGGTTTTAATCCTTAAAACTTGTGATATAAATACATAAGGTTTTCACCCTAGAGGGGGGAGCACATGGTGGCCGAATTTCAGCCCCTTTTCCTTGAAAAATTTCGCCCACACGAAATTGCTATTTTCCGGATATTATTTGGATAACACAGTAGAAGACCGTGGAACGTTCGGGGAATTGTGATCATGCTGATGATGGTGATTTCATTAAGTTGATGTGGAATTAGAGGCTCACGTGATAGAGGAGCTTTGTTCACGCTTCAAGAGATAATCCGTGAAATTCTGTTTATACTAGTTATTTAGATTACATGTAATTTTGATACTGGGATTACTTCCGCGGCCTATAATAAATTAATAATCCATGAGGAGTCCCGTCCCACTACCTGCCCACATACAAAGTGCACGTAATTCACATTTTACCTGTACCACTACACGTTCACACGTTCACCCCTCACCCTTCTAAAATGTAATATATATTCACCATTCTCACATGCACTCGTTTTCTTCCTCTAGAGTTAGGACCTTAGCCAGCTTTAGAAGCACCGCTGCTCAATTTGAAAGGCCAAATAAAATATAAGGAAAAGATCCATTTTCTACAAATTAAAGTATGAATTCAAAATACTATTCCTCCTTCTAAATGGCTGAAGAACAGAAGCAGCAAACCACAACTACTGCCATGGAGATGAGGGAAATGCGTGCGCTAATCGAGACGTTGTTTAGAGAATTGAATGCCAGACAAGACAAATTTGATCAAACAATTCAACAGCTTAAGGAATACATCGAATCTTCTACCGCTCAAGAGAAACCTGCCATGAATGCCTCCTCTGCCAGCTGTGGAAACTCATCTATGCTTCAGGTACCTACAAAACTCTAAAATTTAAATCTTGGCTCCATTATGTGAATTTGTATTTTTCTATTGATGATTTATTCAAAGGAGGAGAATATGAAGGGACGCGGAAAAACCCTAACCACCACTGAACATAATAAGAGGCGAGCCAAAGGTCTCCGTTTATTTTGTGATGAAAAATGTAGCAACAAAGAGAGAAAGGATGTTGTTGGCCTTCCAACTGACGATGACGAAATAGATCCTATAACTTCAGAGAAAGAAGACGCCATGCTAATATCTATTGACGCTGTAGTAGAATATCCTAAGCCATACCAAAGTATCTGCGTGACTGGGTACCATGGAAATCGGCCCTTGAATATCCTAATCGGTACAGGGACAACACACAATTTTATTGATTCATCCATGGCAGCTAAGTTAGGTTGTGATACATTTCCAATCAAGCCGCGATCTGTTAAGTCAGTTTTTGGGAATGTTATGGTTACCTCCAGAGCATGCAACAACTTTCAATTGTTATTGCAAGGCACCTTGTTTAGTATGGACTTGCATCTACTTCCATTGTCGACACATTGTGACATGGTTTTAGGAGGCAAATGGATACGTACCCTTGGGATGATTAAGTTTGATTCTAAATGTGTGGAGTTTTACTTCCAAGGTAAGAAACACCTGCTATGTTACAATGGAACAGTTGAAGGCAGCAAGCGCTGAGAGTCTTGGCAAATTGACCTCAAATTTCATATACTAGTAATTGACCTGTTTTAAATCTTTCTGTAATGTTTCCTTTATGTATAGTAATTGTAGTCATCCTTAGTTCGTTATCATCTACCAGTGGTATCTGTCAATTTGGGAGTTGGTCGTACCAGCCTTGCAAGTTATGAATTCCATTTTGTTTCAGTGTGATCTGCATTATTGCTATTGTGGATTAATTATTGATTGTTGGTTGAATTTTGTCTAATTAAAAGTTATTTCAGATTTTCAAAAATCATTCACATTTAACTCTCTATTAAATCTGAATAAGTCACCTTGACAGCCGTTTCTGATTTCTTTGCACTCCAATAGTTTTTCTGGTTTTGTTTCTGATCTTTGGCCCAGCCATATGTTATGTTGTATAGAATCCAACTGTTCGATTAGTTTAAAGCTCAAGAAACTTCAGAATTCGCAGTGTCATGATGATTGGTACATTTCACAATTTTCTGCTCACTTTTGTTATTCAGGAGATGTATAAAGTTGCATTGGAGGGATACTCTTATTATCAGTCTTGGGCCAATTAGACATGATAACTCAGAAGGCAATTCATATACTAGTTTGATTGTCAATGGGGGATGTGATATTCATTTACTAACATTTTCGTGAGGCTCGGAGGAGTTTGTCCCACACTCCCACTCGTGTAAAATTTCTTGCCCTTCCATTTGGCTTTTGAAGGTAGGACATCTCTCAGGGCCATGAGATACCCCCCCCCCCCCAAAGAAAAGTAAAATTATGGAGTATTTATTTTGAAGGGGACCGTTGGAGCAACATAAAGTTGTCTTCGTATGATCACATATAGGTCACGAGTTCGAGCCTATAAGCAGCTAACAATGATGGCATTAGGGTAGACTGTCCTTCCCCACACCCTGAGTGAATACTAAATTTGGTGCACCGGGCTGCCATATTTACGGAATATTTGTTTTGTAACAAGGAATGGATGTAGAATTAAAATTGCCTGCCATATTGGATTCGACAAGTTGTAGCTAACGATCTAAAGGTTAAATGAAATTGACTTACAAATTACAATTTCTCCTTTTTTAATATTTTTGAGTAGAGTTATTCAGAATCCTGGAAATAAAATCAAGAAGAAATGCGAAACTTGACAGCAAAGTAAGAGCACAGAAATAACAAGGAATTAAAAAAAAACAGACTTCATCCTTGTTAACCCAGGAAAATGCAAATCTTTCACCCGAAGGGAAAATAATTCAGCAGAATTCCCACGTTAATATACTTTTCCAAGTTTAGGGATGTAAATTTATAAGTCTCATTAATGATTGCGATTTATATGTCTCATTCGCTGCTAAGGGTTGTATTGGCGAGTTGATTGAGAAGTTTGGTGATCTCGCTGATCATGTAATTGGTATTTACAAATTGTGATTACAATTTATATTTCGGCATTCACTCTGTCTAACATTTGCTGCGTTTTAGTGATGATCCACCTTCATACGGGAATATAATCTCATTATTGTTGTCTCTAAATTCCTTCCGACTCAATATTCAACTAGAGGTTTGTTTTCTACTTAGCTGATGGCCATATATCCTCAAAAAGCAGCTTATACATACTCTCTTAAATCTGGTGTTATAACTTTGTTCTGTGACCATGCATTAACTTTGTGTTAATGCATTTGTATTTATATCAGAAGAAATATTTAGTCAACACCTGCTACAATTTTTTTTTTTTTTTTTAAAAAAAGGTATGAGAAATATTTTCAGTTCGACAGTATTCATTTTTGAACCAAAAGCTCAGACTTGATAAAACAAGCAGGTTCAAAAGAGGATGGAGATTTAGCTATCAATAATGTTCTGATCTGTACGTTCTTTTCCAAACATCTAAAGCGTCATCAGTCATCACAAACGTCAATCAAACCTATTGAAGAAAACATTTGAAGACGAGATCGAACTCAGAAGAGGAGTTGCTGTATAAGAGTAAATTTGGCTTCATCATCCTCCTCCTAGATCATAGTCATCATAAGAGCCTTCATTCTCCGTTCCCTCACCAGCTTCATCTGCAGCCTCAAGATCCTCTTCATCAGCCTCCTCATCGTCATCTTCACTGTCCTTTACTACCTCATTGCCACTTCCGCCTGCAGCCTCAAGATCCTCTTCATCAGCCTCCTCATCACCATCATTTTCACTGTCCTTTACTACCTCTTCATCTGCAGCCTCAACATCCTCTTCATCGGCCTCCTCATTGCTATCATCTTCACTGTCGTTGACTATCTCATCACCGCCATTGTCTGCCTCATGAAGATCTTTTTCTTCATCATCTTCATTGAAATAATTTAGAGGGTTCGGCCATAGCTCATCCTTGATTATCGCAGCAACTTCATCATACTTCTGATTGACTTCACTACTGAACCACAAAAAGAAGCTTCTTTCCTCAGCAAGGGGAGCAACTCCATTGCCTTCTGTCCATTGTACTGTGGAAGCAGTAACTTTTGTAGGTCGTCCATCTTCAAGGAAGGTATAAGTCTTCGACAGCATTGTATTTTCAAAAAAAGGATTTGGACTGAAGTAGAAGGTGATGGTATAACCCGATTTAAAATCTTCAGTGTCTTCCACTTCGATAGAACTTAGATACTTAAAAGTTTTATGGTCCTCTTCAGTACTAACAAGATTACCGAGAAAAGGGTGTCTCAAAAATGCCGTCAACCAGAAGTTAGGAATAGTTTTAATAATATCATTTCGTTTCTCATAGACTGGCTTGCGGAGCTGACTGAACTTTTGTGCTATTTTCAATACTTCATCCCTTGCTTCTTCATTAATCTTCTCGAGCTTGTCTTGTATATCTTGCAATTTTTCAATGCACAGAACCAACTGGTTGTTTTCCTCATCTTCTGCTTTCTCTGCCATTTTCTGCTTCTTATTTCCTTTTTCTTCCCCCATCTGTTCCACAAAGCAAACCAGTAACTCTTATAACTTTGTATTATTAAGACATACAAAACTTGAAGGTTACCTTAATCAAATTAAAATGCTCATCGCTAATAAGTCGCGCATGCTCCATCTTCTCATCCCACATCTTCTTCAATACTTCATATTCTTCCTCTTCAGAAACATACTCCTAAGTCAATAAGTGCATATACATAAAGATAATTGAAGTCATCCAACAGAAGAAAAAGATCAAAGTGTTGTTATAACCAATCAGCACAATCATACAAAAGAGCAATGTTTCACTTTCAAAGTTTCCAGGTTGTAATATTTCACATACTGATAAACACATTATTATAATGCGACTTAAAGAAAGGACTATTCGATTGTACCTTCTTCAAAGCCTTGAGAACAAGCAATATGTAATCTTTGCGGATATGCAAGCTCCTCAAGAGTAGTTCAAATTGCAGAAGAGCCACCTCTTTATTAACCCCTAGCAATTGCACCATAGTTTTGAGCACGAAATTCACTTCTACTTCCATGTTCGTCATGACAGATTCCCAATCCAACACATTATAGTTAATGTAATCTAGTGATGTTGTTAACACACATTGATGCTCCCCGCGAACTACCAGCTCATCTTTCTCTTTGTTATTCCCACTGCACTCCACTAATTCTTCAATAACCCTTCTTTTCTTGTTTTTGGTTTGCTTCATTTTATTTTTCTCAAGGCGTTTCTTAGTAGCCAGTTCCAGATCTCTTCTTTTCGAATTATACCCTTGTGTTGATTCTTCATTATTAGAGCTCGACTGGCCTCCTCCATATGCCTCCATTTTTGTGTTAGAGAAAGATATATTTGTCGAAACAAATTAAAGGAGAAAATCAGCCGAATATATTCTCACCTGTACAGAGAAAGAGACACAAATATGTAACTTAATGGGAAGAGAAAGAATGCAATTGTTTAATATATGATCTTTGCATATGACAGGTGCTCACTCGTTTATTTCGTGAGTATCTGAATCCTTCTTTCTCTTGTTATTGACATGTTTTGTCGTGTTCCCTCTTATGGTTCGACTCAAGTTGGACATTTATTTATACATGCTAATCGAAAAGAAACAAACTCATGAACAAAGAAAGCACCCCCCCCCCCCCCACTACATTCGAGTAGTACGCTTGGTAATCAATGTGTTGGTCTAACATGTTTTAATTTTCCGAACATTAAGTATTAGAAATCTAATGGAATAGTCTGTATATTACAGGCGACGCTAGCATCTCTGCAGCGCAAAAGATGTTTGACTAAAGACTAAATGCACACAATCACCAACACCTTTATCAGCATTGATCACAAATTCCTCAAACTGGAAATAACTTCTTACAGACCAATACAAGCAATTTAAACACAAAATCATCACTTCATAAACGTAGAAGGAAAAAAAGGAAGACAAAGCACCACTAAAGCAACAATGAAGAGAACAGAAACCGCGCAAACCTTTTTTCCCACCTTAATTCCTAGAGAACCTTTTAGATCTTAGTAGTGACTTAATTGATCAAACCATATCAATATCAGAACAGGGCTTATGGAATTCTTGTCAAGGGATTTGCATGTGACTATCTAGAGGACTTGCTATAGAGTATTGAGAAAAAAATACTGTAATTAATAAGCATGAAACGTAAGAAATTCAGCATTATGCATAATTAGCTACTGCCAAACATTTTTTAATCGTATTAACAAAGTAATTCAGACATTCTTTTACAAGATAAAACCCTAAGAAATGGAAAGAAGAATGATCCACAAATTAAACAACTATGCTTAAATTACCTCTCCTTTGAAGTGTCCTCAGATTATAGATAGATGACGTCCTATTATTGCACACTAATTTAATAATAAGCTTCTGATTTTCTGTCAAACTCTGAAATGGGTTTTGATTTTTACTCCTCCGCTTTCCATTATAAAACATCACATTAACTTCGTAACCATAAAATGAATGAAAACTTTTGCGGTTCTATAGTAGAGTTCAAGAAATGGTGGCAAATTATTGTAGTAAAGACTTTTGTTTTCTCTAGTTATATTTATAATGGTACATGAACCGCTATTTATTCCAAGAGAAGAAACGCCACGTCAATTTCCTCCTAATTTTTCCTTTTGTTTCCCTTTCATTTAATTACTTTATCAATATGATATTGGGTATTATTGAGATTTTCAAATAAAATTCACACTAGATAATTTGTCACTTAAATATTTTTCTAATATTTCGCATTTTGTTGAGTTTAGTTACTTATCAATCTTCATCATTTTTAGGAATTTGAATTATTTCTTTTATGTTTATTTGACAGCTTAAATGTCACGACTCCGGTTCGCCCTCCGTGAACCATCGTGATGACACCTAGTCTCTACGACCAGGTAAGCCTAACAATGCGGAATATAAACAACAATTGCGGAAGAAATAATTAAAACTGAAATAGTGAAATAAAACAGTGTTTAAATGCCGCTCGGCATACACAGTAACAACTCTCGAGACTAATAACATTTTCCAAAACCCGGAATCTCATGATCACAAGCCTTTGAATGTCTACAAGCATCTAACTCCAGAATATCTAACAAAGAAACAAAAGTACAGAAGGGCTAATACAAAAAGAGAGAGAGTAGAAAGGGACTCTTCGGTTTGCGGACGCGACAGACATACCTCGGAGTCTCTACAAGCGCCTTGTCTCAAGCGTGATGAGTATGAGTGGAAGTACCTGGATTTGTATATGAAAAACATGTGCAGAAAGGGCATGAGTACACAACAGCAGTACTCAGTAAGTGCCAAGCCTAACCTCAGTCGGGTAGTGACGAGGAAGGTTAGGGGCCTACTGAGGTTAAATAAAATATAAGGTTCAACAGTGTAGGACAAAAACAATATAAGTACAACAGTAAAAGTAACACAGGATATAAAGGACAACAACAACTACTACAGAGGCAGGGTGTACACAGAAAGAGATACAACTAAGCACAAAGATAACAGTCGGGGATCTCCCAGGATACCGTCCTGTAGTCCCAAATATAAATATCTCGTGGATCTCCCGGGATACCATCCCGTAGTCTAACTCATAATGCGAGGGGATCTCCCGGAATACCGATCCGTAGTCCCAAATGTAAATACTCAGTACATGGGGGATCTACCGGGTGCAGTCTCGTAGTTCCAATGTAAATGTGCATGGGGATCTCCCGGAATACCGTTCCGTAGTCCCAAAGTAAACATATAGGGGGGATCTCCCGAGATACCGTCCCGTAGTCCCAAAGTAAACACACGGCAATAACAAGAAGAGTACACAGTTCAATTCAAGTTCCATACCAAGGTAAAATAGGTATTTCTAACCTAGCATGTTGCACGTAATCCAAATAAGGCAGTTTGAGCAAGTAAGGTAATTAAGTCAATTAGACATGCTTTCCTAAGTTAACAACAGGCTTAAATTGCAAGTAGTATAAACAGGAAAAAGAAACATACTAGTAATTACTTAATGAAAACCGGATTTTCAACAATTAGCATAAGTACGCACTCGTCACCTCACGTACAAGACATTTCAATTATCAATAATACCAAATTCTAAAGGGAGTTTCCCCCCACAAGGTTAGGCAAGTCACTTACCTCGAACCGGCTCAAAATCAACCTGAAATCACGTTCTTGCCACGAGTACTCGACTCCAAATGGCCCAAATCTATTCAATTCAATTGCATAATGTAAATAACACTTCAAGTACCCGATTCTACAAATAAATTCTAAGCTAATACACGATATTAGGTAAAATAACCTTCTTGTCGTTGGCTGCTATCATTTTCCCGCCCGACTCGATCCTTTTGGTGAGGTCCTTGAGCATTTTTACGGTGACAGCATCGGCTACCAATCCGTTATTGCTCAATCTCTTTGATACATGTTCGGCCGGGGGAGTACCTTCCGGTGCTATTGTGCTGGGAGTCTTCGGGTGGCTTTTGCAGCTGAGCGTTAGCCAGTTGTTATGCCTGCAACATTTCAAAAATAACATGAAGACTAACTTCCCGTTCTTCCCGAGCTGGGGTTTTTTGGGCTTTCTATTGATCACCATATTGTATGCTCCTGTCGGTGTGTGAGGTTTCGTCGATCTGCTGTGCGTCTTGCGAACCCACGTCCACTGGAATCGGTCCAGGTGCGTTATCGGGGTTTTGTAGTGGCGCGCCAATAATTGGAACAACCACACCATTTTCTCCGTGGTTTTCAAGGTTGTTGTTCTCAACTCTGTTCACTGAGCCAACACAGTTTGACCTGAAATCGAAGATCTTGGACAAGAAAAAGTGTGAAAGGAAACTTGCATTGTGTAACTAAACCAACAAGAAAATAATCACTATTATTGTTAGCCCCACGGTGGGCGCCAAACTGTTTACCGTGAAAATGATAATAACAATTAAATTTGTTGATGAGACTCTAAAAATACGTGATCTAACTTTATGCTAGTTGTTAAGCAGTTGATGTTAGATATGTGAAGATAAAATATGAAATGCGAGCTAAAATGGAACTATAATCAAACCGTGGGGTTAGCTATTCGGGCCTCGAACTGGCTAATGAGGGGTCTCGAGGTCGATGCCTGAGCTCGGGCTCGGGTTATCAGGGATAACTAGGAAGGGGCTAACAGTTAGGATATAATTAAAGGAGGCTCTTTATAGCCAATGCCAAGCAATAAATGAAGAACAAGTATGCAAGCAATAAATATGAGCAATAATACCGAGAGAATATGTTAGAGAGAAAAGAGAGAGAGAGAGAGATAGATATTATTTATTTCGTGTAGAATAGTTGGAGCAACAGCCGCCCTTTACAAAATGGTAAGGATCCCCTTTATATAGGAGGGGAATCCCGTCATAGTACAAAATACATTAATTGTAAAGGTATGGAGATGGGACGGCTAGACTTGACACCTTGATACAAGTTCTGGGCAGGCCGGCTTTGTCAAACTTAGCTGCGTGCCTTGAGAATTCCCCATTTTTACTCTAACCTCGATCGACATTCACTTTAGGTCGGGCCTCGACGAGCTTCGAGGGAGGGAACTCGGTTACATCTTCGCGTCCTCGAGTCCTCGAGGTATTCTTCTGAAATGAACTAATAGCAAGAAATTGGGGCCTCTTGATTTCGCCGCATACAAGGACGTGGTGGCTGTGACTGGCTCGGGACAGGTCTGCTAGACTGACCACTGAAAGCACCACGTGCAGGAGGCGTACTAGATACTGGAGGTGCATAATAGGGCTCCTGAGGTCTAGGAGGAGCTAGAATACCACTGGCTGCTGGAAGAGTTGAATGAATGGGGCGACTCATATAACTCATACCATGACGAACTGTAGCTGGGGAACGAGCACCAGAATAATTGCCCGACTCTCGAAACCTTTTGGCCTCCCACTCCTCTCTATCTCGAGCATGCATACCCTCCACTCTCCTAGCAATGCTCGCCACCTGGTGATAAGAAATATACATCTCCAACTCACAAGCTATGTTAGACCTAATGCTGGGAATGAGCCCCTCAATAAACCGGCGAACTCTCTCACGAACTATAGCAACCAAGGCCGGTGCATGCCTAGCCAAGTTAGTGAAACGGACAGCATACTCTGAAACAGTCATAGTGCCCTGACGCAAATGCTTAAACTCTGCGCGCCATGCGTCCCTAAGGCTCTAAGGGACAAACTCTCTCAGGAATATGTTTGAAAACTGAGTCCAAGTAAGGGATGCTGCCTCAGCTGGACTGTCCAACTCAAAAGTGTGCCACCACTGATAGGCTGCCTCTCAAAGCTGGAAGGCAGTGAAAGAAACCCCACTCGTTCCTGATATACCCATAGTGCGGAGGATATGGTGACACTCCTCTAGAAATCCCAAGGCATCATCTGATGCTAAACCACTGAATACATGAGGCTTATACTTCATGAACCTCTCAAGCCTCCGTTGCTCATCCTTTGAAGCCGCTGCCCTGTCCTCGGGCTAAACTGGGGCCACAGGCTTTACTGGTATAACCTTGAGGATCTGATCAACCTAGACTTGCTGCTCAGGAGTGCGCGCGGCGGGAGTCTGTGCTCCTCCCTCAGCTTGGGATGTGGCTGCAGTAAGGAGAATCAACCATGCCTGAGCTAGAGTGGTGTACATGCTCACGAACTGTGCAAGAGTCTCCTAAAGAGCTGGAATAGTGGTAGCAGTAGGCGTATTAGGTGCCTGGACTCCGGCTGGAGCTGTTGGTGGCTTCTCTGCAACAACTCGCACGGGTGCTCTGGCTGCACCACAGGCGCGTCCTCGGCCTCTACCCCGACCCCGACCTCTGACGGCTCTAGCAGGAGGTGCGGGTGCCTGGTCATCTCTGGCAGCACGTATCCTCACCATCTGTGAGAGAATAGAAGACAAAAGTTTAGAATTGTGATATCAAAATCTCGCACGACAAGGAAATCAAATGAGGGGGAATCTTCCTAACAGTTACATAGCCTTTTGTAGATAAGTACAGACGTCTCTGTACCGATCCGCGAGACTCTAATAAATCGGCTTGTGATTCATGACTCCTATGAACCTAGAGTTCTGATACCAACTTGTCACGACCCGAGTTTGCCCTCCGTGAACTATCGTGATGGCACCTAGTCTCTACGACTAAGTAAGCCTAACAATTTGCAAAAACAGGAAACGAAAGATAAAACTAGCCAAAAACTGCGGATAAAACATAAATAAACATTTAAGATGTCGCTCGACATATACAATACAAACTCTCAAACTAAAACAACTCCCAAAACCCAGGATCTCATGAAATCACAAGCTATTAAATAACTACAAGTGTTCTAACTCCAGAATGTCTAAACAAAAGTAAATACATGAGAGTTAAAGCTAGAGGGGAGAATAGAGAAGGACTCTTTGGTCTGCAGATGCGGCAGATATACCTCGAAATCTTTGAAGATCGCCTCGCCTCACTGGTGGTATGGCTGAGCCAAATAACCTGGATCTACACACGAAAAACATGCGCAAGAAGGGCATGAGTACACCACAACGGTACTCAGTAAGTGTCAAGCCTAACCTCGGTCGGGTAGTGATGAGGAAGGTCAGGGCCCTACTGATTATAGATGAAATATAAGGTAAAACAGTATAGAATATGATAATATAATTAAAGTACTAACAGTCTATAACGAATAAAATCACAGAAAGAATCTAACTTAGTACACAAAGATAGCAACATGGGATCTCCCGTGATATCGTCTCGTAATCCGAATCACAAATGTGTAGGGGAAACTCTCGGAATACCAATCCATAGTCCCAAAGTAAATATCCACTACAGGGGATCTACTGGGTGTTGTCCCGTAATCCCAAATTTAAATGTGCAGAGAGATCTACCAGAATACTGATCCGTAGTCCCAAAGTAAACAAGCAGAGGGATCTCCCGGGATATCATCCCGTAGTACCAAAGTAAACACACGACCATCTCAGAAAGTATACAGTCCTATTCAAGAATTAGACAGGAGTTTCTACCCTAACATGCTGCACAGAGTACAAGTAGGCATGTCACGACCCAAATCCCGGTCGTGATGGCGCCCAGCACACTACTAGGCAAGCCCGACCATTATTCAACACTTAACCCAATTTATCAAAAATAGCAGAAAAAAATATCAATTAAGCAAGATTAAAGTACTGAAGATTTTAACAAAATACACAATATAATCTCACTAGGACCCGGTGTCACGAATATGAGCCTCTAGAATACAGAATATCATCCTAATACATGGTATATCCAAAGTCTGATAATGCGGAAATAAAGAGATAGGATAGGAGGGAGAAGATCAATGGCTGCGAACGCCGTGCAGCTACCTCGATACTCCCAGAGGCTGGATCTACTGAGCCTGAGACTGCCCTGGATCTGCACACAAGGTGCAGGGAGTAAAGTGAGTACTCCAACCCAGTGAGTAATAAAAGTAACTACAGTCCAAAGATGAGAAAATCTAGTAAATACACAAAGTAAGCTAAAATCCAAATATACAGCAACATATGGAACTGAGCAGCTAAACACCAGTATAAATACAAATACATGAATGCAATGCATATGATGGTACATTTCAGTACCCATTGCGGCATGCAGCCCGAGCCATCCATATTTATTTATCGTCGACAGTGCTCACTGGGGGTGTGTACAGACTCCGGAGGGGCTCCTACAGCCCAAGCGCAATATCTTGGTCAGTCATTGTTACCTGACCGGTCAACCATTGTTACCTGACCAATTTATATCATACAGTGCCATTGTTACCACTGTTCAAGTATATCATCCAGTGTCATTGTTACCACTATTTCAAGTATATCACACAGTGTCATTGTTACCACTGTGTCAAGTATATCACACAGTGTCATTGTTACCACTGTTTCAAGTCACTTTATAATCAGTCCAGAAAATAATATAATAAGCCCCTTGGGCATTTACAAAACAGAAGTTCCCAGCCCGGAATACATTTAAAAATATCATTTAAGTTTTCAACACTTAGAATTATGGCTGAGTTTGCAAAACAGCATTTAAAACCTTGGACTGAAATTAAATGATATGCAAATCATGCTAAGCAGTAATATCAATCCTCGAAGGATTTTACAAATCGGCACAAGGCCCCAAACATGGCATCAAGCCCAGTAATATCAATGAAGTATGTGTATCAATCACCAGTATAGTATAAACATCACACGGGGTGGACCAATTCACAATCCCCAGTAGTATCCGACCCCGCACTTGCCATGGAGTGCGTGTCACGCCTCAATATAGCGTTACGATATGAAAGTCCGGGGTTTCAAACCCTCAGAATAACATTTACATCTATTACTCACCTCTAACCTGCCGTAGACTAGTCCGCAATTCCCTTTCCTCTTGAATCGACCTCTTCGCGCGTCGAATCTAGTCAAAACCACAACGAATACATTACAATAGGCTAAGGGAATATAACCCAATCGAAAAGACTCGAAAAATGTTGAAAATCCCGAAATTAGCAAAACCCGAGCCCCAGGCCCACGTCTCGAAATTCAGAAATTTTTACATCAATACGACCCTTATCTCGCCACGAGTCTATACATACCAAATTCACAAAAATCGGAGTTTATTTGACCCCTCAAATCACCATTTAATTCTCTTAAGTTTCAAGCCCTAAACCACCACTTTTGTCCATAAATTACTTGAGTTTTCAGCTCTAATCCATGTATTTAACTTGGAAATAAGTAGAAACAACTCACCTTTGATGCTTGATGAAATCCCCCTTGAAATTCTCTCCAAAATAATCCAAGCCAAATGAAAGAAATGAAAGAAATAAGCCAAATCCGTGTTTAAAAGAATCTGCCCGTGCTTCGTCGAGTTGTACCTTGCACTTGTGCTATACAAGTTGTACATCCTATTAAAATTGTTCCTTGTCGGACACCTTCTGTTTAAACACCCATAACGTCTTGTATAAATATCCAAATGACAAACGGTTTAAAGATTTAGAAACTAGACTCAAAGATCTTTAATTTGATAGGTTGTACACCATATAACTCTTTATATATCCCGAGATATGAGCTTCTAAATCGGCTCCATGAAATCAGAAAATTTCTGGAGAAACTGCTCCACCAGTCATCTTCAATCAATCATATTCTCTACAAATGTCCAAATTACGATTTCTTTAGCTTTCTGGAAATTAGATATGAAGGGCTACAATTTTTATTTTTGAATCATCTCAAAATTTCTTGTAGATCAAAAGATATATGTCTCCGAAGTACGCTCTGCGACTGCACATTGCTGTCCAAAGACAGCTTAGCAGAAGAAATTGCAGCAGCTTTTATTTTCACTAAAAATGCTCTAACTCCATCATACGAACTCAGAATTGGACGATTCTTGTTCCTATGAGTCACAAATAATAATACGAACACAACCCTTCAATCGAAACTCAATTCGGAGCTCGTTTTCCCAGTTCAATACCCATTTCGCTCGTTAAACAATTAACTCACATTTCACGTCAAAAACCCAACCGCGACTTGATGAAATTAAACCAAAATTTCTAGATCAGTCCTATAATTCATGATTTAAATTCTTGAATTCTCGAAATCAAATTTGGATCTCTAGAACTAAAAATAGACCCTTGGATCATTACATGTTTATGCTCAAAACGGCAAAAATCTTCCAAAAACTCTTCCAAAACTTATCCGAGCCTCATGGGACCCCGACCAAAAATGCCAACATAATTCATAACATCATTAAAACCTGCTCAAATCATCAAAACACCTCAAACAACATCAAATTACCCAAAACTCATCGAATTCAAGCCTAAGTTTCCAAAAACTTCCGAAAATACACTTTCGATCAAAAACCCGACCAAACGATGTCTGAATGACCTGAAATTTTGCACACACATCAAAAATGACATAACAAAGCTATAGAAATTCTCGGAATTCTATTCCGACTCCCGGATCAAAATCTCACCTATCAACCAGAATTCGCCAAAATACTAACTTCGCCAATTCAAGCCTAATTCTACACCGGACCTCCAAAATTACTTCTGATCACACTCCTAAGTCACAAATCATCCCCCGAAGCTAACCGAATCATTGGAATTCAAATCTGAGCCCTCTAACACATAAGTCAATGTTCGGTTGACTTTTCCAACTTAAACCTCCTTAAAAGAGACTAAGTGTCTCAAACCTTACCAAAATCATTCCGGAATGACTTTAAATTTTGCACACAAGTCATATTCGACATTACGGACTTGCCCCATCTTTCGGAACTGCATTCCGACCCCGATATCAAAATTTCCACTTCCGGTCGAATTTTCTCAAAAACCTTCAAATTTCTATATTTAGCTAAATGACATCAAAATGACCTCCAGACATCCGAATTCACTTCCGATCGCGCTCCCAACTCCAGAATCACCATACGGATCTATTCCCATACTCAGAATCCCAAACGGACATCTATAACACTGAAATACCTTCCAACCCAAATTTATGAAATTCTTTTAAAGTACTAACTTTCACAATATACGCCGAAATGCTCACAAGTTACCCAAAACCAAATTCGGACATACGCCCAAGTCCAAAATCATCATACGAACATGCTGGAACTTTCAGATCCCAATTCCGAGGTCGTTTACTCAAAATTCTAATCCTAGTTCATTTCTTCAATTTTAAGCTTTCAAAATGAGAATTTCCATTTAGATTTGACTCCAAACTTCCTGAATTTTAATTCTGACCATACACACAAGTCAATATACCTGAGATGAAGCCGCTCATGCCCTCAAACTGCTGAATGACGCGCCGGAGCTCAAAACGACCGGTCGGGTCGTTACAAGACACTTAAGGCAGGTAAGACAGTTAAGTCACATAGGCATGCTTTTTCTAATCTAAACAAGAGGCTTCAAGTACAAATATTTTCTAAATTACAAGAAAACATAGGCATTAGCTTAATGAAAATGGGATTTTTAACAATTAGCACGTGTATGCACTCGTCACCTCACGTACACGTCACTCATATAACAAAAATACCAAATCCTAAGGGGAGTTCCCCCATACAAGGTTATGCAAGCCACTTACCTCGAACCAGCTCAATCAACTCGAAATCATGTTCTTGCCACAAATACTCGACTCCAAATGACCTAAATCAATTCAAAGTAATTGCATAATGTAAATATAACTACAAACAACTAATTTAGTTAATGAAATTGAAGCTAAGGCAAGAAAATAGAAAAACGCCCAAAAATCCTTCCCGGGCCCACGTCTCGGAATCGGATAAAAGTTACGGATTATGAACCCTCATTCACTCATGAGTCTAACCATACCAAAATTACTCCAATCCGATACCATTATCTTGATCAAAACAGCAAAATTAGGCCTAAGAACTTGTCCAAAATTTTCCCTAATTTCTGACCCCAAATCCGAAATTAGATGACGAATTCGTGTTTAGATTAATGGGTTATAAGCAAAAAGGAGTTAAGAATCATTACCTACAAACTCCCTCCGAAAATCGTCTCCTACCGAGCTCCCAATTCAATTTTGTAATATGTGTCACACCTCCTTTTTACCACCCGAGAGGGGGTGTATGAGAGTTTTTTCAATTAAAGTGACATTATTCGAAATGAGATTATTTTTATTTAATTTTTCAGAGTCGTCACTTGGGATAATTATTTTGGTGTCCCAAGTCACCTATTTATTTTTAAATCCCAAATCGAGGAAAATCGACTTTATTTTAAAAGTCTGCGAACTAGAAATTCTAGATAAGGAATTCTGTTAACCCGAGAGAAGGTGTTAGGCATTTCCGGGTTCCGTGGTTCTAGCACGGTCGCTTAAACTATTAATAATTGGCCTATTATCTGATTTACTACATATTTTAAAACTATTGTGCATTTTTAACCTTTTAACCGCTTTCAATTATTTCAGTTGCTCATTTTTAGGAATTATGGAATTATTTCTTGAATAAGTTACGATTGTCGTACACTTGCCGTTTTGGAACACATTGCAAACCACGCTACATGAAATGCACCCGCGATTTGCAACATGTTTATTTTAATTAATGTTCAGAGTTGTTATAAGCATGTCACATGAAATGCACACCCGAATTGGGAAATGAAACATCATGACTATGTCACGAGAACCGTACCCATAATCATAATGGTTTATTAATCGCACCTAAAGTATGCTATGAATGTCTATAAGTTAATTAATTTTCTTAGAGCTTTTTGAGATTAATGTGGAGGTCCATGATCATGGAATGAATTATTGTGGACAAGATATACAGTTAGTTAAGCTAAGTTGAAATTATTAGTTAATTTCTAAGGCTGGGCTTGTTTAATAGCTACTCAATTTGATGAAAGACAGTCAGTTAATAGTGAAGGAAAATTGATCACAATGGTTACGTGTTTTCTTTGGCCCGATAACAGGCCAGCTGGCATGATGGACTATAGTGTTGGTTCTATATATAATATTTGAATTTTAGGCCCAAAGTCAGGCCCTGTGTAAGGCCACAATTCCAGTTACAACTATAGCCACCAATTATAGACATTAGCCACTACTCAGACCTTTGACGGATTTATTTCTAGTTCTACCCAAACAATATGAATTGATGTCAATTACCAATAGAAGAGCATCGTTATCGTGTTTACATTGCATTCGAATCGCAAAATAGCCAAAACTCAACAATCATAACAATTACATGACTCGAATATTGTGACAAGAATGAGTTCATATTCATATCCAAATCTTCATGCTGTCAGAAAACTAAACTGCAAATAAATATCATCTCCAAAGCTTGCATTTAAATTTTACAACTAACTAATCCCAGAATATTCAACTAAGCCTCTTAATTGCAATCCTTAATGAAGTTAATAGGGAACAAGTGGTTTTAACTATAATTAAAGTTCATATATAATAATATCCAAATATAAATGGAAGATAATTAGTTCTTAATTCAAATCTGCCGATCACTAGGGACTTTAGTCCCACCTTTTGGCTTCGAAACTCACTGATATGACCAATTAGTGGTCAGATTCAAAATTCACAGCCATATACCTACTAATAGCAAGTGTTGAGATAGCATTTAAATCAGGTTCATACTCAGATAAACATAGCATACAAATTAATGATTGTAATCACTAACTCAATAGAGAAGAACATGTAGTTTCATGAAATTATATTTAAACAGACGTGGTTAAACCAAATCAAATAACATAATCCAAATCAGGAAAAGTACCTTGAAGTAGCAACACAACAATGAGAAACAACAATAAGAACTAGAACTAGGCCTAGCAATGAAGGAAATCGGCAGCACTCAACAGCAATTCCACCAAACAGTGTTGAAACAAACCCAGAAATACTAAGCTAAGAAGCAGAAATTTAATCCTTGCAAAATATCCCTTGCACTCCTATTTTCTTCCCTTTTTTGAGTTTTTCAGTACTTCAAATCCTAAATGAACTTTTGAGTTTTCAGAACTCTTCTTAGTTGCTTTTAAAAAATTTCAGCTGCTTTAGTGTGAGTAAGAATGTGTGAGTGAATGAGTCCTTTTTTGGATATGGGTATGGGAAGGGATCCGATCTTGTGATAATGTGTTAGGTCTCCTTTTATGTGAGGAATTAGGGTATAAAAAAGATGAAAAAAGGGGTAATGGGTATTGGTATTGGAATTGGGCTGAGGTTTAAAATTAATTTTGGTCATTTTAGGAATTGACCCAATTTTAGAAGAAACAAGACCAAAAATATATTCTTCCTAATTTTATTTTCTTTAATTAATTAAAATCCTAAATTAATCTATTTTGTAGAAATTAAAATTCTTCATTTATTTTTAACATTAAAACAACTAATTAACTTAAAACTAAAGAAAAATGTTAATTTTAAAGGATGAAATGTAAATATGTAAAAATGACCATTTTTTGTGATTTTTTGCTTAATAAAATTAATTCCTACATGCAAATTGAGCTAAGATGCATGAAATTAAAACGTGATAATTTTATGATTTTTCTATGATTTTAAAAATATTAAAAATGCATGGAATGCAACTAAATAAAGAAAAAATTCTAAAAATCAATTAAAAATTATGTTGGTCTATTTTTAGGAGTTATTTTCATGTAGGGCAAAAATCACATGCTCACAATATGAACTCAAAACCCTCGATTTTGAACATTATGTTCTGCCGAGACGCGACCTTAATGATGATCGTGGAAGCTCTCATGTGATCGCGAAGAGCAACTTTGCTGGCTCCTAGATTTACCCTACGCGAACACGATGCTTGCACTGATCAGGTCTACGTGATCGCGGTTGACCTCACGCGATTGCGAAAAGAAACTCCCATTCCACAGATGCCTCACTTCTTCCTGTCACACCTCCTTTTTGCGCGCCCGCCCCGAAGGGTTAAATGCGCGGGTGGAGTTTTTCCAATTTAAGTGACAATATTCGAAATGAGATTATTTATTTAATTCAGAGTCGCCACTTGGGACAGGTTTAGCTTTTGGTGTCCCAAGTCACCGGTTTATCTTGAATCCCAAATCGAGGAAATTTTCGACTTTTCCAAATGAAGTCTGCGAACCAGAAATTCTAAGTAAGGAATTCTGTTGACTCGAGGGAAGGTGTTAGGCACCCTCGAATCCCGTGGTTCTAGCACGGTCGCTTAAATTGTTATAATGGCTAAATATCTGATTTAAATACATGTTATGACTTACGTGCTTTTATTAAGTTTAAACCGCTTTTATTATTATCATTTATTTTTATAGAATTGCAACGTCGTGAAAATGCATCTCGAACCACGTCACAATCAATGCACCCGTAGTTGTTAACACATTTCGACTCCGTTGAGATTTGAATTTGGGTCACATAAATGCGCACCCGAATTTAAGAATGTAATTTAATTAAGTCGCGCCTAAAAAGTCTAACGCATTATTATCTTTGGGGAAGGCAGTGGAATTCACTAAACAGTCCATCCCAAATTCTAAGTATTTATTATGACCAATTATTGAGGGCCCCGCAATTTGCCTTTTTATTCGGCGAGGCTCGTCTCATTATTTTAGAAGGGTACCCTACAATGACTACGTCTTTACTACATTTATCTTTAAAGAAAAGGATGATGCCGAATTTTGCTGGTTTGGACAAATACGGACTGAATCCTTATTATGTTTGCCGAACCTAAACTTGTTTGATTACCTGATTGATTGTTCATGAGGTGAGGGTTACCGCATGCTTTGTCTTCAACAAGTGAATATGCTTATTAATTCGCTAAGTGAGATTGCAAACAAACTAACAACATATATTGAGTTATGTTTAACGACCTCCAAGTTCTATTCTTAACACTCTAAACTATTTGAAATTGATAAAAGAAATCGGCTGTTTTATTATGAAAATTACTACTAATTGAACTCAAAAAGGATTATTAGTTTTTCTCAACAATCATCAAAAGAATCTATACCGAAACCCAGTATCGAACCTGCATTGGAACGAATAAACTGACAGGAGAACTGGCATTCATAGCCAGACTCTTAATGTGACTGTATGGGAGTTTGTTTGGGATACATTTATTCCGGACCCAGTACCACAGTTTTGTCAATTCAGTGGTCTAGGCAAAATGCATACAAGTGCTACCATGACTCTATGCTATACAGTCATACTAAATCAAACAAGTGTTATACTGAACTGAATGTATACTAAATCAAAACATGCTGTCTATGTCATACTATCATTACTGTTGAGCCATGCTATCTAACAGTTCATCTTAAACAGAATGTATGCTAGTTTATACAGAATATTTGCAGTTCGCAGTAAAAATACAGGCCCAACTAACATTCGAACTATCTTTTTACACCAATGCTATAACATAAACTGGTATTCATTTCTTTATTTCTGCTTCAACTTCAAACTTTCAACAATACAAGGTTCAAAGATTGTGTACCTGGGAATATTTGCAATTGAAGAAAGGGGCAATTAGTAGAGTAACAATGAACAAATGCAGCAGCAGTAACAACACCAACAGTAGCAGCAGGGCAGTATAGCAACAGCAACAAGAAACAGTAGAGTAGCAACTACAACTCTCAAACAATTGGAGTGAGATCAACCTCAACTAAACTAAACTTTCGAGTAGAACAAACAATAAACAAGCAGACTCAGTTTTTGTGAGAACTCAGTATTGCACAGAATAGGTCCGGATTTAGTTGAAGTCAGAAACAAAAGGAAAGGAAGCAATTTCTGGTTTTGTTTGTCTGAGTTATCAGACAGATTCTTTTCCAGTTTTCTGGATTCAAAAATTTGAACTTCAAGATATTCCCTCTTAGTATCTCTCCCTATCTCTGTGTGCTCTATCTGTGTGTCTCTAATTAGTGTGTATTCCAACTCTCTTTTTCAAAGAATTCCTCACAGTCTATCTGTTTTTCTCTTCCCTTTCTCTCATTCTCTCCTTTTTTTGTCTGGTCCTCCTCCTTTTATAGCCTCAACACCATCTCTTTTAACAGCCTGTTTTTCAAAATGTCACCGTACCCCTCCCATGTGTCTTTTTCCTTTTCAGATCCCAATTAGTTATTTAAGTATATAACTCCCATCAACATTCCCTGGCAGACTTACTTTTAAAGGGTTTAATACTTTTTAAACTTAAAGCAGGGTATGGGCAGTAGAATATGTTGACAGCATATGCTGTCAAACCATTTTTAAAATTAAACAAAGGACCTTTATGCAGGCCACAGGCTGTGCACAAAGCACATGAGATGCACCAATGCACATGCTGTGCACGAGTGCACATGCCTTCCAATTCAGAATCTAAGCACAAACAATCCAACAGCTATAAGTGAACTAAACTGGCTCTTAATTGATTCAGGCAAATGTTCAATAGAAGCAAATCGATTTAACTTTGTTCAGACAGTTGAAACTAATTGACGACACATGTCGACTCGACTATATTAGCATTAACATACACAAACGTAGCCAAATCAGACATTCAAAAGCATGGGACACATGACTCGACTTATACTGATTAAGCAGGATTATACTTTGAGGAATCAGTAAGTCAGTACAAATTTGGGATACAACCAATACACATGTCTTATCAGAATAGGAGGGGTTCAAACAAAACACAGTGGTTCAGGCAAAGTGGTCAATCAGAAGGTGGTAAAATTTAAAGACACAAATTGAAACAAAACATGACCAGATATTTAAAACAAATCACACGGACTAAAACAAATAAAGGAAAGAAAACAAACTCACCTTAAAGCTTGCAAAGTTAAAAATTTGAACTCGGATTTGGACAGACCTCTCTTAAGGCTGAACGGACTTTAATCGAAGTGTTTCTCAGATGAGAAACACTTCGATTAAGGTCCATTAGACCTTAATCTCTTTGGCTCGGACTGGCATGGGCCAGTGATGAAGGACACAAAACTTTCAAACTTAGATCTGGGATTCAGGCTTCCCTGATCAGATTCGGACCAAACCAAGTATGGTTTGGTCACGAGAGGGTCTGGGGAGTGTCTGGTATGAAGCTGGGGTTGGTTGGTGTAGATCGAGTTTTGACTCGAATCTTCAAATGAAGATTCGAGGACCTGTGGGGTGATTCGAAGTGTGTGGTTGGTAGATTTAGGTTCAGGATGGCATGGGGGTTCTATGGTGTTCAGGGGAAGGTCACCGGCATCCATGCCGCCGGCTTTAATGGCGAAAGTATACAGGGGCGGCTAGGGTTTGGAGGACTGAGGTCTGTGGAGGGGACGACTAAGGCCTGGGGGTTAGGATAGAGGGGGCAGGATAAAGGCCTAGGCTTATATAGTTAGTGAGGGGTCGATTCTTGGCCGTTGGATGAGCTGCGATGAAGGGCCAGGATTTTTATGCTGATGGGTAACGGTGTCGTTTCAACCTGAAGGGGTTTGGATCGGTCCGGGTGGAAACGGGTCGGGTTCTGTTCGTGGGTATAGGAAATGTGATCTTGGCCGTTGATCAATCTGAGATCAACGGCCCAGATCAAACTGTATCCATACGACGTCGTTTGGACTCTCTCTGGGCATCATCTGGACTGGACCGGGCAGGCCTAGGTTTTGGGCTGAGTTTGTTGGGCCAATTTAACAAATTGGCCCAAGTCCGGAAGGGGTCTTTTCTTTTTTTTTTTTCTTTTCTTTTATTATAAAAATACAAAACTAAGTAAAATCAAATTAAAATAAACACCTAACACAATTATTTGCACACACATTAAAATGACTCAAAACAGGTAAAAATTAAACAGAACAAAATCAAAGGCAAAGATGCCCGTTCATGCTTTTCTATTTAACAATCATGTTACAGTTCAGATCATGCATGACACGTACATTTTTTGTATTTTGTTTTAATAAAGTAAAAATGGGCCAAAGTCATAAACAATTAACGAAGTGCCATGTAAAAATCTCAAAATTGTACAACGGGATCAATTGTTGTTATTTTTTATTTCTTTTGGAGCGATTGTCTCGCGAAACAAAAATCACGTGCTCACAGCTGCCCCTCTTTGTTCGGAAACACGAAGAGTTTTCGTGCAAAGATAAAGTGAGCGTGCGTGAGCGATTTTTGCCTATGGACTACTCCGTATGAAGCGTTTTTTTTTGAAAGATCTGACCGAATCTTGCTTCAAAGATTTCCTACATATCCTGGGCTAAACAGGAATCAGGTCAATGTAGTTCGGGAAGTTTTGGTAGCTGGGACTACCATGGGATTGCAATGCTTGCTGCTACTGCTGCTGCTGTTGTCACTGCTACGTCACTGACCGCCTTATTACAACCAAACGAAAATTAGAAACTGAACTAACTACTTATATGTATGTCAACTGCTAGTTACAAGATTCCTATCTATGATTCTTTTACGACTTGATCTTGGGTCTTAGCTGATTCTGCTTGTAGACTCTGATCTGAATCTTGATGCTTGCGAGTTGCGGCGACTTGTGTAACCTCTGGGATACTGAGTGAGACGCGATTGGCAAGGTTCAGGCCCTTAATTAAACGTTGGAGTCAATCCGCCCTCCATTCACTCTGATATCTCGGAATGTCTTCTTTTTGTCTTTTTCTTCTTTGATTCTGAGTTGAGACTCATCTCGTAGGTCATTTCGATCCGTGTGGCTCGAGGTTAGACCTGCGGGAAAAAACAAACAAACGAACGAAATTTTCTGCCCCAGTTTCACTAGGAAAATTTCGTTAATTATTCACCAGGAAATTCATAAAATTGATGAAAGAGGATACGCATGCTCAGTTCAGGGTTGGAGCCCTAACACCGGCTAGCTGGGGAGAGGTTCGGTTTGGGGTTTTAAAACCCTAATGCCGAACAAAGGAAGAATTCAGTTTAGGGTTCAAAACCCTAATGCTGGCTGGAAGAAAAAGTTCAGTTTAGGGTTTAAAACCCTAATGCTGACTAAAAGGAAAATTCAGTTTAGGGTTTAAAACCCTAACGCTGACTAAAAGGAAAATTCAGTTTAGGGTTTAAAACCCTAATGCTGACTAAAAGGAAAATTCAGTTTAAGGTTTAAAACCCTAATGCTGATTGCATGGAAAAAACTCAGTTTAGAGTTTAAAACTCTAATGCTGGCTGAAAGGAAAATTCAGTTTAGGGTTTAAAACCCTAATGCTGATTGCATGGAAAAAGCTCAGTTTAGAGTTTAAAACTCTAATGTTGGCTGAAAGGAAAATTCAGTTTAGGGTTTAAAACCCTAATGTTGATTGCATGGAAAAGCTCAGTTTAAAGTTTAAAACTCTAATGCTGGCTGAAAGGAAAATTCAGTTTAGGGTTTAAAACCCTAATGCTGATTGCATAGAAAAGCTCAGTTTAGAGTTTAAAACTCTAATGCTGGCTGAAAGGAAAATTCAGTTTAGGGTTTAAAACCCTAATGCTGATTGCATGGAAAAGCTCAGTTTAAAGTTTAAAACTCTAATGCTGGCTGAAAGGAAAATTCAGTTTAGGGTTTAAAACCCTAATGCTGATTGCATGGAAAAGCTCAGTTTAGAGTTTAAAACTCTAATGCTGGCTGAAAGGAAAATTCAGTTTAGGGTTTAAAACCCTAATGCTGATTGCATGGAAAAGCTCAGTTTAGAGTTTAAAACTCTAATGCTGGCTGAAAGGAAAATTCAGTTTAGGGTTTAAAACCCTAATGCTGATTGCATGGAAAAGCTCAGTTTAAAGTTTAAAACTCTAATGCTGGCTGAAAGGAAAATTCAGTTTAGGGTTTAAAACCCTAATGCTGATTGCATGGAAAAGCTCAGTTTAAAGTTTAAAACTCTAATGCTGGCTGAAAGGAAAATTCAGTTTAGGGTTTAAAACCCTAACGCTGACTAAAAGGAAAATTCAGTTTAGGGTTTAAAACCCTAACGCTGACTAAAAGGAAAATTCAGTTTAGGGTTTAAAACCCTAATGCTGACTAAAAGGAAAATTCAGTTTAAGGTTTAAAACCCTAATGCTGATTGCATGGAAAAAGCTCAGTTTAGAGTTTAAAACTCTAATGCTGGCTGAAAGGAAAATTCAGTTTAGGGTTTAAAACCCTAATGCTGATTGCATGGAAAAGCTCAGTTTAGAGTTTAAAACTCTAATGCTGGCTGAAAGGAAAATTCAGTTTAGGGTTTAAAACCCTAATGCTGATTGCATGGAAAAGCTCAGTTTAGAGTTTAAAACTCTAATGCTGGCTGAAAGGAAAATTCAGTTTAGGGTTTAAAACCCTAATGCTGATTGCATGGAAAAGCTCAGTTTAGAGTTTAAAACTCTAATGCTGGCTGAAAGGAAAATTCAGTTTAGGGTTTAAAACCCTAATGCTGATTGCATGGAAAAGCTCAGTTTAGAGTTTAAAACTCTAATGCTGGCTGAAAGGAAAATTCAGTTTAGGGTTTAAAACCCTAATGCTGATTGCATGGAAAAGCTCAGTTTAGAGTTTAAAACTCTAATGCTGGCTGAAAGGAAAATTCAGTTTAGGGTTTAAAACCCTAATGCTGATTGCATGGAAAAGCTCAGTTTAGAGTTTAAAACTCTAATGCTGGCTGAAAGGAAAATTCAGTTTAGGGTTTAAAACCCTAATGCTGATTGCATGGAAAAGCTCAGTTTAGAGTTTAAAACTCTAATGCTGGCTGAAAGGAAAATTCAGTTTAGGGTTTAAAACCCTAATGCTGATTGCATGGAAAAGCTCAGTTTAGAGTTTAAAACTCTAATGCTGGCTGAAAGGAAAATTCAGTTTAGGGTTTAAAACCCTAATGCTGATTGCATGGAAAAGCTCAGTTTAGAGTTTGTTGGGGTAAGCTTGTTGGGGAATATTTACAAAAGGACTCGCTGGGATGTGCTGATGAAATTTCTACGGGGATTTTTTTTTTTTTTTTTTGGGAAGACTTTGCGGGAGATTGTACAAAAAGAGAAACTCTGTGGGGGTTTTGTACAGGGGGAGATTCTGTGGGGATTTGTCCGAAGGTGGACTTGCTGGGGACGATTTCAAGATTCCTCTCTTTCTTCTTTACTCCGGAGCACCATCAAACGTCATGATTCATCATGCTTGGGTAATCATATCAACGAGATGAGGTGCTTTCCTTCATGAGACGGGATTCCGTGCAAACAAACCTGCCACCTGTCCTTTCCGGTGTGTCCTGAACTCGGGGTTAAAATGCGAAAAGGATTCGAAAAGAAACAAAGAAAAGGGAAAACAAATCAGAAAAGGAGTCCCCTTTTCGGGATGAGAAAAACTTATCTGAGGAAGATAACGCTGGCTTTAAATGACATGAAATGCCCTTTGGACTGGACGTCTGACCTTCTAAGAGCTTGCGTTTTCCTGAACCAGAACGGATCTGCGATTCCAAACTGGCGGCACCCTGCCGAAACTTTCTTGGGATGGCGTCATTCTTTTTCGGTCAACAGCGCCCTTTGCGAGTTTTCGCTGGCTGACCTCTCTCATTTCTCTTCCTGTCATCGCTTGATAGCACTCTTTGCGAGTTTTTACTAAACAAGCTCTCTCATTTTGGTTTCTCTTCTCCCGTCGCCTCGTGGTGCCCGAAGGTTTTCACCGCCGAGACTCTCTCATTTTATCTCTCTCAATTCAGAGTGTGATGGTCTTCGTTTGTGACGCTTATTGATTCCCCACCATATTTGGTAATTGATTTGAAGGCTTGTGCTTGGTAAAGAGAGGTAGTGATACTAACTTCTCAACTGCTCGACGTGCCCCGGTTTTCAATTTCAGGGTGGATGGGATTTTATTGTTGGTGTGACTGAACCTCAGGGAGAGGCTGCCTACGTATCCTTTCGGAATCAAGTCAAACGTAGTTCAGGCCTCAATCAAATTTTGTTTTTGTTTTCTTTTTTCTTCTTTTTTTTTGTAGAGAGGATTGGGTAGTGTTTGGGAGTAGTGGGGGATAAAACCTTCGCCCTTTTCAACGTGTCAGGACCACTTGGAGTATGATCTAGACGTAGTACCTCTTGACTGCATCTGCATTCACCGCTGTGTCAGGGTCATTTCCTTCGATATCACCTAAATACAATGCTCCTCTTGGCAATATTTTCCTTACGATGTATGGGCCTTTCCAATTTGGGGCAAACTTTCCTTTTGCTTCTTCATGATGCGGCAGAATACGCCTCAGTACCAATTGTCCTACTTCGAAATTCCGGGGTCGGACTTTCTTGTTGTAAGCACGGGCCATCCTTCGTTGGTATAACTGTCCGTGACAAACTGCAGCCATCCGCTTTTCATCAATCAACGTCAATTGCTCCAGTCGAGTCTTAACCCACTCGCTGTCCTCGATTTCTGCTTCGACAATGATTCGAAGTGAAGGAATCTCTACCTCTGCCGGTATTACGGCCTCGGTCCCATAAACCAAAAGATAAGGAGTCGCTCCCACCGATGTGCGTACCGTAGTGCGGTACCCCAATAATGCAAAAGGTAACTGCTCATGCCACTGTCGGGAACTTTGTATTGTTTTCCTCAAAATCTTCTTGATGTTTTTATTTGCAGCTTCCACAGCACCATTGGCTTTTGGCCGATAAGGAGTGGAATTCCTGTGTGTTATCTTGAATTGCTCGCACACATCTCCCATCAAGTGACTGTTCAAGTTTGCTGCATTATCTGTAATGATAGTCGCAGGAATACCGAAGCGACAGATAAGATTTGAGTGTACAAAATCCACCACAGCTTTCTTGGTGACCGACTTGAGAGTGACAGCCTCTACCCATTTCGTAAAGTAGTCTATGGCCACTAGTATAAACCTGTGTCCGTTCGAGGCCTTTGGTTCAATTGGTCCAATGACGTCCATGCCCCAAGCGACAAATGGCCATGGTGCGGACATGGGATGCAGTTCCGTGGGAGGTGCATGAATCAAATCACCGTGCACCTGACACTGATGACACTTCCGAACGAAACTAAAGCAATCCTTTTCCATGGTCATCCAGTAATAACCTGCTCGAAGGATTTTCTTCGCCAAGACATACCCGTTCATGTGAGGTCCACACACACCTGCGTGTATTTCGTGCATGATCCTTTTTGCCTCCTCGATATCGACGCATCGTAAGAGATTGAGGTCTGGGGTCCTCTTATATAACAATTCACCGCTTAGAAAGAAACCACTTGCATGTCGCCTAATGGTCCTCTTCTGATCTCCAGTAGCATGCTCTGGGTATTCTTGCGTCTTCAGGAACCTCTTGATGTCATGGTACCAAGGCTGCGTATTTGATCCCGCCTCGATTACACTGCAGTAACCGTGTCTTTCCTTGATTTGGATTTCCAAAGGATCGACGTGGGCGTTGCCCGGGTAGGGTAGCATAGAAGCCAGAGTAGCAAGTGCATCTGCCAGTTCATTGTGACACCTCGGAATATACCTGAACTCTATTGAGGTAAAGCGCTTGCTGAGGTCCTCCACATGTTGTCGGTATGGGATAAGTTTGACATCCCGAGTTTCCCACTCGCCTTGAACTTGCCGGATGATCAGGTTAGAATCTCCCATAATCAGTAAGTCTTTGACATCCTGATCGATTGCCATATGCATGCCCATAATGCAGGCTTCATATTCAGCTGTATTGTTTGTGCAAAAGAAACGCAGTCTAGCTGTGGCGGGATAATGCTGACCGGAAGGCGAGATCAAAATTGCCCCAATCCCTATACCCTTGGCGTTCACGGCTCCGTCAAAGAACATCTTCCAAATATGAGCTTCCTCCGAGATCACTTCTACGGTGTTTACCTCTTCATCTGGAAAGTAGGTATCCAATGGCTGGTATTCCTCATCGACCGGGTTTTCGGCCAAATGATCTGCTAATGCCTGGGCTTTCATTGCCGTGCGAGTGACATAAACTATGTCGAATTCTGTAAGCAAGATTTGCCATTTAGCCAGTCTCCCAGTAGGCATTGGTTTCTGAAATATATATTTCAAGGGATCCAACCTGCTTATGAGGAATGTAGTGTGGGCCTGGAGATAATGTCTCAGCTTTTGTGCAACCCATGTGAGAGCGCAGCATGTCCTTTCTAGCAGAGTGTATTTGGCCTCGTAAACGGTGAATTTCTTGCTCAAGTAGTAGATTGCTTGCTCCTTCTTTCCGGTTACGCCTTGTTGCCCGAGGACGCAGCTGAAAGAGTTCTCCAAGACTGTCAGATACAAGAAAAGTGGCCTTCCTGGTTCTGGAGGTACCAAGACTGGGGGATTCGAAAGGTATTCTTTGACTTTATCAAAGGCTTCTTGACATTCAGTTGTCCATTTGATCGCCGCATCTTTCCTTAACAGCTTGAATATGGGTTCACACGTGCTTGTCAGCTGGGCAATAAACCGACTGATGTAGTTCAACCTGCCCAACAGACTCATTACGTCTTTCTTTGTTCTTGGAGGAGGCAAATCTCTGATGGATTTTATCTTAGTTGGATCTAGCTCGATACCTCTCCTGCTTACGATGAAACCCAAAAGTTTGCCCGACGGAACTCCGAAAGCGCATTTGGCTGGATTTAGCTTCAAGTCATACTTCCTTAGCCTCTCGAAGAATTTCCTCAAGTCTTGGATGTGATTATCCTGCGTCCTGGACTTGACTATTACATCGTCCACGTACACCTCTATTTCCTGATGCATCATGTCATGGAAAATGGCGGTCATGGCCCTCATGTAAGTAGCCCCAGCATTCTTTAGACCAAATGGCATGACCCGATAACAGTAGGTGCCCCAAGGCGTGGTGAAAGCGGTTTTCTCGGCGTCCTCTTCATCCATCAGCACCTGATGATATCCAGCGTAACAATCTACGAAGGACTGTATCTCGTGTTTGGCGCAATTATCAACGAGGATGTGGATGTTAGGCAGCGGGAAATTATCTTTAGGACTTGCTCTGTTCAGATCTCGGTAATCTACACATACCCGAGTTTTCCCGTCCTTTTTCGGTACTGGAACCACATTCGCCAACCATGTTGTGTATTGGACTACCCGGATCACTCCTGTTTTCAGTTGCTTGGTGATCTCCTCTTTAATTTTGTCACTGACCTCGGTTTTGAACTTTCGTTGCTTTTGTTGAACCGGAGGACAATCAGGATGAATCGGCAATTTGTGAACCACTAGATCGACACCTAGTCCCGGCATGTCATCATATGACCAAGCAAACACGTCTTTGAATTCGAAAAGAAGTTGAATTATCGCCTCTCTCGTTTTCTTGTCCGTGTGAATGCTTATCTTGGTCTCCCGGATTTCTTCCGGGGTTCCTAAATTTACCGGTTCAGTGTCATTTAGATTCGGCTTAGGTTTATTCTCAAAATATTCCAACTCTCGGTTTATCTCCCTAAAAGCCTCTTCCGCATCATATTCTGGTTCTGGGTTCATTAATTCGCAGTTAAATAGCTCATTGTGATCTGGGCGTGAAGTCCGCAAGCATGTCATATTTAAAGCCGCATTATTAGGACTGAAAAGGAAGATGAAAGGAAAACTAATAAAAATCAGAACAAAGAAAGAATAGGAAAGCAATGATGATTTTTTTTGTATATTTTCTTTGGAAAATTGGAAGACAACAACGTTTACAACTAGGAACAACAATTGAAAAGAAGAAAACGTTCAAGTTATGTCCCGGAGATAACTTGTGATACAGGAAAGGTGGCAGGACAGGTCTACCCGGACTTCCGTCTAGTTGGGAATGGCGTGATCTCCCAGTTTTGGAGTTTGGCGTTTGGCCCCATGTACATCATCTCAGCAGTGCTCGTGCCTTCGCCTGGTTGAACCATGTGGACCTCGTAGAGCATTTCCCTCATTGCCCCACATATTTCCTCGATTTCCTCAGCTGTGAAGACCTCATCATCTTCTTCTTCAGCGTACCTTGGCCTGACGAAAGTCGCATGTAAATCCGGCAGTGGTTGAGGCAACTTCCAGCCCTCATTTCTCCTTTTCTTTGCCCATTTTTCGTCTGCTGGAGTAGGTTTGAAACCTAGTCCAAAAGGTTTCTTGATGACTGGTAAAGTAATGGGTTCCGTCATTCCCTGAAGGGTTCGTCCAAGCCCCTTCCCTGGCCTAAATCCGTGTCGGATCATCTCTTTGGCCACCATAACCGAAGCGTTAGACAAGAAAGGCTGGGGGCAAGGTACTCCCTCTTCGTGCTGCTCTGCCAATACCACCTCGAAAGCTTGATAGACCGTATGCTCGCTCCCTTCTCTTGGTTCAAGATACGGGATGGATGGGTCCCGATAAATGGCATGTTCGTCTTCCCCATGGACCACGATCTCTTGGTCTTCATACTCGAACTTCACCATCTGGTGAAGAGTAGAAGGCACGGCTCCTGCCGCATGGATCCAAGGCCTGCCAAGGAGGAAATTGTAAGATGTGTCCATGTCGATCACTTGGAAAGTGACTCGAAATTCGACTGGTCCTATGACCAGCAGCAGGTCTATTTCTCCCATGGTGTCTCTCTTGATACCATCGAAAGCTCTTACGCAGACATTGTTGGGTCGGATTCTTCCGGTCCCAATTTCCATTCTCTGTAGCGTGGAGAGCGGGCAAATGTCAACGCCTGAACCTCCATCCAACATTACCCGCTTGACATAGTAGTCCTCGCATTTGACTGTTAAATGCAAAGCCTTGTTGTGTGCTGCTCCTTCCGGGGGTAGATCTTTCTTGCTGAAGGAGATTTGGTTGACGGCGAAGAATCTTTCTGTCATCCGCTCTAATTGTTCAACCGAGGTTTCAACCGGCACATATGCCTCATTCAGGGTCTTTAGTAAGATCTTTTTGATGCTCGGCCGACCTTGTCAATAATGATAGCATGGACACCTGCTCAGGGTGCTTGCGCAGCTGATCTATCACTTCGTAATCCGGCATCTTCATTTGTTGGAAGAACACTTCCGCCTCTTCAACACTCACAGGCTTCTTTGGAGGAAAGCGCCTTTGTGTGGCGTTGTTCAGTTCTTGGGTATTTGAGTACCCTCTAATGAAAGTATTTTCTGGAAGTTCTCCCACGACCTCTTTTCCTTTGTACATCACCAAGGTCTTTTGATAATTCCACGGCACTGTGGTCGGGTTGGTCATTGGCTTTTGTGGCACGCGTCCGATAACCACTGGCTCATTCAGCCGAGGTGGTTGAATCGTCCCCCGGACCACATAGGCCCCTTTTGGCACGTACATAGGTTTTGTCTTTTTGATCCCGGATCTCTGCGTCTTCTCAGCTTGACCTCGCGGTACGTAAAGAACTCCGCCCTTTGCTGGTACCACTTTCTTTTCCACCTTCTTTTCAGACTTGCTCTCTGCGACCTTGGCCTCCTCCCCTTTTTCTGATTTTTGGTCTATTTCAGGCCTCTTCCCCGTGTCGACAATGGCAATTATGGCTTTCAAAGCAGGGTCGAACTCTTTGTCTTCACAAATCATGCCGATCAACGGCCCATTATTGTGAGCGGGCAATGGATTGTTTGTTACATTCGGGATCTCCTCGTCCCTTAGCACTATTTTCCCCTGCTCTATCAAATTTTCGACCACTCTTTTCAATGACCAGCAGTCGTTTGTATCATGTCCCTCGGCCCCTGAATGATAGGCGCATCTGACTCCGGCTTTGTAAGAAGGAGATGTCGGGTTTTGCCTTGTTTGAGGGATGGGTTGCAAGAAACCCAACTGGACCAACTTTGGGAACAAAGTTGAGTATGGCTCACCGATGGGCGTGAAAGTCCGCCGTCGAGGTGGCTCTTGGGGGCGGTAGTTATTCTGCGGGGGTTGTGGGTTATAGTGGTTGCGGTAGTGAGGCTGATTTCTGGGAGGTGGAGCTGGGCCTCGGTTGGCTTGTTGTGGTGGATGGTTATAAGGTTGGGCATTCATGACCATATAAGGTTGATGAGCATATGCCGAATTTGAATGGGGGTAATAGTGTTGTGGGGCTCTTTCCGGAAAATGGGGCCTGGGATGACGATACTCCCTTGCTTCAGAGGCTGCCATAGTCGTTTCTTCTTTCTTCTTCCCCCTTGTTGTTCCTCCAGACCCGCTTTGGACGGCCTGGGAGGTTGCCCTTATGGCTGCTTGACTCAAAATCCTTCCCGTTTTCAAACCATTTTCCACCATCTCTCCAATCTTGATCGCTTCCGCGAATGGCTTACCCATGGCCGACATCATGTTTTGGAAATAGTCAGACTCTTGAGCCTGGAGAAAGGTAGTGACCATTTCCACTTCATCCATGGGAGGCTTCACTCTCGACGCCTGTTCACGCCACTTAATAGCATACTCTCTAAAGCTTTCCGAAGGCTTCTTCTTCAAATTTGAAAGAGAGTTTCGGTCTGGCGCAATGTCGATGTTATACTGGAATTGTTTTACAAAATCTCTGGCGAGATCATCCCATATATGCCATCGGGACATTTCCTGATCCATATACCATTCCGAAGCTATCCCTACTAAACTTTCCCCAAAGTATGCCATTAGCAGTTCTTCTTTTCCGCCGGCTCCCCGCAATTGGTTGCAGTATTTCTTAAGATGTGCAATGGGGTCACCGTGCCCATCGTACTTCTCAAACTTGGGGGTCTTGAAACCCGTTGGCAGGTGTATGTGAGGAAACATGCATAGGTCGGCGTAAGAGACGCTCTTTTGCCCGCTCAATCCTTGCATATTCTTCAGACTTTGCTCAAGGCTTCTCATCCTTTTGGCCATCTCGTTTTGTTCTACAACTCTGGGGTTCTGATCCTGCCCTGGTACAAGCTCGCACTGAGGCGGTAGAGGATTAGTACTGGTAGCGAACCTATTTGGTTCCATTGAGAACGACGGTGCTTGGAATGTAAAAGAGGATGAGTCAAGGCTTGGCTTGTACGTGGCAGGCTGTGCCGTAGCTGGGCAAGGCGATGCAGTAAAGATGTTCATGCTTGCATCATTGGCCGACATTCGGGGATGAGGCTCAGAAGGTGATCCTGCAGAGAAGGCGGAGGTGGCTGGGTACCCAAATGGGGTAGCAGGGTAATTTATGGGAACATTAGAAGTCCCACTTGACCTGGAGAATAGTTCAGGGAATCCGGGGACGACACTTGGCGGCTCTTTCCCATTGTTCCAGTCATCCAGCATTTCCAACATGCGGAGCCGTAGGATCCTATTTTCCTCCGCAGTTGCGGATTCAGGTGTGAGGACGGCTGAGATTGAGCTCTCCTCAGAGACGGGGACTGTTTGCAATGGAATTTCCGAAGACATTTCCACACTTCCTTTTGACCTGGTGAAGTAAGTGTGAGTACTGCTTCTGGTCCTAACAATAGGTAGTTGAACACCTCTCCTTGACCTCGTGAAGTATGAGTGCGAGGCCAGACTTTCACCAAACCAACCGTCTTTTCAAAAACCCTGGGAAAAATGCTCAATGACAAACGCACGGTTAATTCTGCAGCAAATAATAGATAGTTAATCTCACGTTGGGCATGATGCACCTATACAGTTAAGTGGATTACTATATGTTTGCTACGAGAGCATGCGTCATTCCGGCATTTTTTCTCTTATTAGTTTTTCCCCCTTTTTTTTCTTTTCTTTTCTTTTCTCTTTTGTTTTCCTTTTATTTTATTTATTATATATATATATATATATATTTTTTTTTTATTTTTTTTTTATTTTTTTTTTGTAGTAATGTGACCGGATCCGATGAGGATTGCCTACGTATCACGATGCCTACGTGAATCAGATCATTACGTAGTTCGAAAAACACAAATGGACGTAAAAGAAACAACCTCTTCATTGTTGAAATGTTCTATTACAAGCTACATTCTGCAAAAGAAAAAGCAAACTTGGAAAATGAACCTAGACTCAAAATAGACTGAAAATCACCTTGATGAAAAAACAGGCAGAAGATGCTAAAATACAGATTTGACCTATGAATGCATTATGGTTTTAAAAATTGGTTTCCGCGGGGCATCGTTCGGCCTCGCCGCGGTCCTAGGCGTGAGATCCCTCTCAAGTTGCTCCAGCTCGTGCATAGTCTGCTTGACATAACCCATTACTGCCGAGAGGACGGTAGCGCTGGACATGTTCTCACATCGTAGACATCGTCTGGTGATGGCATGGGCAATGGCCTTGATCCTATCTCTGGTTTGCTTCTTCTCTATGAGTAGGTGCCTTATCTGATCACTGCTCGTCTTGAATACCTGTGAGTCCTGTATGTGCTGATCCCTCAACTGCCGCACTTCTTCCTTCATTTGGGCCAACAAGTCGTAACAGTATCTACTCTCCATTTGGAAATCCCTGGCCTGCTTAACTGCTTTAAACTCAAGTGTAGCCATCTCCCTTTTTATTTTGGAAACAGCCTTCTCGTGATCACGTTTCAATTGGTTCAAACATCGGCGATGCTTATCTACTCTTGTTTCCCACCGTGCCTTGAATTCTGTCATGACCTTTTCGGATTCTTCTAACCTGTCTCGCCATTCCGTGATCTCTCTTTTCAAACCCTTTATCAACCGCTGGTCTGATTGACTTCTGGGTTGCTCATCAAGAGACAATCTCAATTTTTGGACTTGGGCCTTAAGTTCTTCATTCTCTTGGATCAACCTATTCTTTTCGCTTCGATCCGCCGCGATTTGTACGCTGTTATCGAATTTCAAACTATCTATTTGTAGCTTCAAATCGCCAATCTCTGCTCGATAACCCTTCTCTTTTGCTAACCAGTTCCATTGCCCTTGGGATGATTCTACGAAATCTTTGAGATGCGGCCTCTTAGCCGGTCTTTCGTAAGACAGGCTACCTCTAAACCAAGCGTGATATCCTGGGGCGACTTCCCCTTTTGCCGTATCGATCACACAAGTGTTTGCTGTCAGATGTTGGCATTCACTCCAGATTTGGCGAACTTCTTCTTCAGGGAAATGACCGTGCGGACTGATTTCAATCACTTGGGTACTCAAATCTTCATCTTTCGGTACCACTTGGTACCTCCCAAGTTGCCTCAAAACCCGATACGGTGCATAGGGTTGGATACTTTTCAGTCCCATCAACAGAAAGTGAGGCCGGGTTGCCGGCATGTATATGATTTCCTCGATAGGTGACCATCCGAGCGTCCATTGGATTTGGCTGGCAGTGAGAGTTCGGAGAAATGAGGTCCATGATGTGACTCCCTCAGGTAAATTGAGCCCTTTGATTCTCGTGTAGAATTCTCCAATACAAGTTTTCTCTGGCGAACCATAACCCACAAGTGAGGAGCGATGACATAAATGATCGGTCATCCATACTTGCAACAGTAGGTTACATCCTTCGAAGAAGTCACCCCTGGCTCGACAAACAGTGAGAGCCTGGAAAATGTCAGCCATAATCATAGGCGCCAGAGTACTTTTATCTTGGGTAAGCAAAGTACTGACAACCCCAGTTATTCTTAGATCGATGTTGCCGTCCTTCCTTGGGAACACTATAAGACCTAAGAAAGCCGTCATGAAAGCCAATTGCCTGTGTTCGTCCCATTTTTGCCGGTTGCCTTTACTACATAGTTTGAAATCCGGCTTATTGAACCCACCCTCATGACCGTATCTAGCATACATGAGATGGAGACTGCAGAAGCCTTTGGCAAGATCTGGATGGTGAAATGTTCGGGGTATTTTCAGAAAGTCCAAAAATCGGTGTACCGTGACGGCTCTAGGTGCAATCAAGTACTTGAACCTTAACGGAGCTTCATCACCCCCAATGTATCCCGCTATTTCCTCCAGCGTCGGGGTGAGTTCGAAGTCTGAAAAATGGAATACATTGTGCGCCGAGTCCCAGTAAGTGACCAATGATCTGATAATATCACCCCGAGGCTGAATGTCTAGTAAATCCGGGAGATTTTTCAGATATTTCCTCACTTTGCCTTGCCCTTCTTTGCCTAAGTCGTTCCACCATAATCGCAACTCAAAAGGGATCTTGGTCATTATTGAAAACGATTCATTTTGTATCGTGCTCATCCTGCACATTTATTTAAGGCGATAAACTTTATTAGACTCAAAAAATTAAAATTATCTAGATTTTTTTGAAAACGGGAGGTTGGACCCGCCGAGGGTTGCCTACGTATCTCACCCCGTGCGACAATCAAACCGGCGTAGTTCGGGCATATCGCGAATAGAGAAAATCAAATAAACCTAGTAATCAAGAATAAACATTTTTATTGTTTTTGGAGAAAGATAAATACTAAAAATATTTTTTTTTGTTTTTTTTTTGCAATATTTGGACTATTAGTCCGAATTTATAAAAGAGTATTACAAAAGAAACAACACATTTTTTTGAATTATGAGTTTTCCATTTTTTTTTATTTTTTTGAAATAAATACCCTCTTTTTTTCTTAAAAGAAAAGAAACAATTTTTATATGTTTTTTTTAATCAGACTAAAAGGCAACTTTTGGTTTTATTCTTTTTTTTTTAGAAAAATTCCGACGAGGTTTCGACACTACTTGGACATTGGTTTTATTTTTCCAAAATAAGTAATTATCTCCCTACGCTGCTATTTTTCTTTTTTTTTTAGAAACCGATCAACATGCGGAACCGAAGCAAATAAATGCGCAAAACAAATAAGATGCAGCAGGGTGGCCTTTTCATTTCTGGTTGCTTGTCCTAGACGGACCCAACCCCTGTGTTGAGCCCCCTAAGTCAAATGCAACATGATGCAAATAAGCGTTCCTACTAGGGATCCGGCATGAAGTCGAGTTATACTAGGTTTAAACCTTGGTATTTGTTCTAGACTGTGTACCCGAGCGGACAACTCGAGTCGAGGAGGGGCAACTTACCGGGAACCAAAAGGCCGTCCGGCTTCGTAACTTATCCGTCCTCTTTCTTATTTCGGGTATTGACACTAACAGAATAGGGAGTCTCGACCAGCGAGCTTCTCCCCGGAGGTGAAGAGAGAAGGGTTTCGGCACAGTTTATATACAGTTCAGATAATATCAAAGCGGTAAAAGACAACATTTAGCACGTTATGCAAAAATATGTAATAAAGATCAGATAATAAAGCCAAATATAACAATTATTCTAAGCTCGAATTCTTGAACCCTGAACCAGTGGTTCTGGCTTTTGATCCCCAGCAGAGTCGCCAGAGCTGTCACACCTCCTTTTTGCGCGCCCGCCCCGAAGGGTTAAATGCGCGGGTGGAGTTTTTCCAATTTAAGTGACAATATTCGAAATGGGATTATTTATTTAATTCAGAGTCGCCACTTGGGAAAGGTTTAGCTTTTGGTGTCCCAAGTCACCGGTTTATCTTGAATCCCAAATCGAGGAAATTTTCGACTTTTCCAAATGAAGTCTGCGAACCAGAAATTCTAAGTAAGGAATTCTGTTGACTCGAGGGAAGGTGTTAGGCACCCTCGAATCCCGTGGTTCTAGCACGGTCGCTTAAATTGTTATAATGGCTAAATATCTGATTTAAATACATGTTATGACTTACGTGCTTTTATTAAGTTTAAACCGCTTTTATTATTATCATTTATTTTTATAGAATTGCAACGTCGTGAAAATGCATCTCGAACCACGTCACAATCAATGCACCCGTAGTTGTTAACACATTTCGACTCCGTTGAGATTTGAATTTGGGTCACATAAATGCGCACCCGAATTTAAGAATGTAATTTAATTAAGTCGCGCCTAAAAAGTCTAACGCGTTATTATCTTTGGGGAAGGCAGTGGAATTCACTAAACAGTCCATCCCAAATTCTAAGTATTTATTATGACCAATTATTGAGGGCCCCGCAATTTGCCTTTTTATTCGGCGAGGCTCGTCTCATTATTTTAGAAGGGTACCCTACAATGACTACGTCTTTACTACATTTATCTTTAAAGAAAAGGATGATGCCGAATTTTGCTGGTTTGGACAAATACGGACTGAATCCTTATTATGTTTGCCGAACCTAAACTTGTTTGATTACCTGATTGATTGTTCATGAGGTGAGGGTTACCGCATGCTTTGTCTTCAACAAGTGAATATGCTTATTAATTCGCTAAGTGAGATTGCAAACAAACTAACAACATATATTGAGTTATGTTTAACGACCTCCAAGTTCTATTCTTAACACTCTAAACTATTTGAAATTGATAAAAGAAATCGGCTGTTTTATTATGAAAATTACTACTAATTGAACTCAAAAAGGATTATTAGTTTTTCTCAACAATCATCAAAAGAATCTATACCGAAACCCAGTATCGAACCTGCATTGGAACGAATAAACTGACAGGAGAACTGGCATTCATAGCCAGACTCTTAATGTGACTGTATGGGAGTTTGTTTGGGATACATTTATTCCGGACCCAGTACCACAGTTTTGTCAATTCAGTGGTCTAGGCAAAATGCATACAAGTGCTACCATGACTCTATGCTATACAGTCATACTAAATCAAACAAGTGTTATACTGAACTGAATGTATACTAAATCAAAACATGCTGTCTATGTCATACTATCATTACTGTTGAGCCATGCTATCTAACAGTTCATCTTAAACAGAATGTATGCTAGTTTATACAGAATATTTGCAGTTCGCAGTAAAAATACAGGCCCAACTAACATTCGAACTATCTTTTTACACCAATGCTATAACATAAACTGGTATTCATTTCTTTATTTCTGCTTCAACTTCAAACTTTCAACAATACAAGGTTCAAAGATTGTGTACCTGGGAATATTTGCAATTGAAGAAAGGGGCAATTAGTAGAGTAACAATGAACAAATGCAGCAGCAGTAACAGCACCAACAGTAGCAGCAGGGCAGTATAGCAACAAGCAACAAGAAACAGTAGAGTAGCAACTACAACTCTCAAACAATTGGAGTGAGATCAACCTCAACTAAACTAAACTTTCGAGTAGAACAAACAATAAACAAGCAGACTCAGTTTTTGTGAGAACTCAGTATTGCACAGAATAGGTCCGGATTTAGTTGAAGTCAGAAACAAAAGGAAAGGAAGCAATTTCTGGTTTTGTTTGTCTGAGTTATCAGACAGATTCTTTTCCAGTTTTCTGGATTCAAAAATTTGAACTTCAAGATATTCCCTCTTAGTATCTCTCCCTATCTCTGTGTGCTCTATCTGTGTGTCTCTAATTAGTGTGTATTCCAACTCTCTTTTTCAAAGAATTCCTCACAGTCTATCTGTTTTTCTCTTCCCTTTCTCTCATTCTCTCCTTTTTTTGTCTGGTCCTCCTCCTTTTATAGCCTCAACACCATCTCTTTTAACAGCCTGTTTTTCAAAATGTCACCGTACCCCTCCCATGTGTCTTTTTCCTTTTCAGATCCCAATTAGTTATTTAAGTATATAACTCCCATCAACATTCCCTGGCAGACTTACTTTTAAAGGGTTTAATACTTTTTAAACTTAAAGCAGGGTATGGGCAGTAGAATATGTTGACAGCATATGCTGTCAAACCATTTTTAAAATTAAACAAAGGACCTTTATGCAGGCCACAGGCTGTGCACAAAGCACATGAGATGCACCAATGCACATGCTGTGCACGAGTGCACATGCCTTCCAATTCAGAATCTAAGCACAAACAATCCAACAGCTATAAGTGAACTAAACTGGCTCTTAATTGATTCAGGCAAATGTTCAATAGAAGCAAATCGATTTAACTTTGTTCAGACAGTTGAAACTAATTGACGACACATGTCGACTCGACTATATTAGCATTAACATACACAAACGTAGCCAAATCAGACATTCAAAAGCATGGGACACATGACTCGACTTATACTGATTAAGCAGGATTATACTTTGAGGAATCAGTAAGTCAGTACAAATTTGGGATACAACCAATACACATGTCTTATCAGAATAGGAGGGGTTCAAACAAAACACAGTGGTTCAGGCAAAGTGGTCAATCAGAAGGTGGTAAAATTTAAAGACACAAATTGAAACAAATCATGACCAGATATTTAAAACAAATCACACGGACTAAAACAAATAAAGGAAAGAAAACAAACTCACCTTAAAGCTTGCAAAGTTAAAAATTTGAACTCGGATTTGGACAGACCTCTCTTAAGGCTGAACGGACTTTAATCGAAGTGTTTCTCAGATGAGAAACACTTCGATTAAGGTCCATTAGACCTTAATCTCTTTGGCTCGGACTGGCATGGGCCAGTGATGAAGGACACAAAACTTTCAAACTTAGATCTGGGATTCAGGCTTCCCTGATCAGATTCGGACCAAACCAAGTATGGTTTGGTCACGAGGGGGTCTGGGAGTGTCTGGTATGAAGCTGGGGTTGGTTGGTGTAGATCGAGTTTTGACTCGAATCTTCAAATGAAGATTCGAGGACCTGGGGGTGATTCGAAGTGTGTGGTTGGTAGATTTAGGTTCAGGATGGCATGGGGGTTCTATGGTGTTCAGGGGAAGGTCACCGGCATCCATGCCGCCGGCTTTAATGGCGAAAGTATACAGGGGCGGCTAGGGTTTGGAGGACTGAGGTCTGTGGAGGGGACGACTAAGGCCTGGGGGTTAGGATAGGGGGGCAGGGTAAAGGCCTAGGCTTATATAGTTAGTGAGGGGTCGATTCTTGGCCGTTGGATGAGCTGCGATGAAGGGCCAGGATTTTTATGCTGATGGGTAACGGTGTCGTTTCAACCTGAAGGGGTTTGGATCGGTCCGGGTGGAAACGGGTCGGGTTCTGTTCGTGGGTATAGGAAATGTGATCTTGGCCGTTGATCAATCTGAGATCAACGGCCCAGATCAAACTGTATCCATACGACGTCGTTTGGACTCTCTCTGGGCATCATCTGGACTGGACCGGGCAGGCCTAGGTTTTGGGCTGAGTTTGTTGGGACAATTTAACAAATTGGCCCAAGTCCGGAAGGGGTCTTTTTTTTGTCTTTTCTTTTATTATAAAAATACAAAACTAAGTAAAATCAAATTAAAATAAACACCTAACACAATTATTTGCACACACATTAAAATGACTCAAAACAGGTAAAAATTAAACAGAACAAAATCAAAGGCAAAGATGCCCGTTCATGCTTTTCTATTTAACAATCATGTTACAGTTCAGATCATGCATGACACGTACATTTTTTGTATTTTGTTTTAATAAAGTAAAAATGGGCCAAAGTCATAAACAATTAATGAAGTGCCATGTAAAAATCTCAAAATTGTACAACGGGATCAATTGTTGTTATTTTTTATTTCTTTTGGAGCGATTGTCTCGCGAAACAAAAATCACGTGCTCACACTTCCTATACGGGAATATGGCGTAGCCCACGAGTTCACGATTCAGCCTTCTACCAATACTACACGTTCGCATACCTTATCCCGCGATCGCGTAGAACAAAGTTCTCTCTGCCTCAGCTAAGCCCTCGCGATCGCGAGCCTCCTCACGCGATCGCGATGAAGGAAAGTCTGCAACAGAAAAATCAGAAAATCTGATTCTTCTCCAAGTCCAAATATGGTCCGTTGAGCTTCCGAAACACACCCGAGGCCTCCGGGACCTCAACCAAACACACCAACCAATCCTAAAACATCATACGAACTTAGTCCAACCCCCAAATCACATCAAACAACGCTAAAACCATGAATCACCCTCCAATCCAAACCTAAAGAACATGAAATTTCAAGAATCCTACAACCGATATTGGAACAAACCAAACCAAGTCTGATTGATCCCAAATTTTGCACAAAAGTCACATTCAATACGACGGAGCTATTCCAACTTCTGGAATCAGATTTCGACCCCGATATCAAAATCTTACTAATAATCCGGAAACTTCAAAAATTCAACTTTCGGCATTTCAAGCCTAAATAAGCTACGGACCTCCAAAACACAATCCGAACACGCTCCTAAGCTTGAAATCACCCAACAGAGCTAACGGAATCTGACAGAATTCCATTCCGAGATTTTCTTCACACTGCTCTGACTACAGTCCAAATTCTAAAGCTTAAATCCTCATTTACGGACTAAGTGTCCCAAAACACTCAAAACTCAAAACGAAGCATCCCAGCAAAATCAAAATATCAAAAATAAATACGGGGGAAGCAGTTAATAGGAGATCAGGACATTAATTCTTAAAACAACCGGCCAGGTCATTACATTTTAAATACACCATTCATAAAAAACTATGAGTTTCATTAAGAGTTATAACTCAACCTCTCAATTAGAAGCAGTCAAGCACTCTCTTTTAGTACTTCAGTGCCAATATCGACTTGTTATTACCCATATAAACCTACTTCATGGGATCTTTATCACATAGGTTGGGTTACCATCTCTATTGACAACATGTCGGCCTTAACCCCATCTCTTTTGAGGTTTGAAAAATTAATTTTTTTCCTATAGGTTCAGTCAGAAGATCGGCCAAATTAACTTCTAACTTCACATAATCAATGGAAATTATTCCATCTCTCAGCAGCTGCTTTATGACATCATGTCTCAATTTCATGTGTCTACTTTTACAATTATAAGATTTTTTCTTTGCTATAGCTATTACCGACTGGCAATCACAATGTATAGACACATGAAACAATACGTCATGTATTAAAGGGATAATAGCTAAGGAGTTTCTTAGCCACTCAGCCTCAAAACCAGCTAACTCTAAAGCTACAAACTCTGATTCCATAGTCGATCTAGCAATGATTGTCGGTTTAGCTGATTTCCTAAATGAACTTTTGAGTTTTCAGAACTCTTCTTAGTTGCTTCTTAAAAACTTTCAGCTGCTTTTGCATGAGTGAGAATGTGTGAGTGAATGGAGAGTGAATGAGTCCTTTTTTGGATATGGGAGAGGTCTGGAGATGTAGGAGGAAAGAGGAGCAGCGTCATTGTATTTTTGAGGGGAAGGGATCCGATCTTGTGATAATGTGTTAGGTCTCCTTTTATGTGAGGAATTAAGGTATAAAAAAATGGAAAAGGGGTAATGGGTTAATGGATATTGGTATTAAAAGTGGGCTGAGATTTTAGAAGAAACAAGGCCAAAACTATATTCTTCCTAATTTCCTTTTCTTTTTTCCCTTTTCTTTTCTTTAATTAATTAAAATCCTAAATTAATCTATTTTTTAGAAATAAAAATTCTTTATTTATTTTTAATATTAAAACAACTAATTAACTTAAAACTAAAGAAAAATGCTAATTTTAAAGGCTAAAATCTAAATATGTAAAAATGACCATTTTTTGTGATTTTTTGCTTAATAAAATTAATTCCTACTTGAAAATTGAGCCTAAGATGGTATGAAATTAAAACGTGACAATTTGTATGATTTTAAAAATATTAAAAATGCATAGAATGCAACTAAATAAAGAAAAACTCCTAAAATCAATTAAAAATTATTTTGGTCTATTTTTAGGAGTTATTTTCATGTAGGGCAAAAATCACATGCTCACAGCTACCCCACTTTGCTCGGGAACACAAAGGGTTTTCGGGCAAAGATAAAATGAGCAATTACGAGCAATTTTTGCTTGTTTGAAACTCCATGAGAAGCATCTTTTGAAAAAGTCTGATCGAACCTTGCTTTAGAGGTTGCCTACATATCCTTGGCTATAAAGGAATCAGGTCAGTATAGTTCTAGAAGTATTGGTAGCTGGGACTACTGGGAAACTGTAATTTCATTGCTGTTGCTGTTGTTTCTACTTGTTGAGCTCCTTATTACATCGAAATAAAAGATGAAAAGCAAAACTAGCTAAGCATATCAACTACGAGTTACAAGATTCTTATCTATAAACCTTCTAAAGCTTGATCTTGAGTCTTGGATGGTTCTTCCTACAGACTCTGATCGCAATCTTGATGCTTGTTAATTGCAACCGTTGGTTCATTCTTCTTCAGCTTTTTGGATCAAGGCGGGACATGCAAAACTTGTGAGTTCAATCATATCTTGAGCAGTCCGCATCTTTTCTCCGCTTCTATACTTCGAGTTCAACTTCTTTTCTTTTTCTTCTTTTCTTTTATTTGGGTTGAGACTTCTTCTTTTGGTCATCTCAAACCTTTTTCCTCACGGTAAAAACCTGTTCAGGCACCAAAGCAAACAAACGAACGAAATTTTCTACCCCAGTTTTCACTAGAAAAATTTCGTAAGTTATTGTAACAAAAATCTAAACTATTTCTTTATTGAAAGTAATTAAAATCGGGATTGTGTATCCTTGAGAAAAAGATTAGGGAGTGGAGACCCTATTTCTAAAATGCAATCAAATGGGGATCGGAGGCCCTAAGTTGGTAAAATTACCAGGTTATGCTAGAAAAATGACCGGGTTATGCTGGAAAGGAAAAAGTTCCTCGGGTTATGCCGGGGAGGTCCACGGGTTATGCCGAGAAAGTCATCGGGTTATGCCAAAAAAATAAAAAGGTCCTCGGGTTATGCTGGGGAAGTCTACGGGTTATGCCGGAAAAGTCATCGGGTTATGCCGTAAAAGAAAAAGGTCCTCGGGTTATGCTGAGAAAGTCATGGGTTATGTTGAGAAAGTCATCGGGTTATACCGGAAAGGAAAAAAAAGGTCCTCGAGTTATGCCGGGGAGGTCCATGGGTTATGCCGGAAAAGTCATCAGGTTATGCTGGAAAAAAAAAAGGTCCTCGGGTTATGCCGAGGAGGTCCACAGATGATGTCGGAAAAGTCATCGAGTTATGCTGGAAAAGAAGAAATGTCCTCGGGTTATGCCGGGGAGGTCCACGGGTTATGGCGGGAAAGTCATCGGGTTATGCCAGAAAAGAAAAAAGGTCCTCGGGTTATGCTGGGGAGGTCCACGGGTTATGAAGGGAAAGTCATCGGGTTATGCCGGAAAAGAAAAGGTCATCGGGTTAAGCCGGGGAGGTCCACGGGTTATGCAGGGAAAGTCATCAAGTTATGCCGGAAAAGAAAAAAGTCCTCGGGTTATGCCGGGGAGGTCCATGGATTATGCCGAAAAGAAAAAAGTTCTCGGGTTATGCTGGGGAGGTCCACGGGTTATGCCGAAAATGTTATCAGGTTATGCTGGAAAAAAGGTCCTCGGGTTATGTCGGGGAGGTCCACGGGTTATGCCAAAAAATAAAAAGGTCATCGGGTTATGTAGGAAAAGAAAAAGGTCATCGGGTTATGCCGGGGAGGTCCACAGGTTATGCTGGAAAAGTCATCGGGTTATGCCGGAAAAGAAAAAGGTCCTTCGGTTATGCCGGGGAGGTCCATGGGTTATGCCAGGAAAGTCATCGGGTTATGCCGGAAAAGGAAAAAGTTATCGGGTTATGCCGGGGATCAACTAGGGAGTGGAACCCTATAATGGAAAAGACTAACAGGTTATGCTGGGAGTGACTAGGGAATGAGACCCTATGTTGGGAAAATGCAGGTAGCTATTGGGGATCCTAGGCTACCATGATTTTGAATTTTTGTTCTTCTTTTCTTTTCTTTTATTCTTTTTTTTTTAATTTAAGAAAATGAGTAAAAATGCAGGAAATAATTTGGAGGAGACTTCTCTTTTGGATTGATTATTGCTGCAAAACTGTTTCTAGCCCTTGTGCAGTTTTTTTTTGGTTGCACCTGCTTCTTGCAAGGTTGCTTTGGATTGCACCTGTTTCATGTTTTCAAACAAAGAACAATTGTTAGTTTGAAACGGTGATTGGTTTTATGACCTTGATTATTTTAATAACACGATCTCGGCCCGACTTCTTTGATGAAGATCTCAACTGCAACTACTTGTTCCCTGAGGATCGATTTTATTTCTGGCCCTGGAGAACCTCTGGTTTTTCCACACTTTGCCACGACGGTTGGTCCGTGGGACTCACCCTTTTGGACTTTATTTTGCCTCTGTGGGCCTTTCCCTTCTTATTTGTTGCTTTTTTTTTCCTTTAACTTCGGAGATATGGGGAACTTTTGGTTCCTCAAACTTTGTCTCAACGGCTAGTCACGTGGGACTTAATCTTTTCCAACTTTGTTTCGCCTTCATAGGTCGTTCATTTCAGGCTTCTTTATTCCAACCTTTGTTTTCAGAGCATTTGGGATCCCTTGGCTTTTCAAATCTTTGCCGAGACGGTTAGCCACGTGGGACTCAACCTTTTCAGCTTCATTTGCCTTTATAGGCACTTCAATTTGATTTTCTCCTTCCAAGCGTTTTGATTTCGAAGCATCGGCCGCCATGGCCAGTCGAGGTCGACTTGATGCCCCTGACGAGGCTGAGTGCCTTTTTGCATATTAGCTTGTATCAAACGAAAGCCCTGTAAATCAGTCTTACCATCCATTCTTTGTCTCAATTCCGGAATAGAGTTAGACCGAAAAGGATTCAAAGAAAAATAAACTATGGACAGGATAAAGAATTTAAACGAGAGGTATCCCTTTCGAGGAGAAGAAAGGACTTATTTGGAGTGCATGAGGACTAAAATGTACATGACATGCCTTTTGGACTGGATTCCTGATCTATGTAAACCGTCCGACTCTCAGAAATTTATCATGATTTTGCCTTGAAACCGAGGAACCTCGCCAGGACTCTGTTGATGCTGATGGTTGCGAGGATCCTCTTTTTGATCAGGGGTGCCCTTTGCGGGTTTTTACGAGCTGACCTCTCTCATTTCTCTTCTCACCATCACCTTATAGTGCTCTTTGCGAGTTTTCACTAGCAAGACTCTCTCATTTTCAATTTCTCTACTTACTATCGCCTTACGGTGCCCGTGTGGGTTTTCACCAATAAGACTCTCTCATTTATTTCTCTCATTTTGATTGCATTAGATCCAAGTAGCTACATTCTCTGATCCTTGGACATTCTCACCAATTGATCAGAAGGACTTGAAAGGATTCGGGTAAAAATGATTTGGACTGAACTACAACTTTGGAATCATTCAGGCGGGATCATCGCCGAACCATTATAACATTTGCCCCAGTTTGACTTTTGGGGGAATTTTGAATTTTTATTTTGATGTGACTGAACCCCAGAGAGAGGCTGCCTACGTATCCTTTCGGAATCAAGCTGAACGTTGTTTAGGAAACTTTATTTTTGATTTTTCTTTTGTTTTTCTATTTTGTTTTGTTTTCTTTTTCTTTTTTCCTTTCCTTTTTTCCTTTTTTTCTTCATTTTATTTTCTCTGTCTTTTCTTCCCCCCTTTTTTTGTATCTTTCTTTTTCTTCTCCTTTTTTTTTCACTTTTCATCTCATTTTTTTTGAATTTGTTTTTCAATAACACTTTCAGGTTCCAAAGAGGGTAATCAAAGAAAAGTAACCGGCTCAAAGAGTTTGCAAAGGGTTTATAATGTTTGGGTAACGAGAATAAAAGCCTTGTTCATCCCAACCAGGAAACATTTATATTATATAGAGGATCCAACATACTACATTTTGGTTGCATTTGCATTGACAGTTGTTTCAGGACATTTCCTTCAATGTTTTCTACGCACACACACTCTTTGGCAGTACTCTTGTTGCAATGTATGGACCTTTCCAATCTGGGACCAATTTTCCTTCAAATGTTCAGAATCTTTGTTTTATTTCCTTACAATTATCTTCATTGCGATCTAATTCTTGATTCATTATTTCGGGGTCTGACAGCTTTCAGGGTATGGGCATGAAGTCCGCAAGCATGTCATGTTATTGAAATCTACATTTAACAGAACTAAAAAGAGAATAAGAAAAAAAATGACAAGATTAAGAAAAGAGATATTCCTGGACAATGAAATATTAATTTCATTTGAGTTTTTGATTTTTTTTTCAATTTTTTGAAGATAGAAGGGTTTACATCGAAAAGTAAGACAATAAAGTAAAATATCCGGATCACACCCTGAGATAATCCGGATGCAGAAAGGATAGCAAGTCTGGCTAACTAGACTCCCGTCTGATGGGGAAGTTTCATGCTTGGCGACCATTTTTTAGATTCTCTTCTGCCTCGGCAGTGGCTGCAATGGCCTTCAGTGCCGGATCAAATTCCTCATATTCAAAAATCATTCCAACTATTGGCCCACTGTTGTGTGCAGGCAATAGATTGTTCATCACATCAAGAGCTTCTTCATCCTGAAAAACAATTCTTTCAGTTTCAAACCCTTTTGAGGGTCCAACAATCCTCTGTACTGTGTCCCACTGCTCCATAGTGGTATTCACATCCAGCATCAGCTCGGTGCGAGGAGGACTCGGGGTTCGGCCGGTTCGGGGCTACTGGTTGCAATAGATCTAGCCTGATTAGCTTTTGGAACAAGCTTGAATATAATTCACCAATAGGGGTGAACTAATTCTTTCTGAAAGGCTCTCTTGGGCGAGGATTGTATTGGGGATCATTTGGTTGAGGATTATATGGAGCTTGGTAAGGATGGACATTTCTGGGAGGTGGAGCTCGGTTTTGTGTATAATGTTGTGGCTGGGTGTAAGATTGCACGCACATCACCGCATAGGGAGGCGGTGCCATGGCATAAGCATCATCTTGAAGGGGATAATAGTGTGATGGGACCATAGGAGGCACATATGACTGGCTGAATGATCAGCGGGCCCCCCTCGAGCTTGAAACCATCGTGGCTCCCTCCTCAGTCCCATTTCTATTCATCAAACCCTCCGGACCATTTTGAACATCTGGTGATGTGGCTTTAAAAGCAGCATGACTCAAGATTCGGCCCGTTTTTAGACCGTTTTCAACCATTTCCCCAATTTTGATAGCCTCAGCGAACTGCTTTCCCATAGTGGACATCATGTTCTGGAAGTTTTCCGCCTCTTGGGCCTGTAGAAAGATAGTGACCAGTCAATTTCATCCATTGGAGGCTTTACCCTGGCAGCTTGCTCACACCATTTGACAGCATATTCGCGGAAGCTTTTCCGCAGTTTTCTTTTTTAAATTGGTCAAAGTGTTTCTGTCGGGAGCGATGTCCACATTATACTGGAACTGGCAGATAAAATCTCGGGCCATATCATCCCACACGTGCCAATAAGTAATTTCTTGATCTGTATACCACTCAAAAGCGATTCCGGTGAGGCTTTCCCCAAAATAGGCCATTAACAACTCCTATTTTCCACCAGCGCCTCTGAACTGGTTACAATATCGTTTCAGATGAGCGACCGGGTCTCCGTGCCCGTCGTATTTTTCAAATTTTGGCATCTTGAAGCCAACCAGCAAATGGACATGGGAACATACAGAGGTCATAGTATGAGACACTTTTTTAGCCACTCAGACCTTGCATGATTTTCAGACTTTGTTCCAGGCTCTTCATCTTCGGAGCCATCTTCTCTTGATCGGGATTTTTAACAACTTTTTCTTGCTACCCCGAGAGATTATATTGTGGAGGTTGAGTGAAAGAGTATGGGGTCACATATGTTATTTCTGATTGAAGCTGTGGACCCCTGAAAACTGGCGCCTGGGGGTGAACCACAGAAGGCGTGATAGGAACATTGGACAACATTGGAGGGAGCCCACAGGGGAAGAGCGGGTTGGGCACAGGGGTGTTGGTAACCTCACCTGATCTGGGGATCAACTTAGGGAACCTAGGGATTGCACTTGGCGGTTCCCTACCGTTAGACCAGGCATCCCACATTTCCAATATGCGGAGACGCAACACCCTAGTCTCTTCAGCAGCTGCTGATTCTATCTGCAAAATAGCCGATGCCGGGCTATCCTCAAGACCGATGATTGGTAGATCTCTTGCGGAGGCTATCTGTGCCTTTAGATCTTGTAAAGTAGGGGAGGCTAGACTACCAACAAAACCAACCACCAAAACCTGGCTAGTTTGAACATCGAACAACCTTGTTAGTTTTGAGACGTTTAACAAATAGGAAATCATACGTTTGGATGCAATGCACCTAAACAGTTAAACGTTTCTACCATGTGTTTGAACGGTTGCATGTTTCATCCCGGTCTTAGTTAACCCTTTCAGTAGGTACCCTTTTTTTATTTTATTTTTGCCTCTCTTAATCACTCTTGTTTTTTTTTATTTCGTTTCTGTTGCTCTTTTATTTTTTGGCACTCTCTTTCCTTTCCTTTTTGTTTTTATCACTCTTTTATTTTTGTCTCTCTTTTATTTCACTCTTTTTTTTCACTCAATTTTTCTTTCTCTTTTTTTATCAGTTTATTTTTCACTTTATTAATTTTATGGCTATGATCGTATCCGATGAGGATTTCCTACGTATCATGACGCCGCATGCATAAGATCTTGCGTAGTTCGGGAAGATCGAGAATGGAGTAAATAAACTAACTCTTTTATTTGTTTACTTTTTATAAAACTCAGACCATGAAAGCTTTAAGAAAAAGAAAAACACATTTTTTTTTATTTTTTGATTTCTTTTGATTTGGTTGGAATTTTTGAAAGAAATGCTTTAAAAGAAGAAAAGAAATATTTTTTGAATTTTTTATTTTTATTTTTTTTATTTTTGAGAGAAAGACTTCTAAAAATTGATTTGCTTTTGATTGGAACTTTGGGAATTTTAAAAGTAAAAAGAAAATATTTTTGTTTGAATTTTCATTTGTTTTCTCTTTTTCTAAAGAAGAAAGAAAATATTTTTGGATTTTGGATGTTGCCTTTTAATTTTTGAAAGAGGGACTTTTAAGAAAAATGTTTTGGATTCTGAGTTTTTTATTTATTTACAAAAGCACTTCTAAAGAAAAGCGAAAATATTTTTTGGGCTTCAATTTGTCAAAATTCTTTTTTTGAAAGAAAAAATTTTAAATAAGGAAAAGCTTTTATTTTTTTTAACTCATTTTTTTTGAATTTTTGAGAAAAATACTTCAAAATAAAGGAAACCCGTATTTTATTTTTTATTGATTTTTCTTTTTATTTATTTTTTTCTGTATGAAAGACTTCAGAAAGAAGAAAACTATTTTTTTTGAATTTAAAAATCTCTTTTTTTTTTGATTTTTTAAGGAAATGCTTCTAAAGAAGGAATTAAAGGAAAATATTTTTTTGGATTTTTAAAAAGAATTGGGGTCGGAACCGATGAGGTTTGCCTACGTATCTCACATCCGGTGAGAATCAGATTCGCGTAGTTCGGTCAGTTTTGACGGAACAAGGAAACATGGCACTCGAAAATTTTGGCTCATTTTGAAATGACTTTTCTTTTTATTTTCTTTTTTTTTCCAGAATTTCGGGGGAGTTTCAGAATTTTCCAAATACCTACTTCTCGCTCTTGTTTTTTTTTTATTTTTTATTTTCTCTCCCTATTCTAGAAGCCGGTCAACATGCAAGCTGAAACAAATAGATGCGCAAGTAGTATATAAGATGAATCAGGATGGTCTTTTTAATTTGGGTACACCTGTCCTAGATGGACCCAACCCCTATGTTGAGTCCCCAAAGTCAGATGCACCTGATGCAAACAAGCGTTCCTACTAGGGATCCAGCATGAGGCTATGTTATTCTAGGTTTAAAAACTTGGGTGTATTGTTCTAGACCTGGCTTACTCGAGCGGACAGCTCGAGCCGGGGGGGGCAGCGTACCGGGAATATAGAAGCTTCACCGGCTTTGCAGCTTGTCCGAACCTCGTTCTAAAATTTGGATATGACTCTAACAGAAAAGAAGTCACACGAAGTGCACACTTCCCAGATGATTTAGAAGACTCAGAGAGAAGAAGGGTTTCATAACAGTTTATATATAGTCCAAACAATACCAAAGCGGTAAAAAGCGGCATTTAGCACATTAGGCTCAAACATGTAAAAATCAGATAATAAATAAAGCCAACACATTAACAGTCCAAACAGTCATTATAATAACGCAAAAAACAAGTACTAAGCATTTAATTAACTAGCAACTATCGACAACATTTAGATGAACTCGGATCTGGCAAGTGCTTCTATTTCAATTCGACTCAGAGGTACATCAATTCTTCTATAGTTTATAGGAAATCAGAAGATGTACCTGGAGATACAAAATGCAATGGAGAAGAAGAGAGAGTCAGCAACAATCAATGTAACAGTAGCAGTTCAGGACAGCTTCACAACCCAGCAAAAATTGACCAACACAGCAGCAAGGATAACAATTCGATTCCAAAACAACTCCAGAACCCAGTAGAAGACTCAAACAACACAATCAAACCCCTAAATTACTCTAATGCATGCAAACTAACTCGAAACTGACTGAAATGCTACTGTATTTTTACTGGAATAGAACTCAACCAAGACCGGACAGAATGGTAAACCCAGCAGCTGCAACAAAACACCCAAAACAGAAGGACTAAACTCAAAAACTGCTCGAAATCAAACTAGAACACCTCTGGACTTTCAGCAATTAAAGAGAGATCAAGGGAGATGTGAATTAATAACTAGAACATCAAAATTAACATACAATTTCCAGTGAAATAGTGAGTTTTTTTTTGATTTCTAAAGTTTTTGTTTGTTTTGGTTTTTGAAGTTTTGAATTTCAGTTCTCAGATCTAAAATGAAGAGAATGTTTGTGAGGGGTGATTTTTATGGCTGAAGAATAAAAAGAATCCCCTTCCTCAAGGCACTTGATGCCCTTTTATAGGTGACAAAAGAGAGTGAATCAGATTTTTGGTTTCTTTTTAAGTCCCTCCCTTATTTTCAGTTTGGTCCCTCTATTTTTGACTTGCTAATCAAGCAAATACCTCTATAGTGCTACCATATACACTAAAGTACCCTTCTAGAAGGCCCTAGGGTGCTCTTTTAGCTAGGCAATTCCTCTACTACCCTTACCCCTATTTTGAAATTACCAATCCTTAAAGAATTACCATTTTCCCATGTCTAAACTACCCTTATTACCTCTTAAACTTACTAACCTCAGTTGGCTACACCAGACCCATTTACCCTTAGCTGAAGTTAACTAACAGATGAATTATTTAGCTATATCCAAACAAACTATCTTAAACACTATTTCAATTACTACTAAAATTGAACAAACAATTAATACTACCTGAAATCAGTCTCAAACGACTTCCAAATCCAACTTCATATAAACAGGACACAGGTCAATCTAATTATACCAACGACCCAATATTAAATAAGTATTTAAAAACTAAACAGAAGCAAGAATCGTCATTAACCTAAACCTATAGCTAACAGTTAACAGACAGAATTGTATCGACCCAAAACTAATCGATTAAGACGATTCTAAAATTAAAACTATGATCGATTACTAAACAAAGCGTGACTCAAACCAAATTAGAACTAGCGATGAAAAAGCTTACTGACTAACACAATATTAACAAGACACTTACCGAAATCAAAACAAAAAAACTGTAACTAAAACTTCACTCATGCAGAAAGGCAAAAAGAAAATGCAAGTAAAAGAATGAAACAAGAAAAATCACTGAAGCACGAAAAACTCCGGCCAGTCGCTGACGTCCGAATCTTTATAGATTTTTGACACATAACATCCCTAACCATGTGTTTTTACAAGAGAACACATGGTTAAGGATATTACGGTCCAAAATCACAAAGATTTTGGGTTAGGGTTTTTGGCCGGAAACTCTTAGATTTGAAATTCGAGCTGCTTCATTGAGATTCGAGGGAAGATGGTCATGTATTTGGGTTGAGGGAAGTCTGGGGATGGTGTGGAGTGATTTTGGGCCAGTTTGGACAAAGTAACGACTTGGCCGAAAAATTTAAAATCAATATTCGACGGCCTTGGTTGTGATTCGAGGGAAACCAATGGTATGGTTGGAAAGAGGAGTTCATGAGGAATATGTAGTGTAAGTTTGGGGGTGAACGGCGTATGTTGCGTTTCCCGCCGGCGAGGGGTTTGGTGGCGGCTTGGATTAGGGTTTGAGAGGAGAGGTAGGGTGTGGAAGACGAGGGACTGGGGTGGGGGGTAATATTCGGACATATATATATTAAAGAGTGGGGGCTTCTGGACCGTTCGATCTAACAACCTCGACGGCTGAGATCTGGCGCACTGAGAAACAGCGTCGTTTGGCTCCTCTTGGGACCGTACCGGGTTGGGCATAGCTGGGCCTGGGCGGATTGTTTTGAGATTGGGCTGGGATATTAATTGGCCCAAATCATGGGCAACCCTTTTTAATGTTTTCATTTCTTTTCTTTGTTTCTTTTATTTAATTTTTGTATGTGTATTTTTTCTAATTTTATAAAATTGCAAAAATTAAAATAAAGTCCTAATATATTTCAAAATTAAACTAATTAATTCCTAAAATTATTTTAAAAAATATTTCGGGACGAATTCGCAATTAAACAATTAAAAATGCAAAAGTGGACTATTTTTGTTATTTTCCATATATTCTTATTATAAAACAAATTAATCCCTGATTAATACTAACATATGAAATTAGATCCTAAATGAAAATGCATATTTTTGTATTTTATATGAACTGATCATGCACAAATAAAATGCAACAACTATCAGAAAATGATGCCAAACTGCACAAAAATCGTAAAAAGAAAGAAAAAAAATCATTTCGTTTGAATTCTGGGAATAATTTGCTTAGGGCAAAAATCACGTGCTTACAGCTGCCCCTCTTTGCCCGGAAACACGAAGAGTTTTCGTGCAAAGACAAGTGAGCGGAAATGAGGGATTTCTTCCCATTCACATACTCCGTGTTACATATCCTGGGCTAAACAGGAATCAGGTTAGTGTAGTTCGGGAGTGTCTGGTAGCTGGGACTACCAGGAGCTGTGATTTCACTGCGACTGTTGTTGTTGCTGCTTGCTGACCTCCCTTATTACACCATGTCAAAATAAAAAGAAGCTAGCCTAAGATATGAATTACAAAATCCTATCTAAATCTTCAAACTTGCTTTTGTATTTCTTGTTGCTTTGTTGTCTTGTGTTCTCTTGGTGAAATCCCTTGTCGTCATTTCAAATTGCTAACTGAGATGTTGTTCCTTCCCTTCCAAATTTCTGAACTTGAATAATCTTGGACTTGAATGTATTCCTCTGTTATCCAGGCGGGCTCCTGACTACTGGACTTGAACTTGAATATACTCCTCTGTTATCCAGGCAGGCTCCTGATTGCTGAAACTTGAACTGTATGTCTCTATTCTCCAAGCGGACTCCTGACTTCTGAATTTTGAAGTTGAATGTCTCTGTTCTCCAGGCAGACTCCTGACTTTTGAATTTTGAAATTGAATGTCTCTATTCTCCAGGCGGACTCCTGCCTTCTGAATTTTGAAATTGAATGTCTCTATTCTCCAGGCGGACTCCTGACTTCTGAATCCTAAAATTGAATGTCTCTATTCTCCAGGCGGACTCCTGATTTCAAATTAGACAAGAAGTTGATCGATAACTAAAATTCGAATTGTATCACATCTGTTCTTCAGGCGGGCTCCTGATTGCTTAAAATTTTAACGGTATGTCTCTATTCTCTAGGCGGACTCCTGACTTCTGAATTTTGAAATTGAATGTCTCTATTCTCCAGGCGGACTCCTGACTGCCGAAATTTGAAATGCATGTCTCTGTTCTCCAGGCGGACTCCTGACTTTTAAAATTTAAACTGTATGTCTCCGTTCTTCAGGCGGACTCCTGACATCAAACTTGAAAAGTATGTCTCTGTTCTCCAGGCGGACTCCTGACTTCAACAAAATAATCAACCAACGAAAATTTTTTGCCCCAGTTTGGAAGCTGGGTGTATGAGTGAGTGTTAAATTGAATCATATTATCACATATTACTAAGAATTGAAAGCTAAATCCTATTATCCAGGGAGGTCCTGACAACTCCTTATAATTACAAACCTAAGGTATTACTCTCACTACATCATGTTATCTACAAGGGTTTAAACTACATCCTTTTATCCAGGAAGATCCTGACAACTCCAAACAATTATGAACCTAAGGTGTTACTTCTCACTATACCATGTTATCTTACCCGGGTATTTGAATTACGTCCTATTATCCAGGAAGATCCTGACAACTTGCATTTTATCCTAAACATGCAAACTTTGCAACCAAATTATATTCCCCTGTGCTATTCATGATTATCTTGTATTTAATCAAACCGCACTTTGCGGTCAAACCTGATTACTGCCTGTTTTTCCCTCCTGGAGAATTCCTCCTCAACAACTAACTTTTCTGCCCCTGTTTCAATCAAAGAAAATTTCATTAGTTTAAAACGGTGGTTAGTTGATGGTATTCTTGCTGAAAAATCCTTCCACTGCCTTGCTTTGTGTTGACTGACTTCCTTGAACTGACCCTGAACCGCTTGACTTTCTGACTGACTTTCGAATTCCCCAACCTCTGACAACCCGAATGTTTTGTACCCGTGCTATTGTTTCATACCTCCGACCCCTTTGTCTGAACCTTTACATTTCCCACAACATTGCCCAATTCTTCCACCGATGAAACTTCCTGCGACTTCCCATATTCCATTTTTACATCATGTTGCTGTTGACATGCTCTAACAACATTATGCTTTACCATTTTCGGAATATGGTAGTGAGCTTTGAAGTCCTTTTTGCTTGCATTGAACAAAACTGGTACTGAAACATCTTAGCTAGATAAAACCCTCAAAAGAAAATGAAATGCAATGATTTTTTTTGGGTTGAGGATAAGAAGAATCCAAAACCAGATGACTGTTTTAAAAAGAGAAGGAAAAGAAACTTATCTGAGCGGAACAGCTGGTACCAATGGTCATGACATGCATTTAGATTAATCGGCCCAATCTGTCCAACTAACCAACTTTTAATTGCCACACTTTGTTGCCCCAGAATTTCCATCACTTGATTACTTTACCCAAACCTTAGCTTTGTTCATCCTGCGGTGCCTCGAAACAGTTTTCCACCCACAGACCTTTTGCCAAATAACCATTTTCAACTCACTTTCGCCTCAAGGTGCCCGTGAGGGTTTTCACCAATAAGACTCTCTCATTTATTTTTCTCTCAACTCCCGTCGCCTTATGGTGCCTGTGAAGGTTTTCACCAATAAGACTCTCTCATTATTACTTTGTTGTTTCTTGCTTGAACCAGAGTGTTGCCCCTATCGTGAGTTACTCCTACATGTTCAACTTGGCATTTCTCAAAACTGAATAGAAGGTCTTTCTTTGGACCATAATGTAGGCTTTGGATTGGGTTAGAAAGAAAGGTATAAAAGGCTCAAAACAATTCAAATGGGTTCAAATTACAACTTTCGGAACCCAACTGCTCACTACAATCACAACTTCTGCCCCAGTTTCTTGCTTGGGGACTTCTGGATTTTTATTTTGAGTATGACTGAACCTCAGAGAGGCTGCCTACGTACCCTTTCGAGATCAAGTCAAACGTAGTTCACAGTATCATAATTACATTTGTTGTTGTGTTTTTTCTTTCCATTTCTTTCTTTTCATCTTCTTTTCCTTTCTTTTCTCCTCTTTTTCTCCTTTTCTTTTCTTCTTTTTCTTTTCTTTTCTTTCTCTTTTCCTTCACTTTTCATTTTCTCTTTTCTCTTCTTTTTTTTTTTCTTCTTTCTTTTTTTCCCTTTTCTTTCCTTTTCTTTTCTTTTTCCTTTGATTTTCTTTTTTTTTTTATGTTCGGCACCTGTGTTCCTTGATAGTGCCATTGATTCCGAAAGAGGGGTATGATAAATAAGTAGGGCTCAAAGGGGATGACAAGGGATAAAAGTGTTTGGATAGCAGGACAAAACGCCTTCGTCATTTCAATCTTTAAGATATGCCAAATACAAACAGATACATTCAGACATAAAGAAATCATACATAATATCTCTTGATCGCATCAGAATTGATGGCCATTTTTATACATTTTCCTTCTACATCTATCAAATACAGTGCACCGTTAGACAACACTCTGGTTACTACAAATGGTCCCTGCCAGTTTGGGGCAAATTTTCCTTTTGCTTCAGCCCAATGAGGCAAAATCCCCCTCAGTACTAACTGTCCGACTTTGAATTTCCTTGGAGGCACTTTCTTGTTGTATGCTCTTGCCATTCTTCATTGGTACAGTTGACCATGACACACTGATGCCAATCTCTTCTCGTCAATCAAACTCAAATGCTCAAGGCGGCTTTTCACTCATTCATCATCATCGATCTCAGCCTCCATGATGATTCGCAGAGACGGGATTTCCACCTCTACAGGTATTACTGCCTCGGTGCCATACACCAGTGAATAAGGAGTCGTTCCCACCGAAGTACGAACAGTGGTGCGATACCCTAACAATGCAAAAGGCAACCTTTCATGCCACTGCCTCTAACCTTCCACCATCTTTCGCAATATTTTCTTTATATTCTTATTAGCTGCCTCGACCGCACCATTTGCCTTGGGACGGTATGGAGTAGAACGCCTATGGGTAACTTAAACTGCTCACATGTCTCCTTCATCAAATGATTATTAAGATTAGCCCCATTGTCTGTGATGATCACCTTCGGTATCCCAAACCGACAAATAATGTTCGAATGCACAAAATCCACCACGGCTTTCTTAGTCACAGACTTGAACGTCTTAGCTTCCACCCATTTGGTAAAATAGTCTATAGCTACCAGAATAAACCTGTGTCCATTTGACGCTGCTGGATCAATTGGCTCAATAACATCCATGCCCCATGCAACAAAAGGCCATGGTGCGGACATTGTATGTAGTTCTGATGGTGGAGAATGAATCGAATCTCCATGCACTTGGCACTGATGACATTTACGCACAAAACTGATACAATCCCGCTCCATAGTGAGCCAATAATAACCTGCTCGGAGAATCTTTTTTGCTAGAACGTACCCACTCATATGCGGTCCACAAACTCCGGAATGTACCTCGGTCATGATAGATGTGGCCTATCTTGCATCCATGCATCTCAACAACCCGAGGTCTGGAGTTCTTTTGTACAACACTCCTCCACTAAAGAAAAAGCCGCTTGCCAATTGCCAAATTGTTCTTTTCTGATCACCGGTGGCCTGTACCGGATATACTCCCGTCCTGATGTACTCTTTGATATCATGGAACCACGGCTCGCCGTCGAGTTCCTCTTCTATCATATTATAGTAAGCATGCTGATCATGGACCTGAATCTGCAACAGGTCAACATAAGCCTTATCTGGATGATGCAACATCGACGCCAAAGTAGCTAAAGCATCGGCAACCTCATTATGAATCCTTGGAATGTGCCTGAATTCTATAGCCTGAAACCACTGACAAAGCTCATGCAGACATTGCCGGTACAGTATAAGTTTTAAATCCCGTGTTTCCCATTCTCCTTGAATTTGGTATACCAGTAGGTCCGAGTAACCCATGACCAAGACTTCTCGTACACCTATATCTACATCTAATCTCAATCCCAATATACACGCCTCATATTCTGCCATGTTGTTCGTACAGTAAAAATGAAGCCGAACTGTAACAGGGTAATGCTGACATGTTTCCGAAATAAGTACCGCTCCTATTCACATGCCTTTCATATTTGCAGCCCCATCAAAGAAAAGTTTCCATCCCGGCTTCTCAGCTTGTTCCAATTCGTCAATGTACATCACCTCTTCATCAGGGAAATAAGTTTTCAAAGGTTCGTAATCTTCATCGACGGGGTTCTTAGCCAAATGATCGGCTAGTGCCTGTGCTTTCATCGTCGTCCGTGTCACATAGATAATGTCAAACTCTGTAAGCAGGATCTGCCACTTTGCAAGCCTCCCTGTAGGCATAGGCTTCTGAAAAATATACTTCAACGGGTCCAAGCAAGATATGAGGTAAGTAGTGTAGGACGACAAATAATGTTTCAACTTCTGTTCCACCCAGGTTAGGGCACAACACGTCCTCTCCATATGAGTATACTTAACCTCGTAAGCTGTGAACTTCTTGCTAAGATAATAGATAGCCTGCTCTTTCCTTCCCGTAACGTCATGCTGCCCCAATACAAAGCCGAATGAATTATCCAAAACCATTAAATATAGAATCAAAGGCCTCCCTGGTTCTAGCGGGACCAACACGGGTGGGTTCAACAAATACCGCTTTATCTTATCAAAAGCCTCCTGACATTCATCAGTCCATTTGACCGCAACGTATTTCTTTAACAATTTGAAAATCGGCTCACAAGTTGTCGTGAGCTGAGCGATGAACCTACTAATATAATTCAATATTCCCAACAAACTCATCACGTCAGTTTTGTTTCTTGGAGTCAGCAATTCCTGAATAACTTTGATCTTTGACGGGTCTAGCTCAATACCTCGTCGACTGACTATAAACCCCAACAACTTCCCAGATGGCAGCCCGAAAACACACTTTGCAGGATTGAGCTTAAGATTGTACCTGCAAAGCCTTTGAAAGAACTTCCTCAAATCTCTGACATGGTCAGACTGCTGTCTGGACTTCACAATCACATCATCTACGTACACTTCGATTTCCTTATGTATCATATTATGGAATATTGTTGTCATGGCCCTTATATAAGTTGCCCCAGCGTTTTTCAAACCGAACGGCATGACCCGATAACAATACGTTCCCTACGGCGTGATGAATGTCGTCTTTTCTGCATCTTCCTTGTCCATTAGAATTTGATGATAACCCGCGTAACAATCCACAAAAGAACCAATATCATGTTTGGCACAATTGTCAATCAGTATATGGATGTTGGGCAGTGGGAAATTGTCTTTTGGACTCGCCTTGTAAAGATCTCGATAATCGACACACACCCTGGTCTTGCCATCTTTCTTCGGCACAGGCACAACATTAGCTAACCAAGTGGGATACCGTGTAACCCGAATGACCTTTGCATCAAACTACTTGGTAATTTCTTCTTTGATCTTTACACTTATGTCCGTTTTGAACTTTCTCAACTTCTGCTTGATAGGAGGGAGTGCCGGATTGGTGGGCAATTTGTGAACCACCAAATCAGTGCTTAGACCTGGCATATCATCATACGACCATGCAAAAACATCTTTGTACTCATGCAATACTTTAATTATCTCCTCCTTGAGTTGTGGCTCCAGATGAACACTTACTTTAGTTTCCCGCACATTATCTTGGTCCCCTAGATTAACTGCTTCTGTGTCATTTAGGTTAGGTTTGGGTTTTTCTTCAAAGTGACTTAATTCTTTACTAATTTCCTCATAAGCCTCATCGTCGTTACAATCCACCCCATCATCACACTCGATTTCTTGTATTATTATTTCTGAGCTAGATTGGCTTTTAAAACTGGGCCGAAGATTCCTCATGCATGTCATATCATTGATATCAGCATAAAAAAAACTGTACAAAAAGAAAAGAAAAAATGGAAACAAAATTAGGAATGAAGAAAATTGCATTTCATTGAATGTAAAGATAACAGGGTTTTAACTCATCCAAACGGACGGAACATAGCAACTGAATTACAAACCCTGGAATAATCCAGGTGACAAAAGGAAAACAAAACCCACTACCACGACTCCCTCCGAATTGGAAGAGGAGTAGCTTCCCAATTATTGATGTTAGCATGTGGTCCGATGTACTGTATATCTTCTTTGCTTGACCCTTCCCTGGCCTCAACCATGTTCACTTCAGCAAATACCCTCTCGAACACCTTATCCAAGTTCCCCTCTGCACCAATCAGTGGACCTGACACCTTTGCCAATGACTGCTTCTTGACACCCGACCTGACGAAAGACCTGGACAAGCGTGGAATCGGGTTGGGAAGAACCCAAGCTTTCTTATTCAATTTACGAGCCCTTCTAACATCTGCCACTGTTGGTTTGAACCCCAGTCCGAAGGTGTCCAGATTTTTGGGCAGAGAAACAGGTTGAACAATGCCCTGAAGCTCAGCCCCAGACCTTTTCCTGGCACGAACCCATTACTCAGCATTTCTGATACTACCACGACGGTCGCAGCTGCCACCCTGGGACATGGAATGCTTTTACCCTCGGGCACTCTGTTCACCGGGACCGTGTCGAAGACCTGATAAACCCATGGTCCCTTATCATCTTCAGTTTCTATAAAGGGCACAATGGCATCATTCATGGCGCATGTGGGATCTTCCCCATATAACACGATTTCTTGTCTGTCCCACTCGAACTTGACCATTTGGTGCAGTGTGGAAGGCACTGCTTTGGCCGCATGGATCCATGGTCGACCCAACAAAAGATTGTAGGACACTGCAGCATCCAACACCTGAAATTCCATAGTGAACTCGACTGGGCCAATAGTCAATTCGAGTATAATATCCCCCACTGTGTTTGTTCCCCCTCCGTCGAACCCTCAAACATAAATACTATTTTTGCGGATTCTATCATCATCAATCTTCAACTTTTTCAATGTGGACAACGTACAAATATTAGCACTTGACCCGTTATCAATCAACACCCGAGTAACCATTGAATCTTCACACTTGACCGTCAAGTAGAGAGCTTTATTGTGTTTTGTGCCTTCCACAGGCAATTCATCATCAGAAAATGTTACCCTGTTTACCTCAAAGATTTTGTTGGCAATTGTCTCTAGATGGTTCACTAAAATTTTGTCGGGCACATGAGCTTCATTCAATATCTTCATCAAAGCTCGGCAATGCTCATCAGAATGGATCAATAATGACAACAACGAGATCTGGGCCGGTGTTTTTCTCAATTGTTCAACAATGGAATAATCTTGCACTTTCATCTTTTTCAGAAATTCCTCTGCCTCTTCTTCCGTCACAGCCTTCTTGACTAGCATTGGATTGTCCTTAGCGCCCCTAGCCTTTCTCAACTCTTCGGGAGCAAAACAACGTCCCGACCGAGTTAATCCTTGTGCTTCACAACTCTCTTCCTCAATTTCCTTTCCTTTGTATGTCACTACTACCTTATCATAATTCCACGGCACGTCTTTGCTATCAGCCACGGGTAATTGGACTACCGGCTTTATGACAACTGGTTCTATGTAGGCCCCTTTCACAACAACCACGGGTGCAGATGATGACCCTGGTACCACTAACTTGAGTAGCTCTGGCTTCTTTTCCGCAACAAATGGTCCTTTTACCATTACCAACACTGGCTTATCTTTTATCGCTTTTAGCTGAACCGCTGGCCTCGCACTAACAGTCTTTTCTTTGACCTTGGCTTTCGTAGAACGGGACCATCTGCGAGGGTTTTTTAGGCTCTGTCCCCTAATGTATCAGTTCGATCATATTGGCTTCATAATGCGTTGGTAACGAGTTTTGATTGATGTTTGGAGCCTCTAGAGCTTGTACTTCAATACGACGATTATCAATAAGTTCTTGTACCGCATTTTTCAATTTCCAACATTTTTCAGTATCATGCCCCGACATCCTTGAGCAATACTCGCAGCTAATAGAATGGTCCAGGTTTCTGGGAAGGGGGTTTGGTGCTTTGGACTTAATTGGGGTCAACATTCCCAACTGTTTCAATCTATGGAAGAGAGTGGTGTAAGATTCTCCTAGTGGAGTAAATATTTTTCTGTTTGGGGCCTTCTCACTTCTAAAAGCTTGGTTTGGGCGGAAGCCAATTCCTGGTCTGTTTGTCCTGGGGAGTGGATAGGTGTTTTGTGGGTGTGGATGTGTGTTTGGGGAGTCGGTGCACGCCATTGCGAGTGCACCGGAGGCTGAGTGTATGTCTGGGCATGGTGGATAGAAAAGTGTGGTTCTGGTGGTGGATAGTAATGTTGTGGTGGGCCATATGGGGTATATTGGTAATTTGGGTGGTGGGGTCTGGGTTGGTTGTAGTAGGGTGGAGGGTTATTGGGCCTGGACCAAGTGCTAGTTTAAACCATAGCAACTTATTCCTTCTTCTTCTTTCCAAGCACACCACCAGTACCGCTTTGGATGGCCTGGGTGGTTGCTTTCAATGCCGAGTAGCTCAATATCTTGTTAGACTTCAATCCCTCTTCAATCATGGCCCCCATCTTTACCACTTCATTAAACGACTTTCCGACGGATGTCACTAGATGACCAAAATAGGTAGGCTCTAATGTTTACAAGAAGTAATCTACCATCTCACTCTCCCTCATCGGAGTATCAACCCTTGTTGCTTGTTCCCTCCAGCAGAAACCAAACTCTCTAAAACTTTCCCCGGGCTTCTTTTCCAGCTTCGACAATGACAGATGATTGGGGACTATCTCAAGGTTCTACTGAAAATGGCCAATGAATGCTTGTGCCAAATCATCCCATGTATACCATCGGCTGGGGTCCTATCTCGTGTACCATTCCAGTGCGGACCCGCTCAGACTTTGACCAAAATAGGCTATCAGCAATTCATCCTTCCCTCCAGCTCCTCTCATTTTACTGCAAAAACCCTAGAGGTGGGCCACCGGGTCGCCCTGTCCTTCGTACAAATCAAACTTGGGCATTTTGAAACCTGCGGGCAACTGGACATCGGGGAAAGGGCACAAATCTTTATATGCAATGCTGACTTGGTTGCCTAAACCATGCATGTTCCTGAAGGATTACTCCAGGCTTTTGACTTTACGAATCACTTCCTCTTGTTCTGCATTCTTAACCAGTTTCTCAACTTCTCCCGGGATTTCAAAATGGGGAGTATAGGTATATGGCTCTGGCGCTTTAAAAGTGGGTTGAGGAGGGTAAATTTGGGTGTCGTGAGCTTGGAATAGCGGCTCACTGGACGATCTATGTAACGTGGCTGGGGGAGGTGCCACAAAGACTGGACCCATAGGTGTGGGAGGGTTCTGTTTGGGTGGTGGAGCTGGAGGGGCGTATGAAGTAGTACCATAGCCCTAGGTGTGATAGGGAAAGGCTGACGATGCATGGGGCGTAGTGGGATCCTGAGCCTGAGCCAGAGGTGGGATGTAAGATGGATTAGCGGGGTATAGTGGTGTCGGATGTCCCTGAGACCTTGCCCGATGTATTTCGGCCATTTGCGCTTTTAGTTTCCTCATTTCTTCTTTCATAGCACCCACATCTGTTACCTCAACTTCATTTGAAGGGTCCACGAGGCTGATTTCCGAGTCATGTCCTGTCATGTTTACTTTATCTTTCGATCGGGTGTTGTACGGGTGAGTTTCCAGAACTTCCAATCAACTAACCACCTGCCTGGACTCACACATTTATACAACCACTTTGTTAGCGATTAAGTCGTAATAGATTTGACAACCGCACGTTGGCATGAATGCACTTATACAGTTAATCATTTCTATTATGCGTTTGCTCGATTGCATGCGTCATCCCGACATTTCGTTCTTTGTTTCTTTTTACCTTTCATTCAATTTTCTTACTCTATCCCTTTCTTGTGTCCTTTTCTTTCTTCTATTTCTTTCTCTTTAGTTTCCCACTGTTTTCTTTTTTTTTTCTCTTTCTCTTTTGTTTTTCCGCTCTTTTCTTTCTTTCTCTTTATTGTCGCTCCCTTATTTTTATCTCTCTTTCTTTCTTTGTTTCTTCTTTTTTTTCTTTTCCCGTTTTACGATTACGGTCGAATCCTATGGAAATTGACTACGTATCGTGACCCCGCACGAATCAGACCAAGTGTAGTTCGTGAAAATAAATGCAAAAATAAAGGGTGGAAATAAAAAAAAAATTTGAAATTTTCAATTTTCATTACTAAAACAAACTAAACACTTTTCGGAATGAAACTAACAGACGCAAATTAAAAGCAAACACAGACTCTAAGACTGCAAACATACTTGACCTGAAAAGACAACGGACGGACAAAAGATAGACTCAAAAGGTAGAAAACTACAGACACGGACTATGCATACTCTAGTGCTTCAAACTTAGGTGTCCGCGGGGCGTCGTTCGGCCTCGCCGTGGGCCTAGGATCCAAATCCCTTTCAAGCTGCTCTAATTCATTCAAGGTTCGCATCACATAGATCATTACTGCTGAGACAAAAGTAGTATAGGTCATGTCTTCACAAACCCGGCATCTCCTGAAAATGGCATGAGCAATGGCTCTAATCCTGTCTTTTGTTTGCTTCTTTTCTATAAGCAAGCGTCTTATCTGATCGCTGCACGTCTTTAAAGCTCGAGAGTCCTGCAGGTGTTGATCTTGCAACTGCTGCACTTCTACCTCCATTTTGGGCCAACAAGTCGTAACAATGTCCACTTTCAATTCCAAAATCTCTAGCCTGCCTAACCGCTTTACCCTCAAGGGCAACCACTTTTCTCTTTAAATTGGCAACAATTTTCTCATGGTCCCTTTTCAACTGATTCAAGTACTGGCGACGCTCCTCTGTTCTTGTAGCCCACTGTGCTTTGAGCTCTGCCATGATATTCTTAGATTTTTCTAATTCATCCCGCCATTCCCTGACTTCATTTTCCAGCCTTTTTATCAACTCTCATCTGATCGGCTCATTGGTTGCTTATCGACGGTTATCCTCAATTGCCGGATTTGGGCCCTAAGCGCCTCGTTTTCTCGAGCCAGTTTGTTCTTCTCACCTTGACCCGCGGCAACCTGTACACTGTTCTCAAATTTCAGACTCTCAACTTGCTGCTTCAGCTAACCAATCTCAACTCGATAGCCTTCTTCCTTTACTAACCAGTCCCACTGCTCTTGGGACGACTCGGCGAAATCTTCGAGATAAGGTCTTTTAGCCGGTCTCCCGCATGCCACGTCACCTATGAACCAATCATGATACCCCGGGGCAACTTCCCCTTTAGCCCTATCTGACACACAAGTGTTCGCCATCAAATGTTGACACTCACTCCAGATTTGGCGAACTTCTTCTTCGGGGAACTGACCGTCAGGACTAATTTCGACCACTTGGGTACTCAGATCTTCATCTCTCGGTACTACTTGATACCTCCCGAGTTGCCTCAAAACCCGATATGGCGCATAGGGCTGGATGGTTTTGCGTCCTATCAATAGAAAATGCGGCCTGGCTGCTGGCATATATATGACTTCTTCGATAGGCAACCATCTGAGCACCCACTGTATTTGGCTGGCAGTGAGGGTCCGAAATAATGATGTCCAAGCCTTGACTCCTTCAGGTAGACTAGCCCCTTTGATTCTTGTGTAAAATTCTCCTATACAAGTTTTCTCAAACGAACCATAACTCAAGAGCTGAGAGCGGTGGCATAAATGTTCAGTCATCCACATTTGTAACAACAAGTTACATCCCTCAAAAAAATTGCCCCCAGCTTTGCAACCAGTGAGAGCCCCGAAGATGTCAGCCACGATCATAGGTGCTAAAGTGCTTTTTTCTATGGTTTGCAAGGTACTGACGACCCCAGCTATTTTCAAATCAATATTTCCATCTTTCCTTGGGAATACTATGAGGCCCAAAAAGGCTATCATAAAAGCCACCTGTCTGTGTTCCTCCCATTTTTGTCGGTTACTTCTACTACATAGCTTAAAGTCTGGATTATTGAACCCACCCACGTGGCCATATCTATCATATATGAAGCGGAAACTACAGAAACCCTTTGCAAAATCTGGATGATGAACTGTTCGGGGTATTTTCAAGGAATCCAAAAACCGGTGTACGATAACGGCCCTGGGAGCAATTAAGTATTTGAACCTCAACGGAGCTTGATCACTTCCGATGTACCCTGCTATTTCTTCCAATGTTGGGGTGAGCTCAAAGTCCGAGAAATGAAATACATTATGTGCCGAATCCCAACAAGCGACCACTGCCCTGATAATATCCCCCCGAGGCTGGATGTCTAATAAATCCGGGAGATCTTTCAAATACTTTTTCACTTCGTCTTGGCCTTCTTTGCCTAAGTCATTCCACCATAATCGCAACTCAAAAGGGATTTTGGTCATTATTAAAAAGGGTTCATTTAGCATCGTGCTCATCCTGCACATTTATTAAGGCGATTAAGCAAAAGAAAAACTTTTATTCGAGTCAAAATAAAACTATCTATATTTTCTTTCAACTCAAAATAAAACTATCTATATATTTTCAGATTTTAAAAATGAAGAACTCGATTCTCAAACGTGGCCTTTCAGCACTTCGGGAACAAAGATTTTAAGGCTGCGAAAGTCAACCGGTCAAAAATCAAAAATTGACCAAGATGGCCGTTTCGCAAAGTCAGCCTCCCAGCGTTCCTTTTGGGGACATTTGGCTACTTATGACAAGACGACCCTACTTGACTTATTTATAACTCTTCACTTTTTTTAAAAAAATTAAAATAAAAGACCCGGTTTTGCAACACGGCCTTTCAACGCCTTGAGGACGAAAACTTAAGGCTGTGAGGGTCGAAAAATGAAAACATGACCAAAGGTGGCTATTTATGCAAGGTCAGCCTTCCGGCGTTCCGTTTGGGAACATTTGGCTATTTTTGACAAAACGGCATCACCTGAATTATTTACGACGAAAATAAAAAATTTGACATTTTTTGGCTATTTTTGCAAAGGAAAGGTTGGACCCGATGAGGGTTGCCTACGTATCCCACACCCTGTGAGAATCAAACCGCCGTAGTTCGGGCGAATTAACCGAACCATTTTAAAACAAGACTCTTTTTGATTTTGATTTTTCATGGCAAGACAAACTATTTTCCTTTTTCTATTTTTTGAAAATAAGACAAAATAACGACTTTTTTTTCATTTTCGACAAACAATAAAATAACCTACTTTTCCATACTAAAATAAAGATTCTTTTCCATTTTCTTTTTCAACAAACAACTGTCCGAAAATAAAAGACTCTTTTTTCCTATTTTCCTCTTTTTTCCGTTTTCTCAAAATTTCGGCAGAGTTTCGACAGTACTTGGTTTTTCTGTTATTTCTCTCTTTTTTCTTTTTTTCCTTCGATTTTTCAACATTTCCGAGATTCAGAAACCGGTCAACATGCAGGATCGAAACAAATATATGTACAGAGCAAGTAGGATGCATCAGGATGGTCCTTTCATTTCAGGTTGCTAGCTCTAGACAGACCCAACCCCTGTGTTGAGTCCCCTAAGTCAAATGCAGCATGATGCAAATAACCGTTCCTACTAGGGATCTGGCATGAAGTCATGTTATTCTATGTTCAAATCCTGAGTCGGTGTTCTAGACTGTGTACCTTAACGGACAACTCAAGTCGAGGAGGGGGCAACTTACCGGGAACCAAAAGGCCATCCGGCTTCGTAACTTGTCCGACCTCTTTCTTATTTCAAGGTATGACACTAACAGAATAGGGAGTCTCAACCAGTAAGCACATCCCCGGAGGTGAAGAGAGAAGGGTGTCGGCACAGTTTATATACAGTTCAGGTAATATCAAAGCAGTAACATTTAGCATATTCAGCACAAAACATGTAGGAAAATCAGATACAACCAAATACAACAATTTATCTAAGCTCGAATTTTGAACCCTGAACCAGAGATTCTGAGTTCAGTCCCCAGCAGAGTCGACAGAGCTGTCACACCTCCTTTTTCACACACACCCCCGGAAGGGCGTAAAGGAGTTTTTCCAATTAAAGGACAATCGGAACGAGATTTAATTATTAATTATTCAGAGTCGCCACTTGGGATATTAATGGTGTCCCAAGTCACCGGTTGAATCCCGAACCGAGGAAATTTATGACTCTGTTACAGTCTGCGAACCAGAAATCTGAGTAAGGAATTCTGTTAACCTGGGAGAAGGTGTTAGGCATTCCCGGGTTCCGTGGTTCTAGCACGGTCGCTTAACTGTTGCATTTGATTTTATCTGACTTTAATACATGCTAGCTTATGTGTCTTTTATTCGTAAACCGCTTTTTATCATTGTTTATTCTAAAAGAATTGCGACGTCGTGAAAAAACGTTTCGAACCACGTCGCATTCAATGCACCTGTGGTTGTCGACACATTTCGACTTTGTCGAGATTTGGATTTGGGCCGCATCAATGCGCACCCGAATTTAAGAAAGTAATTTAATTAAATCGTGCCTAAAGATTCTAACGTATTATTATTTTGGGGAAGGCCGTGAAATTCACTAAAAAGCCCTCCCAAATTTTAATTATTTTAATAACAATTCATTGAGGGCCCCGCAATTTATTTATTTATTTGGCGAGACTCATCTCATTTTATTTTAAAGGCAAACTTAGAAGCAACTATATTTTTCTACTTATTTGTCTCAAAAATAAACAAAGAAAACTCAATTAACTAAAATATGGGCCAGGCGTATTAGCCAGAAATCAAGAGGGCCCAAACCTCCCATTATGGTCTTTGAGGCCTCAAATCAATTAAGCTAAAAGGGAAGAGGGCTCCGCTACTTTTCAGCAGGCTATTGTTGGCCCAAACTTTCAATTTCAACCAATGTGAGTCAAGATTCAAACAATATTCATAGTTAAACAAACTCAGAGAAAGCTAGTGAGGATCATCAATTTAAACCACCAATAAATTGCTTATTAGTCCTAATTCGATTTCCAAAACGATTGTTAATTTGGACATAACTGACCTCTAACAGTTCATCAATTAATGAGGCTTAAGAACAAATTCGAGGTGATTGGAACATTTAGACACAATCGCATCTCAACTATTTTAGTTCCTGATTCGAATTAACACACAATAATATGAACACCAATCATAATCAGTTTCCAGTTATTAGTACAAATAAGGCTCGTGGCTTCCAAAATCACTTTTAAATTCTAGCTAGATTCTGATTTCAAAATTACGCTACAAAATGAAACTGAGCTAAGAAGGCTAATGAATAATCGCTATCTCACCAGTCCAGTCAGTCCATTACACATTAACAGTCCAAACAGTCATTATAATAATGCAAAAAACAAGTACTAAGCATTTAATTAACTAGCAACTATCGACAACATTTAGATGAAATCGGATCTGGAAAGTGCTTCTATTTCAATTCGACTCAGAGGTACATCAGTTCTTCTATGGTTTATAGGAAATCAGAAGATGTAGCTGGAGATACAAAATGCAATGGAGAAGAAGAGAGAGTCAGCAACAAGCAATGTAACAGTAGCAGTTCAGGACAGCTTCACAACCCAGCAAAAATTGACCAACACAGCAACAAGGATAACAATTCGATTCCAAAACAACTCCAGAACCCAGTAGAAGACTCAAACAACACAATCAAACCCCTAAATTACTCGAATGCACGCAAACTAACTCGAAACTGACTGAAATGCTTCTGTATTTTTATTGGAATAGAACTCAACCAAGACCGGACAGAATGGTAAACCCAGTAGCAGCAACAAAACACCCAAAACAGAAAGACTGGACTCAAAAACTGCTCGAAATCAAACTAGAACACCTCTGGACTTTCAACAATTAAAGAGAGATCAAGGGAGATGTGAATTAATAACTAGAACATCAAAATTAACATACAATTTCCAGTGAAACAGTGAGTTTTTTTTATTTTCTAAAGTTTTTGTTTGTTTTTGGTTTTTGAAATTTTGAATTTCAGTTCTCAGATCTAAAATGAAGAGAATGTTTGTGAGGGGTGATTTTTATGGCTGAAGAATAAAAAGAATCCCCTTCCTCAAGGCACTTGATGCCCTTTTATAGGTGACAAAAGAGAGTGAATCAGATTTTTGGTTTCTTTTTAAGTCCCTCCCTTATTTTCAGTTTGGTCCCTCTATTTTTGACTTGCTAATCAAGCAAATACCTCTATAGTGCTACCATATACACTAAAGTACCCTTCTAGAAGGCCTTAGGGTGCTCTTTTAGCTCGGCAATTCCTCTACTACCCTTACCCCTATTTTGAAATTACCAATCCTTAAAGAACTACCATTTTCCCATGTCTAAACTACCCTTATTACCTCTTAAACTTACTAACCTCAGTTGGCTACACCAGACCCATTTACCCTTAGCTGAAGTTAACTAACAGATGAATTATTCAGCTATATCCAAACAAACTATCTTAAACACTATTTCAATTACTACTAAAATTGAACAAACAATTAATACTACCTGAAATCAGACTCAAACGACTTCCAAATCCAACTTCATATAAACAGGACACAGGTCAATCTAATTATACCAACGACCCAATATTAAATAAGTATTCAAAAACTAAACAGAAGCAAGAATCGTCATTAACATAAACCCATAGCTAACAGTTAACGGACAGAATTTTATCGACCCAAAACTAATTGATTAAGACGATTCTAAAATTAAAACTATGATCGATTACTAAACAAGGCGTGACTCAAACCAAATTAGAACTAGCGATGAAAAAGCTTACTGACTAACACAAGATTAACAAGACACTTACCGAAATCAAAACAAAAAAACTGTAACTAAAACTTCACTCATGCAAAAAGGCAAAAAGAAAAATGCAAGTAAAAGAATGAAACAAGAAAACTCACTGAAGCACGAAAAACTCCGGCCAGTCGCTGACGTCCGAATCTTTATGTTGCGTTTCCCGCCGGCGACGGGTTTGGTGGCGGCTTGGATTAGGTTTTGAGAGGAGAGGTAGGGTGAGGAAGACGAGGGACTGGGGTGGGGGGTAATATTCGGACATATATATATTAAAGAGTGGGGGCTTCTGGACCGTTCGATCTAACAACCTTGACGGCTAAGATCTGGTGCACTGAGAAACGGCGTCGTTTGGCTCCTCTTGGGATCGGACCGGGTTGGGCATAGCTGGGCCTGGGCGGATTGTTTTGAGATTGGGCTGGGATATTAATTGGCCCAAATCATGGGCAGCCCTTTTTAATGTTTTCATTTCTTTTCTTTTGTTTCTTTTATTTAATTTTTGTATGTATATTTTTTCTAATTTTATAAAATTGCAAAAATTAAAATAAAGTCCTAATATATTTCAAAATTAAACTAATTAATTCCTAAAATTATTTTAAAAACTATTCCAGGACGAATTCGCAATTAAACAATTAAAATGCAAAAGTGGACTATTTTTGTTATTTTCCATATATTCTTATTATAAAACAAATTAATCCCTGATTAATACTAACATATGAAATTAGATCCTAAATGAAAATGCATATTTTTGTATTTTATATGAACTGATCATGCACAAATAAAATGCAGCAACTATCAAAAAATAACGCCAAACTACACAAAAATCGTAAAAAGAAAGAAAATCATTTCGTTTGAATTCTGGGAATAATTTGCTTAGGGCAAAAATCATGTGCTCACAACAGGGAGGACAACCACCAGTGCCACCAATTAGGGCTACGAGAGGTCGGGGATACGGCAGAGGCCGAGGTGCAACTCGTATAGCAGCTAAAGCAGCACCTATAGACCTACCAGTTGCTCCAGCCTAGGAGAAAATTCTAAATGTAGTTGAGCCGGTGGGACAAGCTCAAGCACCAGTCTTGTCCCTTGTAATTCCAGGCCTTTAGAAGGCTTTAGCCCAGATATTGAGTGTTAGCACTAGCCTTTCTCAGGCGGTTTTAGTTCGGGCCGCACCAGCCACTTCTCAGGCCAGGGGAGGTACTCAGACTTCCGTCGCCCATACTCTAGAGCTGGTGGTGTGGGGACTTCAGACATCGGGGGTACTACCAGCCCAGCTGGTTTTAGTTTCTCAGGCCCAGGTGGGTCCCGTTATGAGTGATGAGGAGCAAAAGAGACTAGAGAGATTTGGGAGGCTCAAACCTCCATCATTCAGTGGGGTTGTGTCAGAGGATCCCCAGGACTTCTTGAATAGGTGTCAACGGATTTTTCACGCATCTGGTATTCTATAGACTAGTGGGGTCTCATTTATTACTTTTCAGATTATGGGGGCAACCTTCAAATAGTGGGAGACCTATGAGTGGAGCACGCCAGCTGGTGCTGCACCATTTTCATGGTACGATGTCTCCGTTCTCTTCTTGGAGAAGTTTATGCCACCGACCTACGGGGAGGAGTTGCATAGGAAGTTTGAGTAGCTACGCCAAGAGGGCATGTCTGCAACACAGTATGAGATGAGATTTTCAGAGTTGTCTCATCATGTGGTCTAGCTGGTTCCCACATAGAGGGAGAGGATTTGGAGGTTCATTGATGGCCTCAACTATGGACTGCGCTTTGTTATGACTCAAGAGAATGTATTAGGTGCTATTTTTGATGAGGTTGTTGATATTGCTAGGAGGCTAGAGCTGGTTCGTAGTCACGAGCATGAGGAAAGGTAGTCCAAGAGGTCTCGTGGATCGGTTTGTTTCAGCAGTCTTTCTTTTTAGGGTCAGTCCCACCACAACAGGGGTCATCTTTATACGCCCACTCAAATGGCTCATCTGGCTCATCGTGGCACATCAGCTAGCCATGGTTCATACATTGCTCATTCGGGTTAGTCCTTTCTCAATGCCCACACAGCTTAAAGTTCATCTCATGCTCCATTAGTTCAGGGTTCATCTGTGCCGTGTTCTTTTAGCAGTTATTCTTGTTCTCGAGGTCTAATTGAGTCCCCACCACCATTGACAGATCGGGGTTGCTACGAGTGTAAGGAGGTATTGTCCCCATCTTTTGGGAGGTCCAGCTCATCATAGGGGTCAGGCTATGACTTCTGCACCAGTTATTTCACCACTCTCGTAGCCAGCTCAAGGTGGGACTTAGGCAGCTAGAGGCCGCCTTAGGGGGGAGGCTGATCAAGTGGTGGTCAGGCATGCTATTCCTGCTAGGCCAGAGGTTATTGATTCAGACACAATGATCACAAGTATTGTCTCAATATGACATAAGGATGTTTCTATATTATTTGGCCCTAGTTCTACTTACTCTTATGTATCATCATATTTTGCTCATTGTTTGGATATGCCCCTGAGTCCTTAGTTTCACCTGTTCATGTATCTATGCCGGTAGGTGCTACTATTGTTGTGGACCGTGTGTATCGGTCGTGTGTAGTGAATATTAGGGGATTTGAGACTATAGTTGATCTCTTATTGCTTAGTATGGTTGGGTATGGATTGGTTGTCTCCATGTCATGCTATTCTAGATTGTCATGCTAAGACCGTGACGTTGGTAATGCCGGGGTTGCCAAGGATCGAGTAGAGAGGTTCTCTATATTATGTTCCTAGTAGGGTGATTTCTAATCTGAAGGCTTAACGGATGGTTGGGAAGGGGTGTTTGTCATGTTTGGCTTTTGTGAAGGACGTCGGTGCTGATACTCCTACTATTGATTTTGTTCCGGTAGTGTGATACTTCTGGTTGTATTTATTGCAGACTTGTCGGGCATGCCCCCTGACATGGATATTGATTTCGGTATTGACTTGGTGCCGGGCAGTCAGCCCATTTCTATTCCTTCGTATCGTATGGCACCAACAGAGTTGAAGAATTAAAGGAGAAACTTTAAGAGCTCCTTGATAAAGGGTTTATTCGGCCTATTGTGTCGCCTTGGGGCGCACCTGTTCTATTTGTGAAGAAGAAGGATGGTACTATGCTGATGTGCAACGACTATAGGCAGTTGAGCAAAGTTACAATCAAGAACGAGTATCCTTTGCTCCGCATTGATGATTTATTTGACCAGCTTCAAGGAACTAGGGTGTTTTCTAAGATTGATTTGAGGTCTGGGTATCACTGGCACGACCCAAATCTTAACTTATCGTGATGGCGCCTATCGATGATACTAGGCAAGCCGAAATTTTTCAAAATACTTCCAAAATTTAACATAAACAAATCAAGATAATTTTAAATAAGCAAGGTTTTTATAAACAGGGGTGAAACCCAAAACACGAGTGTGGAAAATAGCTCCCAATTTCGGGGTGTCGCTGAGCCCATGAGAATCTATACATAACCAGTCTAGAAATGAAATGTATATAACATTTTGGATCGAAATACAACAAAAGAAAAAAGATAAGGAAGGAGAAACAAGGACTACGAATGCCGGGCAACTACCTCGTAAGTCTCCGCATATCAACCATGCACGATATCAATGCCCACCGTGTCTGAAAATATCTGGATCTGCACATGAAATACAGGGTGTAGCGTGAGTACAACCAACTCAGTAAGTAACAATAATAAATAAGGAACTGAAAGATAGTGACGAGCTACACAATTATAGTTCATTTCCAGGAGTCTCAAAACTAAAATAGACATGCTTTCAAATTCAGCAAAATTAAGTCAAATCAGTTTATTCATGCCAAGTTCAAGTAAAACCGGATAAAAATGTCACGACCCAGATTTTCCACCCTCGGAAGTCGTGATAGCGCCTACTCATGAAAGCTAGGCAAGTCGAGTATTATAAATTCATTAACCTTTTTACTTAGCCTTTTTAACATTTCAATATAACATGTGATCAATAGCGGAATAATTATAATAAACAGAAATGCGGAAGACAAAAAATAATAGTTTAACCATGTACTAGTGTTAAATCCAACATACAACTCTATCCAGAATTTGGTGTCACAATGTCACGGACTATCTACGAATACTACAAATAGTGGTCTGAAAGATGTGAAATACATAAAAGAAGTAGAATGGAAAGATAGAAGGAGACGCAAAGTCCTGCAAACGCCTGCAGGACTACCTCGGGTCTCTGCCACTGGACTGAAGGCAGCAACCTCACTATGGTCCAAGAGCTGCAGTACCGGTATCTGCACACAGTGCAGTGTGTAGTATCAGCACAACCAACCCCATGTGCTGGTAAGTGTCTAGCCTAACCTCGGCGAAGTAGTGACGAGGCTAGGACAAGTCTACCAAATAAACTTGTGCAGTTATAACATATACAACAATAATAATGATAGAAACTAGCAGTTAAAGATGGGAAGGGGAAACATGTTGGGGGAATATCATGTACAATCAGAAATTCAGTAAAGAAACATATGAAACACCAAAATTAAACTATAAGCAAGAATAAGGAAATCAATGACAATTGCACGACATCAACCTTCGTGCTTTTACTCTCGTCCTCACCATAAGAATCAATATAATTGGCACGGCATCACCTTCGTGCTTTTACCTCACATAATCATGGCATGACATTATCCTTCGTGCATTATCACTCATATCATGGCACGACTTCACCCTTCGTGCTTTTACATTTACAATATTGGCACAGAATCACCCTTCGTGCATTAACACTCACTCACAAATATCATGCACGGCATCACCCTTCGTGCTTTTACACTCATCCTTACCCAAGCAACAATCACAAAGCAATTCGGGCAAGGGAATCAATAATATCACAATAGAATCCCTGCAAGGGAACAATAGTATAACAATAATATCCCGGCAAGGGAAACAATATCATGAGCAATAACATCCCGGCAAGGGAGACAATATAATAAACCTCTTCTCTTTTCCACAAATTATTTCATAACTCAATTCTCAACTTGAGCCAATGCTCTACAACATTCAATTACCAAGAATACTTCCATAAACCTTATTCAACATTAGAAATCATCATATTAAGCATGAACAATAAAAAAACGGAGTCACATCAATCATAGTTTAAGACTCACGAGCATGCTTGACACTAACGTATAGATACTCCTCACCACACCTATACGTCGTACTCAACAATTAACACATAGCAAATAAGACCAAGACTCCTATTCCCTCAAGCTAAGGTTAGACCAAACACTTACCTCAATGCCATGAACACAATCAAGCCTCAACTATCACTTTACCCCTCGATTCCACCACCAATTCGCTTGTATCTAGCCATAATTTATTTAATAACATTAATAAATGCTAAATAAACCAATTCTAATACATGAAAATAGGTTTTCTAGTGTTTTCTCCATAAAGTCAAAAATCGACCCTGGGCCCATGTGGTCAAAACCCGATGTTCGAACCAAAACCCGATTACCCATTCACCCACGAACTCAAATATATAATTTGTTTTTGAAATCTGACCTCAAATCGAGGTCCAAATCCCCAAAAATCAATAATCCTAAGTTCTACCCAAAAACACCCAATTTCCCCATGAAAACCCTTGATTTTAAATTGAAATAATGTGAAAAGATGTTATAGATTGAAGAAAATGAGTTAGAAACGACTTACAATTGATTTGGAGAAGAACTTTTCTTTAGAAAATCACCCAAAAGAGCTTAGGGTTTGAGCGAGTTTGAAAAATGAAGAAATTTCGTCTAAGTTATAATTTGAATAGGTGCAGATATCGCATTTGTGAACCTGACTTCACAAATGCGAACACGCAAATGCAGACCAGGCTTCACAAATGCGAAGGCACGCCTACCTCTGTTTACTTCGCAAATGCGAACAAATGTTCGCAATTGCGATCTCTGCTGGAGGCGCTTTTGCGACATGGAACTTCGCAAATGCGAAGGTCACCCCCTGCCCAGTCATCGCAAATGCGATGGTTGGTCGCAAATGCGAGCTCGCATTTGAGATCCAAGCTTCGCAAATGCGAAGCCTGCAGACCTGCAATATATCAGCTGCTGCTCCTAAGTTCAAAACACTCTGCGGCCTATCCAAAACTCATCCGAGCCCTAAGGGCTCCAAACCAAACGTGCACGCAAGTCCAAAAACATCATACGGACTTCCTCATGCAGTAAAATCATAAAAATAACATCATTAACTATGAATTAAACCTCAAATTCATGAAATCACTCAAGAACATCAAAATTTCCATTTTCTCAAATAAAGGTCCGATTTATAATAAACGAACTCTGATTCTTACCAAACTTCACAGATTTAACTTAATTATTATATAAGACATGTACCGGGCTCTGAACCAAAATACAAGCCCGATACCATCAATTTCAAACATCTTTTCTTTCCCAAAAACTCTTATAATTTCAGTTAAACAATTTCCTTCAAAAATTCATTTCTCGGGCTTGGGACCTCAAAATTTGATTCCAGGCATACGTCCAAGTCCTATATTTTACTACAAACCCTACAAGACCGTCCGATTACGGGTCCGGGTCCGTTTACCAAAAATGTTGACCAAAGTCAACTTTAATCAATTTTAAAAGCCAATTTCTTTTTTTTTCTTAGATTTTACATAAAAGCTTTCCAGAAACGCGCCCGGACTGTGCACGCAAATTGAGGGTCACCACATAAGAAACCGTTCGTCCTCGAACGTACATAAGAAAAGATGTACCTGAGTCGGGGAAAAAATGGGGATATCGGCTCGCATATCGGACCCAGACTCCTAAGTAGCTTCATCGGCAGGAAGGCCTCTCCACTGAACACGAACAGAAGGGAAACTATTCGATCTCAACTGACGAACCTGCTGGTCTAGAATAGCTACCGGTTCCTCCTCACAGGACAAGTCCTTGTCCAACTGGACAGTGCTGAAGTCTAACACGTGTGATGGATCGCCGTGATACTTTTGAAGCATGGACACATGAAACACTGGATGCACGACTGATTAACTTGGCAGTAACGCAAGTATGTAAGCCACCTCTCCCACTCGATCAAGAATATCAAACGAGCCAATGAATCTAGGGATTAGCTTTTCGTTCTTTCCAAATCTCATCACGCCCTTTATAGGCAACACCCGCTCGCCAACCATGAATGCCATGTCACAAACCTTATGGTCGGCATAATTCTTTTGCCTAGATTGAGTTGTACGAAGCCTATCCTGAATGATCTTAACCTTGTCCAAGGCATCCTTTACTAGTCCGTACTGAACAACCGAGCCTCTCATAGCTCAAACCACCCAACTGGCGACAGACACCGCCTAGCATATAAAGCCTCATAAGGAGCCATCTAGATTCTCGACTGGTAGCTGTTGTTGTAGGCAAACTCCACTAAAGGAAAAAACTGATTCCACAAGCCTCCAAAATCAATGACACAAGCTCGGAACATATCCTCCAAAATCTAAATAGTACGATCGGACTACCCGTCCGTCTAAGGATGAAATGCTATGCTCAACTCGACCCATGTGCCCAACTCACGCTGAACTGCCATTAAGAAATGTGAGGTAAATTGCGTACCTCGGTTAGAAATGATAGACACGGGCATACCATAAAGTGAACAATCTCCCGGATATAGATCTCTGCCAACTGCTTAGAAGAATAGAAAACCACCATAGGAATGAAATGCGTTGACTTGGTCAGCCTATTAACAATAACACACACTACATCGAACTTCCTCTGAGTCTGTGGGAGTCCAACAATGAAGTCCATAGTGATATGCTCCCACTTCCACTCAGGAATATCAATCTTCTGGAACAAACCATAAGGTCTCTGATGCTCGTACTTTACCTGCTGACATGTCAAACACCGTGCCACATACGCAACAATATCCTTCTTCATCCTCCTCTACCAATAATACTGCCGCAAATACTGATACATCTTAGCGGTGCCCGGATGAATAGAGTATCGTGAACTATGAACCTCCTCTGAAATCAACTCTCGAAGTCCATCCACATTAGGCACATAAACTCGACCCTGCATCCTCAAAACTCCATCATCTCCTAATGTAACCTGCTTGGCATCACCGTGTCGCACCGTGTCCTTAAGGATATAGAAATGAGGATCATCATACTGCTGATCTCGGATATGCTCAAATAATGAAGAACAAGCAACTGTGCAAGCTAACACACGGCTGGGCTCAGAAATATCCAACCTCACGAAGTGATTGGCCAAATCCTGAACATGCAAAGCAAGCGATCTCTCACCGACCGGAATATACGCAAGACTGCCCATACTGGCTGACTTCCAACTCAAAGCATTAGCCACCACATTGGCCTTCCCCAGATGGCATAAGATGGTAATATCATAGTCCTTCAATAGCTCCAACCACCTTCTCTGCCTCAAATTTAGCTCATTCTGCTTGAACAAATACTGTAGATTTTTGAGATCCGTGAACACCTCACATGACACGCCGTATAAATAGTGCCTCCAAATCTTCAGCGCGTGAAAAATGGCTGCTAACTCCAAATCATGAACTGGATAATTCTTCTTATGAATATTCAACTGTCGTGAAGCATAAATAATGACCTTTCCATCCTGTATCAACACCGCATCAAGTACAATACGAGATACGTCACAATAAACTGTATATGGCCCTGAACCTGTTGGAAAAACCAACACTGTCGTTGTAGTCAAAGCCGTCTTGAGCTTTTGAAAGATCGCCTCTCACTTGCCCGACCACCAGATTTGGGCACCCTTTTAGGTCAACCTGGTCATCGGGGCTGCAATAGATAAAAATCTCTTTACAAACCGACGGTAACAGCCTGCCAAACCCACGAAACTCTGTATCTCTGTAGTTAACGCGGGTCTAGGCCAGTTCTTAACTGCCTCTATCTTCTTCAGGTCCACCTGAATACCCTATACTGAAACAATGTGACCCAAGAATGCAACTAAACTCAACCAGAACTCACACTTCGAAAATTAACATACAACTGACTATCTCTCAAAATCTAAAGAACAACTCTCATATGCTTCTCATGCTCCTCCTGGCTGCGGGAATAGATCAAAATATCATCAATGAAGACTATCACGAATGAATCTAAAAATGGCTAGAACACTCGGTTCATCAGATCCATGAAAGCTGCTGGGGCATTGGTCAACTCGAATGACATCACCAAGAACTCATAATGCCTGCACCGACTGCGAAAAGTTGTCATAGAGACATCGGATGCCCTAATCCTCAACTGATGGTAGCCAGATCTCAAGTAATTCTTTGAAAATACCTTGGCACCCTGAACCTAATCAAACAAATCATCAATCATCGACAATAGATACTTATTCTTGATTGTAACCTTGTTCAACTGCCGGTAATCTATACACATCCTCATCAATTTATCCTTCTTCTTAACAAACAATACTGGCGCACCCCAGGGCAAGACACTAGGTCTAATAAAGCCTTTGTCAAGCAAGTCTTGCAACTGCTCCTTCACTTATTTCAACTCAGGCGGGGCCATATGATATGGTGAGATAGAAATAGGCTGAGTGCCCGGAGCCAAATCAACGCAGAAGTCAATATCCCTGTAGGGTGGCATACCCGGCAGGTCAGAAGAAAATACCTCAGGAAACTTACGAACAACAGTCACAGAATCCATAGAAGGAACCTCGAAACTAGAATCATGAACATACGCCAAATAGGCCAAACATCATTTATCAACTATACGCCGAGCCTTCATATATGAGATAACCTTATAGGTAGAATGACTAGGAGTCCCTCTCCACTCTAGACGAGGTAAACTCGGCAAGGCTGAGGTCACAGTCTTAGCATGACAGTCCAAGATAGCATGGTAAGGTGATAACCAGTCCATCCCCAATATGATATCAAAATCAACCATGTCCAAAAGTAATAAATCTACTCGAGTCTCAAAACCCCCAATCACAACTATACATGAATAATGGACACTATCTACCACAATAAAATCACCCACCGGTGTAGACACATATACGGGAGCACTCAAGGAATTACTAGGCATGACCAGATACGATGCAAAATAAGATGCATAGGAGTATGTAGATCCTGGATCAAATAGAACTGAAGCATCTCTACTACAAACCAGAACACTACATGTGAAAACTACATCGGAAGCCTCAGCCTTAGGCCTGGCTAGTAGAGTATAACATCCGAGTTGGGCCCCACCACTCTAAGCTACATCTCTAGGACGGCCTCTTGCTAGCTGGCCTCCACCTCTAGAGGCCTAACCTCCACCTCTAGTACCTCTACCTCCACCTCTAGTTGGTTGGGCGAGCGGTGGAAAACTCGGTGCCTAAACACGGGAACCCCGATGCAGAGAGCTTCTCAGTGCTCGAGGGCAAAATCTAGAAATATGCCTTGTATCACCACAAGTGTAACAAGCCCTCGGCTGCTGAGACTGTGACCATGACTGCCTAAATAACCACTCTGAAAACTCGAGAGCGGATATGCACTAATAGGAGCTGGTGGTGCACTGTAGGGCAGCTGATTAGAATACTACATATGAGAACAACGACCACCTGGAGCACCGCGAGAAGCCTAAAGTGCTAAATGAAACGGCCTGGAAGAATGGCCATGTATACGGTGGAAATCTATGGCTCGATTTCATGGCGTCTCAAGGGTTTACAATAATCAACTCGAATTCTCGACAAATACGCTTCGAGACAATATGAGTAGTGACCGGCCCCGAGGCAATGAAATTAACAAACTTGACGGATCATGGTGAAGTTCCCAAGACATGTACTTACAACTGGCTAGGTCTAGTGGTCTAGTCGGAAAAGCGAACCAAGGCATTAAATGGCTATACCAGCCCATATCTTTGTAATTAATGTATTTGTACTATGTTGGAATTTCCCCTCTTATATAAAAGGGATCCTTGTCATTTTGCAAGGTTATGTTGCTCTATACTAAATATACAAGAACATTCCCTCTGCTCTTTAACATATTCTCTTGATCTTGTTACTTCATTTATTGCCCGCATTTATTGTGATTCTATTCATTGTTCGTCATTTATTGTTTATTATTGGCCATAAAGAGCCGCCCTTGATCTATTTGTAACTATTATTCTCCATCAACCGCCTTCGATAGCTCCCAAATCGAGCTTCAGACTAGACCTTGAGGCCCTCGAATAGGCAAGCTCGAAGCCCCGATTGACAGCGATTTGGTTTGATTAACACCCCGTTCTTAAGCTCTTATTTCATTTCTAAATCTTTCACATAGCATCAACTGCCTAACAACTAGCATAAAAATAGATCACGTATATTAGAACCACTAAATCAAGTTTAATTGTTATTACCATTTTCACGATAAATAGCTTGGCGCCTACCGTAGGGCTAAAAATAATAATGATTATTTTCTTGCTGGTTTAACTACATAACGGAAGTTATTCCAACAAAAATTCAAAATAAAATAGTTGTGTGTTGCTTGTGATTTATTTGTATTTGTCTGTGCATGTTTATTCTATTTTTACTACTGAAAAATACAAAATATATGTGTTGCATTTGCATTTACAATTTAGGATTAATTAACCAGTGATTTGTTTTACGAAAATAAAAATCATAAAAAATAATGTACTTTGCATTTTTAGCATTTAATGTTGAATTGTGTGATTTTATTGTTAATTGGCATTTAATTATATGTGATAAATGTTATTAGAAGATGATTAGTATTTTTAATAAGTTAACTTGGTTTTAATTTTAGAAAATAATTTAGAAAGCAAAATGAATGAAAAGAACAAAAACTAGGAAGGAAAATCGGATTGGGCTCAAATCCCTGGCCCAATGGCATGTCCCAAACCCGGTCCAGGCAGCTCCTCTCACAGGATGGTGAAACGACGTAGTATAGGGACCAAACTACGTCGTTTCAATGGCAAAAATCTCAGCTATTCAACCAAGCCACATCCAACGGTCACAGATCAATACCCGTATCCAAGAACCGAACCCGACCCGTTTACCCCGAAACAAACCCGCCTCAGTACTTAACCGAAACGACCCCGTTCGACCACCTAACCTAATCTGGACCATCGATCTTCACTGATCCAACGGATCACATTAATCCCCTCAATCTAATATACCAAAATACCCTAGACCCATTACCCCCTCTCATTTCCAAACACTCCCCCATGTTCAGTCGTCTCTTTCAGAGAGACCAAATGACCAAAACCCCTAATAGCCGCCACCATACTCCATCGCCTGAAACCCTGTGGACAGTGCTCTGTTCACCCCCAAATTCACACCCCAACTTCCCCACGACCTCCTAAACCTAACCCCTCTAACCATTCCCCTCGAATCCTGATCAGGGCCTTCGAATCTTCAATCAAAGATCGACCAAAAAACCCTAACTAATCCAGTCGATTCTACGCTAACACCTAACGTCCACCTGACTTCCCTCGTCCCTAAACCACCCCTAGTTCCCCTCGAATCAAACCGTAGTTCGTCGAATCTCAATTCGAATGAACGAACGTTGAGTTCTCAGATCAAGAGCCTGTATTGAAGATTCGAGGCCGAAATAGGTTTTATTCGTGTGTTCTTATTTGAGAACTCGTGATTAAGACCTATTCTGACCAAAATCAAAAGATGCTGGATTTGGTTCAAACCGAGCTGCTCGTTCATCTTAGGTATTTCCCATTTCCATTTGGAGTTTGTTATTTAGCTTTCATTTTCCTCATTTTTGTTTTTCTCTGTTCTCTGTTTCATCTCTTTTTTTTTATGTGTCTTTTAGGATTAATTTCCTGTCACGTCAATTTGCTTTGGTTTGGTAATTGGTGTTGACTCGTTAATTTTAGTCAATTATTGAAGCTAGTCAGTTTGTCGATTTGATTAGAACATTTTCGATTTTGCAATCGATAAATTAAGTTTGCCCGTTTGCTAAAATTAAGGATTAGTTCATCACAATGTTTGAATCGCTTAGTCGGTCGTCACATTGTTTTGAATTGCTTGGTCAGTTGAAATGCTTTGAAAATACATGAACTTTGTTTTGGTTGTCACTTGAACCTACTGTGTCATTCCCTGTAAGGGTGTTCTGAATCATTAAAATCCTAGGCCTTTATTTTGTTGCTATTTGATTCAACCTAGTTCAAGCTTAAGATGTTGTTGAGTTTGATGAATTGAATCCTGCTGTTTAGGGTCTAAAATGAATCTGACATTGGTTTGAATTCAGTGTTGGTATTATAATATTAATTAGATAGTAGTGAGTTATAAGGTTGCATTCAGAACTTAGGAGAATTGGTTATAACTGCAGTCACAGGGCCTTCAGGGGTATTTTGGGGGTTTAAAAGTTTGGCAAATGGTCTTGCTAAGTGGGCTGTCAGTAAAGCACTTAATTAACATTAAACTAATGCATTTGTTTAGTGTTAATGGGGAACAAAACATACTCTAGTGGCGTTCTAGATAATACCATGGGAAAAATGCTTAATTAATGGGTCTGAGTGCTCCTAAGAGCTGTAAAAAGGGGCTGTAGTTTGCAGATAAATAAGGGGATTTTGGACAGAGTCAGGGATCCTTCTTTTTTGGGGGGAGTCTGGTCTTGGTTTTTCTTTTGGGCAGACCTTAGAAGAGGAAAAAAACCTGAGAGAGAGAGAGCTTAGGAGATTGAAAGGAGAACATTCAGAGAACTCTAAGGAGTAACATTGTTCCATTGAGTGATTGGTGGTTTCTAAAGTTTCCTTAAGGCTGAAACAATTTCTGGTTAGCTGATAGTTGAAATAAGTTGAAGTCAAGATAGGTTAAGGTCTTTTTGTTCATTTGTTTTGAAAGTGTATTCCTGGGCTGGTATTTCACTTTTCTGGGTTGGAAATTGATTGAAAACTGCTGCTGATCACTGCGCTTGTTACTATCCTGTTGCTGCTGTTTTCTTCTTAAACTGCAAGCTCACTTGTCCTTGTTTTGGCTGTTGTAATCAGGTACACATTTGAACCTGTTTTGGTGTAATTTCTCCAGTGGAATGGAAAGGCAATTGTTGTTTGACATTCATTAAAGTTTTACTTTTTTTTTAGTTTATTATGATACAGTTATCTTTAAGATTTGTATGATAGATTTGTGCATTAATGCGGCTGTAAGGGACTAGTTGGATTATTAACATGCTATGTACTGTTTTGTAACTTGTGGACAATAGGTACTTGTATAATTAGGATGGTTGTTAAACCGATTTGAGTTGTTTTGAATTGTGATGGACTATGAACTCTAATATGTAACTCATTTCTGGATGAAATCAAGTCCATAGTGTCAAATAGTTTCACTGTTCAGGTTAATTGCTCGCCACACCAAAAATCAAAGGCAAATCACAGCAAATAGGATGCATATTCACGTTGGTCCAGGTCACGTATGCTTAGTTTCGAATTGGAAATTATCCATGACTCCATGTGTGATTTAAATCATTATTGGATAAGTGATTCGTTAGAGTGAGTTATAGGTAAGGACATTCCTACTCTAATAGGGATGAGCAAACAATTGTGAGTTATGTGCTAAACCAAATGAGAATTGAGCTATGTGTTAAAATCAGTGCTACAATAGCTTAGAAATGATGTCAATCTCGAGTGCAAAAAATTAGAAATTATGAGTATGATTAATTCTGTAAATTAGCTCCCCCTACACCCATTGATCAAGTTGGACTGTCATGATCCATGAGGCCTAAATAATTCCTGCCCTGACTATGGAAGTTCAATTGATAGGATACTAGGCGTATGAACCATTGCGGGCTCAGGCGGCCCATTTTCTGTGAAATGAAACTTTGGTCGTGTACTGGAAATGTCCCGCTCTCTTTATTCAACTCTGGGGCTTAACTGTTTGAAATCGAGTTAGGTAATTTCGGATCTTTCACGTACATTAATTAACTAGGACTGCTTTCATTTTAGAGACGAATTAAATAGAAAATTATAGATTGTTTTAGGATGAACCTTTAAAATAATAAAAACGAGTCGAGCCTCGCCAAATAAAAAATACAAAGATCGCAGGGCCCTCGTTAAATGTATATATTAAAACACTTAGATTGTGGGACGGACCGTCAAATGAATTTCACGGCTTTCCTCAAAATAATGATGCGCTAGTCGCTTTAGGCGCGCCTTTAATAATTTACTTTCTTAAACTCGGGTGCACATTTATGTGACCCAAATCCAAATCTCAACAGAGTTGAAATGTGTCAATAACCACGGGTGCATTGATGTGACGTGGTTCGAGATGTATTTTCACGATGTTGCAATTCTCGTTAAAAAATAAAATAATAAAAGCGGTAAACAGTTAAAATTTGCACATAGGTTCAACATGTATTAAAATCAGATAAATAAGCCGAATATGATAGTTGAGCGACCGTGCTAGAACCACGGAACTCGAGAATACCTAACACCTTCTCCCGAGTTAACAGAGTCAATCGATTCGGGATTCAACTGGTGACTTGGGACACCATTAATCTCTCAAGTGGCGACTCTGAATCTTTAAATAAAATCCCGTTTCGATTGTCCTTTAATTGGAAAAAACTCCCCTGCGCCCCTGCGGGCGCGGGTAAAAAGGAGGTGTGACAGCTCTAGCGACTCTGCTGGGGACAATACCCATAATCTCTGGTTCAGGGTTCTAGAATTCGAGCTTAGAATAATTGTTATAGTTGGCTTTATCCATTATCTGATTTTGTTACATGATTTGGGCCTAATGTGCTAATTGATTGCTTTTACCACTTTGATATTCCGTGAACTGTATATAAACTGTTGCGAAATCCCTCTTCTCTCTAAGTCTTCTAAATCATGAAGAAGTGTGCACTTCGTGTGACTTCTTTTCTGTTAGAGTCATATCCCAAATTCAGAACGAGGTTCGGAAAAGTTGCAAAGCCGGCGAAGCTTCTGTATTCCCGGTACGCTGCCCCCCCTCGGCCCGAGCTGTTCGCTCGGGTAAGCCAGGTCTAGAACAAAAACCCAGGTTCTGAACCTAGAATAACTCAACTTCATGCCAGATCTCTAGTAGGAACGCTTATTTGCATCATGTGCATTTGACTTAGGGGACTCAACACAGGGGTTGGGTCCATCTAGGACAAGCAACCTGAAATGAAAAAGACCATCCTGATCCATCCTACTAGTTTTCTGTGCATTTATTTGTTCGGACATGCATGCTGACCGGCTTCTGAATCTCGGGAATATCAGAAATTTGAGAAAAGAAAAGAGAGAGAGGAAATAGCAGTGTAGAGAGTTAATTACCTATTCTAGAATAAAACCAATGCCAAGTACTGTCAAAACTCTACCGAAATTTTGAGAAAAATAAAAAAGAAAATATTTTATGTTTTTAATTGTTTATTTTATTCAAAAAAGCAAATATGTGTGAAAAAATATATATTTTATCTTTGTCTTGTTTTCAAAAACGGAGGAGAAAAATAGTTTGTTTGTTTGTTATACAAGGGAAAAAGGAAAAAGAATCTTGTTCTCAAAAATAGCTAGTTTATCGGCCCGAACTACGCAGGTTTCATTCTCACCGGGTGTGAGATACGTAGGCAACCCTCATCGGGTCCAACCTCCTTTTTTGCAAAAATAGCCAAAAAAAATGTCAAAATTTAATTGTCAACATAAATAAATCGGGTGATGTCGTTTTTGTCAAAAATAGCCGAATGTCCCTAAAAAGGACGACGAAAGGCCGATTTTGCATAAATAGCCACCTTTGGTCATTTTAAGATTTTGATCGGTTAATCCATACAGCCTTAAAATCTTCGTTCTCGAAGTGCTGAAAGGCCGTATTTGCGAAATCGGGTTTTTTTTTATTTTGGAAAAAATGTGTGTTAATTTTATTTTGAGTCAAATAAATCTTAAATTTTAAACACCCTAATAAATGTGCAGAATGAGCACAAGTCAGAATTTACACGTAACAATAGTAAACAAGATCCCTTTGGAGTTGCACATGTGGTGGGATGACTTGGACGAATCAGGGCGCGACACGGTCAAGCTATACCTGGGAGGCCTCACTGGGTTGCTGAAGACTAATCCTAGGGGGATATCATAAAGGCTTTGGTTACATTTCGGGACCCGACCCACAATGTATTCCATTTCTCAGATTTTGAACTCACCCCAAAAGAGGTAGAAGGTTATAGGGACATTACTAAGGGGCTAAGGCACAAATATCTGATTGCTCCAAGAGCCATCAATACGCACCAGTTCGTGGATCTACTGAAGATAAGCAAGGGAGTCCCGTACTCCGAGTCGGATAAAGTTTTTCTACTCTGAAGTTCAAGGGCATATAGAAGGGTTCGATGATCCAAAAAGTAGGGTTTGCAGCAAAGGGAATCGGACAAAATGGGATGAACATAGGTGGTCCGACTTCATGGTAGCATCCTGGGGCATTGTGGTATTTCCCCGGAAAGACAGAAATATTGATTTAAAGGTGGTGGGAGTCGTCAAAACCCTGATTACCAACAATAAAAGCGCACTTGCCCCTATGATGGTATCCGAGATGTACCGAGCCCTCACAGCTTGTAAAGCCGAGGCCGATTTCTTCAAGGGGTACAGAAGCGTGAGCAAAGCCTATGTGGCAAATAAAGAGGGACTACGAAGGAAACATCGCTATATTGAGAGAAACAATATCCAAGAGCGGATCTTTAGACCGGCCCGAGATGCCAGAACAGATAGGAAGCGCTGCTATGATCTGATGGCCCGAATGGAGAAACAGATGAATGAGTTTCAGGATCAATTCTTTTACAATGCTCAAAGTGCTGGGGATGTGGAATCAACAAATAGAGTGATTGCTTATGGAAAGGGATAGAATCAAGGGAAGAATCGACGATATCGGGCACTACATCACCATAAAGTGCCTAACTTGTGAGGATATGTCCCGTACCACCTTCTTTGCTTCAATAATGATTTATGTCCACTAGATCATGGAACATTTAAAAGATCTGCAGAGGGGCCTTGCACCAAAGCCCACGGCGAGGCCAAACGACGTCCCGCGGGCGCCCTAATTAAAAACTCTAAGACATTCACAGTTTGAAGTCTGTATGTTCTTTGTCTTCAGAGTCTATTGTCCATTGGAGTTTGTAATTTCCCTTTTGCATAAATTCTGTAGTCTGTGTCAAGTCTGTCAGTTTCCTTTCAAAAGTGTTTTGCCTTGCAATAGATCGTTTTGCTAATGAAGATTGAAAAATCCAAAAATGATCTTTGTTTTTCGCACTTGTGGTCAGAACTACGCACGGTCTGATTCATGCGGGGACATGATACGTAGGCAATCCACATAAGATTCGACCACCATTAAAAAGAAAAATAATAATAATAGAAAAATAAAAAAGAAAAAAAATGAAAATGAGGAAAATAAGGGAAGGATTGGGAGGCATTCAAAAGGAGCACAATTACAAGAAGTCGGAATGACGCACGTAACTGAAGCAAATGCATGATAGAAAGGGTTAACTGCCTAGGTGCATTGCATCCTCAATGTGTGTTTACCTATCTGTCAAATGCCCTAACGCTAACGTGATGGCTTCATTTTGTTATGTTCATCCAGAAAGGTGGTTGGTTGTGATTCTAAAGTAATTCTTCCCTGCAACACAAAGGCAAAAGACAATGGCAGAGAACAACAGAACTAAGTGGGTTGGTACCGAGGCCCGAAAATAGTTAGTTGAATAGGACTATGGGTTGGTAGAAAAGGTAAGAATGTTGAGACAGCATGTGGCAGACATGTATCGGTCATGGATGACTGGGAAAGCAGCACCCCCGCCACCACCCAGCTTCCTGTACTCTATCCTTACCCAAAAACCTAACACAATAACGGACGATCTTCCATACTCTCCATATCTACCCACTCATGACAGTTTTCCCAGCCACCCGAATAGATCCATCACACATCGTCCAGCTATATTTTTCCAAAGCCACTCCCCTTCCCAACGATACTTCTCTCCACGGGACTCCCAAAGACATGCTTCACTTTCCAAGTACCCAGCTCCACAAAATGCCTATCCACGAGCACACCAGAAACCCCCTGGATCAGGTTTTAGGCCAAATCAGGCATTTAGGAATGAGAGGTTGATGAAACGAGAAAAGGCTCTCACCCCTATCGGAGAATCTTATGCTAGAAGGCTAAAGCAGGCTGGCCTGATTGAGCCACTCCCCGGATATACTCCAGATCCACGTGCAAGAAGCCTTGATCCTACTACACGATGCGCATACCACTCTAATGTCCCAGGGCATACATTGAGAGTTGTCATTCGTTGAAAAAGGAAATAGAAAGAACGATTCACGAAGGAGTGATTGCGATCGAATTCACATACTAAGTCATGGTTCCTTTGTGAAGGATCTGATTGTATGGGCCTTGGTTATCTGGTATCTCTGATTTTACTGATAGAGAACACGATGTACGATACATCGACGTTGAAGTTGTATTCTGACAAGCGAGGTGCCTCCGTAGGCCCTGTATACCTGTCGAAACCATCTCTATTGATGAGTCCCCGAGGATTCTAACCTCAATCCATCCTTTGACCGTCGCGGGGTATGTTGCACCTTGGGATGTTCCTCTTGTCGTCAGTGTATGGCTGGTACCTTTCTTTGTTTGGTTTTGGCTCATTCGCCAAAAGCCTGCTTGGGTATACCGAGCCCTAGGGGGCCTCTAGTTGGTCGTCTTCGGCCCTGATTTTTGATTGATATCGATTGTGAACGTCTAACTAGGTCACGGCAGGATATTCGACCAGGTTCTATTTCAGTTGCTTCGAAGCCATTGAGCTTCGCTCATTCAGACCTTGAGTGAAGGCTTGTACTGCCTAGTCATCAGAGACTGGCGGTATTTCCATCCATTCTATTTGAAAGTGAGACACAAACTCTCGCAGCATTTCGTTCTCCCTCTGCTTGATATTGAAGATGTCAGATTTCCTTGTTGCTACTTTGATGGCACCGGCATGTGCCTTTATGAAACAATCTTCCAGCATGGCAAATGAGTCTATAGAGTTAGGAGATAGGTTGTGATACCACATCATGGCCATCTTCGAGACAACACGCACGATCATAGACCGAAGATTACCGACGACTCCGGGAGGAGGTTGCCCGACTACTCAACAAAGGTCACCTCCAAGAATTCCTCAGCGATTGAGCCAAACACCAATTCCGGGAAAGAGAGGCGACCAAAAAGAATGAAGCAAATGAGCCGCAATATGTCACTCATACGTTATTTTAAGGTATCGGTGCCCTACAGGAACCCACGGCCAAGAGAACGAAAACATCCCTCGACGGGAAGAGGCAAACTCAAGGCTCTACCTCGGCCCCGTAACGACGCACTAGTAACTTCTTCTTTTTTGTGGTTGCATTTCAAATTAAACCTATGCTTATGGTTCCAGGTAGCTCGGCCAATATTATCAAGTCAAACACAACAAAGCAGCTTGGATTGCTCGACCAAACTATGTCTGCCCCTCAAACCCTCAACTAATTTAACTCGGCGTTCGCAAGGCATGTTCTCGGCTGTTTCTGAATGAACAAATAAAGCCATACCGTGCCCTTCGAGCAGATAGTTGAAGGCCTACCGAGGTTCAAAACGTTGTCACCACTAAGGTGCAACCATCTCCCTTTTTAAGTTACATCTCGTACCCACCTTTATGCAGGTGCCTAACTGAGACAACAAAAGCACTAACCCAGCTCGAAGACTTTAAGGTTTTAAAGCATCTGTTGCACTCTTTTCCTTAGACTGAGTTTTTATCCCGAAAAGGATTTTACTGGCAAGGTTTTTAACAAGGCAACATCCATAAGCTACCTAAGGAAGACTCAACAAGTATTCAAGGCTTCCTTTTGTGATCAACCTTGAATACTGGGAGGCATCCCCTTGGGAGGTCACCTACACGAAGAAAGCCAAGACGCATCAAGTGGGGTCTCGATAGGAAGATAATGTACTGGGCCAAACGGTCGAAAAAACCGTGTCCGTGTAGAATAACTAAAACCTTAAACGACAAATATATGTATACTTACACCAATAATCAAAGAATACTTCACAAAAGCATTTTTGCATGTCAAGAAAGCTTGACATTTTTTGCAAAAAATGGCTCTAGAGCCAAAAGACGACCCGAACACTCGGGGACTGGCATCAACAACTCACAATAATGCGACCCCGGGTCAGAGTTTCGAGTCATAAGACCTTAATGAGGCAACAACAAGATCAAAAAATGTCTCCAAAGCCAAAAGATGGCCCGAACACTCGGGGACTGGCGTCAAGAACTCAAATGACCTCCGGTCGGAAATTCCAAAATTGTAAGCCCTCAATGAGGCAATACCAAGTTTACAAGTAATGGCTCCCGAGTCAAGAAACCCTCGATGACTCGGGGGCTGCCGTCAAGTTCTACCTCTATCGACTTATCAAAATTCGAGGCCATAAGACCACATGCGGGCAGTCTCGGTCTCGTAAGACCTACATAAGGCAACAGTAACATCTGTAAGACCTCAATCAAGGCATGAACAATACTTGCACCAAGTATCCAAAACTGTAAGACCTCAAAGGCATGAAAAACTTGTAAGACCTTACTAAAGGGAAAAACCCGATCTCAAAGCTTCAGCTATATATCGAACTTGTAAGACCCCTAAAAAGGCATACCCTCGATATAGATGCCGAAACTACTTCAATCGGGACTTAAAGGCTCCGGCCAAACACAAATGACTCTGGTCACAAGGCTGTACCAGCCAAACTAATGCAACTCGGGGACGCCCAACCATCGCTATAAATTACAGGCCTTCAATTACTCCGAATATACTTCGGAAAAAACCGATTAAACAGGCTACCCTCGATACAAGCAAAAGAGCTTTGATCATGTCAACTCCTAAACACTGGCTTTGAGATACTCAGCCTCCGAGCCAAACCTCCCGAGGTGCTCGATCATCGCCATATAAAGACTCACAATCAAGGTTTTTTATTAAGCCTCCGAATAGTTAGGAAAACACTATTCCAAAAATCCTTATCGAGGGAAAAATAAAGCCTACATAAAAGGTCGCATTGACCCAAAGTGTAACAGCCACTATCGCCAGCCCACATATATAAAAGGTCGTACCGACCCAACGCGTAAAAGCCTAAGGGCCAGCTTGCAATTCAAAAACATGAGGGTCGAATGAGCTTGAGTCGTAACCCGATTCTGAGACTGAACCCAAAATAGTTAACTAAATATGCCTAAGGGCAATGGCGTAAGAGCCATTGTTGCCATCCCACATACACTAAAAGCTCACATCGACCAAAAGCGTAAGAGCCACTGTCGCCAGCCTAAAAACTCGACAACTTGAGGGTCAAATAAGCCTGAGTCAATTCCCTACTCGAGAGCTGAGCCTAAAATAGTTGGCCTAAATATGCCTAAGAGCAAAAGCACGTAAGAGCCTATGGGCTAGCCCAATGAACCTTAAGGCCATACCATGAATCTAAGGATTAAACTCAGCTCAAAGACCAGTTCACCTGGCTAAAGTCAAGGCGAAAAGAAATATAGGAGAAACAAAACCGTGAGGTTTCCCTCTTTATACATACACGCACAAAAATACAAGCTCCATTTACAACATACTTCAAAAGTACTATGTATAGAATCAGAAAAGGAAATCTACGTCCCCCTTGGGGCATATGTCTTCTCGGCCTCATCCTCTCTATCCTCGGCATCAGACAGAAGGAATTTAGCATTGTGTTCTTCCGCCTTGGCTTGCTCGATCTTTTCCGAGAGGTCGAAGCCCCTGGCATGAATTTCCTCGAGGGTCTCCCTCCGAGATTTACACTTCACGTACTATTTACTATTGTTATCATGATCAAGAGCTTCCCTCAGCTCAGATCTACCATAAGCAGTGCCCTTAAAATAGGCCGCCACGTCTAGTCTGCCCTAGTGTGGCTTATTACAGCCTCGGCTTGGGCATTCACCACCTCAGCCTTCGCCTTCAAAGGCTCGATTCGAGCCTTGTGATCATATTCGCTCGGACAGAATCATTTGCATGAGCATTCCAGATTTGCACCTCGAGAGCAGAAGCCTTAGCCAAAGCATCCTCCTTGGTCACAACTTGGACATCTACTCGAGCCTTCAACTGGTTAAGCTCACATTTGGCCCGACCGACTTCGCCCCAAAGACGTTCTAGCTACTCCGTTTTGCTCTCCAACTGAAATATCGAAGAATTAATCTTTGAAAATGAAAGGGGGCATACATCAACCTGAAATACAGGTTACCTCTCTTTCGAGACGGCTTTCACAGTTCCGACTTCTATCTGCCTCACACTGCAAGTATACCACCTCACCTTCCTTTCTCTTACAAAGGAGCCTAAGGGATCTCTCCTTATCCGAAGCTTTTCGCAGTTGGCCTCATGGTGAAGCAGCTCGGACTTAAGCTTTTCAAAGGCCTACAAAGGAAAATTCAATAAGAAAGGAAGGGCACGAAACCAAGATAAGCATATACCGGCTACTGAAACTTACCATAAAGCCAAGTCGTTGAGCCTCACCAAAGGCCAAGCCAATGTCTGATGGCCCAGTATCCCCCGAAGCGCCCTTGGTAGAAAAAGAGGAAGGTGTCGCATGACCCTTGCTCCTCAAAATACCTTCAATGGGAATGGGAAATGATCTTTCAGAAATAGAAGCCTCTGAAGTCGGAAGATCGGCTGAATCGCCTCTTTTAAACCTCAGAAAAGGACTTGCCCCACCATGAGCATCCTCGCACATCGAAGGCTCTTTCCATTTTTTGTCAACCCTCGACTCCGAGGTCGGCAATCTCTTCTCCTCCTCCAGGTGGCATGGTCTTATTTCGTAAAAATCTCCAACACCTACGGCGACAGAGTTAGTGTGCTAAAAGGGAAGGTACCTTTCTGAGAAAATAAGCCACTAAACGCCTACCGTGATGCTTTTCCTCCCATCTCCCCTTGGACAGGTCTCGCCACCTGTGCTTATTGTAGGTCGAACAAGCTGCCAGCTTGCGGGACTATTCAGCCAAATCAAGGATCTCACTTGGCAACCAAGGAATCGCTACAAAGAATAATATAAAAAAACATCTTTATGAAGTCCACCCCCGCTAAGGGAAAAGCGATAAAAATATAGGTACGCCACTTACGTGTAAAATTCCATTTCTCAGGAAATGGTAAGAACTCTCCAGGGATAATGTCGACTATTCGTGCCCGAATGAACCAGCTCATCCACCCCCGGTCCTTGTCCTCTTCGTCATTAATGGCAGGGGACTGAGTGATTCCATAGGGAAATCAAGCCCCGATAATGCAGCGGCCGATATAACCTAACGAGATGGCTAAGGGTGAATTCGAGCCTGGACTTATCCATAAAGTACCTTATCATCAGCACTATCTTCCAGAGGGATGGATGAGCCTGAGCCAGGATAACCTGATATCTCCTACAGAACTCAAGCACTACCCTGTCAGGGGAACCCGACATAAAGGGATGTGTATACACGCTCAAAAACCCCTCGACATGGGTCATGATATTCTCCTCCGGGGAAGGTACCTGTAGCACCACTTCTTCTCTCCATCCGCAATCTTTTCTAATCACCTCGAGGTGTTCCACCCTTATTGAGGAGATGAACCTCGATACGTGCTCCCAATGTCCCTAAACGTTGAGGGGTCTCTCCAATGTAAAGTCTCTCCTCGAGACAAAACACCTCGAGGCTCGTTCACCGGGTACCGGCATTGTTCCACTGACCGGACATAGAACAGAGGCAGAACTCCCCTCTCTTTGATGGGCGGATGTCGATGTAGCATCCATGAGTACGGTAAAACAGGAAGAGCAGGATGAAGGTTTGGGCCAAGGCTTTAAGACGAAATGGCGAGAGAACCGGCACGACGAACAAATCTCTATGGAAGAAATGGTTACTCTGAATAGCATAATCTCCATTTGAGAAGTAAGCAAGTGAATATATAAAGGCAGGAAAATGACTGGTCACCTACCCAGAGGACCAATTAATTCTGGCCATGACAGAGTCACATTTTTTGGGAAATGTACTGCCCTCCCCCCCCCCCCCCCCGGGGTCCCACTATTAGGTCATATGAACGTTGCTATCGCGCGAAGTACGGGAGGTATCGGGACCCCGAAGATTTTCCTGTTATCACAGGTGTCGTCCCCAAAGGAGTTGTCGACCTAATTTCGAGATAGAATCCGATCTTGGGAGCCCCAATTGTCCCGAGCACGAGCTCCAAACATCCAACATCGAAATTCAAAGGCTAATTCCACAAGAATGATTGAAGCAAAAAGGTTCTCTTGCATTGCCAAAAAATATTTACATGGGGAGTCTTTATAAGAATCGTTTCCCCGGGAATATATACATAAAAAAAAGAGGAAAATCTAAAACGACGCAGGCCTACTCTTCATCGCCACTACCCACCGAACCATCTCTGGGACCTTCGTCCAAAGCAACTAAAAGCTCCCAGTTTTCCTCCAATTCTCGGGCCTTCTCGACCTCAGTTGAGAGATCAACACCTTCGGCACCGGCTTCCTCTAAGGCTTCCCTCATCGCCTTTGCTCCAGCATGACCGATAGCCTGAATCAATTTTTGCTCGGCCTTCTCGATATATTTCGAGCTATTTAATTTGCAGTAGCGCATCCTTCAAATAAGTGGCAACATTCCCTTCGACCTCGAACTTGGCCATGGATATCACGACGATATCTTTTCGAGCATTTTGGAGAAGACCCTGAGTCGACATCAATTCCGAGGTCACTGCCTCATTTTGCTTCCTCAGCTCGAGGATCTCCCTATTCTTCTAACTGATCTACAAAAGAAAATGTAAGTCAACAAACCTTGAAATTGCAGGAACAACGAACGGGTTTACGAGTAATGAATTACCTGTTCCACAAGGCCAGCATTTTCTCTGAGCACTCCGTCCAAACTCGCCCGAAGTTCACCCAGCTCTTTCTCCTTTCGGGCAAAAGAGGCCTCCGACTCCTGTAGTCTCGAGGTAAGCCTCTTGAGCTTATTTCATGGCATAAAAGCTCCTCTCGGAACCTAGAGAGGGCATGGTCATACATCTCCTTAGAATACAGCAAAATAGAAGAGTTAGGCAAATGAGGAACAATGCTTGAAGACTAAGGAAATAAACATAAACAACTATCACCTGCTGCTGGAACCTCTCCCTTGATGACGCTAGAGGTAGCGAGATCGATGTTCTCACTGACATCGTCAATATCATCTAAAATGTTGCCAAGCACTCCTCCCCCTTGAGAGGAACCCCCGTATTGGCAGCATTCGGATCCTGAGCATCCCTTAACTCCCCGAAGGAGACCTGAGGTCCCAAATTAAGGCCACCCAGGGAATCGTTGTTGCCAAGAGGCAACTCCTGCCCCCGAAAAGCTTCAGGCCCAGACCCTCCAAAACCTTCATCAATAGCCTCTCTATCGGAGGTTACATGCGATCAGACGAAGGCTCGGGGGCTATGCCCACACCCTCTTCGAGGCCCTCCAAGGCACATGCTCCAGCCAATTTAGCCGACCCCAACTCAGAGCCCTTCGGCTCGGACATTTGGGGAGCTCTCATGCCCAGCTTTCTCTTTTGTACCAAAAGGGTGTCATCTCCATCATCACCCTCATCATCGGAGCCCACTCCATAGGCTGAAGATGAGACCTCGACTTCGTCCTGAGATCTACTGAGTTTAGCTTTCTTCTCCATCGGGGATTCAGCGGCCGAACTTTTCTTCCTATTCTTGCCTTTGTCAGGCTTCGAGGTCCCTACCTCAACATCAGAAGGCGGTCTTATCCGCACTCCGTCACCAAGGCCTACGCAAGCATAATGACCGAAGTCTCTCAGCATAAAGGATATGGGAAAGAAATGCAAAAACATAGTGAAAGCGACAAGAGGAATCCTACCATGGTTCTTAGACACCCACCGCGTTTTGTCCAGGTCAAGCCAAGACCTTATAAGATACGGGAATGAAGTATCCAACCGCTTGATCCATCCCAGCAAATCCTGAACCGTTTCAGGGTACCAAGCGGTAGTTGCAAAAGCCAAGGGGAAATCATTTTTTGGAAGAGGGGTAAGAGGGTCACAGAGCATGTTCGAAGGAAAAGTACTTACACTGTGTATTCCACTTGTCCAACAATGGCATCCTCCCGGCTGGGATGATGTCTGAGGTCCTCACTCGGACAAACCTTCTTATCCACCCTCGATCCTTGTCCTCATCGGTGCTCAAGAAAAATGATTTTTTGGATCGGTGATGAAGCTTAATCAAACCTCGATAGAATCGAGGGCTATATAATATGATCAGATGGTCGAGGGTAAAGGTCTCACCCTCGACCCCATCAGAGAAGTGGCGGATCATGTTGACTACTCTCCAGAAATATGAATAGATTTGACCAAGCGTCACTTGGTACTTGTCACAGAAATCAAGAATAACTGGATCTATCTCTGAGGGAGAAGGGTTAGAAGAATCGATCACACTCAAAGTGAACGCGTAAGTATATACATAAAGGAAACCATCTTTATAATCTATTATGCTCTCGTTGGAATAGGGTATCTCAACCAGTACTGTCTTTCCCCATCGGTACTATTTCTTCACTTTCTTCACATCGGTCACTATGCTAATGTATCGGGACACGTGTTCGCACCAGCCCAGTATAGATAAAGGTTTGTCGATGGAAAAATCCTTCGTCATGTCAAACCCGATGGGAGTACATTATTCGATGGTGGGTATCATTTTGGGCTTTCCTTTGGATGCTCGGATAAAGAGGCAGACTCGTCTTTCTAAGGAACTATCTTGGAAGTTCTAGCCATGATAGTGGCAAAACTCTTTTGAGAAAGTAGGCACAGGATCAAGAATAGAGAAAGAAAGAGTGCGAAAAGGAATGGATTTAGCCTTGGGAATTTGAAGATATTGTGAAAGTATGGATTGTCAAACAGTTGATGCATTTATAGGAACTATGTGGGCAGCGAAAAGGACGAACCAATAGCAGTTCGTGGAATTATCGATAATCGTGTTTGACAGCGACCCTTGTGCGGCTTTTTGAGTATCGCATTTAATGCTCTGATGAACTGACATCATAGCGATGATGCTTACGGAGTGGGGGCTCATGATCATTTCCTATCACTTTGTTCTAGGAAACATAGGGACTATCTGTATGCGATGGAAATCGATGGCCTGATTTCATGTCATCTTGAGGGTTTCCAGTAATCGACTCCGAGAATTCTCGACAATTCTGCTTTGAGACAATATGATTAGTGATCGCCCCCGAGGCAATAAAATTAATGGCCTCAGTAGATCAGGGTGAAGTTCCCAAGACACGTACTTACGACTGGCTAGGTCTAGTGGTCTAGTCGGATAAGCGAATCAAGGCATTAAATGGCAGTACCAGCCCATATCTTTGTAATTAATGTATTTGTACTATGTTGGGATTTCCCTTCCTATATAAAGGGATCCTTTTCATTTTGTAAGGTTCTATTGCTCCATACTAAATATACAAGAACATTCCCTCTACTCTCTAACATATTCTCTTGATCTTATTACATCATTTATTGCCCGCATTTATTGTGATTTTATTCATTGTTAGTCATTTATTGCTTATTATTGGCCTTAAAGATCCGCCCTTGATCTATTTATAATTGTTATTCGCCATTGATCGCCTTTGATAGCTCCCAAACCGAGCTTCAGACTCGACCTCAAGGCACTCGAATAGGCAGGCTCAAAGCCACAATTGACAGTGATTCGGTTTGATTAACACCTCATTCTTAAGCTCTTATTTCATTTCTAAACCTTTCACATAGCATCAACTGCCTAACGACTAACATAAAAATAGATCACGTATTTTTAGAACCACTAAATCAAATTTAATTGTTATTACCATTTTCACTGTAAACAGGCCCCTACCAAAAGAATCTTTGACTCTAGATGAGGCACCACTGAACCTGCCCAAATGACGAGGCATTTTGTCAGACCCCTGACGACTCCCCTGTGATAGAACCATCTCAACTCTCCTGGCCACATTGGCCGCATCCTGAAAAGAAATCTCACTCCCCGTCTCCTTAGCCATCTGCAATTGAATAGGCTGAACGAGTCCCTCAATGAACCTCCTCACTCTCTCTCTCTCAGTGGGAAGTATAAGAAGAGCATGACAGGCCAAGTCAATGGATCTGGTCTCGTACCAAGTGACAGTCATAGAACCCTACTGGAGACGCTCAAATTGCCTCCGATAGTTCTCCCTCTGAGTGATAGGAAGAAACTTCTTCAGAAATAGCTGAGAAAACCAATCCCAAGTCAAAGCTGGTGACCTAGCTGGTCTATCTAAACAATAATCTCTCCACCAAGTGTTGGCAGATCCAGACAAATGAAAAGCAGGAAATTCAACCCCATTGGTCTCCACTATCCCCATGTTCCGTAGAACCTCATGATAGCTGTCCAAATAATCCCGAGGATCCTCAGAAGATGTACCACCAAAAGTAGTAATGAAAAGCTTGGTGAACCTGTCCAATCTCTAGAAGGCATCAACAGACATAGTTGGTCCCTCTCCAGTCTATGCCACAACACCTGGCTGATCTACCCCAACTAGCTGAGCTATTATAGTCTAAAACTGGGGAGCAGTCTGCTCCAGAGTGCGAGTAGCAAAAGTCTGGGCTCCTCCTCCAGTTTGAGAGACGGCCGGTGCTATAGGAAGCAAGCTTGCCTGGGCGACACGCTCCATAAGGCCCACTAGACATACCAGAGCATCCTGTAGTACCGGGGTGGCGATGAACCCCTCTGGGACCTGAGCTGGTCCTGATGGAACTGTCTGGTCTGGAACCTCATCGTCAAACTCTACCTGAGGCTCCGCCACTGGTGCTGCTGCTCGAGCTCTAGGTTGAGCCCTACCTCTACCTCGGGACCTTGCATGGCCTCGACCTCTACCCCTCACTAGAGCTGCTACTGGGGGCTTGGGCTACTGGTCAGTTGATGAAGCGGTACGTGTTCTCACCATCTGCGAAAGAACAGTGTGGAAGTTCAATTAGTATTGAGAAATCAAGTCGCACAATATGAAAGAATAGATGTGATGGTTTTCCTAACTATGTAGCCTCTAGGGGACAAATACAAACGTCTCTGTACCGATCCCTCAGACTCTACTAAGCTTGTCCGTGATTTGTGAGACCTAAGCAACCTAGAGATCTAATACCAACTTGTCACGACCCGGATTTCTCACCCTCGGGAGTCATGATGGCGCCTACTCATGAAAGCTAGGCAAGCCGAGTATTATAGATTCATTAACCTTTTTACTTAGCCTTTTTAAAAGTTCAATACAACAGGTGATCAACAACGGAATAATTATAATAAATAGAAATAGGGAAGACGAAAACCAATAGTTTAACCATATACTACTGTAGAATCTAACATACAACTCTACCCAGAATTTGGTGTCACAATGTCACGAACTATCTATGAATACTACAAACAGTGGTCTAAAAGATAAATACAAAGTTGTCTCTGAAATACATAAAAGAAACAGTATGGAAAGATAAAAGGAGACGCCAAGGCCATCGGATGCTTGCAGGACTACCTCGGGTCTCCGCCACTGGACTGAAGGCAGCAACCTCACTGTGATCCAAAAGCTGCAGCACCGGAATCTGCACACAGTGCAGAGTGTAGTATCAACACAACTGACCCCATGTGCTGGTAAGTGTCTAGCCTAACCTCGACAAAGTAGTGACGAGGCTAAGACAAAACTACCAAATAAACCTGTGTAGTTATACCATATACAACAATAATAATGACATAAACTAGCAGTTAAAGATGGGAAGGGGAAACTTGCTCGGGGGAATATCATGTACAGATAAAAATTCAGTAAAGAAACATACAGAACACCAAAATTCAACTATAAGTAAGAATAAGAAAATCAATGACAAGTGCACGACATCACCCTTCGTGCTTTTACTCTCGTCCACACCATAAGAATCAATATAATCGGTACAGCATGACCCTTCGTGCTTTTACCTCACATAATCATGGCACGGAATTATCCTTCATGCATTATCACTCATATCATGGCACGGCATCACCCTTCGTGATTTTACATTTACAATATCGGCATGGCATCACCCTTCGTGCATTAACACTCACTCACAAATATCATGCACGGCATCACCCTTCGTACTTTTACACTTAACCTTACCCAAGCAACAATCACAAAGCAATTCGAGCAAGGGAATCAGTAAAATCACAATAGAATCCTGGCAAGGGAACACTAGTATAACAATAATATCCCGACAAGGGAAACAATATCATGAGCAATAACATCCCGGCAAGGGAAAAAATATCAAAAGCAATAACATCCCGACAAGGGAGACAATATCATAAACCTCTTCTCTTTTCCTCAAATTACTTCACAACTCAATTCTCAACTTGAGCCAATGCTCTACAACATTCAATTACCAAGAATACTTCCATAAACCTTGTTCAACATTAGAAATCATCATATTAAGCATGAACAATACAAAACAGAGTCACATCAATCATAGTTTAAGACTCATGGGCATGCTTGACACAGACATATAGATACTCCTCACCACACCTATACATCGTACTCAACAATTAACACATAGCAAATAAGACCAAGACCCCTATTCCTTCAAACTAAGGATAGGCCAAACACTTACCTCAATGCCACGAACACAATCAAGCCTCAACTATTGGTTTACCCCTCGATTCCACCGTCAATTCGCTTGTATCTAGCCACAGTTCACTTAATAACATTAATAAATGCTAAATAAATCAGTTCTTGTGGTTGTTGTTGTTGTCTAATGCATGAAAATAGGTTTTCTAGTATTTTTCCCAAAACGTCAAAAATCGACCCCGGGCCAACATGGTCAAACCCCGAGGTTCGAACCAAAACCCGATTATCCATTCACCCACGAACTCAAATATATAATTTGTTTTTAAAATCGGACCTCAGATTGAGGTCCAAATCCCCAAAAATCGAAAAATCCTAAGTTCTACCCAAAAACACCCAATTTCCCCATGAAAAACCTTGATTTTGAATTGAAATCATGTGAAAAGATGTTATAGATTGAAGAAAATGAGTTAGAAACGACTTACAATTGATTTGGAGAAGAACTTTCCTTTAGAAAATCGCCCAAGAGAGCTTAGGGTTTGAGGGAGTTTGAAAAATGAAGTAATTTAGTCTAAGTTATAATTCGCACAAGTGCAGATATCGCATTTGCGAAGTCAGGTTCGCAAATGCAAACTCTCAAATGCGGCCCAGGATTCACAAATGCGAGGTAGGCCTGCCTCTGTTTACTTCGCAAATGAGAACAAATGTTCGCAATTCCGATCTCTGCTTGAGTCGCTTTTATGACATGGAACTTCGCAAATGTGAAGGTCACCCCCTGCCCAGTCATCGCAAATGTGATAGTTAGTCGCAAATACAAGCTTGCATTTGCGAGCCAGGCTTCGCAAATGCGAAGCCTGCAGACCTGCAATATATCAGTTGTTGCTCCTAAGTTCAAAACACTTCGCGGCCTATCCAAAACTCACCTGAGATCTCGGGGCTCCAAACCAAACATGCACGCAAGTCCAAAAACATCATACGGACTTGCTCGTGCAATCAATTCATCAAAATAACATTATTAACTATGAATTAAACTCAAATTCATAAAATCACTCAAGAACATCAAAATTTTTATTTTCTCAAATAATAGTCTGATTTATACTAAACGAACTCCGATTCTTACCGAACTTCACAGATTCAACTTAATTATTATATAAGACCTGTACCGAGCTCCGGAACCAAAATACGGGCCCGATACCATCAATTTCAAATATCTTTTCTTTTCAAAAAACTCTTATAATTTCAGTTAAATAATTTCCTTAAAAAATTCATTTCTTGGGCTTGGGACCTCGGAATTCGATTACGGGCATACACCCAAGTCTCATATTTTACTATACGGACCCTACGAGACCGTCTGATCATGGGTCCGAGTTCGTTTACCATAAATGTTGACCAAAGTCAACTTTAATAAATTTTAAAAGCCAATTTCCTTATTTTTTTCTTAGATTTCACATAAAAGCTTTCTAGAAATGCGTCTATAGTGTGCACGCAAATCGAGGTGAGACAAAAAATATCTTTCAAAAGTTTTCAAAACAGTGATATAATGCAACTATGTGCAACCACAATGAAATCATATACAGCCTCTCAGGGCAACAATCACTCAGTCCTCCCACGCACTCCAACCTCACAATCACTCATTCCTCACAGTCAGTCAATCGTCACGATCACTCAACACTCGACACTCGCACTCAGTAGGTACATGCGCTCATTGGGAATATGTATAGACTATGAAGGGGCTCCTACAGCCCAAGCGCTATATCAATCCAATCATGGCATAAATCAATTAAACATGATGCGACATGCATACCGATCCCATAAATATCCTCACAATCAAGCCCTCGGCCTCACTCAGTCATCAATCTCTCTAGTCTCTCAGGCTCTCAGAAATCATAAAAATCAGCTCAAACAACAATGATATGATGTGCCAACAAGAATAATAGAGACTGAGATATGATATACGAATAAAAACTGAGACTAAGTACAAATAGCATTTAGCAGGCAATTCAACATGTAACACGGCCTCTATGGGTCCCAACAGTACCAACACATAGCCTAAACATGGTTTCTAGCATGCTTTACAGTCAAATTTCTATAACACATGGAGAGAATATAGCTAAAAACAAGTTTATTCAACTTCACAGTTTGACAGAATGGACCAAGTCACAACTCCCATGGTGCACGCCCACACGCCCGTCACCTAGCATATGTGTCACCTCCAAAATAATCACATAACACAACATCCAGGGTTTCATACACTTAGGACCATATTTAAAACTGTTACTTACCTCAATCCGAGCAAAACTCTACTCTAAAATGTCTTTGCCTCGCAAGTCGGCCTCCAAATGTCCTGAATCTAGCTACAAATAGTACAATACAATCAATACAGACTAAAGGAATCAATTCCACAAGAAAAATATGAAATTATAAGCCAAAATCCGAAATTGGCTCAAACCTGGCCCCCGGGACCACGTCTCGAAATCTGAAAAAAGTCACAAAATCCGAAAGCCCATTGACTCACGAGTCTAAGCATACCAAAGTTACCAAAATCTGATACCAAATGGTCATTGAAATTCCCAAAATTCACTCTCCAAATCCCTAGCTCAAACCCCCAAATTTCACCTGAAAACACACCAACTAGGTGGAAAATCAGTGGGGAAACATCATTAATGAAGAAAAATAAACACAATGGGCTTACCTCAACAGTCTCTTCAAAAACCTCCAAAGTCCAAGCTCAAAATGATGGAAATGGTGAAAAATCTCAGAACCTTGTATTTATTTATTCTGCCCAGGTCTTTCGCACCTGCGACCAAAAATTTGCTTCTGTGGTCCCATTTCTATGGTGAAAGCTTCGCTTCTATGGAAGTCACTTATCCCCCAACTGCCTCTGCTTCTACGACTCCAAATCCGCATTTGCGGCTTCGCAGGTGCGGGAAATTCTTCGCACCTGCAACCCCTGCTCCATTTGGCCTTGCCCGCTTCTGTTAGCTCACACATGTGGTGCCCACTCCGCATGTGCAATTACACCAACAGTGGTCAAAAACTTCAACTACCCTCTAATTAAATCCAAGTCCATTTAACCATCCGAAATCAACTCGAGCCCCCCGGGACCTTAACCAAACATACCAACACGTCTTAAAATATCATACAAACTTAGTCGAATCCTCAAATCACCTCAAACAACATCAAAAACACAAATTGCACTCAGATCAAACCTAATGAATTTTGAAATTTTCAAATTCTATAAACGACACCGAAACCTATCAAATCACGTCCGATTGAGCTTAAACTTTGCACACAAGTCACAAATGGCACCACGATCCTACTCTAACTTCTGGAAATCCAATCCAACCCCGATATCAAAAGGTCCACTCCCATTTCAAGCCTAATTCCACTTCGGACCTCCAAATCACAATCCGGACAAGCTCCTAAGTTCAAAATTACCTAAAGGAGATAACAGAACCATCAAAATTCAAATCCGAGATCATTTACACATAAATTAATATCCGGTCAACTTTTCCAACTTAAGCTTTCAATTAAGAGACTAAGTGTCTCAATTCATTCTAAAATCTCTTCGAACCCGAACCAACCAACCAGATAATTCATATAATAGTTGTAGAGTACAAAAAGAGCAAAAAGGGGGGGGGGAATGGGGCTACAACTCTCAAAATAACCAGTTAGGTTGTTATAATCACCAGTTGAAGATTCGAGGCTCAGATATTCTAAAAACAGCATTCAAAACCTGCTACGATCACTATGAGTTCGAGGAAGTATAATGCTATTTGGGTGATTGTGGATTGGTTGACCAATTCCATGCATTTCATTTATGTTGGGACTACTTATTCTTCACAGCGGTTGGATGAGATCTACATTCGTGAGATTGTTCACCTTCACGGTGTGCTGGTGTCCTTCATTTCAGATTGGGACACATAGTTTACATCATAGTTTTGGAGAGCAGTGCAGGAAGAGTTAGGCACCGAGTTGAGTTGAGTACATCATTCCACCCTTAGACTGAAGGACAGTCTGAGCGCACTATTCAGATATTGGAAGATATGTTACGTGCTTGTGTCATAGATTTTGGGGGTTCTTGGGATTAGTTTCTATCGCTTGCAGATTTTGCCTACAACAACAACTACCAACCGACCATTCAGATGACTCCATATAAGGCTTTGTATGTAGATGGTGTTGGTCTCTGATGGGTTGGTTTAAGTCAGGTAAGGATAGGCTATTGGGTACTAACTTGGTTTAGGATGCCTTGGACAAAGGTTAAGTTAATTCAGGATCAGCTTCGTATGGCGCAGTCTAGATAGAAGAGCCATGCCAATCGAAAGGTTCGTGATATTGCTTACATAGTGGGAGAGAAGGTATTACTCAGAGCTTCACCCATGAAGGGTTTTATGAGGTTCGATAAGAAGGGAAAGTTGAGCCCTCGGTATATTGGGCCTTTTGAGGTGCTTGAGAGGATTGGAGAGGTGGTTTACAGGCTTGTATTGCCTCCTAGTCTATCGAGTGTTCACCCAGTGTTTCATGTTTCCATGCTCCAGAAGTATGTCGACGATCCGTCTTATGTTTTGAATTTCACCAGGGTTCAGTTGGATGGTGATTTGACTTATGACGTGGAGCCGGTGTCCATTTTGGATTGGCAGGTTCGAAAGTTGAGGTCAAAGAACATAGTTTTAGTGAAGGTGCAGTGGAGAGGTCATCCAGTCGAGGAGGCTCCTTGGGATACCAAGCGGGAGATGCAGAGTAGATATCCATACCTATTTGAGACTCCAGTTATGATTCTAGACTTCTTTGAGGACAAATATTTGTTTAAGAGGGAAAGGATGTAACGATACGGCCAGTCATTTTGAGTGATGTAGCCACATTTCCCTATTTACTGCTTATTATGTGCTCAATTGTTGTTATGTAACTTGCCGGGGTGGTTTGGTTTGGTTCTGGAGATGTTTCGGATTGAATTGGGACACTTAGTCTCAATGTTGAAAGCCTAATTGAAAGAGTTGACCGGATGTTAGCTTATGTGTAAATGGCTCCGGAATGACATTTTGACAATTTTGATAGCTCTGTAGGGTGATTTTGGAGTTAGGAGTGTGCCCGGATAGTGATGTGGAGGTCCATAGCTGATTTTGGCTTGAAATGGCAAAAGTTGGAAAATAAGAAGTTTTGAGAGTTATGAAGTTTGATCGAGAGTTGACTTTGCAGTTACCAGGCTTATCTTTTGATTCCAGAAATTTGAATAGGTCTGTTGTGTCATTTATGACTTGTGTGCAAAATTTAAGGTCAATCGGAGTTGATTTGCTAGGTTTCGGCGTCGAATGTAGAAGTTAGAAGTTCATAAGTTCATTAGGCTTGAATCGATACATGATTCATGGTTTTAGTGTTGTTTGATGTGTTTTGATGCTTCAATCAAGTTTGTATGATGTGTTGGGACTTGTTGGTATGTTTGGTTGAGCTCCTGGGGGCCTCGAGTGTGATTCGGATCATGTTCGGCGCATTTTAAACCTTGGAAGATTTCTGATTTTGCTGGTGCTGGTTTTCTTGTATACGATCGCAAGAGGAGGATTGCGTTCGCGAAGTGTTGTTGTGGCAGCTGGTAATTTTTGTTTGATGCGTTCACAAGCTAGGGTCTGCGATCGCATATGTTGGAGAGTCAGTGAATCGTGAACGTGTGGGTTAAGTCGCGTTTGCAAAGAGGAAAGGAAAAAAGCTTGGGTCATGCGCTTTGTTCTTTGCGATCACGTGAAGAGCGATCGCGTGAAGAGGGTTGTGATAGAGTAGGTCTGTTTTTTGTGAGTTGCTTTCACATAGGGTTATCCGTGTTTGCGTAGAGTAATATTTTGGCAGCTTGGATTTTGTTCTTCGCGATCGCGAAGCGTTTCCCGCAATCGCGAAGAAGAGTCTTCTAGGCGGAATATAAGTTTCAACAAAGTGGGTTTGAGTTATATTCCACAATTTGATTTTGAGAACTCGAATTGAGGCGATTTAGGGAGAGATTTTCAAGGGAGTGGTGGGAGTAAGTGATTCTAACTTGAATTTGGTAAAATTACATGAATATATCATTGTTTTCATTATTTAATGGGTTGAAAAATTGGGGAAAATTATCAAAACTTCCTAGGCTTCAATTTGAGGATTTGAAGGTCGAGTTGTGATCGGATTTGAGTAATTTTTGTATGGTGGGACTCGTGGTTGAAGGGATATTCGGATTTTGTAACTTTTGTTGGATTCCGAGACGTGAGCTCGGGTTGACTTTTTGACTTTTGTTAAAGAACATAGCTTTTTCATATGAAATTGATTCCAATAGCTTGTGTTGATTGTATCGAGTTGTTTGTGACTAGATTCGAGTCGTTCGGAGGTCGATTCGCGAGGCAAGGGCTTATTGGAGTATATATTTGCACGGTTTGAGGTAAGTAACACTTCTAAACTTAGCTTTGAGGGTATGAACCCCTGAATTACATATTATGTGGGTGGTGTTGAGGTGATGTACATGCTAGGTGACAGGTGTGTGGGCGTGCACCGTAGAAATTGTGATCCGGTCGATTCCGTGGTACTTTATAGTCATCAAACCTTGCAGACATTCATGTTATCTCTATGTGTTAGAGTAATTGAGCCTCAAATTCATGTTAGGCTACATGTTTATCCTATTGAGACCCACTGTGGTCATTCTGCTTTTGAATTATTTGCTTAGATGGTAATTTTGTACTCAGTCACATCCATCAATTGCATATCATATCTCAGTCTCTGTTACTATTTATTGTTGTGTTATATATCATTATTTGGGCTAATCTTCATGAGATATGTGTGGACTAGAGAGATTGATGACTGAGTTGGGGCCTGGGAGATGTGTTGTGAGTGAGGTTTGTGGATCGGGCTGCACGCCGCAGCAAGCCTTATGGCTTATATGTGGATCGGATTGCACGCCGCAGCAGGCCTTCTAGGATTTATCATTATGGGATCGGGATGCCTACCGCAGTAGGCTAGATTGGCTATTATTAGCGCTTGGGAAGGATCCGCCCCTCCGGAGTCTGACATAACAGCAGTGAGTGCAGGTACCATACAGTGCAGAGCGACTGAGTGTGATGAGCGAGAATGTCACGCCGCAAACCTGGGGAGGCGTGGCTGGCACCCGGTGCCTTGCTGGCCCGAGCGAACCACTGCGTAACTCTTTTTTTCTTCTAACAATCATGAACCAACATGGCCACAACTTGTAATGTATAACTATAAGTGGGCAAACACTGTATCAACAAACTATCGTTCTTAAAACACGAATCCATATGGGCTGTTAAGGCCTCAAACATACTATATAAAATGAACCTCTGTTTACAAAGCCTCTAAAATTATTTAACATCAAATGGGACAAGGTACCGGCCTGCCCACAAGTCTGTAGCAAAATTCTGACACGATGACTCATAGACTCGGCTGCACTCCGAATGAGGTGGAGTCTTATCGATCTTTCGCTGAATGCCAATCTCGTCTACTATGAGGGATCGTCAAACTAATTGTCCATACCTGCGGGCATGAAATGCAGCGTCCCCAACAAAAGGACTTCAGTACGAATAATGTACCGAGTATGTAAGGCATGTAAATCAATATATAAAGGACATGGAAGAAACATGGAGTACATAACTCAACCTGTAAGTCGGGATAACTTTGTAAATCATGAAATATTTATAGTATCATGCATATGTGTATGAATGTCATGTAATGCATAGGTCTGTACGTACATAACATCATAAAGCCTCTGAGGGCATCCCATCATATCATCTCAGCCACTGTGGGCAAAATCATCATCGTATACCAGTTGATCAGGTGTTGGTGCGTATATAACGCCATAACCTTTCCCATATTCCATATATATATATATATATATATATATATATATATATATATATATATGCGTATATAACGCCATAACATCATCACGCCTCTGAGAGCATCCCATCATATCATCTCTACCACTATGGGAAAATCATCAATGTATACCAGCTGATCAGGTGGTGGTACGTATATAACGCCATAACCTTTCCCATATCCCATATACATATATATATGCGTATATAACGTCATCTGGTCATTGGTCGATGTGCATGTATAAATGCAGAAATGCATATGAAACACGTTAATAAAATCTTTCGATACGTCATAAAACCATTATACTTCTGATTAATATCATGAAATAAATTTTATCAACTTACCCATTTTCTGAGACCCATGAATAAACGATAGAATAATATGACACATGGGGAATCAAGAATAAGCATCTCTATTAATTCTATTAATAGAGTCATTTATGGAAGTTGTGTATTTGCTCGTTTCATTCGTGTAGTATAGATCATGCCAAAAAGAAAAAATGGATAGCCTTAACATACGTGAGTCGATTCCCTTGACAATCCATCTAACACACGTTGATTGCGACAAAATACGTAACGACGGATCGAAGTAGCAAAAAATCCTTAAGACTCGTGTGAATCCTTACTTTTTGACTTTCTATAGCTACCAAAGCAACAAGAATACTACAGCAAATGCCAAACTTTGATGTTAGATTGAGCCCTGGCCTTGGACGCCATCCACTATAGCCCTTCTTGTCCTTTTTCATCGGTTCTTAATCGATGCAGTACACATGCACAAAAGTTAGGAGAAGCCAATTTAAAGAAAGTTTTTTTGCTCATACCTTTTGCAACGTATGAGCTTTCACCTCCTCTTAAGTTTATTATGTTTTTCCAATACTTTCAGTTGTATTATGTACTTTTGGTAATTTCCAGGCCCTTCATAGCAAGCTTAAATTCCTGGAAGTTGCGATCCCACTATTGTCCAAGTAAAGTTAAAGTTTAGCTTATTGGAATGTTTTCTAGCACCTAAGAAATCTTATACTTCAGAGTCTCTTACTTCATTCAAAAGGTGCAGCTCAAATTCTAAGAGTTTAACTCACTCACAAAATCATATTGACTTTTTCTACATACTTCAAATTGCACCATTAATAACCAAGGCATAAGACCTCTACCAGTAACTCGTTAATGCCAGGAAGTAAGATCAAGCTATCAATGGCTTCTTTAATAACTCCCCAAATTTTAAGAGTCTAATTGTATTTTATTTAAGATCCTAGAACTTAGGTGTCTTGAAATTGATATGAGTCATACATATGATTTATGGGGGTGTTGCCACGTGGGGTGGAGGAAATTTAATTTTTATGTTAATTAGGTAGTGTCTCGCTATCCGGTGATTAACCAGTTACCCGCATAATTAAGAATTGCCTCAAATTACTTAAAATTTAACTTATTTTTAATATAATTTATATAACTTACTATCATGGTCATGTGGTACTGTATAAAATAAATACATACACTATTATTTAAAATATCCATGTAACAATACATATATTTTCTCTACTTCTAATTTTTCTAATCTCATATAAAGAGTACAAATTTTCATACGTTTAATTCTTAAAATGGTAAAAAGATAACCTTCTTTTCTTGTGAGAAAATCTTTTATATATATATATATATATATATATATATATATATATATAGAGAGAGAGAGAGAGAGAGAGAGAGAGAAAATCTTATTTATAAACTTTCTTATATTATGTGCATAATTTACCATATCCGAAAGTAGTAATTGTCACAACTCCTTTTTCTACCCGAAAGGGGTATAGGGAAGTTTTTCCAATTAAAGTGACAATAATCAAAATAGGATCATTTATTCAAATTCAGAGTCGCCACTTGGGATAATTTATGGTGTCCCAAGTCATCGGTTTAAAATCCCGAATCGAGGAAGTTTGACTCTTATTTATGGTCTGCAAACACAGAAATCCGGGTAAGGAATTTTGTTAACTCGGGAGAAGATGTTAGGCATTCTCAGGTTCCGTGGTTTTAGCACTGTTGCTCAACTATTATTATTGGCCTAATTATCTGATTAATCACATGTTCAAAACCTATTGCATTTTATTCCTTCTACCGCTTTTATTATTTATGGAATTATTTTCTGGAATGAGGCACGATTGTTGTACACTTGTTTGTTTGGTACACATTGCAAATCGTGTCACGGGAACCGTACCCATGACCTACAACATGTTTGATTTATTAACATTATTAGAAGTTTTGGCCGCGTCACATAAATGTACTCCCGGGATTTGAATATTATGCATCACATTACGGGAACCGTACCCATAGCTATAATAATTTTTATTATAGCGCGCCTGAAGCAAAGTACGAAAGTTCATGAATATTAACGGCCTAAGTATTCTCTTAGCATTTTAATTAATAAAAGCTAGAATAAAAGAAGTGATAAAACATTTTCAAACTCAATTCAATATACGTCATTTTTAACTTTTAGTCCAAACCCATGGACTAAAACCTTTCAAACATCCAAACAATTATCTAGTCTACTCAATTTTGTTAATTTAATTCTTTCATTATCAAGGTGTTAATTTTTAAAGCCTATCCTTTGATGAAGAAATGCGACAAAGAATCAAAAACTTTGTTTAGCTATTAAGCCCCTCTAATCACAGATTAAACTAACCAACATTCCAATAACAATTAACTAAACAAAATGGAGTGAACAAATATTACTAGGACATCCCCAAATCAGAGTAGCAAAATACAAACATGTTTGTGAAAGAAGTAGATGTAACATTTTATATTTGAATGACTTACAAAAGGCTGGCTCAATTGGAAATGAACAAATCCGAAAATGAGCAAGGACCAATGAGCGGAACCTTAGCTGGAATCGACGGACTCGAATGACAGATGACGAACTAACCGGTTTCTGGCAAAGCTCACCGGTAACAGAGGTGATATAGAAAAGACGAGAGAGCGAGAGGGACTTAGAGGGGTGAGGTAGTCTTCCTATTTTCTTCTTCTTCTTATCCGTTTTTCCGCTAGGTCAACTGGAGTTTGTTGTAACGGCAGAATGGAGAGGTAATTACAGTGTTAGGGGGTTTGGTTGAAGAATATGATCGTTAATGGCTTGGTGGTGTGTAACGGCTATTCAAGGTTGTTGATCTCGCTGGTTTGTTTTTTTATTTTTTGTTAAAATGATGAAGAATGGCTTCTATGGAGGAGTTCTTTTTTTGTGTAGCTGCTACTTCATTTTCTTTCTGCAACTGCTAGGTCTAGCTCTAGGTTTTTTGTGTAAGGAACATGAAGGAGAAGGTAGTTGAAGGTTAGAGATGATAGGCGTTAGTTTTTTTTATGAAGAAGATGATGGTTGTCTTGTGTATTCACCATCAGAAACGGCTGCTCCCTCTTGCTAGGGTCCTGTTGGGTTAAGTCTTCATGAAGAAGATGATAGAAAATCGCCGATGGTGGGGTCCCTTTTTTTGTTCTCTGCGGCTGATTAGAAGAAGAAAGGGTGTGGTCTTTTTATGGGTTAGGTCTAGGTTATTATGTGGGTTTAAGTGTATTGGACTCAGGGAATGAGCTAGAAACTTGGGCCTTTATGACTAGATTTTCTTAAAATTAGCCTAATTAACTAAAATCTATCCATCCAACATCAAGTCTTGCCTAATAAATAAAAAACAAAGATAGAATTATTACCAAAAATATTAATTGGCCCTACTTAAGTAAAAAATAATTATTAAAATAAAAATAACCATTAAAACAAAATTATTTTTGGTATTTTCAAATATCATATTAAAATAAAAATAAGGTACTATTCTCCAGGCGGGTTTCTGCTGTCTTTGACTTGAATCTTGAAAGTTGAAAGTTGACCCTGTTCTTCAGGCGGGATCTTCCTGATGCCTCTGACTTGAATCTTGAAAATTGAAAATTGACTCATGTTCTTCAGGTGGGCTCCTGATGCCTCTCTGACTTAAAATTTGAAATAAATTCCCTTGTTTTTCAGGTGGGCGCCTGTAACTTAAACTTGAAATGAATTCCCTTGTTTTCCAGGTGGATGCCTGATGCTTCAACTTGGAATGAATTCCCTTGTTTTCCAGGTGGGCGCCTGATGCTTCAACTTTGAGATGAATTCCCTTGTTCTCCAGGTGGGCGCCTGATGCTTAAACCTTGAAATGAATTCCCTTGTCTTCCAGGTGGGCGCCTGATGCTTCAACTTGAAATGAATTCCCTTGTTTTCCAGGTGGGCGCCTGATGCTTCAACTTGAAATGAATTCCCTTGTTTTCCTGGTGGGCACCTGATGCTTCAACTTTGAGATGAATTCCCTTGTTCTCCAGGTGGGCACCTGATGCTTGAACCTTGAAATTAATTCCCTTGTTTTCCAGGTGGGAGCCTGATGCTTCAACTTGAAATGAATTCCCTTGTTTTCTAGGTGGGCGCCTGATGCTTCAACTTGAAATGAATTCCCTTGTTTTCCAAGTGGGCGTCCAATGCTTCAACTTGAAATGAATTCCCTTGTTACCAGGTGGGCGCCTAATGCCTCAACTTGAAATGAATTCCCTTATTTTCCAGGTGGGCGCCAGATGCCAAAACTTGAAATGTATTCCCTTGTTCTCCAGGTGGGCGCCTGATGCCAAAACTTGAAATGTATTCCCTTGTTCTCCAGGTGGGCGCTTGCCATTACAACAAAACAGACAAAACAAAAGAAACTTTTCTGCCCCAGTTTGGTCCCGGGAACATCTGTGGGTGTTAATCTAATCCTGTTATCCAAAAGAGCTCTAAGAATTTAAAAGTTAAATCTCATTATCCAGGAGGGCCCTGAAAATTAAAATTAAATTTCATCTTAAGAGTGAAAACCTGAAAGCTAAATTCTATTTCCTAAAGGTAAAACTTACGCTAAATCTTATTATCTATGAGTGTCCAAAAAACTTAAAATTAAATCTCATTATCCATGAGGGTCCTGACAACTTAAAACTAAATCCCATTATCCAGGAGGGTCCTGACAACTTAAAATTAAATCCCATTATCCAAGAGGGTACTGAAAACTTGAACTTAAATCCCATTATCCAGGAGAACCCTGCAAACCTGAAACTAAATCCCATTATCCAAGAGGGTCCTGAACACTTAAAACTAAATCCCATTATCTAGGAGGGTCCTGAACACTTAAAACTAAATCCTATTATCCAGGAGGGTCCTGAAAAGCCGAGAATGAACTTACCTAAGCCATGCTCTCTTCCTGGAGGATCTCTTCAGAACGAACATAATTCCTTGCTCCTGAACCATGCTTTCCTCATGTAAGGTTCCTGCATATCGAACAAATTTTCTTTTACCTTCTCAAACCGCCTTTGTGCTGACAAAATTTGGGCACGACACTTGAAAAATTCAAGCTTTCAAGTTTTGATTTGGACATAGTCTTCATCCGTGTTTCAAACAAAGAAAAACTTGTGAGTTTAAACATGGTGGTTGGTTTGTGGCCTTGACTTTGAGGGTGATTGTTCCTTCACTTCCCATGATAACTTTGATTTCAACTCGAAAAACCTTGCTTGTTTATTGACTAACCACTTTCTCTGTCACCCTTATTACAGAAAATACCTTTGATCTGTTCAAACCCAATACACTTTATCTGTTGCATTGTGCTCATGAATTGACATATACCAAACCTTTGTATTTCATATGAATCCTAAAGCAACTCAATTGCCACCCACTCAGTGTGAATACTGTTCTTTCTCGACTTGTGCCACTTTGATGTGCTATCCCGATTACATTTTATGCAATTGGAAAGCTGGTAGCAAATTTTGATCTCATTTCTCGCTTGTTCTGACAAAACAGACTCAAGAAGAGGAAGTAAACACAACAAAAGGAACAGAGTAAGGGACAATGGAAAGAGATGATACCTAACAAGAAAATTACAAAGTAGAAACTTATCAAATGTGGATACCAAATCTAATGACCATGACATGCACCTTTGGATTAAGTGGCCTAATCTGTCAAGCAAGTCTAATGTTCAACTATTGTTGTACCTCTGAGTCGTGAAACTAGGCTTCAATGCTCCGATTATCCTATCTAATTCACGGTCCTTATTTGACTTGTAGTGCCCAAAGGGTTTTCACCATCAAGCCTCTCCAATTTTGTTCTTTCTCTCAACTTACCATCGCCTTATGGTGCCTGTGAAGATTTTTACCGATAAGACTCGCTCATTTTGCTCTTTTCTTCTTTTTTTCCTCTGATTCCGCAGATGACAAGGTATTAACCATGACAGAAATATCATATGCTCCTAGCATGTCTGACTCGGCACTCTCAAAGATTATTTGGGAGGTCTTTTGGACTGTAATTGTCACGCCCCAAAAACCGAAGAGCGCGACCGACGCTCAACTGAGTAAACCCGACTGAGCAAGCCTATTACGTTTCATTCTACCAAAACTAATTCATTAATAAAGAGGATATGAACTCCATTATCATATTTTTGTAAATATTTCATTAACAACTTCAATTTTGTTTTCATTAGCCATTTCAACCATAATATCCAAAATATGACAATTTTTATAGGTGTGAAGGAAAACATATTTGCCGAATACCTATATTTCTAATTTAATTTCCGATACCAAACACCACCCATAACCTGTCTACGAAGTATCTAAATACAACCGAAGAGTAATATGGAAATGTTGGCAACAAGGCTCCGGCTATACCTCAAAATACAAAGTACATGATAAACAACTGTACAGGACCCCGAAATAAAGTAGGGCTCACCAAGTCAGCTGAAAGGAAGATGCGTCACTAGTTGCGACCAATACTGCCTGTTATGGAACCACCTACATCTATTTAAAGACGTAGCGCCCCCGACAAAAGGGATGTTAGTATCGTCGAATAGCACTAGTATGTATAACTAAACACCATCTCATTAGAAAAAATAGCCATACAAGAATAAAGAAATCATAAGGTTAACGAAGCTTTAAACAATCACCACATCAACAAATACAAATAAAGGATCACATAGATTTCACACTATTTCCATAGCTTTAAGTTGGGACATTTAATATTGTTACATCATCATTCACAATACCACCTCTTTCTTGCAGGGAGTCCGATCACAAACCGATCGGCTAGGTTGCCTCATTTGAGACATGTACCACAGTCACAATTTTATTCTCACTTTTTGGTTTCAATATCAACAAAATACCACCATGTGTGTAGCATAGCGTCCGATCACGGCCCGATCAGCTAGGCCATCTTACCAAGACGTTATTCCTTTTCTATCCATCATCTCATTTCAATCATTATTTCACATATATCAGTTCATAGGCACTTGGGGCCACAATTATCACATCATACTTGACACTAGGCCATATTTCATAATTCGAGCTCTTTTCCCCCACATTTCATATCAATATCAATTTCAACAACAAGCCATTCAATCCAAGATGTCAAGTACACATGAGAGGAATCATGAATCATGGGCATATACAATATTTCGGAAATCATACACCTCAAGTTCATTAGCAATGGAACTTTAAACACAAACGATTCTTCCAAAAAGGAGGGGACACACCAAACCACAATAGAAACACACATCAAAGTCATAGACAAGCAATTACACCAATTATTCTTGAATTACTCTTTTCCAATCACGACAATATACAATTTCAACATCGGAGCATGTAACAACTTAGATCACATTGGATGTACTTATAAGGTAAAATATTATCTCGAACAGCCACTTATGGGCATAAATTATGTAGAAAGCCTTTAGGACACTTTATTATTGAAGTCATTTATGGAAAGTAGAGTCAAGGCTCATTTCATAATCTATTTCATATTTTCTCATGTCATAGGCATCACCAGGCACAATTATAACTCAAGTTCTCGGCACGTTGGCCACACTCTATTTCCCAAGTTCATTTGATTTATTTCAAACATCTTTATACATAGAGGATTTCATATAGTTTGGCATAACAATCTCAATTTAAACTTGACTTGGAATCTAGACATTTTAGCACATAGATCACATTCTTCACATATCCTCAATTTACCAAAAATAGCATATTGAACACATTGAGATACACCTTTCACATATATTCTTGCAACATCATTTCACTTGAAATAACAAGTACTACATTTATAAATTTTTCAAACTTACACATTTATATGGACGCCATGGGAGCTCAATTTATAAGAAAATGGTGTTTTAGCCATACACACCTTGTTTAAGCTTTCCTCAAGTTTATACAATCCACCAACACCTCTAGTAATAATAATCTATAAGGAGATAGCGGGAATCGGTTAATAATTAGGAAGATTACCCATGGTGTAACTCTCTTAGGAATTTCATCAAATACCTAACATGTGAAGTAGTCTACAAGGTCTGAAAATGAAAATTCCTTCTTCCCTCAACCAATTTTAATAGGAACTACCCAAATTAGTTCTTTAATATCACATGCTGCAACGTAGTGCCACATGCATGGCCTATTGCTAATCCCAACATATTTGAACACTTAACTTCTAGCATGAAATCTTGAAAGAAGGACTTACCCGGATGGAGGACAATCAAGTGGTTATCTTCCTTGATTCTTGAAAACTTGAGAAAGATTTGGGTAATTATGAAGCTAGGCTCATTCTTTCTCTCTCTATATTCTATCAACTCTATCTAAAATCAGTAGAAAAATGACCCCAAATGAAGCCCCTAAGCCTATTTATCAAAATAGGGTCAGGTTATAAAAATAGAATAAATAAGCCTCCGAAATCAGGTTTGCGGTCGCATAATGGACAACAAAATAGGAATGTGGGTCACAAAATGCATTGTGGAACTGGTGCCCAGAAATGGGCTACACTGGACAGGTCTGCGACCATTTTGCGGTCGCATAACCACTTCTGCAATCGCAAAATTGGCCGCAGAATGGGATTTTGCCAGCTTTTGGTAATTTGGTCATAACTTTTTGTAGGAGTGTCCAAATGATGAAAAGTTTGAAGATATAAAAGCTACACTCAAAGACCTTTCAAATGATAGGTTGTTCATCACATAAAACCTTATATATATTTAGATATGCTCGTTCAAAGTGTGGACTTATGCAAACTTTTTTGAAATTTTAGCCTATTATGAATTTTTCCGATTTGACTTAGACTTAGGCCCCTCCTTGGACCCCACATTACTTATTATATGACGTATACACTAATTCACCATGTCTAATTGATTCACATCATGTTAATAGCACATAAAATATTATAATTAGCCTACATGGCACCACGAAATCCTAAATTACTTAGCGAGATTTTCCAGGGCCTTACATTCTCCCCTGCTTAGGATCATTTGTCCTCGAATGAGGTGTAGAGTCCTCCCTAAATGCTTAACATAATATATATCTTTTCTCACCTACCTCAAGTCCCTAAATTTTGACTAACTCCTAAATTTTTCAGAAATTTCGGTAGAGTCTCTTTTGTAACTAGGCCTATCCACCTACCAAAGAACCACCAAAACCATCCTAAAAACACATCCACAACTCGACAAAGCACCATAATGTATATATCAATAATACGAACCTTAGCATTACAAGCACTACATTATCATAATGATACCTGGACATGGGCTGGACATTTTTAAATCATAACACCTAGAAGGTACTTTTCAAATCAAAACCAACTGCTATACAATCAAGAGAAAATATTTTATTTCCACAACACTCTCGGCCTTCAATGTGGCCTCTTATACTTGCAGACTTCGCTGGAACATATTCAGGGAAACAATCTCCACCCCCAACCTTACCTAACAAGGATGACAAATAGATACCCTTCATAGGCCAACTATCCATTACCTCTACCTTTAGTAATTTACACTGAAATGGTACACAAAGGATCTCCAACTACCTTCTTAGACATAGACATATGAAAACGTAAAATATATAGGGAACAACTATGGGGAAACTTTATACTCCTAGTGCGTCCTAATGTGATATACACTTATCCAACCTTCATTATCAACTCACATAACATCTTCAGGGGAAAATATTGAGAATAACCTGTTCACCCTCCTAAATTCCAAATCTCTACGCGAACACCCACACTAAACCTTTGATGACCTTCAACGATTACACTAAGATGTGCTATCCTAAACTGACAATAAAAATTACCTATCGAATATATGTGATCACACGGGGACGCTCCCTCTTTGACATGTTTGAGCCTTAAATACCCAATAGATTTAATACAATAAGGAGCAATGGAGTTCAAGATCGGGCTGGAATTATTCAGGGATCCATTAATGTGCTGAGTAGAGTATTTCACGAGGTTATATGCTAAGAGATATGAAGATTACTACTAACAATACTGACATGGCTAATCATTGTGACGACATCAATTATTAGACAAATGTGGCATAGGGGTAACTAGTACATTGGCAATATGAATCATTAAGGAGGAATATTCAAGTACATGACCTAGTCGTCTCCTAGAGTGTAGGGAAAAATAGTTTATCAAGAATGAGAATACTATGGCACCTTGAATGCGATATGGGATTCAAAATACATGAAGTTGAATTACACTCTTAAGGTTAACTGACACAAGAAATCTATGCCACAAGCCCATGAGGATGAAAAGAAGTTTAACACTTATTGAATTATCATATTTCAAACAGCTTAACCCTTCCTGATAATTGATCATATATGAGAGAACAAAAGATGCGACAACTTGTCTTCCAAATCAATATGCTTATGATATGTGCAAAAATCTGAAGGCATCTAATCTCAACCTTTCACGAGTGAAACCACATAGCTAGGATATCTTAATATTGGGATGAAATCATGTATTGGTTAGAGTGGTTCTAATGGTTATCATAATGCTTCGGGGAGAAAGGAAAACAAAATTCCTATCCACCTAGGGAGGTGGAATACCAAGGGTAGCAAAACTCCCCGCACATGACAATGACATAGTCAATGATTCTAGAAGTCGAGTGTGTGAAGACAACCGAACCCAATGAGACAGCATAAAATAATCATGAAAGGTTTGCAGATTTTCATGATGAGTCCTCCATGGATTTGGACTTGAGAAATACCCAGATGCTAATGAAAGACAGGAAAACATAAGAAGTAGGCTTTGTTCTATGATAACCCCCAAAGGTGCATTTGGTCTTGACGGAGAGCCTATTAAGGCTTCTTATGGGAAAGGAAGTGTTACAGTGACACATAGAAGGACACGTTCTCTCATAGTTATTGAACAAGTATTGGGAAACTAGCATAATGAATTCACCAACTAAGGAACACAAGTAACACATTGTGGAGGTATAAAGAGAAAATAATCATTTGTTATGAGCTGGACATGCTTCTGCCATACTAACTTCCAAATTGTAATACAAGACTATATCATGGGTGACCACAATACTAGGAACAAAGTGAGCTACATACTGCGGGATGTCCTAAGTGGACATGAAAGTTATTCTAAGATGGAGACACAAGATCTTCCTATGACGGAGATGTGAGGAACTCAATTTTCAGAGAGACTTTAGCCACACGGTGACCATTTAGATTGACTTGAACTCATATGATAGGTGCTGATGTATGCTCTTATGTTACTAGATAGTGAGAAGGTTTCGTGATGATACTCGAAAGAGAGTAGAGTGACTATTCAAACCATAGAAGCCATATACACCAATGAGTAAAAGAGTGAATCGAGAAGTATCACAACACTGCGATGCTTTACATGGAACTCGACACCACATAGGTAAACTTTACGATGGTACATGCATAGGCACAATGAGCAGATGTTGTCCATTTAAATAAAAAGATCCTGAAAAAAATTATCAGATATAGTCCTTTGTTTAGAATTTAGGAAAGAAAGTGGGAAGTATTAATAGTGTTATAACTCAATTCAAGTACATAATTATAGAACTTAATTCCACAAGAGTATGTAACTAAGAGAATTTGTGATAGAGTGCATTCACGAATAATACGTCTTGTTTAAGGAGTAGGTACATGCAATGTTTTGTGACTTAACATCTTATTATGACCATGTTCATGAGAACTCTTTAATATGGGTGCACATATACAAAAAGGAAACTGTGGCGTTCATAATAATATATCAAGGAGTGACTTACTGGTAACTTTAGATTGGTGGGGCAGTGCCTTAACTGATGCACCCTGACTCCGCACCTGTAACATACATTGGTAACATACTGATATACTACATGATCCTGTGGTGCAATATGATGACCCAAAAGGTCATCACCTTTTTAAAAAGAGAATTCTGCATTTTGAGGCCTTCAAAACCTCTTTTGGCATCACCCCAATTTGTGTGCGCAGTCCGGGTGCGTAGCCGGAAAGCTAATATGTGAAAGTCTGTGAAAAATGGTAAATTTTGATTATAAAATGAATTAAGTTGACTTCGGTCAACATTTTGAGTAAACAGATCTGAACCCATGATTTGACGGTCCTGAAGGGTCCGTAGGAAAATATGGGACTTGGGCGTATGCCCGGAATCGAATTGCGAGGTCCCAATCCCGAGAAATGAATTTTTAAAGAAAATTGTTTTCTGAAATTATTTATTAGATTTGGAAATAAATTGTGATTATAACTCAATGGTATCGGGCCCGTATTTTAGTTTCGACGCTCGGTACAAGTTTTATATGCGATTTAAGATAAGGTTGTGAAATTTGGTAAGAAATGGACTTAAAACTACGTGAATCGGATCATTTTTGAGAAAATTGGAAATTTGAAGTTCTTAAGAAAATTTCATGATTTTGATGCTAAATTCATAGTTGTTGATGTTATTTTAGTGATTTGAATGCATGAGCAAGTCAGTATGATATTTTAATGTTGGTGTGCATGTTTGGTTTGGAGCTCCGAGGGCTCGGGTGAGTTTTAGATAGGCCACAGGGTGAATTTTTGGACTTGAGGATTGTAGACTTTCAGCTATTTTTGTGCAGGCCTGTAGGCTTCGCATTTGCGAAGCCTTGCTCGCAAATGTAACGTCTTGGTTGCAATTGCGAAAGCAGCCCAGGCCAGCCTATCCTCACAATTGTGAGGATTCTATCGCAAATGCGATCCCCTCCCTTAAAGCCAGACGTCGCAATTGTGACGCACCCTTCGCATTTTCCATCTCGCAAATGCAAGAAACCCCTTCGCAATTCCCAACATAGCATAGGTCGGGGTTCACAATCACTTCCCATACCTGCGACCTGCAACTTTTATACTTAGCCGAAAATCAACCATTTTTCACATCTTTTCAAAACACAAACTCCCTAGAGTGATTTTTCAAGAGCAACTCTTCTTCCAAATCGATTTTAAGTCAATTTTAACTCATTTCCTTCAATAATTAACATCTTTTAACATGATTTCAACTCAAAATCAATGATTTTCATGGGGGAAATTAGGTATTTTGGTTAGAACCTAGGTTTTTCAAAAATTGGGGATTTGGACCTCGATTTGAGGTTCGATTTTAAAAAAAATTATATATTTGGGTTCATGAGGGAATGGGTAATCGGGTTTGGGTTCGAACCTCAGGTTTTGATCATGTGGGCCCAGGGGCGATTTTTGACTTTTTGGGTAAAACTTTGGAAAACTCATGTTCATGCATTGGGGCTGATTCATTTAGCGTGTATTGATGTAATTAAGTAACTTGTGGCTAGATTCGAGCGAATTGGTGGTGGAATCAAGGGGTAAAGCGATAATTGAGACGTGAATTGTGCTCGTGGCATCGAGGTAAGTGTTTGGTCTAACCTTAGCTTGAGGGATTAGGAGTTGTCCTATTTGCTACTTGCTTCTTGTTGAGTATGACGTATAGACATGGTGACTAGTATCTATACGTTGGTGTCGAGCATGACCATGAGTCTTAAATTCTGATTTATTGTGTTCTTGAATAATACTACGGATGCTTAAGTTGATGATTCTCTATATTGAGCAAGGATTATGGTTATTCTCGTGGAAATTACTTATGACTGAGTATTGGTGTTAGCTAAGGTAGTTAGGTGTTGGAAAAAGTTTGGTTATAGTTGTTTCTCCCTTGTCGGGACGTAGTTACTCATACTATTGATTCCTTTGTCGGGATAGTGTAGTTCTTTATTGATCCCTTGTCGGGACTCTTGTTATGATTGTTGTTGATTGTATATGTAGATCGGGTTGCACACCGCAACAATATTATATGTGGATCGGGTTGCACGCCGCAACAATGATATAATGGGATCGGGATGCACGCCGTAACGGTGTTGTTATATATTGGGATCGGGTTGCACACCGTAACAGTGTTGTTATATAATGGGATCGGGTTGCACTCTGAAACAGTGTTATTATATATTGGGATCGGATTGCGCGCCACAACAATTGCTAATACAAAGTGTTGATAGATTGGATACAAATTTCTTATTGTTTTGCCGTGAATTCTAATTTGTACTTATGTCGTTACTCTTGATTTACTGTTGATATTGATACACCCCCGCAACACGTACCCCTCTCCCATCTTTACTTGTTTATTCCTATTGTATTTTCCGCTGTATATTATATAACTACACAGGTTCATTTGGTAGTCTGGTCCTAGCCTCGTCACTACTTCGCCGAGTTTAGGCTAGGCACTCACCAGCACATAGGGTCGGTTGTGCTGATACTACACTCTACACTATGTGCAGATCTCGGAGCAGCTCTTGGACCATAGCATTTGGGTGGCTACCTTCAGTCCACACGGAGATCCAAGGTAGACCTACAGGCGTCCGCAGGCCCTGGCGTCTCCTCTATCCTTTATTTCCTGTTTCATTTTTTTGATTCGGAAACAGTGTATCTTTATTTTTAGACTTTGTATTTAGCACTCTTAGATCGTCTGTGGTATTATGACACCAGTTCTGGGTGATTAAGGCTTAAAGAGTTGTATTAGATTCATATTTCAGATATTTTACTAAATTTCTTCTGCTTAATGAAATTTCTGTTATTTTTCACATTATTGCTTTATAAATGCTAAAAGGGTATAAAAATGGATAAAGGTAATCTGTTCAATAATTGGATTGCCTAGCTCACATTAGTAGGCGCTATCACGACTCCCAAAGGTGGGAAATCCGGATCGTGATAAGTTGGTATCAAAGCTCTAGGTTACATGGGTTTCACAGTTCACAGACAAGCTTAGAAGAGTCTGAGGGATCGGTACAGAAATGTCTATATTTATCCCCCAGAGTCTACAGAGTTAGGAAAAACTTCATATTTATTCTCTCCTATTTTGCGGTTTGGTTTCTCAATGCTAATTGAATATCTACTTTGTTCTTTCGCAGATGGCGAGAACACGCACTTCCTCATCCACTGACCATCAGCTCGAGCCCCTAGCAGCAGCTCCCACGAGGGGTAGAGGATGAGGCCGAGGTCGTGCTAGAGGCCGAGGCAGGGTAGAGCTCAGCCTAGAGCAGTATCACCAGCGGCGAAGCCTCAGGTTAACTTTGCTGATGAGGTTTCGGCCTATTCTGGTGGGCCCAGATTAGCTCCCAGAGGGGTTTATTGCTACTCTCATACTCCAGGATGCTCTGGTCCATCTCGTCGGCCTTATGGAGAGTGTCACCCGGGCAGGCTTGCTTCTTATAGCACCAGCCATCTCTCAGGCTGGAGGAGGAGCCCAGACTTCTACTACTTGCACTCCGGAGCAGGTAGCTTCCCAGTTTTAGACTCCAGCAGTTCAGCCAGTTGGATCAGTTCAGCCGGGTGTGGTAGCTTAGACCGGTGATGGAGCAGCTATATCTGCCGATGCTTTGTGGAGATTGGATAGGTTCACCAAGCTCTTCACTACTACTTTCAGTGGTGCATCTTCTGAGGATCCCTAGATTTATCTAGATAGCTGTCATGAGGTTCTCAGGAGCATGGGGATAGTTGAGACCAATGGGGTCGATTTTTCTACTTTTCGTTTGTCTGGATCCGCCAAGACTTGGTGGAGAGACTATTGTTTGGCTAGACTAGCCGGATCACCAGTCTTGACTTGGGAGCAATTTACTCAGCTATTTCTGGAGAAGTTTCTCCTTATCACTCATAGAGAGGCCTATCAGAGGCAGTTTTAGAGTCTCCAGCAGGGTTCTATGATTGTTACCCAGTATGAGACCAGATTCATCGACTTGGCTCGTCATGCTCTTATCATACCTCCCACCGAGAGAGAGAGGGAGAGAGAGAGAGGGTGAGGAGGTTCATTGATGGACTTATTCAGCCGATTCGTCTTCAGATGGCTAGGGAGGATGGGAGTGAGATATCTTTCCAGGAGGCGGCCAATGTGGCCCGAAGACTTGAGATGGTTCTATTACAGGGAGGTGGTCATGGGTCAGACAAGAAGCCCCGTCATTCAGGAAGATTTAGTGGTGCCTCATCTGGAGGAAGGGATTCGTATGGTAGAGGTCATCCTCCTAGGCCCTTTCAGTCAGCATTTCAGGTATCTCACGGTGCTCTAGGTGGTCGTGGTTCTCATATGCAGTATTCTGATCAGCAGCCCTACAATGCACCACCAGCTCCTATCAGTGCATCATCGCTCCAGAGTTTTCAGGGTGGTCACTCAGGTCACCAGGGTTAGTCTTAGTTTCCTCAGTCGCGGCATTCAGGTGGATGTTTTGAGTGCGGTGAGTATGGTCATATCAGGAGGGCTTGTCCGAGATTGGTAGGCACTCAGTCGCAGCAGCAGTGTTCCCGTGCTATGGTTCAGGTACCAGGTGTTCCACAGCCCGCCCAACTAGCTAGAGATGGGGGTAGAGGTGCTAGCGGTGGAGGTAGAGGTGTTAGAGGTAGAGCTCAGACCGCTAGGGGTGGAGGCCAACTAGCTGTAGGCCATCCCAGAGATGTAATCCCGGGTGGTGGGGCCCAGCCTCGATGTTATAGTCTTCCAACTAGGCCTGAGGCTGAGGCTTTCGATGCAGTTATCACAGGTACTGTTTTGGTTTGTGGCAGAGATGCTTCAATTTTATTTGATCTAGGGTCTACATACTCCTATGTGTCATCCTATTTTGCACCGTATCTGGTCATGCCTAGTGATGTCTTGAGTGTCCCTGTATATGTATCTACACCGGTGGGTGATTCTATTGTGGTAGATAGAGTCCATCGCTCTTGTATATTTTTGATTGGGGGTCTTGAGACTCTTGTAGATTTGTTGCTTCTGGACATGGTTGATTTCGATGTCATATTAGGGATGGACTGGTTATCACCTTAACATGCTATCTTGGACTGTCATGCCAAGACTATGACCTTAGCCTTGCCGGGTTTACCTCGTTTGGAGTGGACAGGGACTCCTGGTCATTCTACATGTAGTGTCATATCTTATGTGAAGGCTCGGCATATGGTCGAGAAGGGGAGTTTGGCCTATTTGGCATATGTTCGTGATTCTAGTGCTGAGGTTCCTCCTATTGATTCTGTGCCGGTTATTCGTGAGTTCCCTGAGGTATTTCCTTCAGACCTGTCGGGTATGCCACCCGATAGGGATATTGACTTTTTCATTGATTTGGCTCTGGGAACTCAGCCCATTTCTATCCTGCCGTATCGTATAGCCCTGCCTGAGTTGAAAGAGTTGAAGGAGTAGTTGTGAGACTTGCTCGAAAAGGGTTTCATTAGACCGAGTGTTTTGCCTTGGGGTGCGCCGGTGTTGTTTGTTAAGAAGGACAGATCAATGAGAATGTGTATTGATTACCGGCAGTTGAACAAGGTTACAATAAACAATAAGTATCTGTTGGCAGGATTGATGATTTGTTTGATCAGCTTTAGGGTGACAAGGTATTCTCGAAGATTGACTTGAGATCTGGCTACCATCAGTTGAGGATTAGGTCATCCGATGTCCCTAAGACAACTTTCCGCACTCGATATGGGCATTATGAGTTTGTGGTGATGTCATTCGGGTTGACAAATGCCCCAGCAACTTTTATGGATTTGATGAACCGAGTGTTCAGGCCTTACTTGGATTTGTTCATGATAGTCTTTATTGATGATATTTTGATCTATTCTCGTAGCCAGGATGAGCACGAGCAGCATCTTAGAGTGGTTCTTCAGACCTTGAGGGACAGTCAGTTGTATGTTAGGTTTTCGAAGTGTGAGTTCTGGTTGAGTTCAGTTGCATTTCTGGGTCATGTTGTATTAGCAGAGAGCATTTAGGTTGATCCGAAAAAGATTGAGGCAGTCAAGAACTAGCCTAGACCAGTATCAACTACGGAGATTTGGAGTTTCTTGGGATTGGCAGGCTACTACTATCGGTTCGTAGAGGGGTTTTCATCTATCACAGCCCCAATGACCAGGTTGACCCAGAAGGGTGCCTAGTTCATATGGTCGGATAAGTGCAAGGCGAGCTTTCAGAAGCTCACAACAGCTCTGACTACGGCACCGATGTTGGTTTTACCCACAAGTTCAAGGCCTTATACGGTTTATTGTGATGCATCTCGTATCGGACTTGGTGCGGTGTTGATGCAGGATGGCAAGGTCATTACCTATGCTTCGCGGCAGTTGAAGATTCATGAGAAGAACTATCCGGTTCATGATTAAGAGTTGGCATCCATTGTTCACGCGTTGAAGATTTGGAGGCATTATCTGTATGACGTGGCATGTGAGGTATTCATGGATCATAAGAGTCTGCAATATTTGTTCAAGCAGAAGGAGCTAAATTTGAGGCAGAGGAGGTGGTTGGAGAAATTAAAGGACTATGATATCACCATCTTATATCATCCAGGAAAGGCCAATGTGGTGGCCGACGCTTTGAGTAGGAAGTCATCCAGTATGAGCAGTCTTGCTTATATTCCGGTCGGTGAGAGGCCACTTGTTTTGGATGTACAGGCTTTGGCCAATCAGTTTGTAAGGTTGGATGTTTCTGAGCCCAGTCGTGTGTTAGCTTGCACAGTCGTTTGTTCTTCTTTATTGGAGCGTATCCGAGATTGGTAGTATGATGATTCCCATTTGTGTGTCCTTAGAGACACGATGTAGCACGGAGGTGCCAAGTAGGTTACTTTAGGTGATGATGGAGTTTTGAGATTGCAGGGTCAAATTTGTGTGCCTAATGTGGATGGGCTCCAAGAGTTGATTTTAGAGAAGGACCATAACTCTCGGTACTCTATTCATCCGAGCACCGCAAAGATGTATCAGGTTTTGCGGCAGCCCTACTGGTGGAGAAGAATGAAAAAGGACATTGTTGCATATGTGGATTGATGTTTGAACTGTCAGTAGGTTAAGTACAAGCATTAGAGGCCTGGTGGTTTATTCCAGAAGATTGAGATTCTTGAGGGGAAGTGGGAGCGGATCACTATGGACTTCGTTGTTGGACTCCAACGGACTCAGAGGAAGTTCGATGCAGTGTGGGTTATTGTTAATAGGCTGACTAAGTCAGCACATTTCATCCCTGTGGCAGTCTTCTATTCTTCTGAGAGGTTAGCTGAGATCTATATTTGGGAGATTGTTCGTCTTCATGGTGTGCCCGAGTCTATCATTTCGGACCGAGGTACGTAGTTTACCTCGCATTGGAGAGCAGTTCAGCGAGAATTGGGCATACGGGTTGAGTTGAGCATAGCGTTTTATCCTCAGACGGACGAGCAGTCCGAGTGGACCATTCAAATTTTAGTGGATATGCTCTGAGCTTGTGTCATTGACTTTGGAGGCTCGTGGGATCAGTTTTTACTTTTATCAGAGTTTGCCTACGACAACAGCTACCAATCGAGTATCTAGATGGCTCCTTATGAGGCTTTAATGGTAGGCAGTGTTGGTCTCCGGTTGGATGGTTTGAGCCGGGAGAGGCTCGGTTGTTGGGTACGGATCTGGTTCAGGATGGCTTGGACAAGGTCAGGATCATTTAGGATAGGCTTCGTACAGCTCAGTCCAGCAAAAGAGTTATGTGGACCGTAAGGTTCATGATTTGGCATTCATGGTCGATGAGCGGGTATTGCTTCGAATGTCGCCTATGAAGGACGTGATGAGATTTGGGAAGAAGGGCAAGCTTAGCCCTAGGTTCATTGGCCTTTTTGAGATTCTTGATCGAGTAGGAGATGTTGCTTATACACTTGCATTTCCACCGAGCTTATCAGCCGTGCATCTAGTGTTTCATGTGTCCATGCTTCGGAAATATCACGGTGATCCAACCCACGTGTTAGATTTCAGCACTATCTAGTTAGACAAGGACTTGTCTTATGAGGAGGAGTCGGTAGCTATTATAGACCAGCAGGTTCGTCAGTTGAGATCGAAGAGTTTTCCTTCTGTTCGTGTTTAGTGTAGAGGTCAGCCCGCTGAGGCATCGACCTGGGAGTCCGAGTCCGATATGTGGAGCCGTTATCCTCAACTTTTCCCCGACTTAAGTACTTCTTTCTTCTGTCAGTTCGACGACGAACGGTTGTTTTAGATGTGGAGGATGTGATGACCCAAAAGGTCATCACTTATTTTAAAAGAGAATTCTGTGTTTCGAGGCCTTAAAAACCTCTTTCGGCATCACCTTGATTTGCGTGCACAGTGCAGGCGTGTAGCCGGAAAGCTAATATGTGAAATTCTATGAAAAATGGTAAATTTTAATTATAAAATGAATTAAGTTGACTTCGGTCAACATTTTGGGTAAACGGACCCGGAGCCATGATTTGACGATCCCGAAGGGTCCGTAGGAAAATATGGGACTTGGGCGTATGCCCGGAATCGAATTCCGAGGTCCCAAGCCCGAGAAATGAAGTTTTAAAGAAAATTATTTTTTGAAATTATTTATGAGATTTGGAAATGAATTGTGATTAGAACTCGATTGTATCGGGCCCATATTTTAGTTCCAGTGCCCGGTACAGGTCTTATATGCGATTTAAGATAAGTCTGTGAAATTTGGTAAGAAAGGGACTTGGAACGACGTGAATCGGATCATTTTTGAGAAAATTGAAATTTTGAAGTTCTTAAGAAAAGTTCATGATTTTGATGCTAAATTCATAGTTGTTGATGTTATTTTAGTGATTTGAATGCACGAGCGAGTCTGTATGATGTTTTTAGGTTGGTGTGCATGTTTGGTTTAGAGCCCCGAGGGCTTGGATGAGTTTTGGATAGGCCACGGGGTGAATTTTTGGACTTGAGGATTGCAGACTTTCAGCTATTTCTGTGCAGGCCTGCAAGCTTCGTAAATTGTGAAGCCTGGCTTGCAAATGCAAGGGCTTGGTTGCAATTGCGAAAGCAGCCCAGGCCAGCCTATCCTCCCAATTGCGAGGATTCTATAGCAAATGTGATCCCCTCCCTTAAAGCCAGATGTCGCAATCGCGACGCACCCTTCGCATTTCCCATCTGGCAAATGCGAGAACCCCCTTCGCAGTTCCCAACATAGCAGAGGTCGGGGTTCGTAATTGCGAACCCCTCTTCGCATTTCCCATACCTGCGACCTGCAACTTTTATACTTAGTCGAAAATCAACCATTTTTCACATCTTTTCAAAACACAAACTCCCTAGGGCAATTTTTCAGGAACAACTCTCCATCTAAATCGATTGTAAGTCAATTTTAACTCATTTCCTTCAATTATTAACATCTTTTAACATGATTTCAACTCAAAATCAATGATTTTTACGGGGAAATTGGGTGTTTTGGGTAGAACCTAGGTTTTTCAAAAATTAGGGATTTGGACCTCGATTTGAGGTCCGATTTCAAAACTAATTATATATTTGGGTTTGTGGAGGAATGGGTAATCGGGTTTTGGTTCGAACCTCGGGTTTTGACCATGTAGGTCCAGGGGCGATTTTTGACTTTTTGGGTAAAACTTTGGAAAACTCATTTGCATGCATTGGGGTTGATTCATTTAGCATTTATTGATGTAATTAAGTAACTTGTGGCTAGATTCGAGTGAATTGGTGGTGGAATCAAGGGGTAAAGCGATAATTGAGACGTGAATTGTGTTCGTGGCATCGAGGTAAGTGTTTGGTCTAACGTTAGCTTGAGGGATTAGGAGTTGTGTCCTATTTGCTACTTGCTTCTTGTTGAGTACGACGTATAGGCATGGTGACGAGTATCTATATGTTGGTGTCTAGCATGACTGTGAGTCTTAAATTGTGATTTATTGTGTTCTTGAATAATACTGCGGATGCTTAAGTTGATGATTCTCTATATTGAGCAAGGATTATGGTTATTCTCGTGGAAATTACTTATGACTGAGTATTGGTGTTAGCTGAGGTAGTTAGGTGTTGGAACAAGTTTGGTTATAGTTGGTTTTCCCTTGTCGGGACGTAGTTACTCATACTGTCGATTCCCTTTCCGGGATAGTGTAGTTCTTTATTGATCCCTTGTCGGGACTCTTGTTATGATTGGTATTGATTGTATATGTGGATCAGGTTGCATGCCGCAACAATATTATATGTGGATCGGGTTGCACGCCGCAACAATATTTTATATGGATCAGGTTGCACGCCGCAACAATATTATATGTGGATCGGGTTGCACGCTATAACAATGATATAATGGATCGGGTTGCACGCCGCAACAGTGTTGTTATATATTGGGATCGGGTTGCATGCCGCAACAGAGTTGTTATATAATGGGATCGGGTTGCACGCCGCAATAGTGTTATTATATATTGGGATCGGGTTGCGCGCTGCAACAATTGCTGATACAAAGTGTTGATAGATTGGATAAAAGTTTCTTATTGTTTTGCCGTGAATTCTAAGTTGTACTTATGTCGTTACTCTTGATTTACTGTTGATATTGATACACCCCTACAGCATGTACCCCCCTCCCATCTTTACTTGTTTATTCCTGTTGTATTTCACAGGTTCATTTGGTAGTCTGGTCCTAGCCTCATCACTACTTCGTTGAGGTTAGGGTAGGCACTTACCAGCACATGGGGTCGGTTGTGCTAATACTACACTCTGCACTATGTGCAGATCCCGGAGCAACTCTTGGACCATAGAATTTGGATGGCTACCTTCAGTCCACGCGGAGATCCAAGGTAGACCTGCAAGCGTCCGCAGGCCCTGGCGTCTCCTCTATCCTTTATTTCCTATTTCATTTCTTTTATTCGGAAACAGTGTATCTTTATTTTCAGACTTTGTATTTAGCTCTCTTAGATCGTATGTGGTATTGTGACACCAGTTCTGGGTGATTAAGGCTTAAAGAGTTGTATTAGATTCATATTTCATATATTTTACTACATTTTTTCCGCTTAATGAAATTTCTGCTATTTTTTACATTATTGCTTTATAAATGCTAAAAGGGTATAAAAATGGATAAAGGTAATCTGTTCAATAATTAGCTTGCCTAGCTCACATTAATAGGTGTCATCAGGACTTCCGAGGGTGGGAAATATTGGTCGTGACATTAATAGGAACAAGGGTACTCCCTTTAGCAACAAGTTCTACCAATCCCTCCATGGCCCGATACATTCTCCTAACAAACTCTTGGGAAATCTCCCACGGATTCAATGGTGGGGTCATTCCCTCCTTACTGCTTCAAACTCTAGGATTATGGTATCAAGATTACTCATCTTAGGAATACGACATAGCGAGCAAATTAGCTCCCTATCTTGAGCTCTACTGCACGATCTGGAGTATCAAAGAAGGGTGAAATTCCTAAATGTCTGAATAGCCTCCAACTTGTAGATGTGGTCGACAACACACCGAAAAGAAGGACTCTACTAGACACGGCTGCGAGACATCCTAGGACACTTTAAAACCTTAGGCTCTGATACCAAGTTTATCATGCCCCAAAAACCGAAGAGCACGAACGGCGCACAACCGAGTAAACCCGACTGAGCAAGCCTGTTAAGTTTCATTCTACCCAAACTAATTCGTGAATAAAGAGGAGATGAACTCCATTAATCATAATTTTGTAAATATTTCATTAACAACTTCGATTTTGTTTTCATTAGCCATTTCAACCATAATATCCAAAATATGACACTTTTTATAGGTGTGAAGGAAAACATATTTGCCGAATACCTATATTTCCAATTTAATTTTCAATACAAACACCACCCACAACCTGTCTACGGAGCCTCTAAATACAACCGAAGAGTAATATGGAAATGTCGGCAACAAGGCTCCGGCTATACCTCAAAATACAGACTACATGATAAACAATGGTACAGGACCCCAAAATGAAGTGGGGCTCACCAAGTCAGCTGAAAGAAAGATGCGTCACTAGCTGCGACCAACTAAACACCATCTCATTAGAAAGAACAGCTATACAAGAATAAAGAAATCATAAGGATCAATGAAGTTTTAAACAATCACCACATCATCAAATAAAAATAAGGGATCATATAGCTTTCAAACAATTTTCATAGCTTTAAGTTGGGACATTTAATATTATTACATCATCATTCACAATACCACCGCTTTCTTGCGCGGAGTTCAATCATGACCCGATCGGTTAGGTTGCCTCATTTGAGACATGTACCACAGTCACAATTTCAGTCTCACTTTTTGGTTTCAATAATATCAGCACAATACCACCATGTGTGTAGCATAGCGTCCAATCACGGCCTGATCGGTTAGGCCGTCTTACCAAGACGTTATCCTTTTCCATCCATCATCTCATTTCCATCTTTATTTCACATATATTAGTTCATAGGCACTTAGGACTACAATTATCACATCATACTTGGCACTAGGCCACATTTCATAATTCGAGCTCTTTTCACCCATATTTCACATCAATATCAATTTCAACAACAAGCCATTCAATCCAAGATGTCAAGTACACATGAGAGGAATCATGAATCATGGGCATATACAATATATCGAAAACCATACACCTCAAGTTCATTAGCAATGGAACTTTAAACACAAAGGATTCTTCCAAAAAGGAGGGGACACACCAAACCACAATAGAAACACACATCAAAGTCATAAACAAGCAATTACACCAATTATTCTTGAATTACTCTTTTCCAATCACAACAATATACAATTTCAACATCGGAGCATGTAACAACTCGAATCATATTGGATGTACTTATAATCTCGAACAACCACTTATGGGCATAAATTGTGTACAAAGCCTTTAGGACACTTTATTATTGAAGTTATTTATGGAAAGTAGAGTCAAGGCTCATTTCATAATCTGTTTCATATTTTCTCATGTCATAGGCATCACCAGGCACAATTATAACTCAAGTTCTCGGCACGTTGGCCACACTCTATTTCCCAAGTTCATTTGATTTATTTCAAACATCTTTATACATAGAGGATTTCATATAGTTTGGCATAACAATCTCAATTTAAACTTGACTTGGAATCTAGACATTTTAGCACATAGTTCACATTCTTCACATATCCTCAATTTACCAAGAATAGCATATTGAACACATTGAGATACACCTTTCACATATATTCTTGCAACATCATTTCACTTGAAATAACAAGTACATCATTTATAAATTTTTCAAACTTACACATTTATATGGACGCCATGGGAGCTCAATTTCTAAGAAAAGGGTGTTTTAGCCATACATACCTTGTTTAAGCTTTCCTTAAGTTTCTACAATCCACCAACACCTCTAGAAATAACAATCTATAAGGAGATAGCGATAATCGATTAATAATTAGGAAGATTACCCATGGTGTAACTCTCTTAGGAATTTCATCAAACACCTAACATGTGAAGTAGTCTACAAGGTCTGAAAATGGAAATTCCTTCTTTCCTCAACCAATTTTAATAGGAAATACCCAAATTAGTTCTTTGATATCACATACTACAATTTAGTCCCACATGCATGGCCCATTTCTAATCCTAACAACATATTTGAACCCTTAACCTCTAGCATGAAATCTTGGAAGAAGGACTTACCCGGATGGAGGACAATCAAGTGGTTATGTTCCTTGATTCTTGAAAACTTGAGCAAGATCAGGGTGATTATAAAGCTAGGCTCCTTATTCCTCTCTCTATATGCCCTCAACTCTCTCTAAAAGCTGTAGAAAAATAACCCCAAATGAACCCCCTAAGCCTATTTGTCAAAATGTGGTCGGGTTATACAAATAGGAAAAATAAGCCTCTGAAATCTGTTCTGCGGTCGCATAATGGACCACAAAACTGGAATATGGGTCGCAAAATGCATCGTGGAACTGGTGCACATAAATGGGCTACACTGGGCAGGTTTGCGGTCATTTTGTGGTCGCATAACCACTTCTGCGATCGCAGAATTGGCAGCAGAATGGGATTTTGCCAACTTTTGGTAATTTGGTCATAACATTGTGTAGGAGTGTCCAAATGACAAACGGTTTGAAGTGTTAGAAACTAGACCCGAAGACCTTCATATGATAGATTGTTCATCACATAAAATCTTATATATATTTAGATATGCTTGTTCAAAGTGAGAACTTGTGCAAACTCATTTGGAATTTTAGCCTATTATAAATTTTTCCGATTTGACTTAGACTTAGGCCCCTCCTTGGAACCCATATTACTTATTATATGACGTATACACTAATTCAACATATCCAATTGATATGCATCATTTTAATAGCACATAAAATATTATAATTAACCTACATGGTACCACAAAATCCTAAATTACTTAGCGAGATATTTCGGGGCCTTACAGTAATATGGCTTTTGGAAAGAGTTAGAAAGAAAGGATATCATAAAGGATCAAAATAACTAAGACAAATGGGGTTGATTTATTTACAGCTTTTGGAGTCCATTCTAAAAACTTTGCCCCAATTTCTAAAACAAGAGAATTTGATTCTCTCTTTTTTCATTTTTGAGATGGAATTTCTAAGAAAGATTGTCCCACTCTCAGCTTCGTGAGATTATGAAATATTTTATTTGGTATGACTGAAGCGTAAGGTTGCCTACATATCTTATAGTGACTAGAATCAGGTCGAACGTAGTTTAAAGGGATGCTTTCTTTTTGTTGCTATTCTTCTTTTTTTCCTTTTTTTTCCTTTTTTTCTTTTTTTTCTTCTTTTTGTATTTTCTCTTTTGATTTTTTCCTTTTTTTTCCTATTTGAATTTTCTTTTAGAATGAACTTTCTAAAACAAACCTATGGGGACATGAATTTTTCTTTTCTTTTCTTTTTATGACTCTGACTTGATTCCAAAAGAGGGGAGGTCAATAAAATTAGCGCAGGCTCAAAAGGGATACCGAATGATATAAAGTATTTGGGTAGCTGAAAGAGGTTTTTCCAATCTCTGAAAATGCCAAGTACAATACCTGCAACTTGAGGATAAAAATATAAGATCATGCACAATATTTCTTTTGCAGTTTCGGCATTGATATCACTGATATGTCTTCCACTTTTTAGTGCCTCGTCAAGTACAAAACTCTCGTTGGGTGATTCCCCCTTCACAATGGATATCCTCCATCAATTCGGAGCAAACTCTCTTGACTTTATCTTGTAAATTGAGGTGCACTTGAACTCAAAACTGCTCGCTTCAAATTGTCTGGGATGCACTCTCCTTTAACGACTTCTTGTCATATTATTAACTTCCAAAATTATCTACCATAGTTTCACACATTTCGGGCTTTAAATAATCTCAAAAGGTCCAAATCTATGCTTATTTCCCTCAAATGTCCCTATCATTTTCAAAATTGTTTCATCGCTTCATGATTAAACTAACTTTTAAGACCAAACCTAGAATTATGTATGCATGTCATGTCACTAGAGCCAGCATGAAAAGAACTACAAAAGGAGAAGAGAACTAAACAAAAAATGACTAGATATAACAGAAAACAGAAAATTACATTAGACAGACCGTAAAAGGGTTTGAACAACGAAACAAGCAAAGTAAACTGGGGTTACAACTCTGGAACAAACCTAGATAACACTAAACAAGTTACTACGACTAAACGAACTAGGCAAAATAAAAGTATAGAAGAGTTTGAGTCACAAGACAATATCCGGATTACAACCCTGAATAACCCGAACAATAGAAATGACAACAAAATAAACCACCAGGACTCCCCTGGCTAGCCAAGAAAGGAGCATCTTTCCAATTACCAAGCTTGACATCTTAGCCACTGAGTCCACATCAATATTACCAATACCATCACCAATTTCAATCACATTGACCTCAGCAAATAGCTTTTGGGTCCTTTTTGCCAACTCGTTCTTAAGATCAACTTTTGGAACTGAGACTGATAACGCTAAAGACTTTGCGAAAAGTGGCCCTCCAAGAAGATTAGAAGAGTTCTCATTCATTTTCAACACAAATCATGTCCACCATATGTCTCATTATGAACAAGCAATGAACTTTGGCTAGTATTCGCTGCACCTGGATTTTGCACAGTAACGTCACCTGCATCAATAAGCTTTCGGACTGCTCTTTTCAGATTCCAACACTTTTCTATGTTGTGCCCTAGGGAATTTGAGAAATATATGCACCTCTGAGAATAATCAAAATTCTCGGGAAAGGGGTTTGGCATTTTTATCTGAATCGGCTTCAACATGCCCAATTGCCTCAATTTTTGGAAAAAAACTGGCATATGATTCTCCAATAGGAGTGAAAGTCTTTTTTTTTTGCTCTTGCCTTTTCATTTTATACTCTGGCCTCGGTTGGAACCTTTTGCGGGTAGCTGGTTGATATGCTTGAGGAGGCGGGTAAGACATTTGTAGAGGCAGTGCAAGCCATTGTGGGTCTTGCGGGAGTGGAGCATATGGCGGTGCGATATGGATGGAGTACTGGGAAAATGAGGCATGGCTTTGGAGATTTTGTAGAGAGAAGTAGCATTGGGGAGGATTATCTAGAGCACAGGGATATCCATGGGGTCGATATTGAGGCTGAAAGCGTTGAGCAGGAATGCCCACTGGATCAAGTCGTTGGCGGGGCTCAACAACATGTTTTTTGTTTCTCTTTCTTCCCCCCAAGCTTACTGAGATGTTCTAAATGTCTTCTGTAGTATCTTTCAATGCAGAATAACTCATGATTTTGCCTAACTTGATTCCTTCCTCTACCATCTCCCCCATTTCTACCACATCATTAAAAGGTTTACCCAAGGTCGGGATCAAATGACTAAAGTAGGTGGGCTCCTGGGCTTGTAGGAAAAGCTAAACCATTTCTTCTTCACCAACCGGGGGGCTGACCCGAGAAGCTTGTTCCCTCCATCTGAGCCCAAACTTCCTAAAACTTTCTTCGGGTTTCTTTTCTATCTTAGACAAGGAAGAGCGGTCTGGGATAATATCTAGATTGTACTGAAAGTGTCAAACAAAATCTTGAGACATGTCATACCATGCATGCCACTTCTTGACACCTTGACGAGCATATCATTCCAAGGTTGCCCTACTCAAACTCTCACTGAAATACGCCATCAACAAATCATCTTTCCCTCCAACACTTCTCATTTTGCTGTGATAACCCCTCAGATGGGCTACTAGATCTCCACACCTATCATACAAGTTAAACTTTGGCATTTAAAACATCGCGGGCGGATAAACATCAAGGAACATACACAAGTCATTGTAAGACATGTTAATCTGATTTCTCATCCCTTGCATGCTCCTTAAGGACTGTTCTATACCTTTCAGCTTCCTTGATATCTCATCTCGCCCTTCTTTTCCTGTGAACTTTTCATTTTCAACATGATGCTCATTATAAGGGCTATGATTGTATGAGTCAGGGACCTTGTTGGCAACCTCTGAGGGGTAACATTGGGCGTCATGAGTTTTGAGTGGGTGTTCATTGTTGGATCTATGAAGGAAAGATTATTGATAAGTTGTGATTGTGGGGATAGTGGATATGACAGGAGGACAATTTTTGGGAGAGGTAGTTCGAGGGCGAGTGATGGAGCTAGTAGGGTGGTTGGGAAAGCTGTGATAAGCAGGAAAATTCGGAGAGTATGGGGGATCATCTGGCACTATGACCGGAGTTTGGGTAAGGGTAGAGTCTAGGAAGCTAGGTGGTGGCAGGGGTACTGTCTTCCTAGTCATCCAAACCCAATATATGTCCGCCATGTGTTGTATTAACATCCTTACTTCTTCAACCAACCCATTGTCTTGTTCGAACAATTGCTTTTGGGAACCAGTATCAACCAACTCAAATCTATTGTCGTCTGCCATTGCCTTTCAACTTTATGTTGTAGAGAAGAGTTACCACTTGAAGAATCACAAACCAATCAACCTTCTGCTTTATGAAGATAACAAAGAGGAACAAAATAAAGTCATCACGTTAGTGTTAGGTCATTTAACATAAGATAATCTCACATTATGTGCAATACACCTAGTCACAGTTATTGGTTCTAAAATGACTTCGAGGGTATGAAAGTCATATGTCATCATCCTAATTTGTTCATTTCAACCTTCTCTTTCTTTTTTTTCTAGCACTTCTTGGCTTGCCCATTTTTCTTCCTCTTTATCCTATTTATCACTCTTTTCTCTCTTCTCATCTCATTTCTCACATCCCATAATTTCATCTCTTTTTTTTCCATTTTTTTTTATTTTTTTTATTTTAACTTAAAAAGAAATGATTCGATCGAACCCTATGTAGTTTGCCTACGTATCATGACGCCGCATGAATCAGATATTTGCGTAGTTCGGGAAGATCGCAAATAAAGTAAACAAACTAATGTTCTCACTTTCTTTTTTTCTTTTTCTTTTCTTTTTTAGCTTAATGACTACTCCGATGGGAAAAAGGAAGAAAATCTCTATCTGTTTTTTTAGACTTAATGTTCTATAATCTATTCTAAACTCAATGTTAAACGAGCATATAATTTTCTTTTCCTTTTTTTTGAAACAGATACTCTATGAGAAATTATTAAGGGAAAAAACCCTACAAGAGAAAAATATTTTTTTATTTTTTTTAGGAAGGAAATCTAAAGAATAAACTAAAGAAAAATATTTTGAATTTTCATTTGATATCCTGAAGAAAAATTTCGAAACGAGAAATGAAAAAGATAAAAAAATGTTTTTGAATTTCACTTTTTGATTACCTAAGGGAGAAACTCTAAAGATAAACAAAAGATAAAGTATGTTTTTTTCTTCTATGTACAATGTCCTAAAATTCTAGTGAAAATGAAAAGAATACATTTTTTTTGTTTTTTTATATATTTCCCAAAGAAGAACCTCAAAAGAAAATCTTTTTGGAATTTTGAAATTAATATTTTAAAGAAAACTTCTAAAGATGTATTAAAAGAAAACTCTCTCTCTCTCTCTCTCTTTTTTGAATTTTTAGTCTTAATATGCTAAAGGAAATATAAAAGCAATTTTTATTTTGAGTTCTAGATATTAATTTCCTAAGGAAAACCACCTTAAAAGAATCTTCTTCTTTTTTAATTTCTAGAATTAGTATTCTAAAGAAAACTTCTAATGGAAATATAAAACGCAAAATCTCTTTTTTTTTATTTTTGATTTATAACACACTTTTTCAAATACAAAATAGGAAGTACTATAACGAAAGACTCGACATTAATGTACAAAACTAGAAGGTAAAAGACGACATAAAAAACAGACTCAAAACATAAAAAATCTCCTTAAGCAATTCCTGAATAAGCGATCCTGACTGGATGGTCCCGGAGTGTTTGTCATGCTCAAACTCTGGTAAGTAGATCCACACCTATATGAAAAAATTGAAGCCAACACTACGTGAGACAATAACACTCCTTATTGGACACATGCAAGACATAATTGAGGCTATTTTTGCAAAATGGCTTATGTGGCCAAAAGGTGGCTAGAAGTGCAAACTTGACAAAAGTGACCTCTAAGACGTGGAAAATTACTTTGCATAAATGACCCATTTTATAGAAATGGTTTATGTGGACAAAAATGGCTAAGCATGCAAATTCAACACAATGGACCTTAAACAGAGAGAACATCTTGTTTTGGACTTAGAACTCTAAAACATGGGTCACTGAACCACTTTTGCAAAAATGACCCCATTTTGCAAGAACGGCCGATGTGGCCAAAAACGGCTAGACATGCAAATTCAACAATAATGGGTCTTAAAGTAAAGAGACACCTAATTGTGGATTCAAGACTCTCCAGACAATTAAACAAACCACTTTTGCGAAAATAGTCATATTTTGCAAAATGACCGATATGGCCCAAAGTGGCTAGACATGCAAGAATTGGCTACGACCCCGCGAAGCCAAGAACCTAAGACTCACTAGGAAGACCAGAACCTATGTAGGTTTCCTACGTATCATGCCCTGAAAGACGAGAATCAGGTATGAGTAGTTCAGGAAAAACCACTAATTTAGAGAAAATATATTTTTTTTATCTTGTTTTTATTTATTTTTTGAAAAATGATGAAACATATAAATTCTTTTGGATTTTTTTCCCTTTTTTGATTTTTTTTTTTGAAAAATGATGGGAAAGTGCAAAATCTTTTTGGATTTTTTTAATTTTTTTGTCTTTTTCTTTTAAAAAATGTGAAAGAAAAACATAACTGGGTCCTACTTGCTTTATTTTTTACACTTCACTCTCTTTTCTCTCTTATTGACCCTCAACCATCATTGGTCCGCCAAATGACCCCTTTTACCCTTGAGGATTGCAACATGTAGTACATAGGATACATCAGGATGGTTTTTTTATTTTTTGGGGACACTTGTCCTATACGGACTAAACCCTTGTGTTGAGTCCCCAAAGTCAAATGCACATGATGCAGAAAACGTTCCTACTAGGGATTTGGCATGAGGTTATGTCATTCTAGGTTTAAAACCTGGGTGTATTGTTCTAGACCTGGCTTACCTGATCGGACAACTCGAGCCGGGGGGGGGCAACGTACCGGGAACCAAAAGGTCATCCGGCTTTGTAACTGATTTGATCCTCATTCTAAATTAGGGTATGACACTAACAGAAAAGAAGTCACGCCAGTGTGCACTTCCTAGAAGATTAGAAGAGAAGAGTTTCGCAGCAGTTTATATACAGTTCAAATAATATCAAAGCGGTAAAAAGCGACATTTAGCACATTAGGCCCAAGCATGTAATAAAAATCAGATAATAAATAAAAGCCAAATATAACAATTATTCTAAGCTTGAATTCTAGAACCCTGAACCAGAAGTTCTGGGTTCTTGTCCCCAGCAGAGTCGCCAGAGTTGTCACACCTCCTTTTTCTATCCGAAAGGGGTTAGGGGAGTTTTTCCAATTAAAGTGACAATAATCGAAATGGGATTATTTATTCAAATTCAGAGTCGCCACTTGGGATAATTTATGGTGTTCCAAGTCACCGGTTTAAAATCCCGAATCGAGGAAGTTTGACTCTTATTTATGGTCTGCGAACAAAGAAATCCGGGTAAGGAATTCTGTTAACCCGGGAGAAGGTGTTAGGCATTCTCGAGTTCTGTAGTTTTAGCACGGTCGCTCAACTATTATTATTGGCCTAATTATCTGATTAATCACATGTTCAAAACCTATTGCATTTTATTCCTTCTACCACTTTAAATTATTTATGGAATTATTTTATTGAACGAGGCACGATTGTCGTACACTTGTTTGTTTGGTACACATTGCAAATCATGTCACGGGAACCATACTCACGACCTACAACATGTTTGATTTATTAACATTATTAGAAGTTGTGGCCGAGTCACATAAATGTACCCCCAGGATTTAAAAATTATGCATCACAACTACGTCACGGGAACCGTACCCTAGCTATAATAATTTTTATTATATTGCGCCTGAAGCAAACTACGAAGGTTCATGAATATTAACAGCCTAAGTGTGCTCTTAGCGTTTTAATTAATAAAAGCTAGAATAAAAGAAGTGATAAAACATTTTTAAACTCAATTCAATATACGTCATTTTTAACCCCATGGCCTAAGACCTTTCAAACATCCAAACAATTATCTAGTCTGCTCAATTTTGTTAATTTAATTCTTTCATTATCAAAGTGTTAATTTTTGAAGCCTATCCTTTGATGAAGAAATGCAACAAAGAATCAAAAACTTAGTTTAGCTATTAAGCCCCTCTAATCACAAATTAAACTAACAAACATTTCAATAACAATCAAGTAAACAAAATGGAGTGAACAAATATTACTAGGACATCCCCAAAACAGAGCAGCAAAATATGAAAATATTTGTGAAAGAAGTAGATGTAACAGTTTATATTCGAATGACTTACAAAAGGCTGGCTCAGTTGGAAACGAATAGATCCGGAAACGAACAAGGACTGAAGAGCGGAACCTCAGTTGGAATCGACATACTCGAATGACAGATGACAAACTAACCGGTTTCCGGTGAAGCTCACTGGAGACAGAGGTGAGACAGAAAAGACGAGAAAGTGAGAGGTGTCACACCTCCTTTTTCCTAAACCCCCCTCCCCCCCACGGAAAGGGGAATATGGGAGTTTTTCAATTTAAAGTAACAATCGAGACGGGATTATTTATTAAAAGATTCAGAGTCGCCACTTGGGATAATTTATGGTGTCCCAAGTCACCGGTTAAAATCCCGAATCGAGGAAAGATTGACTCTGTTTTTGCAGTCCGCGAACAAAGAAATCCGGGTAAGGAATTTTGTTAACCCGGGAGAAGGTGTTAGGCATTCCCGAGTTCCGTGGTTCTAATACGGTCGCTCAACTATTATATTTGGCTTAGTTATCTGATTTTAAAACACCTTTAAGCCTATGTGCATTTTAGCTTTAAAACCGCTGTCAATTATGTTAAGGAAGATTTCAAGGTCATCTAAAATACGTCTTTGGACCACGCCACATGAAATGCACCCGCAGTCCGAGACGCATTTTACTTAACGCTGTTAAGATTTGGATTTAGGTCACATGAAATGTGCACCCGAATTTAGGAAGGTAATATTGTTAAAATAACACGCCTAAAGCAACTACGCATTTTTAACTTTGCGAGGGACATGAAAAATTCGACTAAATGGAACACCTCGATTTCTAAGGATTTAAAAAAAAAAGAAATAATTAAGCGAGGGCCATGCATTTGAAGATTTTATTTGGCACGGCACACCTCGATTCCAATTTTTAAAGGGAGTGCAAAACTAAGCTTTTGAGGGCCATAAACTATGTGTTTGGCTATTATAGCACACCTCGAACTATTGAAAGAATCTAATTTAAATAACCAATGAAAGAGTTTAAATCCTACCTTTTAAACTAACGTCTAGATTAATTAAAAGGAAAGTGTCTTAAAGGGAAACATATCCAATTACTTAAAAGAAAATAAACGGCTTGGGCATTCGAGCAAATTGGGCCAACACTAGGCCCAATCTTTAGAACCATGCATCATCAACTAAATGTAAATCAACTAAGATCATATGAAGACATGAAATTGAGCCACACTTTTTATTTCTGAATTTTTACTGTTGAGCACAGATAGCCATCTAAAACTTCTAATTTTATTTTCTGCATGCATTTTTGGGTTAAGTCAGCTATGAGGAAAAATCCAAAGCAACACACAAGCTATTGGGCTCGCGAGGCAAGCCCAAATTGTAAGGGCATACCATTTACTTTGCAAGTGATCTCGAGGCCCAGGCTCAAAAAGCCCAACCTCGGTCAAAACCAGAACTGGCGCTCAGGACTCAAGATCGAGTCCCTACCGGCCATAAAGTACCAATTGTATTCGAAAAACAAAATGATAAGCTTCATCACTCTACAATCGATGGAACATAGGGAGATTTCAACAGCTACTGAAAACGCATGCCTAAACTTTGACTATGCTGATAATGCGCTTAACAAGTATTCATGCCTGAATTTAAACTTAAACTCAAACATAGCCTGAAAACTTCAAACCCATTAACCTCAACTTAATACCAACAGTAATGAGATACAGATAATCAGCACAAGTCCACTCAAATGCAGAAATCAACACCCAAAACATCTTAAAGGCATGAATTCACTTCTACGTCATGTCAATAACATAAGATAACCAAATTAGCATGTACAACACATGGCCTATTACAGAACATTCAACGAAAACAAATAAAAAGGGAATCTGAAACAGTTTATATTCAATCAGGCTTCTATTGGAAATACATGTCCTTAGCTACTTGTTGACAGTGGTTTGGAGTAATACCTGGTAAGGAACAAGGAAAAACAAAAGAGGTAAAGAATCAGCAGTAAAGAGTAGCAGAAATCAGCTTGAACCCAGCAATGAAATAGTGCCAAAAATCCAGCAAATCCGGCCTCAAAATTTCAAACTAACATAGATGTTTAGAACCCCAAATGCACCATTTATACTGAACCCTTTAAATCTAACTGTTTGACAAGGAAATTAGACTTGAAAATCAAATAGAAAACTCCAACAATTTTCAGTATTCTTCTTAAAGAAAAACTCCAGTCGTTTGCTTTTTTTTAGTACTTTATTATCTCTTCCCGTCTCTGCCTTGAAAGGCAATAAAACATGCCTTTATAGGCAAGGAAATAAGGCAGCTTAAAGAAAATCAAGTTTGCACTTTGCACCTTCTTGAATTTTGGTTTTTGCTTAGAAATCCTTAGTGTGAAGATCAATATTTCAGATAACTCCCTACCCCAGCTTCTAGGAAGCTTCCTATTTCAGTTATTCAGCGATTCTTTAACTAGATTTTCCAATTTATCCTTTAAACCTTGTTAATTACCCCTGGGCCAGGCAGAGCTATGGATCAAATTGACCCCATTTGAAATGTTGATGGGTCAAGTTTGACCCCAACACTTAACAGGCCCCTATGAAGGATTCAAAAATGTCCTCAAAGCCCAAACAATATCGAAAGCTCAAACAAAATTACTTGAATTTTTTCGTAACTAAAATAATCTCTACAGACTGATCTTCTTTTAAATTAAAACGACGAGCTATAAATAAACCACATATTCGACTTAACCTAAGCCAATCATATGACTGGACAAATAGAACAGACTTAAATGGGCAACATGCATAAACTAAAACGGGATCTTCAAGAACTTCTACGAGAAAATTTGAAAGGCTCACGGCGTAAATACAAACACTATATAAACACAGAAACTTATAACCAATGCTTTAATACTTTACCAAATTCAAATCAAGAAATCTAACTAAGGAGAGACCGGAGGAAAGAGAGAGAGACAACGAGAACGAACAGAAAAGAGAAGAAGTAGAAAGATAGAAAAAGAAAAAATGAAGAAAATACCTACCAAAGCTCGGACAATGTAGACTGGAACCCGACTCTTCAAATCTTCGGATTTTCGGCCAAATCTAATATTAATCATGTGTTCTTTAATATTTTCGGCCAAATCTAATATTAATCATGTGTTCTTGTAAAGAACACATGAATAATGTCATATTAGACATAAATCTTTCACAAAAACTCGATTTGGGATTTTTAAATTTTTAGGGTTCATCTTCAAATCCTGATTCGACGAGTCTGGTGAAGATTCGAGGGAAACCAATCAGGGATTTGTAACGAGGGGGTCGTGGTGGTCTTGTGGTGTAATTTTGGTGGTGAACAAAGGTGGCGCCGCCAGGTTCGAGGTGGGGAAAATGGAGGCGGCGCTTAGGGTTTCTGTCTCTGAAGAGGGGTGGAGTCGAGAGAGACGATGAGAGAGGGGGTTTGGGGGGGTAGTGAGATTAGGATAGTTATATACCCAACTATCCTCAGTTCTCGTCCGTTCGATTAAGAACGATCAACGGCTTAGATCAAAGATTAACGAAACAACGTCGTTTTGATTGGGAGGTGGGGCTGGTCCGGGTATTGGCTGGATTTGGGCTGGTTTAGGAAAAGTTTAAGGGGTAATCGAATTGGGCTTTGGGAAATTAAAAAGACTTAGCCCAAAAATCTGATTTCTTCAACTCTTTTCTTTTTCTTTTATTTCAAAATTCTTTTTTTCTTCTCTTTTTTTTCAAAATTGAAAAATAACACCTAAATTAAATCCTAAACCAAATCATCCTACCAGATTAAATTAATTAACCCTAATAATTGTTACAACTAATTAAATACCAAATAGGTAAACCAACGAAATTCAAATCTAAAATTGCACAATGCAAAACCATTTTTGTGATTTTTCCATTTTGTAAAGCAACTAAATTGCTAATTAATTTTTAACATAGCAAAGTTAAATCCTAAATGCAAATGCAATATATTTTATATTTTTCATAATTTAAACAAAATTAACATGCGAAGACAAATTCAAACAATTAACAAAATGCTACAAAAAAACCTACGAAATTGCAAATAATGGGAAAATTATTTTGTTTTGAATTTGTGGGAGTAATTCATATAGGGCAAAAATCACGTGCTCACAGTTTCCCCTCTTTACCCGGAAACACAAAGAGTTTTCGTGCAAAGATAAAGTGAGTGTATACGAGTGATTTTTTCCCGTTCGAATACTCTGTGGGAAGCATTTTTGAAAGACTTGACTGCACCCTGCTTCTGAGGTTGCCTACATATCCTTGGCTAAAAAGGAATCAGGTCAGTGTAGTTCAGGAATGTTTGGTAGCTGGGACTAACATGAAGCTGTGACTTCACTGTTGCTGCTGCTACTGCTACTGCTTACTGAACCCCTTATTACACCAAAAATAAAAAGAAGCTAGACTAGACTATAATCTATGCATTTACAAAATCATATCTACATCTTCAAACTTGCTCTTGTTGTTCTTGTTGACTTTTTGACTTGTATTCTCCCGATATAACCCCTTGTTGCCACCTTGAATTGTAATCCGAGATGTTTTCCCTTTCTCCAGGTGGATCCCGTTTGCTGAGACTTGAATGTATTCCCTTGTTCTCCAGGTGGGCTCCGGATTGCTGAACTTGAAAAATGTATTCTCTTATTATGCAGGTGGGCGCCTGATTGCTAAACTTGAAAAATGTATTCTTTTGTTCTCCAAGTGGGCGCCTGATTACTAAACTTGAAAAATGTATTCCCTTGTTCTCCAGGTGGGCGCCTGATTATTGAACTTGAAAAATGTACTCCTTTGTTCTCCAGGTGGGCGCCTGATTGCTAAACTTGAAAAATGTATTCCCTTGTTCTCCAAGTGGGCGCCTGATTACTGAACTTGAAAAAATGTACTCCCTTGTTCTCCATGTGGGCGCCTGATTGCTAAACTTGAAAAAGGTATTCCCTTGTTCTCCAGGTGGGCGCCTGATTACTGAACTTGAAAAATGTATTCCCTTATTCTCGAGGTGGGCGCCTGATTGCTAAACTTGAAAAATGTATTCCCTTATTCTCTAGGTGGGCGCCTGATTACTAAACTTGAAAAATGTATTCCCTTGTTCTGTAGGTGCGCGCCTGATTACTGAACTTGAAAAATGTACTCCCTTGTTCTCCAAGTGGGCGCATGATTGCTAAACTTGAAAAAAGTATTCCCTTGTTCTCCAGGTGGGCGCCTGATTACTGAACTTGAAAAAATGTATTCCCTTGTTCTCTAGGTGGGCGCTTGATTACTGAACTTGAAAAATGTATTTCCTTGTTCTCCAGGTAGGCGCCTGATTTCCACAAAATAAATAAATTAAAGAAAATGTCTGCCCTGGTTTGGCATGTCACCAAACATCAATAAGAACTTTGAAAACTGAAACTTGAACTACACTCCCTTGTTTTCCAGGTGGGTGCCTGATTGCTGAACTTGAAAATGTATTCCCTTGTTCTCCAGGTGGGTGCCTGATTGCTAAACTTGAAAAATGTATTCCTTTGTTCTCCAGGTGGGCGCCTGATTACTGAACTTAAAAATGTATTCCCTTGTTATCCAAGTGGGCGCCTGATTACTGAACTGGAAAAAATGTATTCCCTTGTTCTCCACGTGGGCGCCTGATTACTGAACTTGAAAAATATATTTCCTTGTTCTCCTGGTGGGCACCTGATTTCCACAAAATAAACAAAACAAAGAAAATTTTCTGCCCCGGTTTGGTGGCTGGGCACATATGTGATTGTAAACTAAATCATGTTACCACATATCTCTGTGAATTTGAAAGATAAATCTCACTATCCATGAGGGTCCTGAAAACTCCTAGTTAAATGGTGGCTTCAAAAATCTAAATTATATCTTCTAAAGGTGTGACTCCTGCTACATCTTGTTATCTAAGAAAGTCTTAAACTACATCCCATTATCCAAGAGGGTCCTAAAAATCAAAAACCAAGTCTTATCTTAAGAGTGACTATTCTTTTCGACCGAATTATGCTGCCCTACAACAGAACTTATGGTACATCTTGTTATCTAATGAAAATCTTAAAGCTAGGTCCCATTATTCAGGAGGGCCCTGAAAAATCCTGCTTGAATCCTATCTCAAACATGCAAACTTTGAAACCATCTTACATTCCTTGGGGTACATTTATGCTAGATTTTACTACTCATGATTGTTTTGAATTTTAAGCTAGGTCCCATTTTTCAGGAGGGTCCTGAGAACTTCAAATTAAATCCCATTATTCAGGTAGGACCTGAGAGTTTACCGTCAAACCTGTTTGGTGCTCGCCTTTCTTTGTGGAGGGTTTCCCTGAAACAAACGAAACTTTCTGCCTCTGTTTCAATCAAAGAAAAATCTTGTTAGTTTAAAATTTGGTGGTTAGCTGATGGCATTCTTTGCTAAAAGTCTTTCCGCCGCATTATTTTGTTTTGACTGGATTCCCCAAACTGGCCCTGAACCGCTTGGCTTTCTGACTGATTTTCAATCCACGTGATCTCGGATGACCCGAATGTTCTACACCAGAACCGTTGTTTCACCTCTAACCCCTTTAACTAAACTTCTGCATCTCAAATGAAATTACTGAATCATTCCGCCGATGGAACTTTCACTGGCACCTTATGTCCCATTTCACGTCATACTACCTCTAGCAATGCCTTGGCTACCCTGCGCGTTGTGCAACTTTGGATGTTGGTAGTAAGATTTGAAATTCCTTCTTATTTGCTTAAACAGAACTGACATTGGGAATATCTTAGAGAAATAAACCCAAGAGAAATGAAATGCAATGACTTTCAGAGTTAAGGATAAGCAAAAATCAAAAATGGGAAAACTATTTGAAGGGAAAAAAGAAAAGAGACTCATCTGAGTGGAGAAGCTAGCACCGATGATCATGACATGCATTTCGGATTAATCGTCCCAATCTGTCCAACCAATCAACTTTCAATTGCCATACTTTTTTGCCCCAGAGTTTCCATAACCTGATTTCTTCACCAAAACCTTGACCTTGTTCGACCTGCGGTGCCCTGAAGAGTTTTCACCAACAAGCCTCTCTCATTTGTTCATCTCTCAACTCACTTTCGCCTAACGGTGCCTGTGAGGGTTTTCACCAATAAGACTCTCTCATTTTGATTTATCTCAGCTCCCGTCGCCTTATGGTTCCCGTGAGGGTTTTCACCACTAAGATTCTCTCATTTTCAATATTTTCTGCTTGGACCAGAGTGTTGCCCTTGATATGAATCACCTCCACTTGCTTGACTTGGAATCTCTCGAAGATTGATCAGAAGGTCTTTCTTTGGACCGTAATGTGGGCTTTTGGATAGGGTTAGAAAAAAAGGATATCAAAGGCTCAAAACAATTCGAATGGGTTTAAAATTACAACCTTCGGAATCAGATTTCTGACAACAACCACAACTTCTGCCCCAGTTTCTTGTTTGGGGACTTTTGGATTTTTATTTTGATGGGACCAAACCATGAGGCTACCTACGTATCCTTAAAAGGAATAAGGTCGAGCGTAGTTCATGTCATGGAAATTGCTTTGTTTTTGTTCTTTTTCTCTCCTTTTCTTTTCTCTTCCTTTTTCTTTTTTGTAGTTTTGTTTTGTTGTTGTTTTTTTCATTCTTTTTCTCTTTTCATTTCTTTTTTTTACTTGTCGTTTGTTCTCGTGTTTTTTTAATTTTGCCACTGATTCCAAAAAAGGGGTATGAAAGGAAATAAACAAGGCTCGAAAAAGGGGTAACAAAGGATAAAGTGTTCAGATAGCAGAATAAAATGCCTTCAGCATTCCAATCTCCAAAATATGCCAAGTACAAACAAACCCAATTTGACCAAAGAAATCATGCATAGTATCTTTTGACTGCATCAGAATTGATGGCCATTTCTACACATTTGCCTTCTATATCCGTTAAGTACAAAGAACCATTGGATAACACTCTTGTCACGACGATTGGCCCCTGCCAGTTTGGGGCGATCTTGTCTTTGGCTTCAGCCTGATGAGGAAGAATGTGTTTCAATACTAACTAACCTACTTCAAACTTCTATGGATGCACCTTCTTATTATATGCTCTTGCCATTCTCTGTTGATACAACTGGCCATGACACACTGCTACTAATCTTTTCTCATCAATCAAACTCAATTGTTCCAGGTGGGTTTTAACCCACTCATCATCGTCAATTTTGGCTTCTGCAACAATCCGAAGGGATGGAATTTTAATTTCCGCGGGTATCACTACTTCCGTGCAATATACCAACAAGTAAGGAGTTGCCCCTACTGAAGTACGAACAGTAGTGCGATAACCCAACAATGCAAAAGGCAGTTTCTCATGCCATTGCCTGGACCATTCTACCATTTTCCGAAGTATTTTCTTTATGTTCTTGTTGGCTGCCTCGACTGCTCCATTCGCCTTGGGGTGATATGAGGTGGAATTGCGATGTGCAATCTTAAACTACTGACATGTCTCCGTCATCAGATGACTATTGAGATTAGCACCATTGTCCGTAATGATTACCTTCGGGATCCCAAATCGACAGATGATATTTGAATGCACAAAATCAACCACTGCTTTCTTAGTTACAGACTTGAATGTTTTAGCCCCTACCCACTTGGTGAAATAGTCTATGGCCACCAGAATGATCATGTGCTCGTTTGATGCTGATGGCTCTATTGGCCCAATGACATCCATGCCCCAAGCGACAACGGTCCATGGTGTGGACATTGTATGCAATTCATATGGCGGCGAATGAATCAAATCTCCGTGTACTTGGCATTGATGACATTTGCGCACAAAACTGATGCAATCTCGCTCCATGGTGAGGCAATAATAACCTGTTCGAAGAATCTTCTTTGCTAGAACATAACCACTCATATGCGGTCCACAGACTCCAGAATGTATTTCGGTCATAATAGTTGTAGCCTTCCTAGCATCTATGCATCTCAGCAGCCCAAGATCTGGGGTCATTTTGTACAGAACCCCTCCGCTGAAGAAAAATCCGCTTGTTAACCGCCTAATTGTTCTCTTTTGATCACCTGTGGCTTGTACTGGATACGCCTCCATCCTAATGTATTCCTTGATATCATGAAACCAAGGCTCCCCATCGAGATCTTCTTCCACCACATTATAGTAAGCATGCTGATCGCGGATCTGAATCTACAAAGGATTCATATAAGCCTTATCGGGATGGTGCAACATTGATGCCAGAGTCGCCAAAGCATCAACGACCTCATTGTGAATCCTGGGAATATGCCTGAACTCTATTGATTGGAACCATTGACAAAGATCCTGCAAGCACTATCGGTACGGTATGAGTTTTAAATCTCGTGTTTCCCATTCTCCCTGAATCTGGTGCACCAAGAGGTCCGAGTCACCCAAGACCAAGACTTCCTGGACACCCATATCCACAGCCATCCTCAAAACCCAAAATGCATGCCTCGTACTCAGCCATGTTATTAGTATAGTAGAACTGAAGCTGAGCCGTAACACGGTAGTGATGCCCTGTTCCAGAAACAAGTACCGCTCCTATCCCAACGCCTTTCATGTTAGCAGCCCCATCAAAGAAAAGTTTCCATCCTGGCTTTTCAAATTGTTCCAATTCATTAATATGCATGACTTCTTCGTCAGGGAAGTAAGTCTTCAGAGGTTCATATTCTTCATCCACTGGGTTCTCAGCCAAATGATCGGCCAATGCCTGAGCTTTCATTGCAATCCTAGACACATAGATGATGTCAAATTCTGTGAGCAAGATTTGACTGCGAGCCTCCTTGTAGGCATAGGTTTTTGAAAGATATACTTTAACGGATCCAAATGAGAGATGAGGTAAGTAGTGTAAGATGACAAATAGTGCTTCAACTTCTGTGCTACCCAAGTTAGGGCGCAACATGTCCTCTCAAGCTGAGTGTACTTAACCTCGTAAGATGTGAACTTCTTGCTGAGATAATATATGGCTTGCTCCTTCCTGCTAGTGATGTCATGCTATCCCAACACACATCCAAATGAATTGTCCAAGACCGTCAAATACAGAATCAAAGGTCTTTCTGGTTCTGGCGGGACCAACACAGGTGGGTTTGACAAGTACCCCTTTATCTTATCAAATGTTTCCTGACATTCATTTGTCCGCTTGACTGCAGCATTTTTCTTTAATAGTTTAAAGATAGGCTCACAAGTTGTCGTGAGCTGAGCAATAAACTTGCTAATGTAATTCAATCTCCCCAAAAGAATCATCACCTCAGTCTTGTTCTTTGGGGTGGCAATTCCTGGATACCTTTGATCTTTGATGGGTCTAATTCAATACCTCGGTGGCTGAATATGAATCCCAACAACTTTTCAGACGGAACACCGAACGTACATTTTGTAGGATTGAGCTTGAGATTGTACCTGCGAAGCCTTTAAAAGAACTTTCTCAGATCTCTGACATGGTCAGATTGCTTTCTAGACTTTACAATCACATCATCCACATAAACCTTGATCTCCTTGTGTATCATGTCGTGGAATATGGTCGGCATTGCCCTCATGTAGGTTGCCCCAGTGTTTTTCAAACCAAATGGTATGACCTGATAGCAGTACGTTCCTCATGGCGTGATGAATGTCGTCATTTCTGCGTCCTCCTCATCCATTAAGATCTGGTGGTAGCCCGCATAACAATCCACAAAAGAACCAATCTCATGTTTGGCACAATTATCGATTAATATATGGATGTTATGCAATGGGAAGTTATCCTTGGGACTTGCCTTGTTGAGATCTCGATAATCAACACATACCCTGGTTTTTCCATCCTTCTTCAGCACAGGCACAACATTGGCTAACTAGGTGGGATACCGAGTGACCCGAATAACTTTGGCCTCAAACTGTTTGGTGACCTTTTCCTTAATCTTCACACTCGTATCAGTTTTAAATTTCCTCAACTTCTGCTTGACAGGGGGAGTGCCGGGTCAGTGGGCAATTTGTGAACCACCAAGCCAGTGCTTAGACCCGGCATGTCGTCATAGGACCATGCAAAAACATCTTTATACTCGAACAGTGCTTTAATTATCTCCTCTCTAAGTTGTGGTTCAAGATGGACACTTATTTTAGTTTTCCGGACATTATCTTGGTCCCCTAAATTGATTGCTTCTGTATCACTCAGGTTAGGCCTGGGTTTTTCTTCAAATGGCTTAGTTCTTTACTAATCTCTTCAAAAGCCTCATCCTCATCATATTCTGATTCATCATCACACTCTATTTCTTGAATTACTATTTCAGAATTAGATTGGCTTTTAAGACTGGGCCGGAGATTCCTCATGCATGTCATATCATTGAAGCAAGCATAAAAAGAATTGTACAAGGAAGAAAAAAACTATCAGGAAGGGAAAAAAGGAAATTGCATTTCATTGAAATTAAAGATAACAAGGTTTATACATCCAAACGGACGGAAAATAGAATCTGAATTACAACCCTTGAGTAATCCAGATAAACTGAAATAAAATCAAAGCAAACTACCAAAACTCCTTCCTGGTGGGGAGAGGAGTAGCTTCCCAATTGTTAATCTTTGCACTAGGCCCAATAAATTGCACATCCGCCTTACTCGAACCCTCTCCAGCCTCTAACATGTTCACGTCTGCGACTGTGGGCTTGAATCCCATACCAAATGTATCCAAGTTTTTAGGAAGAGAAACTGGTTGTACGATACCTTGTAGAGATGCACAAACCCTTGCCCGGTACAAAACCATTTTTTAACATTTCAACGGCTACCATGACTGATGTAGAAGCTACCCTTGGAGTTGGCACGCACTTCCCTTCTGGAATTTTCTCTACCGATACCGTGTCAAAAACTTGATAAACCCACGACCCCTTGTCACCTTTAACCTCTATGAGCGGAACAATGGCATCACCGGGAACACACAAATTATCTTCGTCGTGCACAACAATTTCCTGTCTATCCCATTCAAAATTGACCATTTGATGCAGAGTAGACGGGACCGCTTTGGCAGCATGAATCCAGGGTCGACCTAACAGCAGATTGTAAGAAACTGCCACATCGAGCACCTGGAATTCCATAGTAAATTCAACTGGACCTATTGTAAGCTCAAGCACTATGTCCCTAACTGAATCTTTCCCTCCACCGTCGAATCCCTGAACACAGATATTGTTCTTGTGAATTCTTTCATCCTCCACCTTCAACTTGTTCAGAGTAGAGAGAGGGAAAATATTAGCGTTGGAACCATTGTCAATCAGTACCCGAGTAACCACGGAATCTTCGCATTTCACCGTCAGGTAGAGGGCTCTATTGTGCTCAGTAACCTCCACGGGCAACTCATCATCAGAAAAAGTGACTCTATTTACCTCAAATATTTTGTTAGCTATCTTTTCCAAGTGGTTTACTGAGATTTTGTCAGGAACATGGGCCTCATTCAAGATCTTCATCCAAGCCCGACGGTGCTCGTCTGAATGGATCAATAATGACAATAATGAAATCTGAGCCGGTAATTTCCTCAACTGCTCCACAATGGAATAGTCTTGCACTTTCATCTTTCTCAAAAATTCCTCTGCTTCTTCCTTGATCACAGCTTTCTTCGCCAATACTGGGTTATCTTTGGAGATCTTAGCTTTTCTCAACTCTTCGGGGGCAAAGCATCTCCCCGATCGAGTCAGACCATGGGTCTCACAAACTTCTTCTTTAACCTTTTTCCCCTTGTAAGTCACTGTCACTCGTTCATAATTCCACGGAACTGCCTTGCTGTTGACTATCGATAATTGAGTTACCGGCTTGATAACGACAGGATCTGTGCGAGCACCCTCCACAACTACCATAAGCTTTTTTGCCACTCCTGGCACAACCACTTTCGCTCTTTCATGTTTCCCTGCAACGTCACTTGAGGACCCTTTCTTAACCACCACAGATGGTTCACTTTTTGTCCCATTCAAATTGATCACAGACTTCTCACTTGTTGACCTTTCAAGCGGCCTGACATCACTGGACCGAATCATCATGATAGTTTGAAAAGGCTTCTTAGGCTCCCCTCCCTTATGCACTATCTCAATCATATTTGTCTCATTATGGGCTGGCAATGGGTTCTAGTTGATATTAGGTGCCTCCGGAGTTTGGACCTTAATCCGATTAGTATCAATAAGCTCTTGAATAGGTGTTTTCAATTGCTAGCACTTCTCTGTGTCGTGCCTCGGAGCACCGGAATAATATTCGCAACTCATAGAGTGATTAAGATTTCTGGGGGGAGGATTTGGCAATTTTGGCTCGATCAGACTTAGCATACCCAATTGTCTCAACCTGTGGAACAAACTGGTATAGGATTCTCCCAATGGAGTGAAAGTCTTCTTCTTCTACAACCTCTCATTTTTGGCGGCCTGATTGGGCCTGAAACTTGTTCCAGGGGGATTTCGGTAGGCTCTTGGGGGTGGATAGGTATTTTGTGGAGCTGGGTAGGGATTATGTGGAATTGGCGCACGCCATAGTGCGTGGGTAGGAGGTTGAGGGTATGTTTGTGCATGATGGATGGAAAAATGGGGATCGGCTGGTGGGTAAGTTTGGTGATAGGGTCGAGGCTGGTTGTAGTAACGTGAAGGATCCCTGGATCCGAACCAAGCTCCTAACTCGACTGTCGCAACATCCTCTTTCTTCTTTTTCCCAAGTACACCCCCAGTATCGTTTTGAATGGCCTGGGTGGTCGCTTTGATTGTTGAATAACTCATGATCTTGTTGGACTTGAGTCCCTCCTCAACCATGCCTCCCATTTTTACAACCTCATTAAAGGACTTGCCCACTGTTGACACCAAATGACCAAAATAAGTAAGCTCCAAGGCCTGCGAGAAATAATAAACCATCTCACTTTCTTTTATTGGAGGGTCAACCCTCACGGCTTGCTCCCTCCAATGAAATCCATATTTCCTGAAACTCTCACCGGGCTTCTTCTCAATCTTCGACAATGACAGACGGTCTGGGATAATTTCAAGATTGTACTGAAAATGGCAGGCAAAGGCTTGGGCCAAATCGTCCCATGTGTACCACCTGCTGTGATCTTGTCTGGTATACCATTCTAACACCGATCCACTCAGACTTTGGCTGAAATATGCCATCAGTAATTCATCTCTTTCGCCTGCTCCTCTCATCTTGCTACAAAATCCTCTTAAGTGTGCTACTGGGTCACCATGCCCGTCGTACAGATCAAACTTGGTTATCTTGAACCCTGCTGGTAACTGAACATCTGGGAACATACATAAATCCTTATAGGCCACACTTAATTGACCTTTCATCCCCCTCATATCTCTGAATGATTATTCTAAGCTTTTGACCTTTCTGATCATCTCCTCATGTTCGGGATTTTTGGGTGGCTTCTCGGTCTCTGCCGGGAGATCAAGAAGAGGGGTGTAAGGATAGGTTCTGGAGCTTTGAAGGTGGGCTCGGGGGGTAATACTGGTTGTCATGAGTCTGGAATAAAGGCTCACTAGAAGATCATTGTAATGCAACAGGTAGAGGTGCCACAAAGACGGGAGTGACTAGCGGAGGAAGGTATGGGACTTGTTTGGGTGGTGGAGCTTGAGAAGTATGGGAAGTGGTGTCGTAGCATTGTTGGTAGAGGGGAAAGGATAAAGATGAGTTCACAGTGGGAGGCTCCTGAGGTTGGGCCGATGATGGGATATAAGCAGGGTTGGCAGGATAAACCGGTGGTGGATGACCCTTTGCCCAGGCCTGGTACATTTCAGCCATTTGCTGCTTTAATTTATACATCTCTTCCCTCATCGCATTAACATCCAATTCTTCCATATCAACAATACTTGCCTCCGGTTCTTGGTTGGCCATGTTCACCTTGTCTTTTGATCGGGTGTTGTAGGAGTGAGTTGCCAGAATGCCAATCAACTAACCACCTGCCTGGACTTAATATATCAACAACAACCTTGTTAGTGATTAGGGCTTTAACAAATTGGTAACCGCACGTTTTGGGTAATGAACACACCTAAGTAGTTAACCGTTTCTATTATGTATTTGATCGGATGCTTGCATCATCCTAACTTTTCTCTCTTTTATTTTTTTCCTTTTTCTTTTCCTTTTTTCTCTTTTTTTTCTTTTCGTCTTTTCACTCTTGCCCTTGCTTTCTCTTTGTTTTTATCCTCTCATTTCCCTCTTGTTTTGCTATTGCTTCTTTCTCTTGGTTTTCTTATTCTTCTCTCTTTTCTTTTCTTGTTTTTCCTCTCTCTCTTTTTTTCTTTTGGTTATGGTCGAATCCTATGGAGATTGCCTAAGTATCATGACCCCGCATGAATCAGACCGAGCGTAGTTTTGGTAGGTAAGTGTGAAAGTAAATAATAAAACATCTTGGGATTTTCAATTTTCATAAAAACAAATGCTTTGATTACAAAGACTCAAAACTAACAGACTCCAAAAAAAACTAACAGACTCTGATGAAAAGATGAAATACAGACAATACAGACTCGAAAACAAATGACAGACTCTAGTAAAAAGAAAATATAGACTCAAAACAACTGACAGACTCTAACGGAAAAGGAAATACATACTCAAATGAAAAATCATGAATACATTAGTGCCCCTGGTGCCCGCTGGACATCATTCGGTCTCGCCGCGGGCCTATATGCAAGATCCCTTTGAAGTCGATCCAAGTCACTCATTATCTATTTAACAAATGTCATCACTGCCGCGAAGAAGGTGGTGCGAGTCATATCCTCACAGGCTTGGCACTTCACAACAATGTAATCGGCAATGTTTCAAATTCTCTCTTTTATGACACCTTTTTCTTGTAACAAACACCCGATCTGCTGCGCCCTAGCTTCCAAAGTTTGCTCAGCCACATGATTCTGCTCCTGAAGTTGTTGCAAATATATTTCTAATTGTGCCAATGTTGTATAACAATGTTCCCTTTCAACCTTGAAGTCTTTCGCCTGTTTGATCATTTTGTTTTCCGTGGAGATGACCCTTTTCTTTAATCCCGCAACCTCATTTTCGTACTTTTCTTTCAACTGCTTAACCAGGCGTGCTCGTTCATATGCATTTTTAGCCAATTGCTTTCGAGCCCTGGCTAGTTCACTTTCTGATTTGTTTAAATAAAAACTATAGTCACTCACTTTCTGCATCATGTTATCTATGAGTTTTTCATCTTTGGCATTTCGGGCGGGGTTTTCAGCCACTATTTTCATTTTCTGAATTTGGGCTCGAAGGGCCTCATTTTCTTTGGCTAGCTTTTTCTTTTCTTCTTCGTTCGTCGCGGCTTGCAAGATATTCTCGAATTGAAGTTCTTTGACTTGTTTTTCCAATTTGCTTATGGTAACCCTGTACTCGTTTTCTTTGGTCAACCAGTCCCATTGCACTTGTGCTCCGTCGGTGAACTGTTGGATATGGGGTCTCTTTGCAGGCCTTTCGGGCTCATGATGAACTCGAGATCTTTTACCATACCAAGCAGTGTAACTAGACTCCACCTTGCCTCTGGATAGATCTCGTACTTGAGTATTAGGCCCTAATAATTTGCACTGATGCCAAATCCGACGCACTTTTTCTTCCGGGAAGGAAGCTTTTGATTCTAACTCGATGACCTGCCAACTCAAATCTTCATCGTGTTGGATGTTCTGGTATCGGCCTAACTGAAGTATGACTCTGTGCATAGCATAAGGCCGGATACTCCGAAGACCCATCAACTGCAAAAAAACACCTCAGCCGACATATAGATTACTTCACCGACCGAGAGCCACCCGATCGTCCATTCGATCTTGTTTGTAGTTAAAGATCTCAAATGAGCATGTCATGCTTCCATACCATCTGGGAACTCATAACCCTCTACCCGTTTTTCATGTTTTTCGATGCATTCAAGGCCAGCCATACCACAATTCAAGTATCCGGGACGATGGCAAAGGTGTTCCTCCATCTATAGTTGTAACAGCATATTGCACCCTTCAAAGAACTTCCCTCCTTCTCGACAAAGGGTCAGAGCTTGGTAAATTTCCGCCAAGATCAGCGGCACTATAGTCCCATTTGCCTTTTTCATCAAGAAGTCAGCTATCCCTACAAGCCCCAACTCTATGTTCCCATCTTTTCTGGGGCAAACCAAAATACCCAGGAACGCCATTATAAAAGCTAATCCTCTCCGAGCTTCCCACTTGTCTTGGTTTCTCGCGTGAGTAAGACCGGTATCTGGCGTTTCGAAGCCATGGGGATTCCCGTAATGTCGATACAAAAAGTAGAAGGTACAGAATCCTTTGGCCAAATTTCCGTCTCGGATGTCCCAACTGATGCTTAACAAGTCCAAAAATTTGTGAGGGGTTACTGTTCTCGGTGCTACCGGGTATTGATTTCTAATATTCCCCTCGAAGACGGCATAGCCTGCTATCTCTTCCAGTATAGGAGTTAACTCGAAATCAGCGGAGTACATTATGTGCTGGGTCCCAAAATGGTATCAAGGATCAATCACGTCTTTTCTTGGCTTAACCTTCAAGAGCCCGATAAGACCGCCCAACGCTTTTTTCACAACTTTCCTGCTGTCGTCCCCTAAATCATGCCATCACATATGCAACTCCAAAGGGATCTCTTCACGGACTGAGAAAGGTTCATTTTGAATTGTGCTCATCCTACACATTTATTAAGGTGATTTTAATTAAAAGAAAACTATGACTCATTTTGACTCAAGAAAAATGACCATTTTTTTTCAAAATTTTCACAAAAATATTCAGCCTTGCCAATACGGCCTTTTTAGCATTTCGAAAATGAAGATTTTAAGGCTATGTCGGCTAACCAGCCAAAACCTTTAAAAGTGACTAAAAGTGGTTGTTCTTGCAAAAATAGCCTTCCGACGCCCTTTTGAGGGATATTCGGCTATTTTGAGAAGAACGGCATCATCTTACTTTATTTGCAATGAAAATAAAATTTTTATTCTTTTTGGGCTGCTTTTACAAAAGAGAAGTTGGACCTGATGGGGGTTTCCTACGTATCTCACACCCTATGAGAATCAAACTAGCGTAGTTCGGGCAAATAAAACAAACTATTTTTGAAAACAAAACTCTTTTTTTTGTCATTTTTCACTTTGTTTTTTCTCAAAAATTCGGTAGAGTTTCAGCGCTATTTGGACATTGGTTTTTCTCAAAACAGGTGATTAACGCTCTTAACCCTCTACACTGCTATTTCTCTTTCCTCGAATTTTCCCAATATTTATAAGCCGGTCAGCATGCAAGTCCGAAGCAAATAAATACACAAGTAGCAAGTAAGATGCATCAGGATGGTCTTTTTCATTTTTGGTATACATGTCCTAGACAGACTCAACCCTTGTGTTGAGTCTCTAAAGTTAAATGCACATGATGCAAGCAAACGTTCCTACTAGGGATCCGGCATGAGGTCTTGTTGTACTAGGTTCAAAACCTGGGTTTATTGTTCTAGACCTAGCTTACCCGAGCGAATAGCTCGAGTCGAGGGGGGCAGTGTACCGGGAATACAGAAGCTTCACAGGCTTTACAACTTGTCCGAACCTCGTTCTAAATTTGGGATATGACTCTAACAGAAAAGAAGCCACACAAAGTGCACACTTCTTCATGATTTAGAAGACTCAGAGGGAAGAGGAATTTCGCAACAGTTTATATACAGTTCACGGAATATCAAAGCGGTAAAAGCAATCAATTAGCACATTAGGCCCAAATCATGTAACAAATTCAGATAATGGATAAAGCCAACTATAACAATTATTCTAAGCTCGAATTCTTGAACCCTGAACCAGAGATTCTGGGTTCGATCCCCAGCAGAGTCACCAAAGCTGTCACACCTCCTTTTTCCTACACCCCTCCCCCCCCCAGAAAGGGGAATGTGGGAGTTTTTCCAATTTAAAGTGACAATCGAGACGGGATTATTTATTAAAAGATTCAGAGTCTCCACTTGGGATAATTTATGGTGTCCCAAGTCACCGGTTAAAATCCTGAATCGAGGAAAGATTGACTCTGTTTTTGCAGTCCGCGAACACAGAAATCCGGGTAAGGAATTCTGTTAACCCGGGAGAAGGTGTTAGGCATTCTCGAGTTCTGTGATTCTAACACGGTCACTCAACTGTTATATTTGGCTTATTTATCTGATTTTAAAACATCTTTAAGCCTATGTGCATTTTAGCTTTAAAACCGCTTTCAATTATTTTAAAGAAGACTTCAACGTCATCTAAAATACGTCTTTGGATCACGCCACATGAAATACACCCGCAGTCCGAGGCACATTTTACTTAACGCTGTTAAGATTTGGATTTGAGTCACATGAAATGCGCACCCAAATTTAGGAAGGTAATATTGTTAAAATAATGCGCCTAAAGCAACTACATGTTTTTAACTTTGCGAGGGCCATGGAAAATTCGACTAAATGGCACACCTCGATTTTTAAGGATTTAAAAAAAAAAAGAAATGATATATCAAGGGCCATGCATTTGAAGATTTTATTTGGCACGGCACACCTCGATTCTAATTTTTAAAGGGAGTGCAAAAGTAAGCTTTTGAGGGCCATAAACTATGTGTTTGGCTATTATGGCACACCTCGAACTATTGAAAGAATCTAATTTAAATAACCAATGAAAGAGTTTAAATCCTACCTTTTAAACTAACGTCTAGATTAATTAAAAGGAAAGTGTCTTAAAGGGAAACATATCCAATTACTTAAAAGAAAAGAAACGGTTTGGGCATTCGAGCAAATTGGGCCAACACTAGGCCCAATCTTCAGAACCATGCATCATCAACTAAATGTAAATCAACTAAGATCATATGAAGACATGAATTGAGCCACACTTTTTATTTCTGAATTTTTACTGTTGGGCACAAATTAGCCAACTAAAACTTCCAATTTTATTTTCTGCATGCATTTTTGGGTCAAGTCTGCTATGAGGAAAAATCCAAAGCAACACACAAGCTATTGGGATCGCGAAGCAAGCCCAAATTGTAAGGGCATACCATTTACTTTGCAAGTGATCTCGAGGCCCAGGCTCAAAAAGCCCAACCTCGGTCAAAACCAGAACTAGGGCTCAGGACTCAAGATCGAGTCCCTACCGGCCATAAAGTACCAATTGTATTCGAAAAACAAAATGATAAGCTTCATCACTCTACAATCGATGGAACATAGGGAGATTTTAACAGCTACTGAAAACGTATGCTTAAACTTTGACTATGCTGATAATGCGCTTAACAAGTATTCATGCCTCAATCTAAACTTAAACTCAAACACAACCTGAAAACTTTAAACCCATTAATCTCGCCTTAATACCAACATTAATGAGATACAGATAATCAGCACAAGTCCACTCAAATCCAGAAATCAACACCCAAAACATCTTAAAGGCATGAATTCACTTCTATGTCATATCAATAACATAAGATAACCAAATTAGCATATACAACACATGACCTATTACAGAACATTCAATGAAAACAAATAAAAAGGGAATCTGAAACAGTTTATATTCAATCAGGCTTCCGTTGGAAACAAATGTCCTTAGCTACTTGTTGACAGTGGTTTGGAGTAATACCTGGTAAGGAACAAGGAAAAACAAAAGAGGTGAAGAATCAACAGTAAACAGTAGCATAAATCATCTTGAACCAAGCAGTGAAACAGTGCCAAAAATCCAGCAAATCCGGCCTCGAATTTTGAAACTAACACAGATGTTTAGAACCCCAAATGCACCATTTATACTGAACCCTTTAAATATGACTATTTGACAAGGCAATTAGACTTGAAAATCAAACAGAAAACTCCAACAATTTCAGTATTCTTCTTAAAGAAAAACTCCAGTCGTTTGCTTTTTTTTTCAGTACTTTTTTATCTCTTCCCATCTCTACCTTGAAAGGCAAGAAAACATGCCTTTATAGGAAATAAGGCAGCTTAAAGAAAGTCAAGTTTGCACTTTGCACCTTCTTGAATTTTGGTTTTTGCTTAGAAATCCTTAGTGTGAAGATCAGTATTTCAGATAAGTCCCTACCCCAGCTTCTAGGAAGCTTCCTATTTCAGTTATTCAGAGATTCTTTACCTAGATTTCCCAATTTACCCTTTTAAACCCTGTTAATTACCCCTGGGCCAGGCAGAGCTATGGATCAAATGGACCCCATTTGAAATGTTAATGGGTCAAGTTTGACCCCAACACTTAACAGGCCTCTATGAAGGATTTGAAAATGTCCTCAAAGCCCAAACAATATCGAAAGCTCAAACAAAATTACTTGAATTTTTTCATAACTAAAATAAGCTCTACAGGCTGATCTTCTTTTAAATTAAAACGACGAGCTACAAATAAACCACATATTCGACTTAACCTGAGCCAATCATATCAATGGACAAACAGAACAGAACTTAAACGGGCAACATGCATAAACTAAAACGGGATCTTCAAGAACTTCTACGAGAAAATTTGAAAGGCTCACGGCGTAAATACAAACACTATATAAACACAGAAACTTATAACCAATGCTTTAATACTTTACCAAATTCAAATCAAGAAATCTAACTAAGGAGAGACCGGAGGAAAGGGAGAGAGACAACGAGAACGAACAGAAAAGAGAAGAAGTAGAAAGATAGAAAAATAAAAAATGAAGAAAATACCTACCAAAGCTCGGACAGTATAGACTGGAACCCGACTCTTCAAATCTTCGGATTTTCGGCCAAATATAATATTAATCGTGTGTTCTTGTAAATAACACACGAATAATGTCATATTAGACATAAATCTTTCACAGAAACTCGATTTGGGATTTTTGAATTTTTAGGGTTCATCTTCAAATCCAAATTCGACGAGTCTGGTGAAGATTCGAGAGAAACCAATCAGGGATTTGTAACGAGGGGGTCGTGGTGGTCTTGTGGTGTAATTTTGGTGGTGAATGGAGGTGGCGCTGCCAGGTTCGAGGTGGGGAAAATGGAGGCGGCGCTTAGGGTTTTTGTCTCTGAAAAGGGGTGGAGTCGAGAGAGACGATGAGAGAGGGGGTTTGGAGGGGTAGTGAGATTAGGACAGTTATATGCCCAACGATCCTCAATTCTCATTTGTTCGATTAAGAACGATCAACGGCTCAGATCAAAGCTTAATGAAACGACATCATTTTGATTGGGAGGTGGGGCTGGTCCGGGTATTGGTTGGGTTTGGGATGGTTTAGGACAAGTTTAAGGGGTAATCGAATTGGGCTTTGGGAAATTTAAAAGACTTAGCCCAAAAATCTGATTTCTTCAACTCTTTTATTTTCTTTTATTTCAAAATTCTTTTTTTCTTCTCTTTTTTTTCAAAATTGAAAAATATCACCTAAATTAAATCCTAAACCAAATAATCTTACCAAATTAAATTAATTAACCCTAATGATTGTTACACCTAATTAAATACCAAATAGGAAAACCAACGAAATTCAAATCTAAAATTGAACAATGCAAAACCATTTTTGTGATTTTTCCATTTGTAAAGCAACTAAATTGCTAATTAATTTTTAACATAGCAAAGTTAAATCCTAAATGCAAATGCAACATATTTTATATTTTTTCATAATTTAAACAAAATTAACATGCGCAGACAAATGCAAACAATTAACAAAATGCTACAAAAAAAACCTACGAAATTGTAAATAATGGAAACATTATTTTGTTTTGAATTTGTGGGAGTAATTCATATAGGGAAAAAATCACGTGCTCACAAGAGGGATTTGGAGGGCTGAGGTTGTCTTCCTATTTTCGTCTTTTTCTTATTCGTTTTTCCGCTAGGTCAGCTGGAGTGTTATAACGGCGGAATGGAGAGGGAATTAGGGTGTTAGGGGGTTTGGTTGAAGAAGATGATCGTTAATGGCTTGGTGGTGTGTAACGGTTGTTCAAGGTTGTTGATCTCGCTGGTTTGTTTTTTTGTCAAGATGATGAAGAATGGCTGCTATGGAGTTCTTTTTTTTGTGTAGCTGCTACTTCGTTTTCTTTCTGCAGCTGCTAGGTCTAGCTCTAGGTTTTTTGTGTAAGGAACATGAAGGAGAAGGTAGTTGAAGGTTAGAGATGATAGGTGTCGCACCTCCTCTTTTCCCGCGCCCGCGGGGCGCGTGGGGAGTTTTCTCCAATTAAAGGACAGTCGAAACGGGATTTGTTTATTTGTTTCAGAGTCGCCACCTGGGAATTTTGAGGCGTCCCAAGTCACCAATTATAATCCCTGAATCGAGGAGAATATGACTCTGTTTATTTTTTTCCGCGAACCAGAAATCCTGAGTAAGGAATTCTGTTAATCCGGAAGAAGGTGTTAGGCATTTCCGAATTCCGTGGTTCTAGCACGGTCGCTTAACTGTTTTTATTATTGGCTTAATCAACTTGATTTTATTAAATATTGATGTTTTCTGATTTTACTACTGCTTATACTTATTACGATTGAAACCTTCTTTGAATCGAATTACGCGTACGTATATTCGTGTTATAAATTAAAAATGCGGAATTGTGTCACGCGTACGTGTACACAATAATTTTTTATAATATATTAAGCAATCATTTCTCCGAGATTGTTTTGAATCAAGAATATTTATTTTTCTTGAATAGTGAACCGTACATCTCGGGTTTTTTATGAAATTGATTTAACGCCTTTAGAAAAATCCTTTTATTAAACATTCGTTCGAAATTGCGCGTACGCATAATCCGAATTTTTGCTTTTAAAAATATAATCAGGGTACGCGAACGTATCCCTAATCGCGCGACATATTTATAATGATATTATGGAATTTCCACATATAACATGTTTATCCAAGACTATTCAAGTTCAAAGAACAGAATAAAAACATGATTAGTACTATTTTTAAACATATATGACATATATATATATATATGCCAAAGAATAAATTGCATATGAAACTGAAAATAAATGATTCATAAAGGAAGGAAATATTTTCCGAGAATTTTCATTATTTATTTAATGCAAATTCTACTTCTAATTATCATTGATATGAAGTGTGGCAATTTATGCTTATACATCTTTTTTCATTCTTATATGCTTGCTTTTAATCTAATAGGCCTAATTACTTGGTTAATTTATTTTAAGAAGGTAGATAGGCATTCGAGTTTATAAGAAAGGAATTATTATACAAGCCAATTCAATAAAATTACCTTATATGCAACTTAGTTATATGTTGTAAACCTTCATAATATTTTAAACATCGTAACAAGCTATACCATGTCACCTTTCACCAAAGTTTATACACACATCTATTATCTTATCGACATCATCATCTTAACCTTATGTAACAAAAAATATCACTACTATAGTTATCTTGGCCCTTCTACATCACTTCTTACTTAACCAACAACAAAATTTAAATAATGACCAACATTCATACCATATTCCCTACTTCGACAATTTAATATGATTAAACTAATGAGATAATGAGCTAATGTTATTACAAATCTTTATACGAACTTTCAAAGTAAGACAATTAGCTCATAGCTATCAAATTGAATTCACTACTAATTAACTAACATAAAATAAAAAAACGAGATTTAAATTGATGAATTTGGACAGATAAAAACAGAATTTCAATTCAATCTTCATTTATCCACCATATTGAATCTCTTTCCAACATAGAATTTAAAAGGATATATATACCTGAAAATGAAGGTAGAAGAAGTAAGTTTCAGCAGTTGCAGCAGTAACAAAAACAGCGAAATACCAGTATTCCCTCAAATTTGAGCAATAAGAGGATCCGAAGAAAACAGATACACAGTACAGCTATTTTTAAAACTGGACACTTCAAATATTAATTGAATCAATGGAACCAAGTAAGGTTGAACAAATTCAACAAAAGAAACAATATTTCAAATTTCAATTCCTTTTCAGTTTCAAAATCCCATTTTTTCTGATTTTTGTTTTTCTGTTGCTGTATATCTGTGTGTGTGTGTGAATGCTCTTTTGTTCCTTTTCTGTTTCTTTTTCCTCTTTTAAAATCTCTCAAACTCTCCTCTTCTGAAAACTGATCCTAAAATCTGAAACTCCCTCTCAATTTTCCTAAAATTTCTTCAAAAGGAACTCTTAAACTTTCTTCCAGTTTTTCTGAAAATTCCTCAAAGACTCTCCTAAATTCTGCATGCAAAACTCTCTCTTAAAATTCTCTCTTTCTCACTCAAAAATTCCCCCTTTTTTTCTCACTCAAAAATTCTGTCCCCTTAACTGTCTGTCCATCTCCTGTATTTATACAGGGCTGGTCCTAGGCAATTTAAGTGCTTCTTGGACCCCCTTCTTCTTTTTAAAAACAGAAAATCCCATTATGTAAAACCTTTTCCCTGATTTTCAGCAGCCCATTATCCCTTGTTCCCCATTAGTATTATTAACTAATAGCAACTAACATTACATTATAATATACTAGTACTAACACCCTGTTTTTTACTGCTCATTCCCAGAAATGCCCCTGAAATCCTAATGTTATTACTGAAAACAAAATCAGAACCTACAGCAAAACAGATTCTAAAATCTGTACAAACTTAGTTATCTCCTGATTTACAGCTATAACCAATCCTATTAACTTCCTAACACAATTGCATTTGACCAACTTTTGCAAACTTGAATTCAAACTGGATATTTCAGCAATATTATACTGAATTCAGAACTAACAACATATTACTGCAATTATCAAACCAATTCAGACTGGACTTAATACTGAACTAGAATCAAACACACACAGGATCATTGTCAATACTGACAATGTCCTGAAACTTTAATGTTCAGACAATAACATATACAACATACATTTGAATTCACTGATTCACAGACAATCATGACTTAATTGACGAGCATTAATCAATTGACTATTTACAACATTTGTCAATAATTAGTCTAAAATAATAGAAGCAGACTTGTTTTAGTCAACATTTTCAGAAATGAAAAAATTCGTAATATAATTAATCGACGAACTTAATCGAGTCGATTACACACATTGTAAATAACCACAACCAACAGAAACAATTTACATTCGGATCAAATAGACAGAAATGACAGAATTGATGAAAAATTAACAAGCTATTAATACGGACAACAATACACGTAGAATACACAAAAATAAATAGAAAAATACCTCTGAACTTTAATTAAATTCTGACTCGAACTCAACTTGGATTTCGGATTTTTTTGTTTGAAATCAAACTGACCTTAGTCGAAGTATTTTCCACTGAAAATACTTCGACTAAGGTCGATTAAACCTCAATCTTCATCATAATCTGAACCGAATCCGGAAGTTTGGTATTTTTTAGGGTTCTTAAAAACTCGATTTGGGATTTAACCATTTCTGGTCAGATTCGAGAAGAACCAAAGATATTCTAGGCACGAGGGAGGCCAGGAGGGTAACTGGTGTGAGTTTGAAACAGATCTGGGTAAATTTTGTTTGGTCCGAATCTTCAAAAGAAGATTCGAGAAGTTCCGAACGGATTCGAACCTAACAACCAACAGATCCATACTTAGGATGACTAGGGGAAGCCATGGTGTTAATTTGGGGCTGATTGGTTTAGATCAAGTTTTCAAGCCAACCTTCGATTTAAGATTCGAAGAGTTGTGGCCTGATTCGAAGGAAACTAAGGTTGGATTCGTGTAGGGGAGGTTCAGGAGGTCCTAGGGTGTTAAGTTGGTGACCGGCGGCGTTGATGCCGCCGGGTTTCAGGCGAAGGGGAATAGGGGCGGCTAGGGTTAGGGGTCTGTTTGGAACGATGATGAACAGGAGCGGAGGGGGGGGTGTTCAGTTAGGGGCTGGGTAAGGTTTGGGATTTATATAGGGGTAGGGTGGATTAGTATCGTCCGTTGGATCAATTAGAATGGAGGGCTAGGATCTATTCACTTAACCAAACGATGTCGTTTGGTTTAAGTTGGGGGACGGGTTGAACCGGGTCAATGGATCGGGTAAGGGTCTTGGGTTCGGGTGATGAGATCTTGGCCGTTGGTTGGATTTAATCCAACGGCCCTTGATGAGAGATGACCAAACGACGTCGTTTGGTTCTGGCAATTGGACCGGACAGGGGCTGTTGGGATTGGGCTTGTGAAGGGAATTAATTGATTTGGGCCTGGATTTTAATCCAGGTCCAATCTTTTACTAGTATGTTTTTTTATTTTATTTTTTTTTTCAATTAATTCATTTTCTAATTTAAAAAAAAAATTATAAAACCATTTTAACTTCACAAAAAATATATTAATTACTCTATAACCATTATTTAACACATAGACAAAAACATCAATCACACAGTGAAACATTTAAAATAGAACCAATGCGTATTTTTTGCGATTTTATTTAAATTATCTCTTAAATGCACAATTAAATCCTATATGCATGCAATATGTATTTTACTTTATTTTTTGATTTATTTTGACAAAAATAAACATTTACGGACATAACACAAACATTTAACACCACGCCAAATTCAAAAATTACACAGTAAAAGAAATTTATTTTATTTTTTGATTTATTTTGGAGTAGTTTTTCGTAAGGCAAAAATTACGTGCTCACAGCTGCCCCTCTTTGTGCGGAAACTTGAAGAGTTTTCGTACAAAGATAAAGTGAGCGGACACGAGCGATTTTTGCCCGTTCGAATACTCCGTGGGAAGCATTTTTAGAAAGATTTGACCGAACCTCTGCTTCAAAGGTTTCCTACATATCCTTGGCTATAAAGGAATCAGGTCAATGTAGTTCGGGAATTTTTGGTAGCTGGGACTACCATGGGACTGTGATGTTACTGCTGCTTTGTGCTGTTTTTACTGCTTGCTGACCTCCTTATTACACCTTACTTTAAAGGAAATACAAAAAGCTAAATTAGACTATGGTACATGAATTATAAAAATCTTATCTAGATCATGCCCTTGCGTTTCTTGTTGTCTTGATATCTTGGTGACTCTTGGGCATTTGGCTTATTCCGTATTCCTTTTGGAACTCTTGTTGTTTCTTGCTGGGGATTCTGTTGGGACTCCTCTGCTTTATTGATTCTAAGTGTGCTCCTTTCTCACATGAGTGGGCTTTTGGTTTCAACACTTCAATTGCATTCCATCGTTCTTCAGGTGGGTGCCTTGACTGCTTCTTTTCTTTCTTCATCCTCATTTTCCAGGTGGACGCCTGACTTCTTCTTTTCTCATCCTCATTCTCCAGGTGGACGCCTGACTTCTTTTAATTTTCATCCTCATTCTCCAGGTGGACGCCTGACTTCTTCTTTTTCTTTATCCTCATTCTCTAGGTGGACGCCTGATTCCTTCTTTTCTTTGTCCTCATTCTCCAGGTGGACGCCTGACTTCTTCTTTTTCTTTATCCTCATTCTCCAGGTGGACGCCTGATTTCTTCTTTTCTTTGTCCTCATTCTCCAGGTGGACGCCTGACTTCTTCAATTCTTTGTCCTTATTCTCCAGGTGGACGCCTGACTTCTTCTTTTTCTTTGTCCTCGTTCTTCAGGTGGACGCCTGATTTCTTCAATTCTTTGTCCTTATTCTCCAGGTGGACGCCTGACTTCTTCTTTTCTCATCCTCATTCTCCAGGTGGACGCCTGATTTCTTTTAATTTTCATCCTCATTCTCCAGGTGGACGCCTGATTTCTTCTTTTTCTTTATCCTCATTCTCCAGGTGGACGCCTGATTCCTTCAATTCTTTGTCCTCATTCTCCAGGTGGACGCCTGACTTCTTCTTTTCTCATCCTCATTCTCCAGGTGGACGCCTGACTTCTTCAATTCTTTGTCCTCATTCTCCAGGTGGACGCCTGACTTCTTCTTTTCTCATCCTCATTCTCCAGGTGGACGCCTGATTTCTTTAATTCTTTGTCCTCATTCTCCAGGTGGACGCCTGATTTCTTCAATTCTTTGTCCTCGTTCTCCAGGTGGACGCCTGATTCCTTCTTTTCTTTGTCCTCATTCTCCAGGTGGACGCCTGATTTCTTTAATTCTTTGTCCTCATTCTCCAGGTGGACACCTGACTTCTTCTTTTCTCATCCTCATTCTCCAGGTGGACGCCTGACTTCTTCAATTCTTTGTCCTCGTTCTTCAGGTGGACGCCTGATTCCTTCTTTTCTTTGTCCTCATTCTCCAGGTGGACGCCTGACTTCTTCTTTTCTCATCCTCATTCTCCAGGTGGACGCCTGACTTCTTCAATTCTTTACCAGGTATTTCCAGACACAAATATTGTATTTGCCCCTGTTTTAAATCAAAGAAAACTTCGTTAGTTTAAAGCAGGGTGGCTGGTTGTGGTATTCTTGCCGATGGTGATGTTTCTCTTCGTCTTTCTTTATTGCCTTGGAATGATTGAAAAGACTGTTTTGTCTTTGTAATTGATCCTTGACTATAGGATTTCCCTCTGTGTGTTTTCCTTCAAAATCTTTCAACTGTAATCATGTGCCTCTTCTGACTTTGCTGATCCACTTTTGATTTCATCTTTCTTACACCCGTATTTTATCTCCCACCTTTCGTGGCTGTATTTTGTAACCTTGAATCTTGGTAGTATACCTTGACATTCCTTCTTATTTGTTTGGAATAAAACTTATCTCAAAGCTTGGAGAAAGTAAGATTATTAGTAACGAAATACGCTGATTTCGACAATTATAGAATGAAAAGAAAAATCCAATTTTTTGGATGACTGTTGGAAAAGGAATAAAGGACTTATCTGATTGGAATTACTGGCACCAATGATCAGGGTATGCATTTCGGATTAATCAACCCAGTCTTTTAATCCATCTCCTCTCAATTGTCTCAAGGAGTTTTCACCGATAAATTTTCCTCGTTTTTCACTTCTTCACTTCCTTTTCGCCTTATGGTGCCTGTGTGGGTTTTCACCTATAAGACTCTCTCATTTTACTTTTCTCTCAACCTCCGTCGCCTTATGGTGCCCGTGTGGGTTTTCACCTATAAGACTCTCTCATTTTACTTTCTTTCCTTGTTTGTACCAGAGTGTTATGAACCACTTCATTTGCTTGCCTCAGCATTTTTCTAAGATTGATCGAAAGGTCTTTTTGGTATTAAGGTTAGGAATGGAAAAGGTATTAAAAGCTAAATAGCTTTGGTATGGGTTTAAAATTACAACTCTTGGAATCTTTTCTTATTTCCAATACAATTCCTGCCCCAGTTTCTTGATTGGGGTCTCTTAATATTTCTTTTCCGTGCACATTGTGCATGTTGTGCACCCTATGACCGAGCCGTGAGGCGCCTACGTATCCTTCTTTGAGGAATCAGGTCAAACGTAGTTCACTACATAATAGTGAAGATTTTTTTTTTTTATTGATTCCAAGAGAGGTTAGGAAAGAAACAAGTATGGCTCAAAGGGGAAGCAAATGGTATAGTGTTTGGACAGCAGAATAAATTGCCTTTGTCATTTCAATCTTTGAAATAGTGCTAAATACAAACATTCAAAAGTTATGCATAATATCTCTTTACCGCGTCAGAATTGATCGCCATATCTATGCATTTGCCTTCAATATCTGTTAAACATAGTGCACCATTCGATAATACTCTGGTCACAATGAATGGTCCTTGCCAATTCGGAGCAAATTTGCCTTTTGCTTCAACCTGATGTGGAAGAATGCGTTTCAGCACATGCTGACCTACTTCGAACTTCCGGGGACGCACCTTTTTGTTGTATGCTCTTTCTATTCTTCTTTGATATAATTGACCATGGCATACTGCGGTCAATCGTTTTTCATCAATCAAATTTAACTGTTCTAGACGGGTTTTGACCCATTCATCATCATCAATCTTTGCTTCGGCAATGATCCGAAGGGAAGGAATCTCAATTTCTGCAGGAATTACTGCTTCGGTGCCGTATACCAACAAATAAGGAGTTGCTCCTACTGAAGTGCGAACAGTAGTGCGGTATCCCAATAATGCAAAGGGTAATTTTTCATGCCATTGTTTTGAACCTTCTACCATTTTCCGCAGTATCTTCTTTATGTTTTTGTTGGCTGCTTCTACTGCTCCATTCGCCTTGGGCCGATATGGGGTAGAGTTACGATGTGTAATCTTAAACTGTTGACATACTTCTTTCATTAAGTTGCTGTTAAGATTAGCACCGTTATCTGTGATGATCACCTTCGGGATTCCGAATCGACATATGATATTTGAGTGGACAAAATCGACCACAGCTTTCTTGGTCACTGATTTGAATGTCTTGGCCTCAACCCATTTGGTAAAATAATCAATAGCTACCAGAATGAATCTGTGTCCATTGGATGCTACCGGTTCAATTGGTCCAATCACATCCATGCCCCAAGCAACGAAAGGCCATGGTGCCGACATTGTGTGCAACTCGGATGGTGGAGAATGAATCAAATCTCCGTGTATTTGGCATTGATGACATTTGCGTACAAAACTGATACAATCTCTCTCCATGGTAAGCCAATAGTAACCAAGCTCGGAGGATTTTCTTTGCCAACACATATCCACTCATGTGGGGTCCGCAAACTCCTGAATGTACTTCAGACATGACAGTTGTAGCTTGTCTGGCATCTATGCATCTTAATAATCCGAGATCTGGTGTTCTTTTATACAAAACTCCTCCGCTTAAGAAGAATCCATTTGCTAATCGCCTGATGGTCCTCTTTTGATCTCCTGTGGCTTGTACGGGATATATACCCATCCTGATATAGCCAATGCATCGGCAACTTCATTATGGATTCTTGGAATATGTTGGAATTCCACTGATTGAAACCGCTGACAAAGATCATGTAGACATTGTCGGTATGGTATGAGCTTCAAATCTCGGGTTTCCCATTCTCCTTGAATTTGATGTACCAAAAGATCCGAATCTCCCATGACTAAGATTTCTCGGATACCCATGTCTGCAGCTAGCCTTAACCCCAAAATGCAAGCTTCATATTCAGCCATATTATTGGTGCAATAAAATCGTAGTTGAGCCGTAACAGGATAGTGATGCCCTGTTTCAGAAATGATTACAGCTCCTATTCCGACTCCTTTCATGTTAGCAGCTCCATCAAAGAAAAGTTTCCAGCCAGGTTTTTCAATTTGCTCCACCTCGTCGATATGCATTGTTTCCTCATCAGGAAAATAAGTCTTCAGCGGCTCATATTCCTCATCGACCGGGTTTTCGGCTAAATGATCGGCCAGTGCTTGAGCCTTCATTGCAGTTCGAGTCACATAGATGATGTCGAATTCTGTGAGCAATATCTGCCACTTTGCAAGTCTTCCCGTTGGCATAGGCTTTTGAAAAATGTATTTCAATGGATCCAACCTAGAAATGAGGTAAGTAGTGTAGGATGACAAATAGTGTTTTAATTTTTGAGCTACCCATGTTAGGGCGCAACATGTCTTTTCCAGATGAGTATACTTAACCTCATAAGCTGTGAACTTCTTGCTAAGGTAGTAGATGGCCTGTTCTTTTCTGCCCGTGAGGTCATGTTGCCCCAATACACAACCAAATGAATTCTCCAAGACCGTTAAGTAAAGAATCAAAGGTCTTCCTGGCTCTGGCGGGACCAATACGGGTGGGTTTGATAAGTACCCTTTTATTTTATCAAACGCTTCCTGACACTCATCGGTCCATTTGACTGCAGCATCCTTTTTTAACAATTTGAAAATTGGCTCGCAGGTTGTTGTGAGCTGAGCAATAAACCTACTGATATAATTTAACCTTCCCAACAAACTCATTACTTCAGTTTTGTTTCTTGGGGGTGGCAGTTCTTGGATGGCTTTGATCTTTGATGGGTCTAGCTCGATGCCTCGTCGACTGACTATGAATCCCAGCAATTTTCCAGATGGAACTCCGAATGCGCACTTGGCAGGGTTAAGCTTGAGGTTGTACCTGCGAAGTCTTAAGAAGAACTTCCTCAAATCCCCAACGTGGTTGGTCTGATGCTTTGATTTTATGATTACATCATCCACGTATACCTCAATTTCCTTGTGTATCATATCATGAAACACTGTGGTCATTGCTCTCATATAGGTTGCTCCGGCGTTCTTCAAACCGAATGGCATTACCCTGTAGCAATAAGTTCCCCATGGTGTGATGAATGCCGTCTTTTCTGCATCTTCTTCATCCATTAGAATTTGATGATATCCGGCATAACAGTCCACGAAAGATCCTATATCATGCTTGGCACAATTGTCGATCAAGATATGGATATTGGGTAATGGGAAATTATCCTTTGGACTTGCTTTGTTGAGATTGCGATAGTCGACGCATACTCTAATTTTGCCGTCTTTCTTTGGCACAGGAACGATATTAGCTAACCAAACAGGATATCGAGTGACTCGAATGACCTTTGCTTCCAATTGTTTGGTGATTTCTTCTTTAATTCTCACACTCATATCAGGCTTGAATTTTCTCAGCCTCTGCTTGACAGGAGGCACCATTGGATCGGTGGGCAATTTGTGGACCACTAAATCAGTGCTCAAGCCCGGCATATCGTCATATGACCATGCAAAAACATCTTTGAATTCTATGAGTGCTTTAATTAAATCCTCTCGGATTTTTGGCTCGAGATGGACACTTATTTTAGTTTCTCGGACATTACTCGTGTCCCCTATATTGACATCCTCGGTATCATTCAAGTTAGGTTTGATTTTTTCCTCAAAGTGAATTAACTCTTTACTAATCTCTTCAAAAACCTCATCTTCATCATATTCTGATTCATAATCACAATATGTTTCTTGAATTAATATTTCGGAATCAGATTGATTTTTAAGACTGGGCTGAAGATTCCTCATGCATGCCATATCACTAGAGCCAGCATAAAAAGAACTGTACAAAAAAGAAGAAAAAGAAAAGAAAGCTATTAGGAATGATAATAAAAAGGAAACTGCTTTTTATTGGATAATGAAAAATAACAAGGTTTTGCATGCTTCAAACCAACTGTAAGATAAATTTTGGGATTACAACCTTGAAATATCCCAAACAAACTGAAAAAAAATCAAAATAAACTACCAAGACTCCTTTCGAATTGGGAGAGGAGTGGCTTTCCAATTATTGAGCATTGTTTTTGGTCCAACGAATTGAACTTCTGCGTTGCTACACCCTTCTCCGTCTTCCAGCATATTTACATCACTAAACAATTTCTCGAACCTTTCAATTAATTCCTCCTCAGGATTGACCTGGGATTTAGGAATTGTTGTTATCGGGCGATTTTTAGCACCGGTCTTGACAAAAGACTTCAACAGCTGTGGTACTGGTTTTGGAAGAACCCATGCTTGGTGTTTCAACTTCCTGGCTCTCATCACGTCATTGGCGGTCGGTGTGAATCCTAAACCGAATGTTCCCCAGTTCTCGGGGAGAGATACTGGTTGTACAATTCCTTGCAAAGATAAGCCCAGGCCTTTGCCGGGTATAAAGCCATTCTTCAGCATTTCATAAGCTACCATGACTGATGTAGAGGATACCTTTGGATTCGTAAGGTATTTTCCTTCTGGAACTTTCTCTACCGACACTGTGTCTGACACTTGGTATACCCATGGTCCTTGGTCAATTTCTGCTCCCTCGACTGGTACAATGGTGCTGTTGTGAGCATTTAAATTTTCTTCTCCATGCACGACTATTTCTTGATGGTCCCATTCAAACTTGACAACCTGATGTAATGTTGACGGGACTGCTTTAGCAGCATGGATCCATGGTCGACCCAACAACAAGTTGTAAGAAACAGTCATGTCCAAAACTTGGAATTCCATTGTGAATTCAACTGGCCCTATAGTTAGTTCCAACACTATGTCGCCAAATGAATCTCTACTTCCACCGTCAAATCCTCGTACGCAGATACTGTTCTTTTGAATCCTCTCCTCTTTAATTTTTAATTTGTTTAAAGTGGAGAGAGGGCATATGTTTGCACTGGACCCATTGTCGACCAATACCCGGGTTACTACGGAGTTTTCACATTTCACGGTGAGGTAAAGAGCTCTGTTGTGCTCGGTACCTTCCACAGGTAATTCATCATCAGCAAATGTAATCCTGTTCGTCTCAAAGATTCTGTTGGCTATTTTGCCCAAATGATTTACAGAGATCTTTTCAGGAACATGAGCTTCATTCAGGATTTTCATCAATGCCAGACGGTGTTCCTCTGAATGGATCAGTAATGACAACAATGAAATTTGAGCGGGGGTCTTCTTTAATTGATCCACAACAGAATAATCATGGAGCTTCATTTTTCTTAAAAACTCCTCCGCCTCTTCTTCCGTCACAGCTTTCTTCGTGGGCATTGGATTGTTTTTAGTTTTTCTCAGCTCTTCGGGAGTAAAACATCTTCCCGAACGAGTCAAGCCTTGTACCTCACACACTTCTTCCTTGATTTCTTTGCCTTTGTACATTACGGTCACCCGTTCATAGTTCCATGGGATGGCTTTGTTGTTGATGATTGGCAGCTGAATTACAGGTGCAATAATAACTCGATCTGTACGTGCTCCTTCCACAATTACGACGGGTTTGTTAGCAACCCCTGGTACTATCACCTTTGTCCTCTCTTGTTTTGCGGCAACTTTGTTCGATGATCCCTCATCGACTATCATAGACGGTTCACCACCATTCTTGTTATGCTTAGACACCGGCTTCTCCTCCATTAACTGCTTATCTGGCTTGGTTTCATGAGACTTGATCATCATGACAGTTTGTGACGGCTTCTTTGTCTCCCCATCAGCTTGTATGATTTCTATCATATTAGCCTCTTGATGGGCTGGCATTGGATTTCTATTGATATTTGGAGCTTCGGGGGTTTGAACCTCGATTTTATTAGTATCAATCAGCTCTTGTATTGCATTTTTCAAATGCCAACATTTCTCCGTATCATGGCCTGGTGTACCGGAGCAATATTCACAGCTAATGGTGTAATCCAGATTCTTTGGTGGAGGATTAGGTAGCTTGGATTGTATTGGTCTCAACATGTCTAACTGTCTCAGCCTGTGGAACAGACTAGTGTAAGACTCTCCCAATGGAGTGTAAGTTTTCTTTTTCTGTTCCCTTTCTCCCCTGAATGCTGGTCTAGGCCTGAAACCTGGTCCGGGATAAGCTCGGGGGTAGGTATTTGGTGTGACAGGAGCACGCCAATTGGTGTGAACAGGTGGCTGATTGTATGCTTGAGCGTGGTTAATGGCGAAATGAGGCTCTGAAGGGTGATAGTAATGTTGGGATGAATCATGGTGGTAAGCTGATTGGCGAGGTCGTTGCTGATTATAGTAAAGCGGTGAACCCCTGGGTCCTGGCCAAATTCCTGAATCAACTACGGTTGCTTCCTCCCTCTTCTTTCTTCCGATTCCTCCTACCCCGCCTTGAATAGCTTGAGTAGTTGCCTTAATTGCTGAATAGCTCATGATTTTGTTTGTCTTGAGGCCTTCTTCTACCATACCTCCCATCTTCACTACCTCGTTGAATGATTTTCCAACCGCTGAAACCAAGTGGGCGTAGTAAGTTGGTTCCAAGGCTTGGAGGAAGTAGTCTACCATTTCGCTCTCCTTCATAGGAGGATCCACTCTTGCCGCCTGTTCTCTCCACCGAAAACCATACTCTCTGAAACTTTCATTGTGTTTCTTCTCAAATTTGGTCAAAGATAATCGATCTGGGATGATTTCCAGATTGTATTGGAAATGGTATGCGAATGCCTGTGCCAGGTCATCCCAGGTGTACCATCTTCCATGGTCTTGGCGTGTATACCACTCCAAAGCTGATCCGCTTAGACTTTGACTGAAGTAAGCCATCAATAATTCATCCTTTCCCCCAGCTCCTCGCATCTTGCTACAGAAACCCCTTAAGTGGGCTACTGGGTCGCCGTGCCCGCTGTATAGGTCAAATTTGGGCATCTTGAAGCCAAATGGCAATTGTACATTAGGGAATAAGCATAAATCTTTGTAGGCTACACTGACTTGCCCACCTAATCCTCGCATGTCTCGGAACGACTGTTCTAGACTTTTGACCTTCCTGAACATCTCTTCTTGTTCAGCATTTTTGGCTGGCTTGTTAATTTCGGTTGGGAGATCAAACTGAGGAGCAGGTGAATTGATTTCGGAGGCTTTGAAGGTGGGCTCCGGGGGGTAATATTGGTTGTCTTGGGCCTGAAATGTAGGCTCACTAGGAGATTTGTGAAATGTAGCAGGGGGAGGTGCTACAAAAACAGGAGTCATAGGTGGAGGAAGGTACGGAACTGGTTTTGGAGGTGGAGACTGTGGTGTCTGAGAGGTGGTGCCTCGGTAGTGCTGATAAATGGGGAAACTTGGGGATAATTCAGTGGTGATATTATCCTGAGTTTGGATTATTGATGGAGCAGGGTTATTTGGGTAAGATGGGGGCAACTGTCCTGTAGACCAAGCTTGGTACATTTCTGCCATTTGCTGCTTGAGCTTAAGCATTTCTTCTTTCATTTTCCCGACATCCATCTCTTCTATCTCCATACTTGTGTCAACATCTGGGATAGACATACTTTCGGGTACTGGTCCTTTTGATCTTGTATGATAGTGATAATATGCCAGTATACTCTTTAGAGAAACTAACTGGTTGAATTCTGAAAATGAACAAACTTGTTAGTTTTGAGAGTTTAACACATATATAATCACACGTTGAGATGCAATGCTCCTAGACAAATAATCCCTTTCTATTATGCATTCGCTCGGTTGCTTGTATCGTCCCAGCTTTATTGAAATTGAAAAATTGTCATTCGCTTTTATTTACTATAGATATCTTTATCGTGGTGGTCGACTCTTAGAGATTGCCTATGTATTATGTCAAACATGAATCAGACCTTGCGTAGTTCGGACCAAAGTCAATCATGTTTATTTATTACACAAAGATGGAATTACATTCGAAAACTTTAAGAAAATAGCTTGAAATACACACACTTAAATCAGAATAAAAGATACAATTCATAACATCTCACAAAATGCCCCACTTTCCACTTTTGTTCTCTAATATTGGATTATCTGCTCAATGTGGGGCTTGACCTGGATGGCCTCCCAGCGTACGATACATCCTTTCCAACTCTATTGCTAGATGACGAGCAAAAGTGGGCGCATGCTCTGTAAACCTTTCATAATCCATTCCTTGGCAGTTTACATAACTTTGAGATGTGAAGACTGCCAAGTCGTGGACTTGTGCCCTGAAACCTTGGAGACGTTGGTCTTGGTCTTGCAATTGCTGCTGACGAGTGGTGGCTATGTCTCTGACACGGTTTTCACGATCTAAAGCTGATTCTAATAGAGCTCGGAGTCTGGCCTGCTCTAATCTTGCTTGTGATCTTTCCCTGTCGAGGTCTGCTTGTTGGTATTCTCTGTTGCATCTTCTTGCCTCTTCTAGTTGTGCACGAAGCTGGTCTTCTGATCGCATCCAATAGTCTTTTTCCTTCTTGAATTGAGCCTTGTCTTTTTCGGATTGCCTATCCTGGCGTTCCTTGTTAGATCTGGCTTCTTCATTTAATTGTTGGATCCTTTCTTTTGCTTTGCTCAATGCCCTTTCGTTTTCTGCAAGAATGGAGTCAAAATCTTGCATTTTTTCGAAGAGATTGGCGATGGTTTTTTGATCTTTCCAGCTTCTCTTTGGCGTTTCAGAGACTCTTTTCATTTTTTGGAATCGAGCATGAAGATTTTCATTCTCACAAGCTAGACTCTTTTTCTCGCCTTTGGCTTCTTGTTCTTGCAAATCTTTCTCCAAACTGAGGCTTCTTAGATTTTCTTTTAGGGCATGGATAGTGGCTTTGTACCCTTTTTCTTTTTCTCCCCAGATTAACCGTTCTTGGATTTTATCATTGAAATTTTGAACATGGGGTCTTTTTGTTGGCCTTTTTAGCTCAGGTTCCGGTACATCATCCACGCGGGACCGCTTTTCGAACCACCTTGCATATCCAGGATTTATCTCACCCTTGGTAGCGTCTAGGACTTGAGTATCACTTTTCAAGTATCGGCACCCATTCCACATCTGCTGAAGTAGAGCTTCGGGAATAGTGGCTTCTGGGTGTAATTCGATTACTTGCATACTCAAATCTTCCTCATCAGGAACTATTTGATATCTCCCTAGTTGTCTTAGGACTCTTAGTGGTGCATATGGCTGAATGCTTCTCAATCCCAATAGTAGTAGATAACTATTTGAGGTTGACATATGTATTACTTCTCTCATCGGGAGCCATCCCAGAGTCCATTCAATTTGATTTGCCGTTAAAGCCTTTAGATGAGATACCCATGCTTCTATCCCTTCTGGAGCTTGGTAATTTTTTGTTCTTTCCTCATAGCTCTCGATGCAATTAGCTCTGTTCGACCCATACTGTATGATCTTGGGTTGTTGTTGGAGATGTTCAATCACCCACATTTGCAACAAAATTTTGCATCCTTCGAAAACCTTCGCCCCTGATTTGCATAAAGTCAAAGCCCGATAAATATCTGACAGAATGATGGGGACAAGGGTGTGATTTTCTTTAGTGGTGAGGATTTGCACAATTTTTGCGGTGCGAATATCAATTGTTCGCTCTTTATTTGGGAAGACCATGACTCCTAGAAAAGCCACCATGAAAGCAAATCGTCGGTGTATCTGCCAAGTGTCTTTGTTTTGCTTATTAGTAAGGCCTTTCTCATGAATTTCGAACCCATCTGACTTTCCAAATCTGGAATACAAAAAGTTGAAGGAACAACATCCATTGATGACATTGCTTTTCCTGATTTGACTGCTGATGTTCAGAAGACCGAAGAATCGATGTATTGAAGGAGCCTTTGTGAATATCAAGCTTTGATTTCTTAAACTTCCGTCAAAACCAACATAGCCAGCTACCTCCTCTAATGTAGGAGTAAGCTCGAAGTCAGAGAAACGGAAAACATTGTGAACAGGGTCCCAGAAAGTTACTAATGCCGTAATCAGATCATCCCGAGGCTCAACTTTCATAATGTCCGTGAGATTTCCCAAATGCTTGACGACCCATTTTTGACCGTCTTCGCCCAAATCATACCACCACATTTGAAGCTGACATAGAAATTCCTCCGTACTTGTGGATGAGGGGCTTTGTGTGGTGCTCATTTTGTATCTGAAATTTAATTTTAATAAAGTCAAAATTTATTTTGGGAAAATTTATACTAAAATTTATTTTCGAATTTTTTTTTTTTTTCATTAAATATTTTTATTTCAAAATTTAAAACTATTATTTTTTCGAAAATTTTAAGGCAACCCATTTTATTCCTTGCTTCTTACCATGATTTTATTTAAGCTGGTCAACAAGCATGTTCGAGGCAAATGAATGCACAAGTAGCAAGTAGGATGCATCATGATGGTCTTTTAATTTTTGGGTTCACCTGTCCTAGACAGACCCAACCCCTGTGTTGAGTCTCCAAGGGCAAATGCATATGATGCAAATATTCGTTCCTACTAGGGATCCGGTACATGGCTGAGTTATTCTAAGTGTAAAACCTTAGGTTGATTGTTCTAAACCTGGCTTACCCAAACGGACAGTTTGAGCCGAAGCGGGGGCAACGTACCGGGAGCACGAAAGTCTGCCCGGCCTAGTTACTTGTCCCAACTCCGTCTTATTTGGTATGACTTTAACAGAAAGGTGGGTCACGCGCACGTGTACACCATAAATTCAGAAGACTCAGAAAGAAGGGGGTTTCGTAGCAGTTGTATATATTCACAATTCAAATAATATTAAAGCGGTAAAAAAAACATTTAGCATATTAGCATATAAACAGTTGAAAATTATATAGTAAGTAAAGCCAATAAAACAGATATTTTAAGCTCGAATTCTTTAAACCCTGAACCAGAGATTCTGGGTTCGGTCCCCAGCAGAGTCGCCAGAGCTGTCGCACCTCCTTTTTCCCGCGCCCGCGGGGCGCGTGGGGAGTTTTCTCCAATTAAAGGACAGTCGAAACGGGATTTGTTTATTTGTTTCAGAGTCGCCACCTGGGAATTTTGAGGCGTCCCAAGTCACCAATTATAATCCCTGAATCGAGGAGAATATGACTCTGTTTATTTTTTTCCGCGAACCAGAAATCCTGAGTAAGGAATTCTGTTAATCCGGAAGAAGGTGTTAGGCATTTCCGAATTCCGTGGTTCTAGCACGGTCGCTTAACTGTTTTTATTATTGGCTTAATCAACTTGATTTTATTAAATATTGATGTTTTCTGATTTTACTACTGCTTATACTTATTACGATTGAAACCTTCTTTGAATCGAATTACGCGTACGTATATTCGTGTTATAAATTAAAAATGCGGAATTGTGTCACGCGTACGTGTACACAATAATTTTTTATAATATATTAAGCAATCATTTCTCCGAGATTGTTTTGAATCAAGAATATTTATTTTTCTTGAATAGTGAACCGTACATCTCGGGTTTTTATGAAATTGATTTAACGCCTTTAGAAAAATCCTTTTATTAAACATTCGTTCGAAATTGCGCGTACGCATAATCCGAATTTTTGCTTTTAAAAATATAATCAGGGTACGCGAACGTATCCCTAATCGCGCGACATATTTATAATGATATTATGGAATTTCCACATATAACATGTTTATCCAAGACTATTCAAGTTCAAAGAACAGAATAAAAACATGATTAGTACTATTTTTAAACATATATGACATATATATATATATATATGCCAAAGAATAAATTGCATATGAAACTGAAAATAAATGATTCATAAAGGAAGGAAATATTTTCCGAGAATTTTCATTATTTATTTAATGCAAATTCTACTTCTAATTATCATTGATATGAAGTGTGGCAATTTATGCTTATACATCTTTTTTCATTCTTATATGCTTGCTTTTAATCTAATAGGCCTAATTACTTGGTTAATTTATTTTAAGAAGGTAGATAGGCATTCGAGTTTATAAGAAAGGAATTATTATACAAGCCAATTCAATAAAATTACCTTATATGCAACTTAGTTATATGTTGTAAACCTTCATAATATTTTAAACATCGTAACAAGCTATACCATGTCACCTTTCACCAAAGTTTATACACACATCTATTATCTTATCGACATCATCATCTTAACCTTATGTAACAAAAAATATCACTACTATAGTTATCTTGGCCCTTCTACATCACTTCTTACTTAACCAACAACAAAATTTAAATAATGACCAACATTCATACCATATTCCCTACTTCGACAATTTAATATGATTAAACTAATGAGATAATGAGCTAATGTTATTACAAATCTTTATACGAACTTTCAAAGTAAGACAATTAGCTCATAGCTATCAAATTGAATTCACTACTAATTAACTAACATAAAATAAAAAAAACGAGATTTAAATTGATGAATTTGGACAGATAAAAACAGAATTTCAATTCAATCTTCATTTATCCACCATATTGAATCTCTTTCCAACATAGAATTTAAAAGGATATATATACCTGAAAATGAAGGTAGAAGAAGTAAGTTTCAGCAGTTGCAGCAGTAACAAAAACAGCGAAATACCAGTATTCCCTCAAATTTGAGCAATAAGAGGATCCGAAGAAAACAGATACACAGTACAGCTATTTTTAAAACTGGACACTTCAAATATTAATTGAATCAATGGAACCAAGTAAGGTTGAACAAATTCAACAAAAGAAACAATATTTCAAATTTCAATTCCTTTTCAGTTTCAAAATCCCATTTTTTCTGATTTTTGTTTTTCTGTTGCTGTATATCTGTGTGTGTGTGTGAATGCTCTTTTGTTCCTTTTCTGTTTCTTTTTCCTCTTTTAAAATCTCTCAAACTCTCCTCTTCTGAAAACTGATCCTAAAATCTGAAACTCCCTCTCAATTTTCCTAAAATTTCTTCAAAAGGAACTCTTAAACTTTCTTCCAGTTTTTCTGAAAATTCCTCAAAGACTCTCCTAAATTCTGCATGCAAAACTCTCTCTTAAAATTCTCTCTTTCTCACTCAAAAATTCCCCCTTTTTTTCTCACTCAAAAATTCTGTCCCCTTAACTGTCTGTCCAGCTCCTGTATTTATACAGGGCTGGTCCTAGGCAATTTAAGTGCTTCTTGGACCCCCTTCTTCTTTTTAAAAACAGAAAATCCCATTATGTAAAACCTTTTCCCTGATTTTCAGCAGCCCATTATCCCTTGTTCCCCATTAGTATTATTAACTAATAGCAACTAACATTACATTATAATATACTAGTACTAACACCCTGTTTTTTACTGCTCATTCCCAGAAATGCCCCTGAAATCCTAATGTTATTACTGAAAACAAAATCAGAACCTACAGCAAAACAGATTCTAAAATCTGTACAAACTTAGTTATCTCCTGATTTACAGCTATAACCAATCCTATTAACTTCCTAACACAATTGCATTTGACCAACTTTTGCAAACTTGAATTCAAACTGGATATTTCAGCAATATTATACTGAATTCAGAACTAACAACATATTACTGCAATTATCAAACCAATTCAGACTGGACTTAATACTTGTCACACCTCCTTTTTGCGCGCCCGGCCCCGAAGGGTTAAATGCGCGAGGGAGTTTTTCCAATTTAAGTGACAATATTCGAAATGGGATTATTTATTTAATTCAGAGTCGCCACTTGGGAAAGGTTTGGCTTTTGGTGTCCCAAGTCACCGGTTTATCTTGAATCCCAAATCGAGGAAATTTTCGACTTTTCCAAATGAAGTCTGCGAACCAGAAATTCTAAGTAAGGAATTCTGTTGACCCGAGGGAAGGTGTTAGGCACCCTCGAATCCCGTGGTTCTAGCACGGTCGCTTAAATTGTTATAATGGCTAAATATCTGATTTAAATACATGTTATGACTTACGTGCTTTTATTAAGTTTAAACCGCTTTTATTATTATCATTTATTTTTATAGAATTGCAACGTCGTGAAAACACATCTCGAACCACGTCACAATCAATGCACCCGTGATCGTCGACACATTTGGACTTCGTTGAGATTCGGATTTGGGTCACATCAATGTGCACCCGAATTTAAGAATGTGATTTAATTAAGCCGCGCCTACAGAGTCTAACGCGTTATTATCTTTGTATAAGGCCATGAAATTTATTAAATGGCCTATCTTGAATTCTAAATAATTATCATGATTATTTATTGAGAGCCCCGCAATTTTGCATCTTTATTTGGCGAGGCTCATCTCTATTTTAGAAAAGGATATCCTAAAATAGCTACATTTCTAACGCATTTGTCTCTAAAACTAGAAGAAAAGGTACATGCTGATTCAATTATAGGCTTTTGTCTAATCCGGATTTTTGTCAGTTTCTGATTAACTACTTGTGAGCACGTGATTTTTGTTTTTGCGCGACAGTCGCTCCAAAAGAATAAAATTTGTCCTGCTGTACAATTTTTGGATTTCTGTGCGGCACTTTGTTGATTTATTCGTGATTTCGGCCCATTTTTATTTGTTTACTTTATTAAAACAAAATTCAAAAATGTGTACGTGTCATGCATAATCTGAACCATAACATGGTTTAAATAGAAAAGCATAAACAGGCACCTTTGTCCGTGATTTTGTTTTGTTTAATTTTACTTGTTTTGAAATATTTTAGTGTGTGTGCAAATAATTGTATTGAATATGCATTTAATTTTAATTTGATTTTTTTTTGTTTAGTTTTAAAATAAATAAGAAAAAGAAATAAAAAAAAATAAAAAAAAAGAGAAAGGACCCCTTCTTTTTCCGGATTGGGCCAATTTAATAAAATTGGCCCAAACAAACAATGGCCAAAACCCAGGCCTGCCCGGTCCAGACCACTTAGTGCCCAGGGTGTCCAAACGACGTCGTTTGGATCGTGCCTGATCTGGGCCGTTGATCTCAGAGTGATCAACGGCCAAGATCAATCCCCCGTAACCCACCAACAAACCCGACCCGTTTACACCCGGACCAAACCCAAACCCTCAACACTTGAAACGACACCGTTTCACTTAAGACCATCAAATCCAAACCGTAGATCTAGATTGATCTAACGGTTGAGATCAACCCACCCACTAACTATATAAGTCCAGATCCTTACCCTACCCCCCTATCCAACACCCCAGCCTCGTCGTCTTCACCCAAACCCACAAACCCTAGAGCCGCCCCTGTACCCTTCGCCATGAAAAACCGGCGGCATGAACGCCGGTGACCTCGCCCTGAACACCATAGAACCCCCTCACCACCCTGAACATAGACCTGTTAACCGTTTAGTTCGAATCACCCTCCAGGTCCTCGAATCTTCATTTGAAGATTCGAGTCAAAACTCGATCTACACCAACCAACCCTAGCTTCACACCAGACACTCCCCAGACCCTCTCGTGACCAAACCATACTTGGTTTGGTCCGAATCTGACCAGGGAAGCCTGAATCCCGGATCTGAGTTTTGGAAATGTTTGTAGTTCTTCGTCACTGGTTCATACCGGTTCAACCGAAGAGATTAAGGTCTAATGGACTTTAATCAAAGTGTTTCTCATCTGAGAAACACTTCGATTAAAATCCATTCAGCCTTAAGAAAGGTCTGTCCAAATCCGAGTCAAGGTTTTGATTTTTCAAAGATTTGAGGTGAGTCTTGTTTTCTTTTTCTTTATTTTTGTTTTAGTCCGTGTGATTTGTTTTTAAAAGTTTGTTCATATTTGTTTTTAATTTTGTCAACTGTGCCCCGTCCACTTTGCCTAAACCTCTGCTTGTTTGAATGAGTCTTTCTATTTGCCCTGATATAAGTAGTGTGCAATTAGCTGATTCTCAAAATTTGAACTGATCAATTGACTCCTCGAGCACCACTTTGTTTAGCCAGTACAATTCAAGTCATGTGCCCTATACTTTGAATGTCTGATTTTTGGCTACGATTGTGTATGTTAATGCTAATATAGTCGAGTCGACATGAGTCGTCAATTAGTTTCAACTGCCTGAACAAAATAAATCGATTCGCTTCTGTTGAACATTTGCCTGAATCAATTAAGAACCAAGTTCAGTTACTTATAGTTGTTAATATGATTTCAGAAACCTAAGGCTTCATCTGTAATTGAAATCTGAGTTGATGGCATGTGCACTTGTGCACAGCATGTGCATTGTGCACAGCCTGTTTTTTCCTGCATAAAGGGCTTTCAATTTTAAAATGGTTTAACAGCATATGCTGTCAGATATATTCTACTGCCCATGCTTGCTTTAAGTTTAAAAAGTATTAAACCTTTTAAAAGTTAAGTCTGCCAGGGAATGTTGATGGGGATTAATACTTAAATAACTAATTGGAATCTGAAAATGTAAAAGGCACATGGGAGGGGTATTGTTATATTCAAAAAGAGGCTGTTTAAAAGGAGGAGTGTGGTGGCTTATAAGGGGATACATGAACAGACACAAAGAGAGGGAGGAGATCAGAAAATAAAGGAAAGGGGAACACACTGTGAGGAGTGTTAAAAAGAGAAAGCTTGAAAGACATACAAAGAGATACAGAAATTATACAATCTACAATCAGAAATTGTTTCTTCCTATTTGTTATTTGGGTTTTTCAGTTGTTTAATTCGTTGAAATCAATTCTGATTGTTTGAAGTTCCAGTTGTGTCTATTTAGTCAAGTGTTTTCCATTGGTTCACTACTGGTTTGGTCTGCTTGGAGTTCTTGATTCTATTCCACTGGGTTGTGCTCTCGTTTGGCTATTTCTTTCTATTGGCCATAGTTGCATTTCTGCACTTGAGCCTTTTCTGCTGTTCGTTTTGTTTTGCTGCTGCCCTGTCCTGCTGCTATTGCTAGTCCTGTTTCTTTTGCTGCTGATTTCCACATCTTCTTCTTCTTCTCCTTTGCACATTCAGCATTTTCAGGTACACATTTCAAGCCCCATATTGATGTAATTGAAACAGTTTGAAAGCATGAAATGGAAAAGTTTGAAGAAGTTCAAGCATTTGTTGTAATATTCATAGTACAGTAACAGGCTTGTGAAAATTGATTAGTTTATAATCCAGCAGTTTGAAAGTATGTATTGATATTTGACTGAGTTTGCCCTGTTGTATTTTAACTCTTTAGTTGTTTATGGGCATGTATATTTCGACCTTATACAATACTGTTCTGGTCTCACTAGTTTTGTTTAGTTAAGACTAGTCCACATAAGCTTAGTTGAGTTCAACTCGAGAAGTGTTCGGATTAAGTGTTGTATTTCGTTTAGCTCGTACAGGATTCCTTGCCAAACTAAAGTATTTTACTTTGCCAGTTATCCTTTAATCTAGTCCAAATAAGTTCAGTTAAGTTCAATTCAAGAAATATTCGGATTAGGTATTGCATTTCATCAATCTCATATGTAGTTTTTTTGTTCGACTGAAACATCCTCGCGAGGCATGACGTTTTTTACTTTATAAGTAGTTAATCAGAAACTGACAAAAATCCGGATTAGACAAAAGCCTATAATTGAATCAGCATGTACCTTTTCTTCTAGTTTTAGAGACAAATGCGTTAGAAATGTAGCCATTTTAGGATATCCTTTTCTAAAATAGAGATGAGCCTCGCCAAATAAAGATGCAAAATTGCGGGGCTCTCAATAAATAATCATGATAATTATTTTAGAATTCAAGATAGGCCATTTAATAAATTTCATGGCCTTATACAAAGATAATAACGCGTTAGACTCTGTAGGCGCGGCTTAATTAAATCACATTCTTAAATTCGGGTGCACATTGATGTGACCCAAATCCGAATCTCAACGAAGTCCAAATGTGTCGACGATCACGGGTGCATTGATTGTGACGTGGTTCGAGATGTGTTTTCACGACGTTGCAATTCTATAAAAATAAATGATAATAATAAAAGCGGTTTAAACTTAATAAAAGCACGTAAGTCATAACATGTATTTAAATCAGATATTTAGCCATTATAACAATTTAAGCGACCGTGCTAGAACCACGGGATTCGAGGGTGCCTAACACCTTCCCTCGGGTCAACAGAATTCCTTACTTAGAATTTCTGGTTCGCAGACTTCATTTGGAAAAGTCGAAAATTTCCTCGATTTGGGATTCAAGATAAACCGGTGACTTGGGACACCAAAAGCCAAACCTTTCCCAAGTGGCGACTCTGAATTAAATAAATAATCCCATTTCGAATATTGTCACTTAAATTGGAAAAACTCCCTCGCGCATTTAACCCTTCGGGGCCGGGCGCGCAAAAAGGAGGTGTGACAGCTCTGGCGACTCTGCTGGGGAATTGTACACCCAGAACCACTGGTTCAGGGTTCAAGAATTCGAGCTTAGAATAATTGTTATATTTGGCTTTATTATCTGATTTTTATTACATGTTTTTTGCGTAACGTGCTAAATGTTGTCTTTTACCGCTTTGATATTATCTGAACTGTATATAAACTGTGCCGAAACCTTTCTCTTCTTACTTCCGGGGAGAAGCTCGCTGGTCGGGACTCCCTATTCTGTTAATGTCAATACCTAAAATAAGAAAGAGGACGGACAAGTTACAAAGCCGGACGATCTCGCGGGTCCCCGGTACGTAGCCCCCTCCTCGACTCGAGTTGTCCGCTCGGGTGCACAGTCTAGAACAAATACCCAGGTTACGAACCTAGAATAACTTGACTTCATGCCGGATCCCTAGTAGGAACGCTTATCTGCATCATGTTGCATTTGACTTAGGGGACTCAACACAGGGGTTGGGTCCGTCTAGGACAGGCAGCCTGAAACGAAAAAGACCCCCTGGTGCATCCTATTTGTGTTGTGCATTTATTTGCTTCGGTTCCGCATGTCGACCGGTTCCTAAAAAGGGGAAAATAGCAGCGTAGGGGAGATAATTACTTATTTTTGGAGAATAAAACCAATGTCCAAGTAGTGTCAAAACCTCGCCGGAATTTTTTTTTTTTTTTCTAAAAAAAAAAAACTGTCTTTTATTGAGAGTTATTAAAAAAAATAAAAAAAAAATTTCTTTTATCACTTTCAAAATCAAAAAAAAAAAGAAAAAGTGTTTATTTTAAAAGTAAAAAAAAATGGAAAATCCATAATTCAAAAAAGTGTGTTGTTTCTTTTGTAGTACCCCTTTTATAAATTCAGACTAATGATCCAAATATTGCACAAAAAAAATAAAAAAAAATATTTTTTCTTGAGCCTTTATCTTTTTTCAAAATAATAATACTTATTCTTGATTTCTAGGTTTTCTCTATTCATGATATGCCCGAACTACGCCGGTTTGATTCTCACCGGATGTGAGATACGTAGGCAACCCTCGTCGGGTTCAACCCCATTTTTCTAAATAGCCAAAATCAGTAAATAAATAAATAAAAGATGTGTCAAATTTTTAATAGAGTCGTAAATAAGTCAGGTGACATTGTTTTATCATAAATAGCCAAATGTTCCCGAAAGGGACGCCGGAAGGCTGACTTTGCATAAACAGCCACCTTTGGGTCTTGTTTAGCGTTTTTTTTAGACCCGCACAGCCTTAAAATCTTTGTCTCCGAAGTGTTTAAAGGCCGTGGGAAAAGCTTGATCCTCTCTAAAAAAATATATATTTTTTGAGTCAGTCAATTTTGTTAAAATCACCTTAATAAATGTGCAGGATGAGCACGATGCAAAATGAACATTTTTCAATAATGACCAAAATCCCTGTCAAGTTACGGCTATGGTGGAATGATCTAGGTGTTGAAGGACAAAATGAGGTTAAGAAATATTTGAAAGGTCTTGTGGGTCTGTTGGAAGTCCAGCCTCGGGGAGATATCATAAGAGCTTTGGTTACCTATTGGGACCCGGCGCACAATGTTTTCCATTTCTCTGATTTTGAGCTCACCCCAACTTTGGAAGAAATGGCCGGATACATCGGGAATACTGAACTCCCGTTGAGGGAAAAATACTTGGTCGCCCCAAGAGTCGTCACGGTACATCGGTTCCTGGATTCATTGAAAATACCTAGAACGGTCCACAACCCGGATCTAGCAGCCGGATTCTGTACTTCATGCTTCATATATGATAGATACGGTCACGAGGGGGGATTCAATAATCCAATCAACAAACTGTGCAGCAAAGGAGTTCGTCAGAAGTGGGACGAGCACAGACGGGTGGCGTTCATAATAACGTTTCTGGGTCTTCTGGTATTTCCGAGAAAAGATGGAAACATTGATTTGAAGATATCTGGGGTCGCCAGCACTTTACTCACGCAAAGTGGTAGCACTCTCGCGCCAATGGTGGTATCTGACATCTTTTGAGCTCTCACAACTTGTAAAGTTGGGGGAAATTTCTTCGAAGGTTGTAACTTGCTCCTACAGATATGGATGACCGAGCACCTCTGCCATCATTCCGAGGTATTGAGCCATGGTTCCCCGGGAAAAACCCGCATAGAAGAATCTTACACGAGAACCAGAGAGATCACTTGGCCTAAAGGAGTCCTGGCATGGACCTCGTTCTTGCAAGCTCTTACTGCCAGCCAAATACAATGGGCGTTGGGATGGTTACCTGTTGATGAGATCTTATATATGTCGGCGGCTAAAACTCATTTCTTACTGATGGGGCTTAAGAGCATTCAACCTTACGCACCCTGCCGAGTTTTGAGACAGTTCGGAAGGTGCCAGACAGTACCTCATGAGGAAGATCTTAGCACTCAAACAGTTGAGATAAGTCCTAACGGACAATTCCCAGAAGCGAAGATTCGCCAAATCTGGAATGAGGGTCAATATTTGAAATCAGATACTTGCGTGCGGGATCGAGCCAAGGGAGAAACGGCGCCAGGTTACCTTGCATGGTATAGAAGGGAACTCGAGCATGAAAGGCCAGCTAAGAGACCCCACATCCGGGATTTCACCGAGTCATCGAAAAGGCATTGGGATTGGTTAGCAAAGGAAAGAGGTTATTGTGCCGAAATCAGCAGATTAAAACAACAAGTAGAAGGCATGAAATACGAGCACAGCGTGCAGATTGCTACCGATCTGGGAGAGCGGAACAGGTTAACTCAAGAAAATGAGATGCTCAGAGCTCAGATCAAACAAATAAGGTTGGACGCAGATAGACAACCAAGGCGTCGATCGGACGAGCAGCTGATAAAAGGTCTAAAAGGTGAAATCAGGGAATGGCGAGATGGTTTGGAGAAATCTGAAAACATCATAGCAGAGTTCAAGGCACAGTGGGATACAAGAGCAGATAAGCATCGCAGACACCTGAATCAATTGGAAGGCGACCACGAGAAGACTGTTGCTAAAATAAAGAGAGAGATGGCAGCACTTGAAATCAAAGCAGCTAGTCAGGCCAAGGATTTCCAAATGGAAAGCAGATACTGGTATGACACAATAGCCCATATGAAATTGGAAGTACGGCGATTGAAGCATCAACACGTGCAAGATGTTCAAGTCTTCAAGATATGCAGCGATCAGATAAAGCACCTGCTTGTAGAGAAGAAGCAAACCAGAGATAGGATCAAAGCCGTTGCCCACGCCATCACCAGACGATGTCTACGATGTGAGAACATGTCTAGTGTTACCTTCCTCTCGGCAGTAATGGTTTATGTCAAGCAGACTATGCACGAGCTAGAGCAACTTGAGAGGGATCTCACGCCTAGGACCGCGGCGAGGCCGAACGACGCCCCGCGGAAACCAATTTTTAAAACCATAATGCATTCATAGGTCAAATCTGTATCTTAGCATCTTCTGCCTGTTTTTTTCATCAGGGTGATTTTTTAGTCTATTTTTTTGAGTCTAGGTTTATTTTCAAAATTTGCTTTTTCTTTTGCAAAATGTAGTTTGTAATAGACTGCTTCAATAATAAAGAGTTTGCTTCTTTCACGCTCATTGGTGTTTTCGAACTACGTAATGATCTGATTCACGTGAGTATCGTGATACGTAGGCAATCCTCATCGGATCCGATCGCATTTTCTTTTGCTACAAAAAAAATATAAAAGAAAAATAAATGTAAATAAAATAAAAGGAAAACAAAAGAAAAGAAAAAAAAGGGGGAAATAAGAGGAAAAATACCGGAATGACGCATGCTCTCGTAGCAGACATATAGCAATCCACTTAACTGTATAGGTGCATCATGCCCAACGTGAGATTAACTATCCGTTATTTGCTGCAAATTAACCGTGCACTTGTCATTGAGCATTTTCCAGGGTTTTTGAAAAGACGGTTGGTTTGGTGAAAGTCTGGCCTCGCATTCATACTTCACGAGATCAAGGAGAGGTGTTCAACTACCTATTGTTAGGACCAGAAACAGTACTCACACTTACTTCACCAGGTCAAAAGGAAGTGTGGAAATGTCTTCGGAAATTCCATTGCAAACAGTCCCCGTCTCTGAGGAGAGCTCAATCTCAGCCGTCCTCACGCCTGAATCCGCAACTGCGGAAGAAAATAGAATCCTACGGCTCCGCATGTTGGAAATGCTGGATGACTGGAACAATGGGAAAGAGCCGCCAAGTGTCGTCCCCGGATTCCCTGAATTATTCTCCAGGTCAGGTGGGACTTCTAATGTCCCCATAAATTACCCTGCTACCCCATTCGGGTACCCAGCCAACTCCGCTTTCTCCGCAGGATCACCTTCTGAGCCTCATCCCCGAATGTCGGCCACTGATGCAAGCATGAACATCTTTACTGCATCGCCTTGCCCAGCTACGGCACAGCCTGCCACATACAAGCCAAGCTTTGACTCATCCTCTTTTACATTCCAAGCACCATCGTTCTCAATGGAACCAACCAGGTTCGCTACCAACAATAATCCTCTACCGCCTCAGTGCGAACTCGCACTGGGACAGGATCAGAACCCCAGGATTGCAGAACAAAATGAGATTGCTAAGAGAATGAGAAGCCTTGAACAAAGTTTGAAGAATATGCAAGGGTTGAGCGGACAAAAGAGCGTCTCTTACGCCGACCTGTGCATGTTCCCTCACGTGCACCTGCCGACGGGTTTCAAGACCCCCAAGTTCGAGAAATACGATGGGCACGGTGACCCCATTGCACATCTTAAGAAATACTGCAACCAATTGCGGGGAGCCGGCGGAAAAGAAGAACTGCTAATGGCGTATTTTGGGGAAAGCTTAGTAGGGATAGCTTCGGAATGGTATATGGATCAGGAAATGTCCCGATGGCATATATGGGATGATCTCGCCAGAGATTTTGTAAAGCAATTCCAGTATAACATCGACATTGCGCCAGACCGAAACTCTCTGTCGAATTTGAAAAAGAAGCCTTCGGAAAGCTTTAGAGAGTATGCTATTAAGTGGCGTGAACAGGCGTCGAGAGTGAAGCCTCCCATGGATGAAGTGGAAATGGTCACTACCTTTCTCCAGGCTCAAGAGTCTGACTATTTCCAAAATATGATGTCGGCCATGGGTAAGCCATTCGCGGAAGCAATCAAGATAGGAGAGATGGTAGAGAATGGGCTGAAAACGGGTCGGATTCTGAGTCAAGCAGCCCTAAGGGCAACCTCCCAGGCCGTCCAAAGCGGGTCTGGAGGGACGACAAGGGGGAAGAAGAAGGAAGAAACGGCTATGGCAGCCTCTGAAGCAAGGGAGTATCGTCATCCCAGGCCCCATTTTCCGGGAAGAGCCCCACAACACTACTACCCCCATTCAAATTCGGCATATGCTCATCAACCTTATATGGTCATGAATGCCCAACCTTATAACCATCCACCGCAACCAGCCAACCGAGGCCCAGCTCCACCTCCCAGAAATCAGCCTCACTACCGCAACCACTATAACCCACAACCCCCGCAGAATAACTACCGCCCCCAGGAGCCACCTCGACGGCGGACTTTCACGCCCATCGGTGAACAATACTCCACATTGTTCCCTAAGCTAGTCCAGTTGGGTTTCTTGCAACCAATTCCCCAAACGAGGCAAAACCCGACATCTCCTTCTTATAAAGCCGGAGTCAGATGCGCCTATCATTCAGGGGCCGAAGGACATGATACAAACGACTGCTGGTCATTGAAAAGAGTGGTCGAAAATTTGATAGAGCAGGGAAAAATAGTGCTAAGGGACGAAGAGATCCCAAATGTGACTAACAATCCATTGCCCGCTCACAATAATGGGCCGCTGGTCGGCATGATTTGTGAAGACAAAGAGTTCGACCCTGCCTTGAAAGCCATAATTGCCATTGTCGACACGGGGAGGAGGCCTGAAATAGACCAGAAATCAGAAAGGGGGGAGGAGGTCAAGGCTGCAGAAAGCAAGCCTGAAAAGAAGGTGGAGAAGAAAGTGGTACCAGCAAAGGGTGGAGTTCTTTACATACCGCGGGGTCAAGCCAAGAAGACGCAGAACTTCGGGATCAAAAAGACAAAACCTATGTACGTGCCAAAAGGGGCCTATGTGGTCCGGGGGACGATTCAACCACCTCGGCTGAATGAGCCAGTGGTTATCGGACGCGTGCCACAAAAGCCAATGACCAACCCGTCCACAGTGCCGTGGAATTATCAAAAGACTTTGGTAACATACAAAGGTAAGGAGGTCATGGAAGAACTTCCAGAAAATACTTTCGTTGGAGGGTACTCAAATACCCAAGAACTGAACAACGCCACACAAAGGCGCTTCCCTCCAAAGGAGCCCGTGAGTGTTGAAGAAGCGGAAGTGTTCTTCCAACAAATGAAGATGCCGGATTACGAAGTGATAGATCAGTTGCGCAAGCACCCTGAGCAGGTGTCCATGCTATCATTATTGACAAGGTCGGCCGAGCATCAAAAGATCTTACTGAAGACCCTGAATGAGGCATATGTGCCGGTTGAAACCTCGGTGGAGCAATTAGAGCGGATGACAGAAAGATTCTTCGCCGTCAACCAAATCTCCTTCAGCAAGAACGATCTACCCCCGGAAGGAGCAGCACACAACAAGGCATTGCATTTAACAGTCAAATGTGAGGACTACTATGTCAAGCGGGTAATGCTGGATGGGGGATCAGGTGTTGACATTTGCCCGCTCTCCACGCTGCAAAGAATGGAAATTGAGACCGGAAGAATCCGACCCAACAACGTCTGCGTAAGAGCTTTCGATGGTATCAAGAGAGACACCATGGGAGAAATAGACCTGCTGCTGGTCATAGGACCAGTCGAATTTCGAGTCACTTTCCAAGTGATCGACATGGACACATCTTACAATTTCCTCCTTGGCAGGCCTTGGATCCATGCGGCAGGAGCCGTGCCTTCTACTCTTCACCAGATGGTGAAGTTCGAGTATGAAGACCAAGAGATCGTGGTCCATGGAGAAGATGAACATGCCATTTATCGGGACCCATCTATCCCGTATCTTGAACCAAGAGAAGGGAGCGAGCATACGGTCTATCAAGCTTTCGAGGTGGTATTGGCAGAGCAAGCACGAAGAGGGAGTACCTTGCCCCCAGCCTTTCTTGTCTAACGCTTCGGTTATGGTGGCCAAAGAGATGATCCGACACGGATTTAGGCCAGGGAAGGGGCTTGGACGAACCCTTCAGGGAATGACGGAACCCATTACTTTACCAGTCATCAAGAAACCTTTTGGACTAGGTTTCAAACCTACTCCAGCAGACGAAAAATGGGCAAAGAAAAGGAGAAATGAGGGCTGGAAGTTGCCTCAACCACTGCCGGATTTACATGCGACTTTTGTCAGGCCAAGGTACGCTGAAGAAGAAGATGATGAGGTCTTCACAGTTGAGGAAATCGAGGAAATATGTGGGGCAATGAGGGAAATGCTCTACGAGGTCCACATGGTTCAACCAGGCGAAGGCACGAGCACTGCTGAGATGATGTACATGGGGCCAAACGCCAAGCTCCAAAACTGGGAGATCACGCCATTCCCAACTAGACGGAAGTCCGGGTAGACCTGTCCTGCCACCTTTCCTGTATCACAAGTTATCTCCGGGACATAACTTGAACGTTTTCTTCTTTTCATTTGTTGTTCCGAATTCCTAGTTGTAAACGTTGTTGTCTTCCAATTTTCCAAAGAAAATAAAAAAAAAAAAATCATCATTGCTTTCCTATTCTTTCTTTTGTTCTGATTTTATTACTTTTCCTCTTATCTTCCTTTTCAGTCCTAATAATGCGGCTTTAAATATGACATGCTTGCGGACTTCACGCCCAGATCACAATGAGCTATTTAACTGCGAATTAATGAACCCAGAACCAGAATATGATGCGGAAGAGGCTTTTAGGGAGATAAACCGAGAGTTGGAATATTTCGAGAATAAACCTAAGCCAAATCTGAATGACACTGAACCGGTAAATTTAGGAACCCCGGAAGAAATCCGGGAGACCAAGATAAGCATTCACACGGACAAGAAAACGCGAGAGGCGATAATTCAACTTCTTCTTGAATTTAAAGACGTGTTTGCTTGGTCATATGATGACATGCCGGGACTAGGTGTCGATCTAGTGGTTCACAAATTGCCGATTCATCCTGATTGTCCTCCGGTTCAACAAAAGCAACGAAAGTTCAAAACCGAGGTCAGTGACAAAATTAAAGAGGAGATCACCAAGCAACTGAAAACAGGAGTGATCCGGGTAGTCCAATATACAACATGGTTGGCGAATGTGGTTCCAGTACCGAAAAAGGACGGGAAAACTCGGGTATGTGTAGATTACCGAGATCTGAACAGAGCAAGTCCCAAAGATAATTTCCCGCTGCCCAACATCCACATCCTCGTTGATAATTGCGCCAAACACGAGATACAATCCTTCGTAGATTGTTACGCTGGATATCATCAGGTGCTGATGGATGAAGAGGACGCCGAGAAAACCGCTTTCACCACGCCTTGGGGCACCTACTGTTATCGGGTCATGCCATTTGGTCTAAAGAATGCTGGGGCTACTTACATGAGGGCCATGACCGCCATTTTCCATGACATGATGCATCAGGAAATAGAGGTGTACGTGGACGATGTAATAGTCAAGTCCAGGACACAGGATAATCACATCCAAGACTTGAGGAAATTCTTCGAGAGGCTAAGGAAGTATGACTTGAAGCTAAATCCAGCCAAATGCGCTTTCGGAGTTCCGTCAGGTAAACTTTTGGGTTTCATCGTAAGCAGGAGAGGTATCGAGCTAGATCCGACTAAGATAAAATCTATCAAAGATCTACCTCCCCCAAGAACGAAGAAAGACGTGATGAGTCTTTTGGGCAGGCTGAACTACATCAGTCGGTTTATTGCCCAGCTGACAAGCACGTGTGAGCCCATATTCAAGTTGTTAAGAAAAGATGCGGCGATTAAGTGGACAACGGAGTGTCAAGAAGCCTTTGATAAAGTCAAAGAGTACCTTTCGAATCCCCCAGTCTTGGTCCCTCCCGAACCAGGGAGGCCACTTTTCTTGTATCTGACAGTCTTGGAGAACTCTTTTGGCTGCGTCCTCGGGCAACACGATGTGACCGGGAAAAAGGAGCAGGCGATCTACTACCTGAGCAAGAAATTCACCAGCTACGAGGCCAAATACACTCTGTTGGAAAAGACATGCTGCGCTCTCACATGGGTTGCTCAAAAGCTGAGGCATTATCTCCAAGCCCACACTACATTCCTCATAAGCAGGTTGGATCCCTTGAAATATATATTTCAGAAACCAATGCCTACTGGGAGACTGGCTAAATGGCAAATCTTGCTTACGGAATTCGACATAGTTTATGTCACTCGCACGGCAATGAAAGCCCAGGCGTTAGCAGATCATTTGGCCGAAAACCCGGTCGATGAGGAATACCAGCCATTGGATACCTACTTTCCAGATGAAGAGGTAAACACCGTAGAAGTGATCTCAGAGGAAGCTCATGTTTGGAAGATGTTCTTTGATGGAGCCGTGAACGCCAAGGGTATAGGGATTGGGGCAATTTTGATCTCACCTGCCGGTCAGCATTATCCCGCCACAGCTAGACTTCGTTTCTTCTGCACAAATAATACAGCTGAATATGAAGCCTGCATTATGGGCATACATATGGCAATCGATCAGGATGTCAAAGACTTACTGATTATGGGAGATTCTGACCTGATCATCCGGCAAGTTCAAGGCGAATGGGAAACTCGGGATGTCAAACTTATCCCATACCGACAACATGTGGAGGACCTCAGCAAGCGCTTTACCTCAATAGAATTCAGGTATATCCCGAGGTGTCACAATGAACTGGCAGATGCACTTGCTACTCTGGCTTCTATGCTACCCTACCCGGGCGACGCCCACGTCGATCCTTTGGAAATCCAAATCAAGGAAAGACACGGTTACTGCAGTGTAATCGAGGCGGGATCAAATACGCAGCCTTGGTACCATGACATCAAGAAATTCCTGAAGACACAAGAATACCCCGAGCATGCAACTGGAGATCAAAAGAGGACCATTAGGCGACATGCAAGTGGTTTCTTTTTGAGCAGTGAATTGTTATATAAGAGGACTCCGGACCTCAATCTCTTAAGATGTGTCGATATCGAGGAAGCGAGAAAGATCATGCACGAAGTACACGCAGGTGTGTGTGGACCTCACATGAACGGGTATGTCTTGGCAAAGAAAATCCTTCGAGCAGGTTATTACTGGATGACCATGGAAAAGGATTGCTTTAGTTTCGTTCGGAAGTGTCATCAGTGTCAGGTGCACGGTAATTTGATTCATGCACCTCCCACGGAACTGCATCCCATGTCCGCACCTTGGCCATTTGTCGCTTGGGGCATGGACGTCATTGGACCAATTGAACCAAAGGCTTCGAATGGACACAGGTTTATACTGGTTGCCATCGATTACTTCACAAAATGGGTAGAGGCTGTCACTCTCAAGTCGGTCACCAAGAAAGCTGTAGTGGATTTTGTACACTCAAATCTTATCTGTCGCTTCGGTATTCCTGCGACTATCATTACAGATAATGCAGCAAACTTGAACAGTCACTTGATGGGAGATGTGTGCGAGCAATTCAAGATAACACACAGGAATTCCACTCCTTATCGGCCAAAAGCCAATGGTGCTGTGGAAGCTGCAAATAAAAACATCAAGAAGATTTTGAGGAAAACAATACAAAGTTCCCGACAGTGGCATGAGCAGTTACCTTTTGCATTATTGGGGTACCGCACTACGGTACGCACATCGGTGGGAGCGACTCCTTATCTTTTGGTTTATGGGACCGAGGCCGTAATACCGGCAGAGGTAGAGATTCCTTCACTTCGAATCATTGTCGAAGCAGAAATCGAGGACAGCGAGTGGGTTAAGACTCGACTGGAGCAATTGACGTTGATTGATGAAAAGCGGATGGCTGCAGTTTGTCACGGACAGTTATACCAACGAAGGATGGCCCGTGCTTACAACAAGAAAGTCCGACCTCGGAATTTCGAAGTAGGACAATTGGTACTGAGGCGTATTCTGCCGCATCATGAAGAAGCAAAAGGAAAGTTTGCCCCAAATTGGAAAGGCCCATACATCGTAAGGAAAATATTGCCAAGAGGAGCATTGTATTTAGGTGATATCGAAGGAAATGACCCTGACACAGCGGTGAATGCAGATGCAGTCAAGAGGTACTACGTCTAGATCATACTCCAAGTGGTCCTGACACGTTGAAAATGGCGAAGGTGTTTATTCCCCACTGCTCCCCAAACACTACCCAATTCTCTCTACCAACTTTTGAGCCGCTTACAAAAAAAAAAAAAAAAAAAAAAAGAAAAGAAAACAAAACAAAACGTTGATTGAGGCCTGAACTACGTTTGACTTGATTCCGAAAGGATACGTAGGCAGCCTCTCCCTGAGGTTCAGTCACACCAACAACAAAATCCCATCCACCCTGAAATTGAAAACCGGGGCATGTCGGACACTTGAGAAGTTTAGTATCAGCTACCTCTCTTTACCAAGTACAAGCCTTCAAATCAATTACCAAAGATAGTGGGAAACCAATAAGCATCACAAATGGAAACCGGCACACCCTGAGTTGAGAGAAATAAAATGAGAGAGTCTCGGCGGTGAAAACCTTCGGGCACCATGAGGCGACGGGAGTAGAGAAACCAAAATGAGAGAGCTTGTTTAGTAAAAACTCGCAAAGAGTGCTATCAAGCGATGACAGGAAGAGAAATGAGAGAGGTCAGCCAGTGAAAACTCGCAAAGGGCGCTGTTGGCCAAAAAGGAATGACGCCACCCCAAGAAGGTCTCGGCAAAGTTCCACCGGTTTTGGAATCACAGATCTGTTCTGGTTCAGGAAAACGCAAGTTCATGGAAGGTCGGACGTCCAGTCCAAAGAGCATGTCATGTCATTTAAAGCCAGCGTTATCTTCCTCAGATAAGTCTTTCTCGTCCCGAAAAGGGTATTCCTTTTCTGATTTGTTTTCCCCTGCTTTGTTTCTTTTCGAATCCCTTTTGCATTTTAACCCCGAGTTCAGGACACACCGGAAAGAGTAGGTGGCATGGTTTGTTTGCACGGAATCCCGTCTCATGAAGGAAAGCACCTCATCTCGTTGATATGATTACCCAAGCATGATGAATCATGACGTTTGATGTTGTTCCGGAGTAAAGGAAAAAGAGAGAAATCTTGAAATCTTCCCCAGCAAGTCCACCTTCGGACAAATCCCCACAGAATCTCCCCCTGTACAAATCCCCACAGAGTCTCTATTGTACAATCTCCCACGGAGTCTCCCCAATATACAAAAAAATAATAAAAAAAATGGAATCTCCCCAGCAAATCCCAGCGAGTCCTTTTGTAAAAAAATTCCCCAGCAAGCTTACCCCAACAAATCCTAGAAATCCCGCTTTGAAATAAATCCCCAGCATGCCCCATTGTACAAAAATCCACACAAAGAATCCACTCTGTAAATATTCCCCACAGAGCTTCCCTTTTATACAAATCCCCACAAAATACCTCCAATAAAATCCCCGTTGAGAACCACCAAGCAAAACGGGACACGAAAAAAAAAAAAAAAAAAAAGAGCCTTACGAGGCAAATCATCACAGAATCTGGAAATACAAGCCTGAGCGGTCTAAAGGGTTTCGGCATATGAATCAAATCAATGGCGGGACTTCACAACAGGAATGAAGACGCAACAAAGCAACCGGGAACGATCAAGGTCACCAAACCGACCGTCATTTCCGAACTAACAATTGTCCTTTGTCTGAAAAGTTGAAACAGGTGTAATCCAAGACAACCGTGCAAGGAGCAGGTGTCGCCCAAAGAAGAAGGTACATGGGTACAAGAAATATTTTGGCAATAAGGAATTCACTCGAAAGGTAAGTTTCCACGAAACTCCCTTGTATCTTCTACTAAAACAAGAAAATTCAAAAAAAAAGGTCGCTTAGTATTCTCGAACTTTGCCCCCAGCCAATCAGCATTAGGGTTTTAAACCCTAAACTGAATTTTCCTTTAGTCAGCATTAGGGTTTTAAACCCTAAACTGAACTTTTTCCTTTCAGCCAGCATTAGAGTTTTAAACTCTAAACTGAGCTTTTCCATGCAATCAGCATTAGGGTTTTAAACCCTAAACTGAATTTCCCTTTAGTCAGCATTAGGGTTTTTAACCCTAAACTGAACTTTTTCCTTTCAGCCAGCATTGGAGTTTTAAACTCTAAACTGAGCTTTTCCATGCAATCAGCATTAGGGTTTTAAACCCTAAACTGAATTTTCCTTTAGTCAGCATTAGGGTTTTAAACCCTAAACTGAACTTTTTCCTTTCAGCCAGCATTAGAGTTTTAAACTCTAAACTGAGCTTTTCCATGCAATCAGCATTAGGGTTTTAAACCCTAAACTGAATTTTCCTTTAGTCAGCATTAGGGTTTTAAACCCTAAACTGAACTTTTTCCTTTCAGCCAGCATTAGAGTTTTAAACTCTAAACTGAGCTTTTCCATGCAATCAGCATTAGGGTTTTAAACCCTAAACTGAATTTCCCTTTAGTCAGCATTAGGGTTTTTAACCCTAAACTGAACTTTTTCCTTTCAGCCAGCATTGGAGTTTTAAACTCTAAACTGAGCTTTTCCATGCAATCAGCATTAGGGTTTTAAACCCTAAACTGAATTTTCCTTTAGTCAGCATTAGGGTTTTAAACCCTAAACTGAACTTTTTCCTTTCAGCCAGCATTAGAGTTTTAAACTCTAAACTGAGCTTTTCCATGCAATCAGCATTAGGGTTTTAAACCCTAAACTGAATTTTCCTTTAGTCAGCATTAGGGTTTTAAACCCTAAACTGAACTTTTTCCTTTCAGCCAGCATTAGAGTTTTAAACTCTAAACTGAGCTTTTCCATGCAATCAGCATTAGGGTTTTAAACCCTAAACTGAATTTTCCTTTAGTCAGCATTAGGGTTTTAAACCCTAAACTGAACTTTTTCCTTTCAGCCAGCATTAGAGTTTTAAACTCTAAACTGAGCTTTTCCATGCAATCAGCATTAGGGTTTTAAACCCTAAACTGAATTTCCCTTTAGTCAGCATTAGGGTTTTTAACCCTAAACTGAACTTTTTCCTTTCAGCCAGCATTGGAGTTTTAAACTCTAAACTGAGCTTTTCCATGCAATCAGCATTAGGGTTTTAAACCCTAAACTGAATTTTCCTTTAGTCAGCATTAGGGTTTTAAACCCTAAACTGAACTTTTTCCTTTCAGCCAGCATTAGAGTTTTAAACTCTAAACTGAGCTTTTCCATGCAATCAGCATTAGGGTTTTAAACCCTAAACTGAATTTTCCTTTAGTCAGCATTAGGGTTTTAAACCCTAAACTGAACTTTTTCCTTTCAGCCAGCATTAGAGTTTTAAACTCTAAACTGAGCTTTTCCATGCAATCAGCATTAGGGTTTTAAACCCTAAACTGAATTTTCCTTTAGTCAGCATTAGGGTTTTAAACCCTAAACTGAACTTTTTCCTTTCAGCCAGCATTAGAGTTTTAAACTCTAAACTGAGCTTTTCCATGCAATCAGCATTAGGGTTTTAAAACCCTAAACTGAATTTTCCTTTAGTCAGCATTAGGGTTTTAAACCCTAAACTGAACTTTTTCCTTTCAGCCAGCATTAGAGTTTTAAACTCTAAACTGAGCTTTTCCATCCAATCAGCATTAGGGTTTTAAACCCTAAACTGAATTCTTCCTTTGTTCGGCGTTAAGGTTTTAAACCTTTAAACTGAACCTTTCCCCAGCTAGTCGGTATTAGGGCTCCAACCCCGAACTGAGCATGCATATCCTCTTTCATTAATGAACTTCCTGGTGAATAATTAACGAAATTTTCCTAGTGAAACTGGGGCAGAAAATTTTGTTCGTTTGTTTTTCCCGCAGGTCTGACCTCGAGCCACACGGATCGAAATGACCCACGAGATGAATCCCAGTTCGGACACAAAAAAAAAAAAGAAAAAAAAAATCCCAAGATATCGGAGTAAATGGAAGGCGGATCGACTCCAACATTTGACTAAGGTCCTGAACCCCGCCAATCGCGCCTCACTCAGTATCCCGGAGATTAAACAAGTCGCCGCAACTCGCAAGCATCAAGATTCAGATCGGAGTCTGCAAGCAGAATCAGCTAAGACCCAAGATCAATGTCGTAAAAGAATCATAGATAGGAATCTTGTAACTAGCAGTTAGCATGCATATAAGTAGTTAGTTCAGTTTCCAATTTTCGTTTGGTTGTAATAAGGCGGTCAGTGACGTAGCAGTGACAACAGCAGCAACAGTAGCAGCAAGCATTGCAATCCCATGGTAGTCCCAGCTACCAAAACTTCTCGAACTACATTGACCTGATTCCTGTTTAGCCCAGGATATGTAGGAAATCTTTGAAGCAAGATTCGGTCAGATCTTTCAAAAAAGAACATGCTTCATACGGAGTGGTCCATAGGCAAAAATCGCTCATACACGCTCACTTTATCTTTGCACGAAAACTCTTCGTGTTTCCAAGCAAAGAGGGGCAGCTGTGAGCACGTGATTTTTGTTTTTGCGCGACAGTCGCTCCAAAAGAATAAAATTTGTCCTGCTGTACAATTTTTGGATTTCTGTGCGGCACTTTGTTGATTTATTCGTGATTTCGGCCCATTTTTATTTGTTTACTTTATTAAAACAAAATTCAAAAATGTGTACGTGTCATGCATAATCTGAACCATAACATGGTTTAAATAGAAAAGCATAAACAGGCACCTTTGTCCGTGATTTTGTTTTGTTTAATTTTACTTATTTTGAAATATTTTAGTGTGTGTGCAAATAATTGTATTGAATATGCATTTAATTTTAATTTGATTTTTTTTTGTTTAGTTTTAAAATAAATAAGAAAAAGAAATTAAAAAAAAAAAAAAGAGAAAGGACCCCTTCTTTTTCCGGATTGGGCCAATTTAATAAAATTGGCCCAAACAAACAATGCCCAAAACCCAGGCCTGCCCGGTCCAGACCACTTAGTGCCCAGGGTGTCCAAACGACGTCGTTTGGATCGTGCCTGATCTGGGCCGTTGATCTCAGAGTGATCAACGGCCAAGATCAATCCCCCGTAACCCACCAACAAACCCGACCCGTTTACACCCGGACCAAACCCAAACCCTCAACACTTGAAACGACACCGTTTCACTTAAGACCATCAGATCCAAACCGTAGATCTAGATTGATCTAACGGTTGAGATCAACCCACCCACTAACTATATAAGTCCAGATCCTTACCCTACCCCCCTATCCAACACCCCAGCCTCGTCGTCTTCACCCAAACCCACAAACCCTAGAGCCGCCCCTGTACCCTTCGCCATGAAAAACCGGCGGCATGAACGCCGGTGACCTCGCCCTGAACACCATAGAACCACCTCACCACCCTGAACATAGACCTGTTAACCGTTTAGTTCGAATCACCCTCCAGGTCCTCGAATCTTCATTTGAAGATTCGAGTCAAAACTCGATCTACACCAACCAACCCTAGCTTCACACCAGACACTCCCCAGACCCCCCTCGTGACCAAACCATACTTGGTTTGGTCCGAATCTGACCAGGGAAGCCTGAATCCCGGATCTGAGTTTTGGAAATGTTTGTAGTTCTTCGTCACTGGTTCATACCGGTTCAACCGAAGAGATTAAGGTCTAATGGACTTTAATCAAAGTGTTTCTCATCTGAGAAACACTTCGATTAAAATCCATTCAGCCTTAAGAAAGGTCTGTCCAAATCCGAGTCAAGGTTTTGATTTTTCAAAGATTTGAGGTGAGTCTTGTTTTCTTTTTCTTTATTTTTGTTTTAGTCCGTGTGATTTGTTTTTAAAAGTTTGTTCATATTTGTTTTTAATTTTGTCAACTGTGCCCCGTCCACTTTGCCTAAACCTCTGCTTGTTTGAATGAGTCTTTCTATTTGCCCTGATATAAGTAGTGTGCAATTAGCTGATTCTCAAAATTTGAACTGATCAATTGACTCCTCGAGCACCACTTTGTTTAGCCAGTACAATTCAAGTCATGTGCCCTATACTTTGAATGTCTGATTTTTGGCTACGATTGTGTATGTTAATGCTAATATAGTCGAGTCGACATGAGTCGTCAATTAGTTTCAACTGCCTGAACAAAATAAATCGATTCGCTTCTGTTGAACATTTGCCTGAATCAATTAAGAACCAAGTTCAGTTACTTATAGTTGTTAATATGATTTCAGAAACCTAAGGCTTCATCTGTAATTGAAATCTGAGTTGATGGCATGTGCACTTGTGCACAGCATGTGCATTGTGCACAGCCTGTTTTTTCCTGCATAAAGGGCTTTCAATTTTAAAATGGTTTAACAGCATATGCTGTCAGATATATTCTACTGCCCATGCTTGCTTTAAGTTTAAAAAGTATTAAACCTTTTAAAAGTTAAGTCTGCCAGGGAATGTTGATGGGGATTAATACTTAAATAACTAATTGGAATCTGAAAATGTAAAAGGCACATGGGAGGGGTATTGTTATATTCAAAAAGAGGCTGTTTAAAAGGAGGAGTGTGGAGGCTTATAAGGGGATACATGAACAGACACAAAGAGAGGGAGGAGATCAGAAAATAAAGGAAAGGGGAACACACTGTGAGGAGTGTTAAAAAGAGAAAGCTTGAAAGACATACAAAGAGATACAGAAATTATACAATCTACAATCAGAAATTGTTTCTTCCTATTTGTTATTTGGGTTTTTCAGTTGTTTAATTCGTTGAAATCAATTCTGATTGTTTGAAGTTCCAGCTGTGTCTATTTAGTCAAGTGTTTTCCATTGGTTCACTATTGGTTTGGTCTGCTTGGAGTTCTTGATTCTATTCCACTGGGTTGTGCTCTCGTTTGGCTATTTCTTTCTATTGGCCATAGTTGCATTTCTGCACTTGAGCCTTTTCTGCTGTTCGTTTTGTTTTGCTGCTGCCCTGTCCTGCTGCTATTGCTAGTCCTGTTTCTTTTGCTGCTGATTTCCACATCTTCTTCTTCTTCTCCTTTGCACATTCAGCATTTTCAGGTACACATTTCAAGTCCCATATTGATGTAATTGAAACAGTTTGAAAGCATGAAATGGAAAAGGTTGAAGAAGTTCAAGCATTTGCTGTAATATTCATAGTACATTAACAGGCTTGTGAAAATTGATTAGTTTATAATCCAGCAGTTTGAAAGTATGTATTGATATTTGACTGAGTTTGCCCTGTTGTATTTTAACTCTTTAGTTGTTTATGGGCATGTATATTTCGACCTTATACAATACTGTTCTGGTCTCACTAGTTTTGTTTAGTTAAGACTAGTCCACATAAGCTTAGTTGAGTTCAACTCGAGAAGTGTTCGGATTAAGTGTTGTATTTCGTTTAGCTCGTACAGGATTCCTTGCCAAACTAAAGTATTTTACTTTGCCAGTTATCCTTTAATCTAGTCCAAATAAGTTCAGTTAAGTTCAATTCAAGAAATATTCGGATTAGGTATTGCATTTCATCAATCTCATATGTAGTTTTTTTGTTCGACTGAAACATCCTCGCGAGGCATGACGTTTTTTACTTTATAAGTAGTTAATCAGAAACTGACAAAAATCCGGATTAGACAAAAGCCTATAATTGAATCAGCATGTACCTTTTCTTCTAGTTTTAGAGACAAATGCGTTAGAAATGTAGCCATTTTAGGATATCCTTTTCTAAAATAGAGATGAGCCTCGCCAAATAAAGATGCAAAATTGCGGGGCTCTCAATAAATAATCATGATAATTATTTTAGAATTCAAGATAGGCCATTTAATAAATTTCATGGCCTTATACAAAGATAATAACGCGTTAGACTCTGTAGGCGCGGCTTAATTAAATCACATTCTTAAATTCGGGTGCACATTGATGTGACCCAAATCCGAATCTCAACGAAGTCCAAATGTGTCGACGATCACGGGTGCATTGATTGTGACGTGGTTCGAGATGTGTTTTCACGACGTTGCAATTCTATAAAAATAAGTGATAATAATAAAAGCGGTTTAAACTTAATAAAAGCACGTAAGTCATAACATGTATTTAAATCAGATATTTAGCCATTATAACAATTTAAGCGACCGTGCTAGAACCACGGGATTCGAGGGTGCCTAACACCTTCCCTCGGGTCAACAGAATTCCTTACTTAGAATTTCTGGTTCGCAGACTTCATTTGGAAAAGTCGAAAATTTCCTCGATTTGGGATTCAAGATAAACCGGTGACTTGGGACACCAAAAGCCAAACCTTTCCCAAGTGGCGACTCTGAATTAAATAAATAATCCCATTTCGAATATTGTCACTTAAATTGGAAAAACTCCCTCGCGCATTTAACCCTTCGGGGCCGGGCGCGCAAAAAGGAGGTGTGACACTACTTATAAAGTAAAAAACGTCATGCCTCGCGAGGATGTTTCAGTCGAACAAAAAAACTACATATGAGATTGATGAAATGCAATACCTAATCCGAATATTTCTTGAATTGAACTTAACTGAACTTATTTGGACTAGATTAAAGGATAACTGGCAAAGTAAAATACTTTAGTTTGGCAAGGAATCCTGTACGAGCTAAACGAAATACAACACTTAATCCGAACACTTCTCGAGTTGAACTCAACTAAGCTTATGTGGACTAGTCTTAACTAAACAAAACTAGTGAGACCAGAACAGTATTGTATAAGGTCGAAATATACATGCCCATAAACAACTAAAGAGTTAAAATACAACAGGGCAAACTCAGTCAAATATCAATACATACTTTCAAACTGCTGGATTATAAACTAATCAATTTTCACAAGCCTGTTAATGTACTATGAATATTACAGCAAATGCTTGAACTTCTTCAACCTTTTCCATTTCATGCTTTCAAACTGTTTCAATTACATCAATATGGGGCTTGAAATGTGTACCTGAAAATGCTGAATGTGCAAAGGAGAAGAAGAAGAAGATGTGGAAATCAGCAGCAAAAGAAACAGGACTAGCAATAGCAGCAGGACAGGGCAGCAGCAAAACAAAACGAACAGCAGAAAAGGCTCAAGTGCAGAAATGCAACTATGGCCAATAGAAAGAAATAGCCAAACGAGAGCACAACCCAGTGGAATAGAATCAAGAACTCCAAGCAGACCAAACCAGTAGTGAACCAATGGAAAACACTTGACTAAATAGACACAGCTGGAACTTCAAACAATCAGAATTGATTTCAACGAATTAAACAACTGAAAAACCCAAATAACAAATAGGAAGAAACAATTTCTGATTGTAGATTGTATAATTTCTGTATCTCTTTGTATGTCTTTCAAGCTTTCTCTTTTTAACACTCCTCACAGTGTGTTCCCCTTTCCTTTATTTTCTGATCTCCTCCCTCCCTTTGTGTCTGTTCATGTATCCCCTTATAAGCCTCCACACTCCTCCTTTTAAACAGCCTCTTTTTGAATATAACAATACCCCTCCCATGTGCCTTTTACATTTTCAGATTCCAATTAGTTATTTAAGTATTAATCCCCATCAACATTCCCTGGCAGACTTAACTTTTAAAAGGTTTAATACTTTTTAAACTTAAAGCAAGCATGGGCAGTAGAATATATCTGACAGCATATGCTGTTAAACCATTTTAAAATTGAAAGCCCTTTATGCAGGAAAAAACAGGCTGTGCACAATGCACATGCTGTGCACAAGTGCACATGCCATCAACTCAGATTTCAATTACAGATGAAGCCTTAGGTTTCTGAAATCATATTAACAATTATAAGTAACTGAACTTGGTTCTTAATTGATTCAGGCAAATGTTCAACAGAAGCGAATCGATTTATTTTGTTCAGGCAGTTGAAACTAATTGACGACTCATGTCGACTCGACTATATTAGCATTAACATACACAATCGTAGCCAAAAATCAGACATTCAAAGTATAGGGCACATGACTTGAATTGTACTGGCTAAACAAAGTGGTGCTCGAGGAGTCAATTGATCAGTTCAAATTTTGAGAATCAGCTAATTGCACACTACTTATATCAGGGCAAATAGAAAGACTCATTCAAACAAGCAGAGGTTTAGGCAAAGTGGACGGGGCACAGTTGACAAAATTAAAAACAAATATGAACAGACTTTTAAAAACAAATCACACGGACTAAAACAAAAATAAAGAAAAAGAAAACAAGACTCACCTCAAATCTTTGAAAAATCAAAACCTTGACTCGGATTTGGACAGACCTTTCTTAAGGCTGAATGGATTTTAATCGAAGTGTTTCTCAGATGAGAAACACTTTGATTAAAGTCCATTAGACCTTAATCTCTTCGGTTGAAACGGTATGAACCAGTGACGAAGAACTACAAACATTTCCAAAACTCAGATCCGGGATTCAGGCTTCCCTGGTCAGATTCGGACTAAACCAAGTATGGTTTGGTCACGAGGGGGTCTGGGGAGTGTCTGGTGTGAAGCTAGGGTTGGTTGGTGTAGATCGAGTTTTGACTCGAATCTTCAAATGAAGATTCGAGGACCTGGAGGGTGATTCGAACTAAACGGTTAACAGGTCTATGTTCAGGGTGGTGAGGGGGTTCTATGGTGTTCAGGGCGAGGTCACCGGCGTTCATGCCGCCGGTTTTTCATGGCGAAGGGTACAGGGGCGGCTCTAGGGTTTGTGGGTTTGGGTGAAGACGACGAGGCTGGGGTGTTGGATAGGGGGGTAGGGTAAGGATTTGGGCTTATATAGTTAGTGGGTGGGTTGATCTCAACCGTTAGATCAATCTAGATCTACGGTTTGGATCTGATGGTCTTAAGTGAAACGGTGTCGTTTCAAGTGTTGAGGGTTTGGGTTTGGTCCGGGTGTAAACGGGTCGGGTTTGTTGATGGGTTACGGGGGATTGATCTTGGCCGTTGATCACTCTGAGATCAACGGCCCAGATCAGGCACGATCCAAACGACGTCGTTTGGACACCCTGGGCACTAAGTGGTCTGGACCGGGCAGGCCTGGGTTTTGGGCATTGTTTGTTTGGGCCAATTTTATTAAATTGGCCCAATCCGGAAAAAGAAGGGGTCCTTTCTCTTTTTTTTTTTTTTATTTCTTTTTCTTATTTATTTTAAAACTAAACAAAAAAAAATCGAATTAAAATTAAATGCATATTCAATACAATTATTTGCACACACACTAAAATATTTCAAAACAAGTAAAATTAAACAAAACAAAATCACGGACAAAGGTGCCTGTTTATGCTTTTCTATTTAAACCATGTTATGGTTCAGATTATGCATGACACGTACACATTTTTGAATTTTGTTTTAATAAAGTAAACAAATAAAAATGGGTCGAAATCACGAATAAATCAACAAAGTGCCGCACAGAAATCCAAAAATTGTACAGCAGGACAAATTTTATTCTTTTGGAGCGACTGTCGCGCAAAAACAAAAATCACGTGCTCACAGCTGCCCCTCTTTGCTTGGAAACACGAAGAGTTTTCGTGCAAAGATAAAGTGAGCGTGTATGAGCGATTTTTGCCTATGGACCACTCCGTATGAAGCATGTTCTTTTTTGAAAGATCTGACCGAATCTTGCTTCAAAGATTTCCTACATATCCTGGGCTAAACAGGAATCAGGTCAATGTAGTTCGAGAAGTTTTGGTAGCTGGGACTACCATGGGATTGCAATGCTTGCTGCTACTGTTGCTGCTGTTGTCATTGCTACGTCACTGACCGCCTTATTACAACCAAACGAAAATTGGAAACTGAACTAACTACTTATATGCATGCCAACTGCTAGTTACAAGATTCCTATCTATGATTCTTTTACGACATTGATCTTGGGTCTTAGCTGATTCTGCTTGCAGACTCCGATCTGAATCTTGATGCTTGCGAGTTGCGGTGACTTGTTTAATCTCCGGGATACTGAGTGAGGCGCGATTGGCGGGGTTCAGGACCTTAGTCAAATGTTGGAGTCGATCCGCCTTCTATTTACTCCGATATCTTGGGATTTTTTTTTTCTTTTTTTTTTTGTGTCCGAACTGGGATTCATCTCGTGGGTCATTTCGATCCGTGTGGCTCGAGGTCAGACCTGCGGGAAAAACAAACGAACAAAATTTTCTGCCCCAGTTTCACTAGGAAAATTTCGTTAATTATTCACCAGGAAGTTCATTAATGAAAGAGGATATGCATGCTCAGTTCGGGGTTGGAGCCCTAATACCGACTAGCTGGGGAAAGGTTCAGTTTAACGGTTTAAAACCTTAACGCCGAACAAAGGAAGAATTCAGTTTAGGGTTTAAAACCCTAATGCTGATTGCATGGAAAAGCTCAGTTTAGAGTTTAAAACTCTAATGCTGGCTGAAAGGAAAAAGTTCAGTTTAGGGTTTAAAACCCTAATGCTGACTAAAGGAAAATTCAGTTTAGGGTTTTAAAACCCTAATGCTGATTGCATGGAAAAGCTCAGTTTAGAGTTTAAAACTCTAATGCTGGCTGAAAGGAAAAAGTTCAGTTTAGGGTTTAAAACCCTAATGCTGACTAAAGGAAAATTCAGTTTAGGGTTTAAAACCCTAATGCTGATTGCATGGAAAAGCTCAGTTTAGAGTTTAAAACTCTAATGCTGGCTGAAAGGAAAAAGTTCAGTTTAGGGTTTAAAACCCTAATGCTGACTAAAGGAAAATTCAGTTTAGGGTTTAAAACCCTAATGCTGATTGCATGGAAAAGCTCAGTTTAGAGTTTAAAACTCTAATGCTGGCTGAAAGGAAAAAGTTCAGTTTAGGGTTTAAAACCCTAATGCTGACTAAAGGAAAATTCAGTTTAGGGTTTAAAACCCTAATGCTGATTGCATGGAAAAACTCAGTTTAAAGTTTAAAACTCTAATGCTGGCTGAAAGGAAAAAGTTCAGTTTAGGGTTTAAAACCCTAATGCTGACTAAAGGAAAATTCAGTTTAGGGTTTAAAACCCTAATGCTGATTGCATGGAAAAGCTCAGTTTAGAGTTTAAAACTCTAATGCTGGCTGAAAGGAAAAAGTTCAGTTTAGGGTTTAAAACCCTAATGCTGACTAAAGGAAAATTCAGTTTAGGGTTTAAAACCCTAATGCTGATTGCATGGAAAAGCTCAGTTTAGAGTTTAAAACTCTAATGCTGGCTGAAAGGAAAAAGTTCAGTTTAGGGTTTAAAACCCTAATGCTGACTAAAGGAAAATTCAGTTTAGGGTTTAAAACCCTAATGCTGATTGCATGGAAAAGCTCAGTTTAGAGTTTAAAACTCCAATGCTGGCTGAAAGGAAAAAGTTCAGTTTAGGGTTAAAAACCCTAATGCTGACTAAAGGGAAATTCAGTTTAGGGTTTAAAACCCTAATGCTGATTGCATGGAAAAGCTCAGTTTAGAGTTTAAAACTCTAATGCTGGCTGAAAGGAAAAAGTTCAGTTTAGGGTTTAAAACCCTAATGCTGACTAAAGGAAAATTCAGTTTAGGGTTTAAAACCCTAATGCTGATTGGCTGGGGGCAAAGTTCGAGAATACTAAGCGACCTTTTTTTTTGAATTTTCTTGTTTTAGTAGAAGATACAAGGGAGTTTCGTGGAAACTTACCTTTCGAGTGAATTCCTTATTGCCAAAATATTTCTTGTACCCATGTACCTTCTTCTTTGGGCGACACCTGCTCCTTGCACGGTTGTCTTGGATTACACCTGTTTCAACTTTTCAGACAAAGGACAATTGTTAGTTCGGAAATGACGGTCGGTTTGGTGACCTTGATCGTTCCCGGTTGCTTTGTTGCGTCTTCATTCCTGTTGTGAAGTCCCGCCATTGATTTGATTCATATGCCGAAACCCTTTAGACCGCTCAGGCTTGTATTTCCAGATTCTGTGATGATTTGCCTCGTAAGGCTCTTTTTTCTTTTTCTTTTTTCTTTTTTTCGTGTCCCATTTTGCTTGGTGGTTCTCAACGGGGATTTTATTGGAGGTATTTTGTGGGGATTTGTATAAAAGGGAAGCTCTGTGGGGAATATTTACAGAGTGGATTCTTTGTGTGGATTTTTGTACAATGGGGCATGCTGGGGATTTATTTCAAAGCGGGATTTCTAGGATTTGTTGGGGTAAGCTTGCTGGGGAATTTTTTTACAAAAGGACTCGCTGGGATGTGCTGGGGAGATTCCATTTTTTTTATTATTTTTTTGTATATTGGGGAGACTCCGTGGGAGATTGTACAATAGAGACTCTGTGGGGATTTGTACAGGGGGAGATTCTGTGGGGATTTGTCCGAAGGTGGACTTGCTGGGGAAGATTTCAAGATTTCTCTCTTTTTCCTTTACTCCGGAACAACATCAAACGTCATGATTCATCATGCTTGGGTAATCATATCAACGAGATGAGGTGCTTTCCTTCATGAGACGGGATTCCGTGCAAACAAACCATGCCACCTACTCTTTCCGGTGTGTCCTGAACTCGGGGTTAAAATGCAAAAGGGATTCGAAAAGAAACAAAGCAGGGGAAAACAAATCAGAAAAGGAATACCCTTTTCGGGACGAGAAAGACTTATCTGAGGAAGATAACGCTGGCTTTAAATGACATGACATGCTCTTTGGACTGGACGTCCGACCTTCCATGAACTTGCGTTTTCCTGAACCAGAACAGATCTGTGATTCCAAAACCGGTGGAACTTTGCCGAGACCTTCTTGGGGTGGCGTCATTCCTTTTCGGCCAACAGCGCCCTTTGCGAGTTTTCACTGGCTGACCTCTCTCATTTCTCTTCCTGTCATCGCTTGATAGCACTCTTTGCGAGTTTTTACTAAACAAGCTCTCTCATTTTGGTTTCTCTACTCCCGTCGCCTCATGGTGCCCGAAGGTTTTCACCGCCGAGACTCTCTCATTTTATTTCTCTCAACTCAGGGTGTGCCGGTTTCCATTTGTGATGCTTATTGGTTTCCCACTATCTTTGGTAATTGATTTGAAGGCTTGTACTTGGTAAAGAGAGGTAGCTGATACTAAACTTCTCAAGTGTCCGACATGCCCCGGTTTTCAATTTCAGGGTGGATGGGATTTTGTTGTTGGTGTGACTGAACCTCAGGGAGAGGCTGCCTACGTATCCTTTCGGAATCAAGTCAAACGTAGTTCAGGCCTCAATCAACGTTTTGTTTTGTTTTCTTTTCTTTTTTTTTTTTTTTTTTTTTTTTTTTTTTTATAAGCGGCTCGAAAGTTGGTAGAGAGAATTGGGTAGTGTTTGGGGAGTAGTGGGGAATAAACACCTTCGCCCTTTTCAACGTGTCAGGACCACTTGGAGTATGATCTAGACGTAGTACCTCTTGACTGCATCTGCATTCACCGCTGTGTCAGGGTCATTTCCTTCGATATCACCTAAATACAATGCTCCTCTTGGCAATATTTTCCTTACGATGTATGGGCCTTTCCAATTTGGGGCAAACTTTCCTTTTGCTTCTTCATGATGCGGCAGAATACGCCTCAGTACCAATTGTCCTACTTCGAAATTCCGGGGTCGGACTTTCTTGTTGTAAGCACGGGCCATCCTTCGTTGGTATAACTGTCCGTGACAAACTGCAGCCATCCGCTTTTCATCAATCAACGTCAATTGCTCCAGTCGAGTCTTAACCCACTCGCTGTCCTCGATTTCTGCTTCGACAATGATTCGAAGTGAAGGAATCTCTACCTCTGCCGGTATTACGGCCTCGGTCCCATAAACCAAAAGATAAGGAGTCGCTCCCACCGATGTGCGTACCGTAGTGCGGTACCCCAATAATGCAAAAGGTAACTGCTCATGCCACTGTCGGGAACTTTGTATTGTTTTCCTCAAAATCTTCTTGATGTTTTTATTTGCAGCTTCCACAGCACCATTGGCTTTTGGCCGATAAGGAGTGGAATTCCTGTGTGTTATCTTGAATTGCTCGCACACATCTCCCATCAAGTGACTGTTCAAGTTTGCTGCATTATCTGTAATGATAGTCGCAGGAATACCGAAGCGACAGATAAGATTTGAGTGTACAAAATCCACTACAGCTTTCTTGGTGACCGACTTGAGAGTGACAGCCTCTACCCATTTTGTGAAGTAATCGATGGCAACCAGTATAAACCTGTGTCCATTCGAAGCCTTTGGTTCAATTGGTCCAATGACGTCCATGCCCCAAGCGACAAATGGCCAAGGTGCGGACATGGGATGCAGTTCCGTGGGAGGTGCATGAATCAAATTACCGTGCACCTGACACTGATGACACTTCCGAACGAAACTAAAGCAATCCTTTTCCATGGTCATCCAGTAATAACCTGCTCGAAGGATTTTCTTTGCCAAGACATACCCGTTCATGTGAGGTCCACACACACCTGCGTGTACTTCGTGCATGATCTTTCTCGCTTCCTCGATATCGACACATCTTAAGAGATTGAGGTCCGGAGTCCTCTTATATAACAATTCACTGCTCAAAAAGAAACCACTTGCATGTCGCCTAATGGTCCTCTTTTGATCTCCAGTTGCATGCTCGGGGTATTCTTGTGTCTTCAGGAATTTCTTGATGTCATGGTACCAAGGCTGCGTATTTGATCCCGCCTCGATTACACTGCAGTAACCGTGTCTTTCCTTGATTTGGATTTCCAAAGGATCGACGTGGGCGTCGCCCGGGTAGGGTAGCATAGAAGCCAGAGTAGCAAGTGCATCTGCCAGTTCATTGTGACACCTCGGGATATACCTGAATTCTATTGAGGTAAAGCGCTTGCTGAGGTCCTCCACATGTTGTCGGTATGGGATAAGTTTGACATCCCGAGTTTCCCATTCGCCTTGAACTTGCCGGATGATCAGGTCAGAATCTCCCATAATCAGTAAGTCTTTGACATCCTGATCGATTGCCATATGTATGCCCATAATGCAGGCTTCATATTCAGCTGTATTATTTGTGCAGAAGAAACGAAGTCTAGCTGTGGCGGGATAATGCTGACCGGCAGGTGAGATCAAAATTGCCCCAATCCCTATACCCTTGGCGTTCACGGCTCCATCAAAGAACATCTTCCAAACATGAGCTTCCTCTGAGATCACTTCTACGGTGTTTACCTCTTCATCTGGAAAGTAGGTATCCAATGGCTGGTATTCCTCATCGACCGGGTTTTCGGCCAAATGATCTGCTAACGCCTGGGCTTTCATTGCCGTGCGAGTGACATAAACTATGTCGAATTCCGTAAGCAAGATTTGCCATTTAGCCAGTCTCCCAGTAGGCATTGGTTTCTGAAATATATATTTCAAGGGATCCAACCTGCTTATGAGGAATGTAGTGTGGGCTTGGAGATAATGCCTCAGCTTTTGAGCAACCCATGTGAGAGCGCAGCATGTCTTTTCCAACAGAGTGTATTTGGCCTCGTAGCTGGTGAATTTCTTGCTCAGGTAGTAGATCGCCTGCTCCTTTTTCCCGGTCACATCGTGTTGCCCGAGGACGCAGCCAAAAGAGTTCTCCAAGACTGTCAGATACAAGAAAAGTGGCCTCCCTGGTTCGGGAGGGACCAAGACTGGGGGATTCGAAAGGTATTCTTTGACTTTATCAAAGGCTTCTTGACACTCCGTTGTCCACTTAATCGCCGCATCCTTTCTTAACAACTTGAATATGGGCTCACACGTGCTTGTCAGCTGGGCAATAAACCGACTGATGTAGTTCAGCCTGCCCAAAAGACTCATCACGTCTTTCTTCGTTCTTGGGGGAGGTAGATCTTTGATAGATTTTATCTTAGTCGGATCTAGCTCGATACCTCTCCTGCTTACGATGAAACCCAAAAGTTTACCTGACGGAACTCCGAAAGCGCATTTGGCTGGATTTAGCTTCAAGTCATACTTCCTTAGCCTCTCGAAGAATTTCCTCAAGTCTTGGATGTGATTATCCTGTGTCCTGGACTTGACTATTACATCGTCCACGTACACCTCTATTTCCTGATGCATCATGTCATGGAAAATGGCGGTCATGGCCCTCATGTAAGTAGCCCCAGCATTCTTTAGACCAAATGGCATGACCCGATAACAGTAGGTGCCCCAAGGCGTGGTGAAAGCGGTTTTCTCGGCGTCCTCTTCATCCATCAGCACCTGATGATATCCAGCGTAACAATCTACGAAGGATTGTATCTCGTGTTTGGCGCAATTATCAACGAGGATGTGGATGTTGGGCAGCGGGAAATTATCTTTGGGACTTGCTCTGTTCAGATCTCGGTAATCTACACATACCCGAGTTTTCCCGTCCTTTTTCGGTACTGGAACCACATTCGCCAACCATGTTGTATATTGGACTACCCGGATCACTCCTGTTTTCAGTTGCTTGGTGATCTCCTCTTTAATTTTGTCACTGACCTCGGTTTTGAACTTTCGTTGCTTTTGTTGAACCGGAGGACAATCAGGATGAATCGGCAATTTGTGAACCACTAGATCGACACCTAGTCCCGGCATGTCATCATATGACCAAGCAAACACGTCTTTAAATTCAAGAAGAAGTTGAATTATCGCCTCTCGCGTTTTCTTGTCCGTGTGAATGCTTATCTTGGTCTCCCGGATTTCTTCCGGGGTTCCTAAATTTACCGGTTCAGTGTCATTCAGATTTGGCTTAGGTTTATTCTCGAAATATTCCAACTCTCGGTTTATCTCCCTAAAAGCCTCTTCCGCATCATATTCTGGTTCTGGGTTCATTAATTCGCAGTTAAATAGCTCATTGTGATCTGGGCGTGAAGTCCGCAAGCATGTCATATTTAAAGCCGCATTATTAGGACTGAAAAGGAAGATAAGAGGAAAAGTAATAAAATCAGAACAAAAGAAAGAATAGGAAAGCAATGATGATTTTTTTATTTTTATTTTCTTTGGAAAATTGGAAGACAACAACGTTTACAACTAGGAATTCGGAACAACAAATGAAAAGAAGAAAACGTTCAAGTTATGTCCCGGAGATAACTTGTGATACAGGAAAGGTGGCAGGACAGGTCTACCCGGACTTCCGTCTAGTTGGGAATGGCGTGATCTCCCAGTTTTGGAGCTTGGCGTTTGGCCCCATGTACATCATCTCAGCAGTGCTCGTGCCTTCGCCTGGTTGAACCATGTGGACCTCGTAGAGCATTTCCCTCATTGCCCCACATATTTCCTCGATTTCCTCAACTGTGAAGACCTCATCATCTTCTTCTTCAGCGTACCTTGGCCTGACAAAAGTCGCATGTAAATCCGGCAGTGGTTGAGGCAACTTCCAGCCCTCATTTCTCCTTTTCTTTGCCCATTTTTCGTCTGCTGGAGTAGGTTTGAAACCTAGTCCAAAAGGTTTCTTGATGACTGGTAAAGTAATGGGTTCCGTCATTCCCTGAAGGGTTCGTCCAAGCCCCTTCCCTGGCCTAAATCCGTGTCGGATCATCTCTTTGGCCACCATAACCGAAGCGTTAGACAAGAAAGGCTGGGGGCAAGGTACTCCCTCTTCGTGCTGCTCTGCCAATACCACCTCGAAAGCTTGATAGACCGTATGCTCGCTCCCTTCTCTTGGTTCAAGATACGGGATAGATGGGTCCCGATAAATGGCATGTTCATCTTCTCCATGGACCACGATCTCTTGGTCTTCATACTCGAACTTCACCATCTGGTGAAGAGTAGAAGGCACGGCTCCTGCCGCATGGATCCAAGGCCTGCCAAGGAGGAAATTGTAAGATGTGTCCATGTCGATCACTTGGAAAGTGACTCGAAATTCGACTGGTCCTATGACCAGCAGCAGGTCTATTTCTCCCATGGTGTCTCTCTTGATACCATCGAAAGCTCTTACGCAGACGTTGTTGGGTCGGATTCTTCCGGTCTCAATTTCCATTCTTTGCAGCGTGGAGAGCGGGCAAATGTCAACACCTGATCCCCCATCCAGCATTACCCGCTTGACATAGTAGTCCTCACATTTGACTGTTAAATGCAATGCCTTGTTGTGTGCTGCTCCTTCCGGGGGTAGATCGTTCTTGCTGAAGGAGATTTGGTTGACGGCGAAGAATCTTTCTGTCATCCGCTCTAATTGCTCCACCGAGGTTTCAACCGGCACATATGCCTCATTCAGGGTCTTCAGTAAGATCTTTTGATGCTCGGCCGACCTTGTCAATAATGATAGCATGGACACCTGCTCAGGGTGCTTGCGCAACTGATCTATCACTTCGTAATCCGGCATCTTCATTTGTTGGAAGAACACTTCCGCTTCTTCAACACTCACGGGCTCCTTTGGAGGGAAGCGCCTTTGTGTGGCGTTGTTCAGTTCTTGGGTATTTGAGTACCCTCCAACGAAAGTATTTTCTGGAAGTTCTTCCATGACCTCCTTACCTTTGTATGTTACCAAAGTCTTTTGATAATTCCACGGCACTGTGGACGGGTTGGTCATTGGCTTTTGTGGCACGCGTCCGATAACCACTGGCTCATTCAGCCGAGGTGGTTGAATCGTCCCCCGGACCACATAGGCCCCTTTTGGCACGTACATAGGTTTTGTCTTTTTGATCCCGAAGTTCTGCGTCTTCTTGGCTTGACCCCGCGGTATGTAAAGAACTCCACCCTTTGCTGGTACCACTTTCTTCTCCACCTTCTTTTCAGGCTTGCTTTCTGCAGCCTTGACCTCCTCCCCCCTTTCTGATTTCTGGTCTATTTCAGGCCTCCTCCCCGTGTCGACAATGGCAATTATGGCTTTCAAGGCAGGGTCGAACTCTTTGTCTTCACAAATCATGCCGACCAGCGGCCCATTATTGTGAGCGGGCAATGGATTGTTAGTCACATTTGGGATCTCTTCGTCCCTTAGCACTATTTTTCCCTGCTCTATCAAATTTTCGACCACTCTTTTCAATGACCAGCAGTCGTTTGTATCATGTCCTTCGGCCCCTGAATGATAGGCGCATCTGACTCCGGCTTTATAAGAAGGAGATGTCGGGTTTTGCCTCGTTTGGGGAATTGGTTGCAAGAAACCCAACTGGACTAGCTTAGGGAACAATGTGGAGTATTGTTCACCGATGGGCGTGAAAGTCCGCCGTCGAGGTGGCTCCTGGGGGCGGTAGTTATTCTGCGGGGGTTGTGGGTTATAGTGGTTGCGGTAGTGAGGCTGATTTCTGGGAGGTGGAGCTGGGCCTCGGTTGGCTGGTTGCGGTGGATGGTTATAAGGTTGGGCATTCATGACCATATAAGGTTGATGAGCATATGCCGAATTTGAATGGGGGTAGTAGTGTTGTGGGGCTCTTCCCGGAAAATGGGGCCTGGGATGACGATACTCCCTTGCTTCAGAGGCTGCCATAGCCGTTTCTTCCTTCTTCTTCCCCCTTGTCGTCCCTCCAGACCCGCTTTGGACGGCCTGGGAGGTTGCCCTTAGGGCTGCTTGACTCAGAATCCGACCCGTTTTCAGCCCATTCTCTACCATCTCTCCTATCTTGATTGCTTCCGCGAATGGCTTACCCATGGCCGACATCATATTTTGGAAATAGTCAGACTCTTGAGCCTGGAGAAAGGTAGTGACCATTTCCACTTCATCCATGGGAGGCTTCACTCTCGACGCCTGTTCACGCCACTTAATAGCATACTCTCTAAAGCTTTCCGAAGGCTTCTTTTTCAAATTCGACAGAGAGTTTCGGTCTGGCGCAATGTCGATGTTATACTGGAATTGCTTTACAAAATCTCTGGCGAGATCATCCCATATATGCCATCGGGACATTTCCTGATCCATATACCATTCCGAAGCTATCCCTACTAAGCTTTCCCCAAAATACGCCATTAGCAGTTCTTCTTTTCCGCCGGCTCCCCGCAATTGGTTGCAGTATTTCTTAAGATGTGCAATGGGGTCACCGTGCCCATCGTATTTCTCGAACTTGGGGGTCTTGAAACCCGTCGGCAGGTGCACGTGAGGGAACATGCACAGGTCGGCGTAAGAGACGCTCTTTTGTCCGCTCAACCCTTGCATATTCTTCAAACTTTGTTCAAGGCTTCTCATTCTCTTAGCAATCTCATTTTGTTCTGCAATCCTGGGGTTCTGATCCTGTCCCAGTGCGAGTTCGCACTGAGGCGGTAGAGGATTATTGTTGGTAGCGAACCTGGTTGGTTCCATTGAGAACGATGGTGCTTGGAATGTAAAAGAGGATGAGTCAAAGCTTGGCTTGTATGTGGCAGGCTGTGCCGTAGCTGGGCAAGGCGATGCAGTAAAGATGTTCATGCTTGCATCAGTGGCCGACATTCGGGGATGAGGCTCAGAAGGTGATCCTGCGGAGAAAGCGGAGTTGGCTGGGTACCCGAATGGGGTAGCAGGGTAATTTATGGGGACATTAGAAGTCCCACCTGACCTGGAGAATAATTCAGGGAATCCGGGGACGACACTTGGCGGCTCTTTCCCATTGTTCCAGTCATCCAGCATTTCCAACATGCGGAGCCGTAGGATTCTATTTTCTTCCGCAGTTGCGGATTCAGGCGTGAGGACGGCTGAGATTGAGCTCTCCTCAGAGACGGGGACTGTTTGCAATGGAATTTCCGAAGACATTTCCACACTTCCTTTTGACCTGGTGAAGTAAGTGTGAGTACTGTTTCTGGTCCTAACAATAGGTAGTTGAACACCTCTCCTTGATCTCGTGAAGTATGAATGCGAGGCCAGACTTTCACCAAACCAACCGTCTTTTCAAAAACCCTGGAAAATGCTCAATGACAAGTGCACGGTTAATTTGCAGCAAATAACGGATAGTTAATCTCACGTTGGGCATGATGCACCTATACAGTTAAGTGGATTGCTATATGTCTGCTACGAGAGCATGCGTCATTCCGGTATTTTTCCTCTTATTTCCCCCTTTTTTTTCTTTTCTTTTGTTTTCCTTTTATTTTATTTACCATTTATTTTTCTTTTATATTTTTTTTTGTAGCAAAAGAAAATGCGATCGGATCCGATGAGGATTGCCTACGTATCACGATACTCACGTGAATCAGATCATTACGTAGTTCGAAAACACAAATGAGCGTGAAAGAAGCAAACTCTTTATTATTGAAGCAGTCTATTACAAACTACATTTTGCAAAAGAAAAAGCAAACTTTGAAAATAAACCTAGACTCAAAAAATAGACTAAAAATCACCCTGATGAAAAAACAGGCAGAAGATGCTAAGATACAGATTTGACCTATGAATGCATTATGGTTTTAAAAATTGGTTTCCGCGGGGCGTCGTTCGGCCTCGCCGCGGTCCTAGGCGTGAGATCCCTCTCAAGTTGCTCTAGCTCGTGCATAGTCTGCTTGACATAAACCATTACTGCCGAGAGGAAGGTAACACTAGACATGTTCTCACATCGTAGACATCGTCTGGTGATGGCGTGGGCAACGGCTTTGATCCTATCTCTGGTTTGCTTCTTCTCTACAAGCAGGTGCTTTATCTGATCGCTGCATATCTTGAAGACTTGAACATCTTGCACGTGTTGATGCTTCAATCGCCGTACTTCCAATTTCATATGGGCTATTGTGTCATACCAGTATCTGCTTTCCATTTGGAAATCCTTGGCCTGACTAGCTGCTTTGATTTCAAGTGCTGCCATCTCTCTCTTTATTTTAGCAACAGTCTTCTCGTGGTCGCCTTCCAATTGATTCAGGTGTCTGCGATGCTTATCTGCTCTTGTATCCCACTGTGCCTTGAACTCTGCTATGATGTTTTCAGATTTCTCCAAACCATCTCGCCATTCCCTGATTTCACCTTTTAGACCTTTTATCAGCTGCTCGTCCGATCGACGCCTTGGTTGTCTATCTGCGTCCAACCTTATTTGTTTGATCTGAGCTCTGAGCATCTCATTTTCTTGAGTTAACCTGTTCCGCTCTCCCAGATCGGTAGCAATCTGCACGCTGTGCTCGTATTTCATGCCTTCTACTTGTTGTTTTAATCTGCTGATTTCGGCACAATAACCTCTTTCCTTTGCTAACCAATCCCAATGCCTTTTCGATGACTCGGTGAAATCCCGGATGTGGGGTCTCTTAGCTGGCCTTTCATGCTCGAGTTCCCTTCTATACCATGCAAGGTAACCTGGCGCCGTTTCTCCCTTGGCTCGATCCCGCACGCAAGTATCTGATTTCAAATATTGACCCTCATTCCAGATTTGGCGAATCTTCGCTTCTGGGAATTGTCCGTTAGGACTTATCTCAACTGTTTGAGTGCTAAGATCTTCCTCATGAGGTACTGTCTGGCACCTTCCGAACTGTCTCAAAACTCGGCAGGGTGCGTAAGGTTGAATGCTCTTAAGCCCCATCAGTAAGAAATGAGTTTTAGCCGCCGACATATATAAGATCTCATCAACAGGTAACCATCCCAACGCCCATTGTATTTGGCTGGCAGTAAGAGCTTGCAAGAACGAGGTCCATGCCAGGACTCCTTTAGGCCAAGTGATCTCTCTGGTTCTCGTGTAAGATTCTTCTATGCGGGTTTTTTCCGGGGAACCATGGCTCAATACCTCGGAATGATGGCAGAGGTGCTCGGTCATCCATATCTGTAGGAGCAAGTTACAACCTTCGAAGAAATTTCCCCCAGCTTTACAAGTTGTGAGAGCTCGAAAGATGTCAGATACCACCATTGGCGCGAGAGTGCTGCCACTTTGCGTGAGTAAAGTGCTGGCGACCCCAGATATCTTCAAATCAATGTTTCCATCTTTTCTCGGAAATACCAGAAGACCCAGAAACGTTATCATGAACGCCACCCGTCTGTGCTCGTCCCACTTCTGACGAACTCCTTTGCTGCACAGTTTGTTGATTGGATTATTGAATCCCCCCTCGTGACCGTATCTATCATATATGAAGCATGGAGTACAGAATCCGGCTGCTAGATCCGGGTTGTGGACCGTTCTAGGTATTTTCAATGAATCCAGGAACCGATGTACCGTGACGACTCTTGGGGCGACCAAGTATTTTTCCCTCAACGGGAGTTCAGTATTCCCGATGTATCCGGCCATTTCTTCCAAAGTTGGGGTGAGCTCAAAATCAGAGAAATGGAAAACATTGTGCGCCGGGTCCCAATAGGTAACCAAAGCTCTTATGATATCTCCCCGAGGCTGGACTTCCAACAGACCCACAAGACCTTTCAAATATTTCTTAACCTCATTTTGTCCTTCAACACCTAGATCATTCCACCATAGCCGTAACTTGACAGGGATTTTGGTCATTATTGAAAAATGTTCATTTTGCATCGTGCTCATCCTGCACATTTATTAAGGTGATTTTAACAAAATTGACTGACTCAAAAAATATATATTTTTTTAGAGAGGATCAAGCTTTGCCCACGGCCTTTAAACACTTCGGAGACAAAGATTTTAAGGTTGTGCGGGTCTAAAAAAAACGCTAAACAAGACCCAAAGGTGGCTTGTTTATGCAAAGTCAGCCTTTCGGCGTCCCTTTCGGGAACATTTGGCTATTTATGATAAAACAATGTCACCTGACTTATTTACGACTCTATTAAAAATTTGACACATCTTTTATTTGTTTATTTACTGATTTTTGGCTATTTAGAAAAATGGGGTTGAACCCGACGAGGGTTGCCTACGTATCTCACATCCGGTGAGAATCAAACCGGCGTAGTTCGGGCATATCATGAATAGAGAAAACCTAGAAATCAAGAATAAGTATTATTATTTTGAAAAAAGATAAAGGCTCAAGAAAAAATATTTTTTATTTTTTTTTTTTTTGTGCAATATTTGGATCATTAGTCTGAATTTATAAAAGGGGTACTACAAAAGAAACAACACACTTTTTTGAATTATGGATTTTCCATTTTTTTTTACTTTTAAAATAAACACTTTTTCTTTTTTTTTTTTTATTTTGAAAGTGATAAAAGAAATTTTATTTTTTTTATTTTTTTTTAATAACTCTCAATAAAAGACAGTTTTTTTTTTTAGAAAAAAAAAAAAAAATTCCGGCGAGGTTTTGACACTACTTGGACATTGGTTTTATTCTCCAAAAATAAGTAATTATCTCCCCTACGCTGCTATTTTCCCCTTTTTAGGAACCGGTCGACATGCGGAACCGAAGCAAATAAATGCACAACACAAATAGGATGCACCAGGGGGTCTTTTTCGTTTCAGGCTGCCTGTCCTAGACGGACCCAACCCCTGTGTTGAGTCCCCTAAGTCAAATGCAACATGATGCAGATAAGCGTTCCTACTAGGGATCCGGCATGAAGTCAAGTTATTCTAGGTTCGTAACCTGGGTATTTGTTCTAGACTGTGCACCCGAGCGGACAACTCGAGTCGAGGAGGGGGCTACGTACCGGGGACCCGCGAGATCGTCCGGCTTTGTAACTTGTCCGTCCTCTTTCTTATTTTAGGTATTGACATTAACAGAATAGGGAGTCCCGACCAGCGAGCTTCTCCCCGGAAGTAAGAAGAGAAAGGTTTCGGCACAGTTTATATACAGTTCAGATAATATCAAAGCGGTAAAAGACAACATTTAGCACGTTACGCAAAAAACATGTAATAAAAATCAGATAATAAAGCCAAATATAACAATTATTCTAAGCTCGAATTCTTGAACCCTGAACCAGTGGTTCTGGGTGTACAATTCCCCAGCAGAGTCGCCAGAGCTGTCACACCTCCTTTTTGCGCGCCCGGCCCCGAAGGGTTAAATGCGCGAGGGAGTTTTTCCAATTTAAGTGACAATATTCGAAATGGGATTATTTATTTAATTCAGAGTCGCCACTTGGGAAAGGTTTGGCTTTTGGTGTCCCAAGTCACCGGTTTATCTTGAATCCCAAATCGAGGAAATTTTCGACTTTTCCAAATGAAGTCTGCGAACCAGAAATTCTAAGTAAGGAATTCTGTTGACCCGAGGGAAGGTGTTAGGCACCCTCGAATCCCGTGGTTCTAGCACGGTCGCTTAAATTGTTATAATGGCTAAATATCTGATTTAAATACATGTTATGACTTACGTGCTTTTATTAAGTTTAAACCGCTTTTATTATTATCACTTATTTTTATAGAATTGCAACGTCGTGAAAATGCATCTCGAACCACGTCACAATCAATGCACCCGTGATCGTCGACACATTTGGACTTCGTTGAGATTCGGATTTGGGTCACATCAATGTGCACCCGAATTTAAGAATGTGATTTAATTAAGCCGCGCCTACAGAGTCTAACGCGTTATTATCTTTGTATAAGGCCATGAAATTTATTAAATGGCCTATCTTGAATTCTAAATAATTATCATGATTATTTATTGAGAGCCCCGCAATTTTGCATCTTTATTTGGCGAGGCTCATCTCTATTTTAGAAAAGGATATCCTAAAATAGCTACATTTCTAACGCATTTGTCTCTAAAACTAGAAGAAAAGGTACATGCTGATTCAATTATAGGCTTTTGTCTAATCCGGATTTTTGTCAGTTTCTGATTAACTACTTATAAAGTAAAAAACGTCATGCCTCGCGAGGATGTTTCAGTCGAACAAAAAAACTACATATGAGATTGATGAAATGCAATACCTAATCCGAATATTTCTTGAATTGAACTTAACTGAACTTATTTGGACTAGATTAAAGGATAACTGGCAAAGTAAAATACTTTAGTTTGGCAAGGAATCCTGTACGAGCTAAACGAAATACAACACTTAATCCGAACACTTCTCGAGTTGAACTCAACTAAGCTTATGTGGACTAGTCTTAACTAAACAAAACTAGTGAGACCAGAACAGTATTGTATAAGGTCGAAATATACATGCCCATAAACAACTAAAGAGTTAAAATACAACAGGGCAAACTCAGTCAAATATCAATACATACTTTCAAACTGCTGGATTATAAACTAATCAATTTTCACAAGCCTGTTAATGTACTATGAATATTACAGCAAATGCTTGAACTTCTTCAACCTTTTCCATTTCATGCTTTCAAACTGTTTCAATTACATCAATATGGGGCTTGAAATGTGTACCTGAAAATGCTGAATGTGCAAAGGAGAAGAAGAAGAAGATGTGGAAATCAGCAGCAAAAGAAACAGGACTAGCAATAGCAGCAGGACAGGGCAGCAGCAAAACAAAACGAACAGCAGAAAAGGCTCAAGTGCAGAAATGCAACTATGGCCAATAGAAAGAAATAGCCAAACGAGAGCACAACCCAGTGGAATAGAATCAAGAACTCCAAGCAGACCAAACCAGTAGTGAACCAATGGAAAACACTTGACTAAATAGACACAGCTGGAACTTCAAACAATCAGAATTGATTTCAACGAATTAAACAACTGAAAAACCCAAATAACAAATAGGAAGAAACAATTTCTGATTGTAGATTGTATAATTTCTGTATCTCTTTGTATGTCTTTCAAGCTTTCTCTTTTTAACACTCCTCACAGTGTGTTCCCCTTTCCTTTATTTTCTGATCTCCTCCCTCCCTTTGTGTCTGTTCATGTATCCCCTTATAAGCCTCCACACTCCTCCTTTTAAACAGCCTCTTTTTGAATATAACAATACCCCTCCCATGTGCCTTTTACATTTTCAGATTCCAATTAGTTATTTAAGTATTAATCCCCATCAACATTCCCTGGCAGACTTAACTTTTAAAAGGTTTAATACTTTTTAAACTTAAAGCAAGCATGGGCAGTAGAATATATCTGACAGCATATGCTGTTAAACCATTTTAAAATTGAAAGCCCTTTATGCAGGAAAAAACAGGCTGTGCACAATGCACATGCTGTGCACAAGTGCACATGCCATCAACTCAGATTTCAATTACAGATGAAGCCTTAGGTTTCTGAAATCATATTAACAACTATAAGTAACTGAACTTGGTTCTTAATTGATTCAGGCAAATGTTCAACAGAAGCGAATCGATTTATTTTGTTCAGGCAGTTGAAACTAATTGACGACTCATGTCGACTCGACTATATTAGCATTAACATACACAATCGTAGCCAAAAATCAGACATTCAAAGTATAGGGCACATGACTTGAATTGTACTGGCTAAACAAAGTGGTGCTCGAGGAGTCAATTGATCAGTTCAAATTTTGAGAATCAGCTAATTGCACACTACTTATATCAGGGCAAATAGAAAGACTCATTCAAACAAGCAGAGGTTTAGGCAAAGTGGACGGGGCACAGTTGACAAAATTAAAAACAAATATGAACAGACTTTTAAAAACAAATCACACGGACTAAAACAAAAATAAAGAAAAAGAAAACAAGACTCACCTCAAATCTTTGAAAAATCAAAACCTTGACTCGGATTTGGACAGACCTTTCTTAAGGCTGAATGGATTTTAATCGAAGTGTTTCTCAGATGAGAAACACTTTGATTAAAGTCCATTAGACCTTAATCTCTTCGGTTGAAACGGTATGAACCAGTGACGAAGAACTACAAACATTTCCAAAACTCAGATCCGGGATTCAGGCTTCCCTGGTCAGATTCGGACCAAACCAAGTATGGTTTGGTCACGAGGGGGGTCTGGGGAGTGTCTGGTGTGAAGCTAGGGTTGGTTGGTGTAGATCGAGTTTTGACTCGAATCTTCAAATGAAGATTCGAGGACCTGGAGGGTGATTCGAACTAAACGGTTAACAGGTCTATGTTCAGGGTGGTGAGGGGGTTCTATGGTGTTCAGGGCAAGGTCACCGGCGTTCATGCCGCCGGTTTTTCATGGTGAGGAGTACAGGGGCGGCTCTAGGGTTTCGGGGGTTTGGGTGAAGACGATGAGGCTGGGGTATTGGATAGGGGGGGTAGGGTAAGGATTTGGGCTTATATAGTTAGTGGGTGGGTTGATCTCAACCGTTAGATCAATCTAGATCTACGGTTTGGATCTGATGGTCTTAAGTGAAACGGTGTCGTTTCAAGTGTTGAGGGTTTGGGTTTGGTCCGGGTGTAAACGGGTCGGGTTTGTTGATGGGTTACGGGGGATTGATCTTGGCCGTTGATCACTCTGAGATCAACGGCCCAGATCAGGCACGATCCAAACGACGTCGTTTGGACACCCTGGGCACTAAGTGGTCTGGACCGGGCAGGCCTGGGTTTTGGGCATTGTTTGTTTGGGCCAATTTTATTAAATTGGCCCAATCCGGAAAAAGAAGGGGTCCTTTCTCTTTTTTTTTTTTTTATTTCTTTTTCTTATTTATTTTAAAACTAAACAAAAAAAAAATTGAATTAAAATTAAATGCATATTCAATACAATTATTTGCACACACACTAAAATATTTCAAAACAAGTAAAATTAAACAAAACAAAATCACGGACAAAGGTGTCTGTTTATGCTTTTCTATTTACAAACTTAGTTATCTTTCTGATTTACAGCTATAACCAATCCTATTAACTTCCTAACACAATTGCATTTGACCAACTTTTGCAAACTTGAATTCAAACTGGACATTACAGCAATATTATACTGAATTCAGAACTAACAACATATTACTGCAATTATCAAAACAATTCAGACTGGACTTAATACTGAACTAGAATCAAACACACACAGGATCATTGTCAATACTGACAATGTCCTGAAACTTTAATGTTCAGACAATAACATATACAACATACATTTGAATTCACTGATTCACAGACAATCATGACTTAATTGACGAGCATTAATCAATTGACTATTTACAATATTTGTCAATAATTAGTCTAAAATAATAGAAGCAGACTTGTTTTAGTCAACATTTTCAGAAATGAAAAAATTCGTAATATAATTAATCGACGAACTTAATCAAGTCGATTACACACATTGTAAATAACCACAACCAACAGAAACAATTTACATTCGGATCAAATAGACAGAAATGACAGAATTGATGAAAAATTAACAAGCTATTAATACGGACAACAATACACGTAGAATACACAAAAATAAATAGAAAAATACCTCTGAACTTTAATTAAATTCTGACTCGAACTCAACTTGGATTTCGGATTTTTTTGTTTGAAATCAAACTGACCTTAGTCGAAGTATTTTCCACTGAAAATACTTCGACTAAGGTCGATTAAACCTCAATCTTCATCATAATCTGAACCGAATCCGGAAGTTTGGTATTTTTTAGGGTTCTTAAAAACTCGATTTGGGATTTAACCATTTCTGGTCAGATTCGAGAAGAACCAAAGATATTCTAGGCACGAGGGAGGCCAGGAGGGTAACTGGTGTGAGTTTGAAACAGATCTGGGTAAATTTTTGTTTGGTCCGAATCTTCAAAAGAAGATTCGAGAAGTTCCGAACGGATTCGAACCTAACAACCAACAGATCCATACTTAGGATGACTAGGGGAAGCCATGGTGTTAATTTGGGGCTGATTGGTTTAGATCAAGTTTTCAAGCCAACCTTCGATTTAAGATTCGAAGAGTTGTGGCCTGATTCGAAGGAAACTAAGGTTGGATTCGTGTAGGGGAGGTTCAGGAGGTCCTAGGGTGTTAAGTTGGTGACCGGCGGCGTTGATGCCGCCGGGTTTCAGGCGAAGGGGAATAGGGGCGGCTAGGGTTAGGGGTCTGTTTGGAACGATGATGAACAGGAGCGGAGGGGGGGGTGTTCAGTTAGGGGCTGGGTAAGGTTTGGGATTTATATAGGGGTAGGGTGGATTAGTATCGTCCGTTGGATCAATTAGAATGGAGGGCTAGGATCTATTCACTTAACCAAACGATGTCGTTTGGTTTAAGTTGGGGGACGGGTTGAACCGGGTCAATGGATCGGGTAAGGGTCTTGGGTTCGGGTGATGAGATCTTGGCCGTTGGTTGGATTTAATCCAACGGCCCTTGATGAGAGATGACCAAACGACGTCGTTTGGTTCTGGCTTTGAATTGGACCGGACAGGGGCTGTTGGGATTGGGCTTGTGAAGGGAATTAATTGATTTGGGCCTGGATTTTAATCCAGGTCCAATCTTTTACTAGTATGTTTTTTTTTATTATTATTTTTTTTCAATTAATTCATTTTCTAATTTAAAAAAAAAATTATAAAACCATTTTAACTTCACAAAAAATATATTAATTACTCTATAACCATTATTTAACACATAGACAAAAACATCAATCACACAGTGAAACATTTAAAATAGAACCAATGCGTATTTTTTGCGATTTTATTTAAATTATCTCTTAAATGCACAATTAAATCCTATATGCATGCAATATGTATTTTACTTTATTTTTTGATTTATTTTGACAAAAATAAACATTTACGGACATAACACAAACATTTAACACCACGCCAAATTCAAAAATTACACAGTAAAAGAAATTTATTTTATTTTTTGATTTATTTTGGAGTAGTTTTTCGTAAGGCAAAAATTACGTGCTCACAATAGGCGTTAGGTTTTATTTTTTTTATGAAGAAGATGATGGTTGTCTTGTGTATTCACCATCATAAACGGTTGCTCCCTCTCGGTAGGGTCCTGTTGGGTTAAGTCTTCATGAAGAAGATGATAGAAAATCGTCGAGGGGGTCCCTTTTTTTTGTTCTCTGTGGCTGATTAGAAGAAGAAAGGGTGTGGTCTTTTTATGGGTTAGGTCTAGATTATTATGTGGGTTTAAGGATATTGGGCTCGGGTAATGGGCTAGAAACTTGGGCCTTTATGACTAGATTTGCTTAAAATTAGCCTACTTAACTAAAATCTATCCAGCCAACATCAAGTCTTGCCTATTAAATAAAAAACTAAAGATAGAAATATTACCAAAAATATTAATTGGCCCTACTTAAGTAAAAAAATAATTATTAAAATAAAACTAACCGTTAAAATAAATTATTTTTGGTATTTTCAAATGTCATATTAAAATAAAAATAAGGTATTGTTTTTGTATTTTTTTTTAGTTTTACGAAAGATATATAAACTAAAAGCAACAAAAAAGATAAATTATTTTTATAATTTTTATTTTTGTGATAAAATAAAGTAAAAGAGTCAAAACTAATTGAAATAGCGATATCAGGCCTAAACTAAATATTTAAGCTAAAAATGTAAAATCTTGTGGAGGGTCAAAAAGTACATGTCTATAGTAATAATGGTATCTATCCAAAATTATATTTATAAAATTTTTACTAAAATACTCTACTTAAAAGAAAATACCACACTAGCATAATATCTAACGATATTAAGGTTGTAAACTTATCGGGTCTCATAATAATAATGTCTTAAACCCTCTATAACCTCCTAATAGACATAATCCCTTCGAACTCATATAGATTACTACGAGTCATCCTAATATTAAAATACGGGATGTAACAGAGAATTGAGACAGTCAGATTGATTACTCTGAGAGTGTGAGTACATGAGGCTTTCATTGTGTTGCATCACATGTGATATGCACATTGGCACGTAGATATAGAGATGTAATATTCCTCATATCAGTCATACTTGGCATATTTTATCTGTATTGAGCTTAACTGTTAAACCTGGAAGCATGTCTATATTCTTGTATTGTGTACCAACAGATTATGAGTTTCTCTGAGATACTATTGTCATACTTTCTGTCATTTTCGTACTGTTAAACTCTGTATCTTGATTGTATTGGTTGAGCTCGATTGTCATTGCTTTCAGCTCAAAGGTTAGTCTTGTTACTTGCTGAGTTAGTTGAACCCATACTACACTCTGCACTTTGTGTGCAGATCCAGGTACTTCTGGCCACGGAGGTTGGTAGTGTTGGAGCTTATTCAGTTCGGAGACTATCGAGGTAGCTACCTTGGCGTCCGCAGACCTTGACTCTCCTCCTTTACCTCTTAGTTTTGTTTATATTGTTCTACCTTCCTAGATAGTGTTTCAATTGTCAGACCATGTTATTGTATAGATGCTCATGTACTCAGTGACACCCGAATTTTGAGAAATTCTGTATTGAGTTGCGGTGTTTTCATCTAATTATTATGAGATTTTATTTATTTAAACCTATTTTAGTATGTTTTGAATTAAAGATGCATGTATTTGTGAGTAGTCGGCTTATGTGATTTTGGGTCGTGACAACAGTGTTGTAGTAGAGTATGCACCTCTGTAGAGAATATTCGTAAGAGGCATTTGAACAAATAATGCGCGTATAGAATTTTCAAAGGACGTGAAGAAAGACAGAAAAAAAGTATCGTGCATCAAAAAATCAAAATGGTGCATTTGTAACTGAGAAGAAAAAGAACAAAAAAGGCACAATCCGTAGAGAATTTCATAAGTGAAATAAAGATTTCTGAATCAGTAATCTCTATGACAAAGAGAATCAAACATTTACTTACTCACTAAGTTGTATTGCAGCAGGAGGAACAAAATATAGGCAAAAGACTACATAGAATATGATTTACAACTACTAAATAAAGGAGCTCACAGTGTGCCTGTTGGCCAAGGTTTTCTGTGGGCTCAATCCAGTGGTTGCCTTGACGCCTTGAGGCTTGAAGTTTCAAAGAACAACGTCACTTTTAAAATTAAGAAAAGAATGAAAAGTTGAACGAGGAAAACAATATATATATATATATTATGGACAGGGACGGCCCAACGAATTTTGTGGCTTAAAGACAAACTTTATGAGGGACCTTAACTTTTTAATTTTTTTTAATTATTTATTTGAAGTCTATTTTTTTAGCTTTTCTTAGATACAAAGTTATTAATAATTTTCTTTTAATCAATAACCCCTAATAAGTATTTCTCAATTGACAATATAGCTAATCCATTTAACGTTTCTTGTGACACTGTTGTTCTTAGGTAAGATTTTATCAATTTTAATTTTGAAAACTTCTTTCCGTTGAAGCAACAGTAACATGAATTATGAACTATTCCATAAGCAATTTAGGCATTTTGGAAAAAAATTAAATCTTTTTAGTTGATTAAGTGTATCAATTAAACTATTATCTTCTAATTGTACTATTTTTTAATACTTTTGATTCAAAAAATAAATCTAGACCATTGATATCGAATTGTTTATTATGCTTTAAGGAACATTCAAGATTTAGGCAATATATTTTTCAAATTTCCAACATCTAGTGATCTTAATTTTTACTGCCAAATAGAAAACCAAAAATATTTTCATATGTTTCAAATTGTTCAATTCTATTTTGAAATGAAAAAATAGTCTTGTCTATTATGTATAAACTAATAAAAGTAATCAACTCTAAAAGACTCTTCGAAAGATTTAGAGATTTCGTATCAACATTCGCATCAAATTGTGACTTGCTATATATGCACGTTTCTTACGAAATTCGGGTTCGATATTTATTTCAAGTGCAATTTCCTTAGTAGAAATCATAGTTGATGTAAATCTTTCTTCTCTATATTTATTTAAGAAAGAAATCAAAGTTTTTCACTTTACATAACTTTTTTTTAAACTTATATATAATCTATTAGATGTAACATAAAAAATAGGTGCCCCATAAATATATGGCCTTAAACGGTTGTTTTACTTACTTTATGGAAGGGCCGCCCATGGTTATGGAACAGTGCAGTACAGGTGTTTCTATGGAAAGATAGAGGTACCAATTTATCCCTGTATGGATTCGTAGTTTCAAAATTGTCGTGTTCCTCCCAGGTTTAAAACACATTTTAAGTTGCTTTTCGCACGATTCTTTGGTGCAGTGTTCGTCTACTCCAACTCTCACTTATATATATAGTAGTAATTTGACAATATTTAGCAATGAAATAAATAGTATTAAGACAAGAAAATAACTGTTGGATGAAGAACCTGACCAGTACTTAATTGAATTCAAGCAAACTTCTTCTTTTCCAGTTTTTCAAGAAACATGTAAATTTTGTTCTTCCCTAATAGTTTTAACTTTTAAGTGAGATTAACCAAAGCTTCTTTTTTTTTTTTCAAAAAGAAGAAGATTAACTAAAGCTAAGGAAAGAAAATATACAAAACTGAAGTAGATAAATGGTATAAGTAGTAAACAAACTTTTTTTATAGAAAAAAGAAGACACATTAAATTGTACAATCGATACTAATTTTAATACGACAAACCAAACGTTCAACAAGAAATAACATTTACATTGTAATCCATGCATTATTAATCCCTATGTAACTAATACCTACATAACTAATCCCTACATAACTAATACCTACATAATTAATCCCTACATAACTAATACACGCATAACTAATTCAAGCATAACTAATTCAAGCATAACTAATCCATGTATAACTATTCCCTGCATAACTTATGTTCGAACCAAACGATCCCAAAGGTTTAGAACTGTGCTCCATCAATGCAATTTTTTAAGAAATATGCTCCATCGGTGTCTTACTTGTAGTGTCAATAAAAAGGACAAATAAAAAAAAGAAAAATATAAGGTAAAATCTCTTCCTTATAAAACTGTATTTTTCTGGAGAGAATGCAGTATTCAATGCTCTTTTACTGAGTACAATCAAGATATGCGACTAGGCGACTATACTCCAGCTTCTTTTACTTAACGTATATTACTTATCAAAGCAATTAACTAGTATCAAGCATTAACAATTTTCTTTAATTTATAAAAGTACTTCATGAAAATTTAATCATTCTCCACAAAAAAAAAAAGATAAAACAATTAGATATTTACACTATGCATGTCAACAGCTACTTCACCAGAGCATATCTCAAAATAGAAACAAATACATTGTCCTTAAGAAAACATAGTGAGTGTCAAGCTTCTATCCAGAGGCGGTTTCGGCGAACCAAATAGTTTTGACCAAAATCCTGTATTTGTGTTAAGAACTCACAGAATATGTATAAATTGTTTATCCACACTCCAGTAAACCGCTTTTTTCGAATTCAGAACCTATAAACTCAAGATTCTGGATCTGCAACTTCTTCTGCCCACATACATACATTACCTTTGCCTGTGGCACCAGCAAGTGTTCCAACCATATAAGGATGAGCAGCCAAACAGTATGGAACAGTAGGCATATCATCACTTTGCAAAGTACACACAACCTTCTTCTCAACCGTAGAGATGATATCGACTCCATTTTTGTCATCATCAATCTTCTTTTCAACGTTATCAATATTGTCATCAATCACCTCTAATTTTTTGAGCTTTCTTTTTCTTTTATGCTTCTGCTTTTCCTCAATCTTGCCAATGTACTCATATGAGTCATCCCAGCCCCAGATTGCTCTGTTCCAAAAGTGGATTAGATATTTTACAAGAAAATGGCTCTTTAAAAATGTAACACAGTTTTCTTGTGAACTTGAAAAGATTTTATGTCATACCTTAATGTGGAAATATATTCACCACTTAGGTTGTTGTGGGGTATCAGGAACTACTCCTCATAGTTTTCTCCTCCAAATAGACCAATAGTATTTTCCAAGCTGTGTTAAACATGAAATTACCAACATAACTACTGATCGAGGAGATACCAAACAGTTGATAGAATCAAAACAAACGGTCAAGTTTCTCAAGAAAAGTAAGCAAAAGAACAAACTGATAAGAGTGGTTTGATGCTTTTACTATGAAGACCTTTCCTCTTAAAATTTCCTACAAAAACATCTTCACCAGAATATACCTTCTAAAAACATTAACAATATTCTTTTGAAGCATTGCACTATCAAATATTTGTTTTGAAAGTACTTCTAGGATTAGAAGTAATTTTGAAATCTAAATTCACTGAATTATCTAATTTCATATGACATACTAGTGAAGTAGAACATTCGATTTTTATTTCCTAAATAAGCAGCTTTTATTCCCTCTTTTCTGTCAAAATTCTTAAAGCATTTCCTGTATGTAGGAAATTAGGAATCAAAGGGGCTTCACTAGTAGCACAAACCTTGTTGTTGCAAGAAAACTCCAAAAAGGTAGGTACGCGGAATGAATTGGACCGCCATGTCCAATAGTTAATGACTTTAGTTGATCTCTCCTAATACTCCTCAAGTCCACACAGAGAAAGTCCTATCTACCGAGCTTGTAATTACAATATTAGGATCATCTGGCTTGCAATGTATCGTATCGATTCTCTCTTCGTGCAATCCCCATTTTAGTGATAATAGTGTGCTAGCTCATACATCAAATATTTTTAACACTCCAACTTCGTCGCCAAAATATAAACAGTTTACGTCCTCTACTCGATGACATATGGAATATATTGCATAAGTATCCTGATATACATCTTTGAAAGCCTCCTTTTCAACATCCAGCAACGTAATACGTTGATCATAACTTGAAGTAAATAGCTGCACGTACATATACAAGAAAAGTTGTTGGATGTCAAACTAATTAACTACTATGATCAATAACCACACTACAGACATGAAGATGATGTTATATATTGAAAATTGAAATAGCTCATATGCTGTACATGAATAGCTTTTCATTTTCATTGTCAGTTCTCACATATTTTGGGTTTTAGTTAGATTAGAAATTACAATAGTCATCATAACTTTTTAAAGTCCTAAAAGAAAGAAATTTGAAGAGGAAAAGTTATATCAAACTTTAAAGGCTTTATGCCAAGCACTACTATGAAATTATTAGTCACATAAAAAAACAGGAATTAGCTAGGAAATTTATCACTAATCTATCACTAAATAGCTTGTAGCTAATAAGATTTTTTGATCATCCGTCACTAAATAAGATTAGCGCCCGATTCTTTAGTTTAGCAACCGAATTTGTATGTCGCTAATTCCTTTTCTTTTTTTTTTGTACTTTCAACTTCACTATTTTGATCAGCCGGCTAAGATATGCAGCAACAATTCAACTTCCTACAAGGCGACTGCTTATGTAAATAATACAGATAGTCCCCACATATATTCATTTCTTACAGACGCAGTACAATTCTTTTTCTTTCTTTTGCGTACTTACAAAAACACTATAAAGCTAAAGCTTGTTCGCACCAATTACTAGTTAGCAGAGAAATCTAAAGATTAATATAATCTGACAGACAATAGTATGAATCTTAATTAAGTACTCATAAAAATAGAAAAGCAAAACAGAGTTATCACCTTCAACATGGAGAATGGCTCAATTGAAATTCCAGATATTTTGGAATGGTGAGGTTGAAACCGATAAATTCCAATGTCCCCGTTCTCCTCTTCAAAATCCATGTTCCATAGCCCAAAATAGCCAAGCTCATCGCCTACAACAATTACTTTCATATTCGCTGCGGGAAGAAACTTCACAGCTGAAATGGCACCTTTCACTACTTGTGTTCTGCCATTGGGGTTCAACTCTAACCTTTCCAGATCAACTTGCCAATCAGTAAGTGTTGTATACTTGTATCCAATAAGGGATCATTTCTTCTCAAACTTCTTATTGTTTTAACCATACCATCGCACGAAAACTCCTCACAAGTAGCGGACTGTTTCGACAATTTCCTTGCGTCAATTTTATCAATGAGGCCATCACTCAATTCTGGTGGAATTCCTTGACTTCTACGAGATATGCGACTTGTCGTTTCAACCTTATCTCTACAATCGAATTCATCATACACGTAAAATTAATCAGAACTGGAAAATGATATGCATGTCTATCTTCTGGTTCGGGGTACTGAATAATTAAGAGTTTAATAGTACAACAATGCAAGAGATGTTGGGAATAAACCCCTTACCAAAATAATATTCACGGTAATAAAGCGGAATAATAATGTAGCACCGAGATACGGTAATTAACAAGAATAAAAGAGTAACAATGACACCAAGATTTTTACGTGGAAAACCCTTCTGAATAAGGGAAAAAAACCACGACCCCGAGAGGAGCAACTGATATCACTATAGTAAGGAATTTTACACTTTGTAGGTCGGAGGTAAATACTCCAAAGACCACTACAACACTCAAAAGAAATAACCCTCTTTTGATATTCCCACCTCACTACAATATCGCTCACTCTCTATTTTCCTCACAGACTATTTTCTTATACCTTGTCTGTGAAACCTCACTCTTTCTTTCTCTCTTTGTTGGTGTGAAGAAATGAGAGTTGAAGCTCTCCTTTTATAGCCAAAGCTTCACCCTCTAAAGCCTACAATATTTGACAATTTACACACATTTTTCACAATTCAACAAAGTTGGCTACCAAACCAAAGAAATTCAACAAGGTTGGCTACCAACCAAACCAAGTCAACAAGGTTGGCTACCAAACCAAAGAAAACTCTTATTAGGCACATGCCTAATACTTCTTCAATGAGATGGACATCATCAATCTCCCCCTCCAGTCTCATTCATCCAGAGGAGGTAGCACTGTCTTCTAGTTTGAATGCATGCCGACAAGTTCTTTGCATAGCTCGAACTTGTTCCTTGGTACCACCTTGGTCAGCATATCTGCGGGATTCTCATTTGTAGAAATCTTCAAGACTTTTAGAGATTCATCATCTACCATTTCTCGAATCCAATGATATCTCACATCAATGTGTTTGGTCCTTGCATGGTACATAGAGTTCTTGCTAAGGTCTATTGCACTTTGACTGTCACAATAGACGACATACTCCTTCTGATGCAATCCAAGCTCTTGAAGGAATCGCTTGAGCCATATCATCTCCTTGCCAGTTTCTGTAGCAGCAATGTACTCTGCTTCAGTTGTTGAAAGTGCAACGCACTTTTGCAACTTAGACTGCCATGATATAGCTCCCCCTGAAAATGTAAACAAATATCCAGTACTGGATTTTCTGTTGTCAATGTCACCTGCCATATCAGCATCTGTATAGCCCTTCAAGATTGGATCAGATCCTCCAAAGCACAAACAATCTCCCGTGGTACCTCTCAGGTACCTGAGTATCCACTTGACTGCTTCCCAATGTTCCTTTCCAGGATTTTCAAGAAACCTGCTGACAACACCAACTGCGTGAGCAATATCAGGTCTAGTACATACCATTGCATACATCAAGCTTCCGACTGCTGAAGAATAAGGAACTTTAGCCATGTTCCCTTTCTCTTCCACTGTTGTAGGACACATCTTTTTACTCAACTTTAGATGACCAGCAAGAGGTGTGCTGACTGGCTTAGCATTCTTCATGTTGAAGCGTTCTAGTACACGTTCAATGTACTTCTCCTGAGATAGCCACAACTTTCTACTTGTTCTCTCTCGAACTATCTTCATCCCTAGAATTTGTTGTGCTGGGCCCAAGTCCTTCATATCAAATGACTTGGACAGATCTCCTTTCAACTTTGCTATCAACCCCTTGTCTTTTCCTACAATTAGCATGTCATCCACATACAACAACAATATAATAAAGTTATTCTCAGAAAATCTTTTGAAGTATACACATGGATCAGAATAGGTCTTTAGGTATGTTTGACTTTTCATGAATGAATCAAACTTCATGTACCACTGCCTTGGTGCCTGCTTCAATCCATAAAGACTCTTATTCAATTTGCACACCATGTGTTTCTTTCCAGCTACTTCAAATCCTTCTGGTTGCTCCATATAAATCTCCTCTTCCAAATCTCCATGAAGAAATGCAGTTTTCACATCCAACTGCTCCACTTCAAGATCTAGGCTAGCTGCTAAGCTCAAAATTGTTCGAATAGAAGTCATTTTAACAACGGGGGAGAAAATTTCGTCAAAATCAATACCTTTCTTCTGTTCGAAGCCTTTAACCACCAATCGAGCTTTGTATCTGACCAGCTTGCCATCTCCATCTTTCTTGAGTTTAAAGACCCATTTGCATTTGAGTGGTCTTTTACCCTTTGGAAGTTCAACCAGCTTGTATGTGCCATTTTTCTGGAGAGATTCCATCTCTTCTTGCATAGCTTTCATCCACTGGTTCTTTTCTGGATGGGACAACACCTCCTTAAGACTTTCTGGCTCCCCCTCATCACTGATGAGGACATACTCTGTGGAAGGGTACCTGCGTGACTCTACCCTTGGCCTCTCTGATCTCCTCAGAGGTTGATGTTGTTCTTCTCCCTGAGTGGGGTGCTCCACTTCCTCGACACCTTCATCAAGTTGCTCCCCCTGCTCAATAACCTCACCAGGTTGCTCCCCCTGCTCGGCAACCTCGTCGGTCGTACTTTCTGCACTTGTGGGATTGTTAGAAGTAGAAGGAATAGTAACAAAGTTAGGAATTATACCATTCTTCGCCTTTTCTGACATATCAGCAGCAGTTCTAACTTCACTTTCTCGGAAGACTACATCTCTACTTCTGATGACCTTCTTCTTTACAGGATCCCACAGTCTGTACCCGAACTCTTCATCTCCATATCCGATAAATATGCAGGGAATAGATTTATCATCCAGCTTTGTTCTCTGCTCTTTTGGTACATGTGCAAAAGCTCTGCAACCGAACACCTTCAGATGCGAGTAGGACACCTCCTTGTTGGTCCAGACTCTCTCTGGGATTTCAAACGCCAACGGAACTGATGGACTCCTATTGATCAGGTAACAGGCTGTCTGAACTGCTTCACCCCAGAATGACTTAGGCAGTTTAGCCATTCTGAGCATGCTTCTCACCTTCTCCACAATGGTGCGGTTCATCCTCTCGGCTACGCCATTGTGCTGTGGGGTTCCAGGAACTGTCTTTTCATGTCTGATCCCATGACTTGAACAATACTCTTCAAATTCCCTTGAAGTGTACTCACCTCCATTGTCACTTCGGAGACGCTTTAGCTTTCGACCCGTCTCCCTTTCTACTAGAGCATGAAACTTCTGGAAAACTTGAAACACCTGATCTTTGGTTTTCAAAATATAAACCCATAATTTTCGTGAAGCATCATCAATAAAAGTAACAAAATATTTGTTACCGCCCATTGATTCAATTTCCATTGGGCCGCAAACATCAGAATATACTAAATCAAGTATATTCAATTTTCTTTCAGACGATGTCTGAAATGAGACTCTATGCTGCTTACCAAATAAACAGTAGTCACAAGGTTTTACAGTTGTACCTTTGGCATAAGAAATGAGTGATTTCTTGGCAAGAATCTGCAATCCCTTCTCGCTCATATGACCCATTCTTTTGTGCCATAAATCTACAGAAATCTCATCTTGTGCCGCGTTCAATTCACCTTGGCATATTTCTGCATTTGTCCTGTACAACGTGCCACGAGCAACTCCCTTTGCAATCACCAATGATCCCTTAGTGAGTCTCCACTTTTGATTTGCAAAATAACTCTCGTATCCATCTCGGTCTAAAGCAATTCCCGAGATCAAGTTCATCCGCAAATCAGGTACATGCCGCACATCCTTTAGAACCAATGTGCATCCGACATTTGTCTTGATACAAATGTCACCAATCCCCGCAATCTTTGAGTAACTTGTGTTACCCATTTTCACTGTGCCGAAATCACCTGCTACATATCTGCAAAAAAGATCTCTTACCGGTGTGGCATGGTGAGATGCCGCTGTGTCAACCACCCATTCCGACTCTGGACCTGACAGGTGCATGCATTCCTCTTCCTCATTTATAAAGAGGACAACATTATCATTATTTTGCACCATGGCGGCTGTGTTGTCGTCATTCTTCTGGCCACTGGTTTCACCTTTGCCCTTCCTTGGATTTGGGCAATCTCTTTTGAAGTGACCTGGTTGATTACAGTTGTAGCAATTTCTGACTCTTGATTTGGATCGGTTCTTTGACTTCCCACGAGCTCCGGATCTACCATAGTTGTTCGAACTCCTTTGATAACTCCTGCCTCTACCTTCTGTGATGAGAGCCTGTCCTTGATTTTCAGGCTTCTTTCTCATCTTCTCATTGAGTAGAAGAGCCGATGTGACATCTTTCAACTCAATAGTAGTCTTACCGTGCAGGATGGTTGTTGCCAAATTATCGTACGAAGATGGCAACGAGTTCAATAGCAAGATGGCTTTATCTTCTTCCTCGATTTTCACTCCGAGGTTGGCAAGCTGTGTGATTAGTCCGTTAAACACATTTAAATGTGACAAAAAATTCGTACCTTCACTCATGTGTAGGGCGTATAACTGCTTCTTCAGGTACAATTTATTTGTCAGCGTTTTGGACATGTATAGGCTTTCCAACCTTGTCCAAATTCCACGTGCAGTGTCTTCATCAATGATGTTATTTACCACATCATCTGATAAGTGCAACCTGATTGCACTAGCAGCTCTTTCATCCAAGTCAGCCCAATCCTCAGCTTTCATGGTATCAGGCTTTTTGGAATCAACATCTAGAACCTTGTGTAATCCTTGTTGGATGAGCAGATCTCTCATCCTTCTTTGCCATGTTGAGAAACCGTTATCTCCATTGAATTTTGCTACCTCGTACTTTACTCCGGACATTTTTATTTTTCACCAAGTATAGTACTACCGACAGTGAATAGTATTTCAGTGAACGAGCAGAACCTGTGCTCTGATACCAGTTGTTGGGAATAAACCCCTTACCAAAATAATATTCACGGTAATAAAGCGGAATAATAATGTAGCACCGAGATACGGTAATTAACAAGAATAAAAGAGTAACAATGACACCAAGATTTTTACGTGGAAAACCCTTCTGAATAAGGGAAAAAAACCACGACCCCGAGAGGAGCAACTGATATCACTATAGTAAGGAATTTTACACTTTGTAGGTCGGAGGTAAATACTCCAAAGACCACTACAACACTCAAAAGAAATAACCCTCTTTTGATATTCCCACCTCACTACAATATCGCTCACTCTCTATTTTCCTCACAGACTATTTTCTTATACCTTGTCTGTGAAACCTCACTCTTTCTTTCTCTCTTTGTTGGTGTGAAGAAATGAGAGTTGAAGCTCTCCTTTTATAGCCAAAGCTTCACCCTCTAAAGCCTACAATATTTGACAATTTACACACATTTTTCACAATTCAACAAAGTTGGCTACCAAACCAAAGAAATTCAACAAGGTTGGCTACCAACCAAACCAAGTCAACAAGATTGGCTACCAAACCAAAGAAAACTCTTATTAGGCACATGCCTAATATTTCTTCAATGAGATGGACATCATCAAGAGATATATAGAACCTTTTGCTTCTTGCTGCTTGGAAGCTGCCCTTATCTGCCATTGCTAATGATTAAGTGAACACGAGAAAAGGTCACTCAACAAACAAAGGAGAGGAGAGATGCAGGAGTTGAAAGTAGAGGAGTAATTAACATTTCTTTAATTATCTGCCGTTGAAGATTAAAAGTTTGTAGGAGAGAAAACCAAAAGTCACTTGATTAATTGGCTGAATCTTAATCAGTTACTGTCATGCTTCCCAAAGAAGTTCACGAATGAATGAACATAAAGCAAGTCCGAACAAATTAGCTCGTTACATCTATATTAAAATCATTTTCTCCTTGTTAAAGTATACAACGGAAAACAAAAGCATCAGGCGCATTCAATTCTATTTGTCCGCAATAGCTAGTGCCATTGCGGACAGTCACATTGCCATCTCAATCCACATCCATAATTACTTTGATCTCACCTGCAAGCATCTTCTCAGCCATGCTAGCTTTCTTCTAGCAGTCTCAAAATAACTCTCCTCAACGATCTTGCTCCATAGCTTGGATTGTATCCTTCCCCAACCACCCTATTTCTAAACCTCTCTATCACTTGAAGTTCTCTCTTTTTATTTTTCAACCTCTCGAATATCTCCTTAGAGCATGATATCAGCCACCTCCTTTACCTCTAACTTAGTGGGCTGACACAATATAATAAACTCATCCAATCTGTTCAAGAACTCTGGCCTGAAGTACTGTTTCAACTCCTCAGTCACCAAGCTCGTAATACGGTTTTAACTGCTATCCTTCTCATCATAATCCAGATCAAAACCTATACGACGGCCTCCTTTCTCTATCACACTGCTTCCAACATTTGATGTCATGATGACAAGTGCATTCTTGTTGTCAGTCAATCTTCCATCTTCAACAATTTGAAGCATCATGCTGAAGACACGGGATGATCTTTCTCAATCTCATTAAAGAGCACAACAGTGACGATTCACAAACTTCAGTGTAACCAATTGGAGACAGTGTCTCTCCATAAATTCACTCATATCAAGCCGGATCAATGCTTCTTCAGAACCAAGTTAGTATGCTGCCAAAGCCTTGGCCAGTTCTCACTTCCCAAGACCATTTGGATCAGAAAAGATGAACTGGCAATAGGTCTATTGGGATTCTTGAGTCCAACACGCGCATGTTGGATGGCACGACTAATGGCTTTTACAGCTTCATCCTAGCCGATATATTACTCTGGTGTGAAGTGTTTCTTGCATTTATTGGAGGCGATCAGACTCATCCGTGAGACCTTCTTGACAGGGATGCCAGTCCATGAAGACACAATGTGCTGAATATCTGTCTCTGTAATGAACGGCCTGCATCTCCAGCCTCAGTTTCTGCCTTGCACATCTCTTTGTTTTTGTCTTCTGGAGTGAGATCTGCATCCATTTCTCTATCACGCAACTCCCCAGTCTGCCAGATGCATTGAGAGGTACGGAATTATTTAAAACTAGCAAGAAAAGCAGTTCAATGCCTTAATAAGGAAGTAGAATCTAGAGGAAACCAGACACCTTTTCAAAATCTTGACCGCGCACAGCTTCATCTAATCCTTTGTAAGCTGATGAAGCTCTTTCTCGAGCTCTCTTGCTTCCTCGCGGAGCTAGATGTTATCAAGAAAAATGGGTAATGATTCCATTAGGAAAAGAGGGCTGGGCATGGCAGATTAACAGAGTAATCTATACATGTGCATGGTGAAGTCTAACAAGGGAACCAACTTCATCAATCAAGTCAATTGCTTTATCGGGCAGAAAGCCAAGTTAAAAATGTAATCATGGTACAAATGAGAGAAATCAAGGTAGCTAGGGAAATTTTTTAAGCCTATCCAGATGTGATACAAAAGAAACTACAATACAGCCAGATTATTTAAATGAACAGAGCCAATTGATGACATACAAGTTGTCTAGCACATGTATACACATGTACTACATCATAGCTAGCACATGTATATGAGTTGTATAGTAGGTGTAATACAAGTTGTGTAACACATGTATACACATGTACTACATCATAGCTAGCACATGTATATGAGTTGTATAGTAGGTGTAATTAGGTGTATGGTAACTAATAGATTAGGTGAATTAGTATTATAAATAGGCCTTGTAATCTTCTCTTCTAGATATGAAATATAGAACTTTTTTGGTTTCTAACATGGTATCAGAGCATTGAAGTTTTTTCATCAGTTTGTTGTTGGGAATTTTTTTCCCCGTTCGAATTATTTTTGTTCAGAACAGTCTTTCGCTGCTTTGATTCTATTTCACTATTTCCGGCCATTTTTTGCCCTGACCGCTTCTTTACAGATTTTTCTACTCACTATTCCGACCAAAGTGGTACTGTCAGAATTTTTTTTCCTGACAACTTTCATTTTCCAAGATCATTGTTCCGGCACTGTTCACTGTACTATTCACTGTTCAAATATTACTATTCATTGTACTGTTCAAATATCATTGTTCACTGTTCACTACACTGTTCAAATTTCACTGCACTGTTCTTGACTATTCGATTTTGCTATTATTCGGGTGCAAGATGACTGAAACGAAACCTACCTGTCACACCTCCTTTTTCACCCGCACCGGCCAAAAGGGGCGCGGAAGGGAGTTTTTTCCAATTAAAGGACAATCGAAACGAGATTTATTTAGTTATTTCAGAGTCACCACTTGGGAGATTTATGGTGTCCCAAGTCACCGGTTGAATCCCGAATCGAGGAAAATATTGACTCTGTTTAACAGTCTGCGCACCAGAAATCCAGATAAGGAATTCTGTTAACCCGAGAGAAGGTGTTAGGCATTCCCGAGTTCCGTGGTTCTAGCACGGTCGCTCAACTGTCATATTCGGCTTGATTATCTGATACAATACATGTTGAACATATGTGCGAATTTTAACTTTTAACCGCTTTTATCATAGACCATTTTTATCGAGAATTGCAACATCGTGAAAATATATCTCGAACCACGTCACATCAATGTACCCGTGGTTACCGACATATTTCGACTATGTTGAGATTTGGATTTGGGTCACATAAATGTGCACCCGAGTTTAAGAAAATAAATTGTTAAAGGCGCGCCTAAAGCGACTAGCGTATCATTATTTTAGGTAAGGCCGTGAAATTTGCTAAACGACCGATCCCGAAGTCTATACAATTATTAACCATTTATTGAGGGCCCCGCAACTTGTGTGTTTTATTTGGCAAGGCTCGTCCCATTTTTTATTTAAGGATATCCTAAATCGACTATGATTTTCTATTTATTTGTCTCTAAGAATAAAGAAAAATCCTAATCAATTAACATTAAAAGTTCGGGCTTCCAGTTCAAGTCCGGTTTATGCATTCCAAAATCATCCTAATACATACTATGAGATATCAAGTGAACTACTGTTTATACATTAAATTAAACACAAAGAAACAGGGGAAATTCAGAAATCCATTCCAACAACTCTTTACTCCCTTTCCATAGATTTGAAAGCTTTAGAACATGTACCTGGAAGTTACAACAATGAAGAAGGAGGAAGTCAGCAGCAGTAATAACACAGCAACAGCAGATTCAGCAACATCGCAAACCAGTACAGTAGGAATAGCAGAAAACCCAGGAGACTATAAACGACTCCAAGTATAGTGAAGAAGTAAAAGGTAGGAAGGTTCTGACTATTTCAGATCTTAAGCGAGGCAATGAAGCAGTAACTATTCTTTTTCAACTTCAAAACTCTCCAAAATGAATTCTGCCCCTGTATATTCAGTGTATCCAGAATGTATATCGGGTGTATACTTCTCACTCCGCCCCCTCTTTTTTTCTTCTCTCTATCTAGTTTTTCCTCTCTTTTTTTCCACCCTTCTTCCTAAATTTTCTCTTCTATTTATAGCAAAATTTTCGAAATTTTCAGATTTGTTTTTTATTATTTTATTATTTTTTTAATTAAAAGAAATCCCACTTACAAATTGCTTTTATTTTTTTAGAAAAAGAAATCCCACCTTTATTTACTTTTATTTTTAAAATTCCAACTTTAATTACTTTATCTTATTTAAAATCCCACTTTTTATTTTTTTAAAAGAGAATCTCACTTTATTTAACTTTTCTTTAAAAAACAAACCACTATCTTTTCTTTTTCTTTTAAAAATGCTACTTTCAATTACTTTAAATTTTTTAAATTTTCAGATACCTTTATATTTATTTTTTAATTCCAACCTTCTTTTACTTTTTAATTTTTTAAAAATTTCCACAAAACTTTTTATTTTTTAAAATTTTCTACATTCTTTTACTTTTTTAAAAAAAAAAAGAAGAGAATTTCACCTATTTTTACTTTTATATTTTTTTTATTCAATACTTCCCTTTTTCTTATTTTTTTAAATCATTCCCGAAATTATTATTTTTGTTTTAAAAAAAATATTTTCGGATTTTTTATATATAAAAAAACAAATATATATTTATTTATTTTATATAAAAAAACAAAAAATGATAAAAAAAATTAATAGTGATAATTCAGCTTTTAATTTTTTTTGGTATTTTTATCCTATAATAAAAAGTGTAATAAAGCTAAAATAATAGTAGGTTAAAACCCCGTAAAATATTTACATAAAAGAAGTGATAAAAAATTAAATGTTGTCAAAAATTAGGTGTTCACAGTTGCCTCTCTTTGCTCGAAAACACGAAGAGCTTTCGGGCAAAGATAAAGTGAACAATGCGACTAATTTTTGATCATATCGTTATTCAAAAGAGGAAGAAAATAAAAAAGGAAAGGCGCAACCGAGTCCTGGTTTTGGACATCCTACATATCCCTGGTTATAAGAGAATCAGGTCGCGTGTAGTTCAGAAAGTTTTGGTAGCTGGGACTATCATGGGATTGTGATGTTACTGTTACTGTTGTTGCATGTTGTTACCACTGCTTTTCGATCTCCTTATTACACCATTGCTAGAAAGAAAATAAGAAGTTATACTAAGCTATGATCTGTGAATTACAAAGATTTATTCTCGAGCTTGGTCATGTGATTGTTGCTGCCTTGTTGCTTTGTGTTTCCTCTGGTATTTCTTTACTTCTAGCTCGACTTGTGGTCTTCCTTCTGATTTCTGCTGGGGATTTTTGTTGTAACCCTCTGCTTTACTGACTCCAAACTTCAATGTATTCCCCTGTTCTGCAAGTGGGCTCCTGACTCCACCTTGACTTTTGAAAGATGGCACAACCTCCATTCTCCAGGCGGGCTCCTGACTTCTTCAACAATCTTAGAATTTAACGCCCTCCATTCTTCAGGCGGGCTCCTGACTTTCATCAGCAACTTTGAAAATAAAATGCATTTGGCAATGATTTATGAAAATATATATTTGGGAATGTTTATACAAGCAGGACCACTCAGGTCAAAATAAATTAAATGTCCTTTTGAGGAAAGATTAAATTCAATATCCTATTCGAGGGCGGATAGACCCATCATATCCTGTTCGAGGGCGAATAGACCCATCATATTCTGTTCGAGGGCGGACAGACCCATCATATCCTGTTCGAGGGCGGACAGACCCATCATATCCTGTTCGAGGGCGGACAGACCTATCATATCCTGTACGAGGGCGGACAGACCCATCATATCCTATCATATCCTATTCGAGGGCGGATGAACCCAAAATATCCTTTCTGAGGGCGGATGAACCCAAAAATATCCTATTCGAGGGCGGACGAACCCAAAAATATCCTATTCGAGGGCGGACGAACCAAAATATCCTATTCGAAGGCGGATGAACCCAAAATATCCTATTCGAGGGCGGATGAACCCAAAATATCTTATTCGAGGGCGGATGAACCCAAAATATCCTATTCGAGGGCGGATGATCCAAAAATATCCTATTCGAGGGCGGATGATCCCAAAATATCCTATTCGAGCGCGGATGAACCCAAAATATCCTATTCGAGGGCGGATGAACCCAAAAATATCATATTCGAGGGCGGATGAACCCAAAAATATCCTATTCGAGGGCGGATGAACCCAAAATATCATATTCGAGGGCGGACGAACCCAAAATATCCTATTCGAGGGCGGACGAACCCAAAATATCCTATTCGAGGGCGGACGAACCCAAAATATCCTATTCGAGGGCGGACGAACCCAAAATATCCTATTCGAGGGCGGACGAACCCAAAATATCCTATTCGAGGGCGGACGAACCCAAAATATCCTATTCGAGGGCGGACGAACCCAAAATATCCTATTCGAGGGCGGACGAACCCAAAATATCCTATTCGAGGGCGGACGAACCCAAAATATCCTATTCGAGGGCGGACGAACCCAAAATATCCTATTCGAGGGCGGACGAACCCAAAATATCCTATTCGAGGGCGGACGAACCCAAAATATCCTATTTGAGGGCGGATGAACCCAACATATCCTAGTGGAGGGCGGATGAACCCAAAATCTCCTATTCGAGGGCGGATGAACCCAAAATATCCTATTCGAGGGCGTATGAACCCAAAAATATCCTATTCGAGGGCGGATGAACCCAAAATATCCTATTCGAGGGCGTATGAACCCAAAAATATCCTATTCGAGGGCGGATGAACCCAAAATATCCTATTCGAGGGCGGATGAACCCAAAATATCCTATTCGAGGGCGGATAGACCCATCATATCCTATTCGAGGGCGGATGAACCCAAAATATCCTATTCGAGGGTGGATGAACCCAAAATATCCTATTCGAGGGCGGATGAACCCAACATATCCTATTTGAGGGCGGATGAACCCAAAATATCCTATTTGAGGGCGGATGAACCCAAAATATCCTATTTGGGGGCGGATGAACCCAAAATATCCTATTCGAGGGCGGATGAACCCAAAAATATCCTATTCGAGGGCGGATGAACCCAAAAATATCCTATTTGATGGCGGATGAACCCAAAATATCCTATTTGATGGCGGATGAACCCAAAATATCCTATTCGAGGGCGAATGAACCCAACTAGGAAGTGCGTCTCCTACGAGTAAAACTTGTATGAACCAAAATCAGGAAGTGTGTCTCCTATGCCAGAAAATAAACTTAGGAAGTGCGTCTCCTAGGGGTAAAAATAAACTTAGGAAGTGCATCTCCTATGGGTAAAACTTTAATGATTTTAAACTAGGAAGTGCGTCTCCTATGCATGAAATCTTAATTTAGGAAGTGCGTCTCCTATGCATGATATTAAACTTAGGAAGTGCGTCTCCTAGGGGAAAAAATAAACTTAGGAAGTGCGTCTCCTATGGGTAAAACTTTAATGATTTTAAACTAGGAAGTTCGTCTCCTATTAATGAAAACTTAATTTAGGAAGTGCGTCTCCTATGCATGAAATTAAACTTAGGAAGTGCGTCTCCTAGGGGTAAAATAAACTTAGGAAGTGCGTCTCCTAGGGGTAAAATAAAACTAGGAAGTGCGTCTCCTATTAATGAAAACTTAATTTAGGAAGTGCGTCTCCTATGCATGAAATTAAACTTAGGAAGTGCGTCTCCTAGGGGTAAAATAAACTTAGGAAGTGCGTCTCCTATGCATGAAATTAAACTTAGGAAGTGTGTCTCCTAGGGGTAAAAATAAACTTAGGAAGTGCGTCTCCTATGGGTAAAAATAAACTTAGGAAGTGCGTCTCCTATGGGTAAAAATAAACTTAGGAAGTGCATCTCATATGGGTAAAAATAACTTAGGAAGTGTGTCTCCTATGCGTGAACCATTTCCTTCTTCCTGAATTACTTTCTTACAGAACTGCTTTCCTTAAAAACTTGTGTTGTCTTCCCTCGAAACTGCTGGGGATAACACTGCTGGGGAATTATTTACTTACCTGTTAGGGGATAAAATGTTATCAGCTGGGGATAACACTGCTGGGGGATTTTGATTCCTTCAAAACTAGTGCTTCACTCTTCGGAAGGCTGCTGGGAATGACACTGGCCTTTTGCTTTTTCCGAGCACAAGTTTCATCCTTTTGTTCCGTCCGCTGGGGAACAACTTCCTTCATTAAAACTTATTATGCTGGGGGTAACACTGGTTCAAAGACCACTTCCCTTGAGACTGGTACTATCTTTATTCTTCCCCAAATGGGTACCTGACTTCCAGAAAATTTTCTAAATGAAAGGAAAATTTCCTGCCCCAGTCTGATAATCTCTCTTGAGGCATGCATTTCCGTCATCATTGCCATTTCCTTTACCTGTTTCAAATCAAACAAAATTTGGTAGTTTAAAACGCGGTGGTTGGTTGTAATACTCCTACTGGGATGGCTTTTCCCTTTCTCCTTCCCTGCTCATCATTCCAAAAAACTTGCTGGGGATGATATTATTTGCTGGGGATGATCCCTTTCTGCTGGGGATATCCCTCTTCTTTTGTGGTATAGCTCGGAAACTGGCATTTCCCCGACTTTTAGTCTCGTGTGAATTTCCCAAATCATGCTCATTGCTCTCCTTGATTTGTCCATGGGCCTTGGCCTTGAGGTTTATAACCTTTGATTTCGGCAAGGATATCCCTCTTGACACTCGTCAATCCTTTTGTCAATTCCCTTTTGCTGGGGATATCTTTCTTGACACTGGCCTCGCGCTTGTTCTTTACCATTTGGATGTACTAGTCAGATCTCATCTTGCATAACTGGAAAGCTGATGGCATATTTTGAAGTCATTTCTCACTTGTTCTGACCAAACAGACTCTATTGGAGAATTTTTCTATGAAAGGAGAAAGATAAAAAGGAACAGAATAAAAGGACAAAGGAAAAAGATGACTCTTTAACAAGAGAAACTATAAATAAAAGCCTATCAAACGCAGATACCGACTCTAATAATCATGACATGCACATGTGGCCTATCCTCTGCCGTCAATCGTCTTTCAAGACTTCATTTGGCGATTCCCCATCTGATTCTTAATCTTATTCGACCTGTAGTGCCCGAAGGATTTTCACTATCAAGCCTCTCTCATTTTGGCTTTTTCTCGATTTTTATCGTCTTATGGTATCCGTGAAGATTTTCACCGATAAGACTCTCTCATTTGTATCACTTTCCAGCTGGGGATTTGGAGTGTTGCCGATATGACTCTTTCTGCTGGGGATTTTTTCGGCTATCAATTTATTTCCAATCCATGATCCTTTTCTCTGTTGGGAATCAGGGTGTTATCCCCGACTTCCGTTTGTATGACTTGGCATCTTTCAAAGACTGGTCAAAAGGTCTTTCTTTGGACCGTAATGTGGGATTTTGGATAGGCTAGAAAGAAAGGGTATTAAAGGCTCAAAAACAAAGAAGTTTGGGGGTTCAAAATTACAACCTTCGGAACCATATTTGCTTACAACAAGCGCAACTCTTGCCCCAGTTTCTTGCTTGGGGATTTTTATTTTTGTTATACTATGTTACACTATGCACACTATGACCATTATGGCCATTATGACCGAGCCGTGAGGCGCCTACGTATCCTCTTTGAGGAATCAGGTCAAACGTAGTTCCCAATTCCTTTGTTTTCTTCTGACTTTCTATTGTTTTTGTTATCATTTTTTCTTTTCTTTTCATTTTTTTCTCTCTTTTGTTGTTGTTTTTTTTTATTGCTTTCTTTTCCTTTTTCTTTTTTTTTTCTTCCACGTTTGTGTTTCTAACCTTGGCTACTGATTCCGAACGAGGGGTATGAAAGAAAATAAATAAGGCTCAAAAGGGGTAACGAAGGATAAAGTGTTTAGGTAGCAGAACAAAATGCCTTCGTCATTCCAGTCTTCAAAACATGCCAAGTGCAAACAACACAATTAAACAAAGATTTGTAGCCCGACAATTATATTCACACATTTGCTTTTTCATTTGTCCTCTCTAAAGCACCGTTTGGCAACACTCTCACTCTCATTATCGTGAACGACCCTCATGTCAATTTGGCGAATCTTGCCTTTAGCGGTTTTCTTTATGTTTTACTTGCCCCAGTTCCACATGACTCGAGCTCCGAATAATCTCAAACCGTCCTTATTTTCTTTAAATGTTTCGATCACCTCTCAATGGTTTTATGATTAACTTTTAAGATTAGGCTCAAACTATGCGCGCATGTCATGTCACTAGAATCGGCGCTGAACAAAATGATAAAAGAACTAAACAAAAGATGACTGGAAATAATAAAAGACCGGATTTTGCATTAGACTAACGGTGAAATGGTTTGAATAACAAAACAAACAAAAACAAACCAGAATAAAAATCCTAAAATAAACCTGGACAAAACTTAAACAAACCGCTATGACAAAATGGAAAGATAAGAAAGTTTGACACAAGACAATATCCGGATTACAACCCTAAGAATAATCTGGACAACAGAAATGACAACAAAATAAGCCACCAAAAGCTTCTCTCTTGCTAACCAAGGAACGGAGCGTCCTCCCGCTTTATCAAACCTGGCCTCTTAGCCACTGAGCTTTGCATCAGTATTGCCCAGACCATAACCAATTTCAATATCATCAACCTTAGTCAACAAGTTCCCAATAGCATTCGAGTGCTTCTGTCATCAGGCCTCATCCCCACAAAGTGTGCATCACGATATGCAGGTAAAAGATTCTGTGTGATATTCTGGGTGTCATTGTCTTGGATTACAATCAGGTTTTCCTGGATCTTGTGTTTCTGGCTTACCACAAACCAACCACCTTAACTTTCTTTGTGATTCAAAACAAAACAGGTTGGAATGGACTCAGTCGGACCTCATTATTAACAACATCTTTTTTCCTTTTTTCCTTTTTCCTTATTTTTCTTTTTTCTTTCTTTTTCCGATTTTTTTTTTCCATTTTTTTTTCTTTTTTCTTTTTTTTTTGTTGTGGTCGAATCTTATGGAGATTGCCTACGTATCATGACCCCGCATGAATCAGACCTTGCATATTCGGACACAATAAAAGATAAATAATAATAAACATTTTTTTTCTGGAATTTTCAATTTTCTTATTAAAACAAACTGGGTTTCAAAGGTTTAAAGATGACCTACAAACTCGAAAATCAAACAACCCACATATTCTAATCAAAAGATTTGCAAACTCCAAAACAAACGGCCAGCTTCCTTTCTCCGTTTGACAAATGCAACCAAACGGTTATTTTTGCAAATGTGGCCCCTTTCAAATTTCATATGAATTTTGAGGCCGGGGAGGATTATTTTATGACACTTTACAAACTTGTCCGTTCTTTTACGAAAATAACCTTTCGACAACTGAAAGATACTCTAAGGCTATTTCGGCAAGAACGGTTTAAGACGCGGCCGAAGCTGGCTCGGCTTATTTTGACCAAAAATCCAAACGATATTCACCTGGCCGCTGACTCTTTGTTTTTTTTTTAAATAAAATAAAATAAAATAAAAAGCCTGGTGTTGCAAACACAGCCTTTCAGCGTCTCGGGGACAAAGATTTTAAGGCTGCGTTAGCTAACCGGCCAAAATCCTAAAAAATGACCCAAGGTGGCTGTTTATACAAAGTCGGCCTTCCGGCGTCCCTTTCGGGAACATTCGGCTATTTTTGACAAAAACAGCATCACCCGACTTATTTATGACTCTTTTTAAGCATCACCCGACTCAATATTGCAAACACGGTCTTTCAACGCCTCGGGGACGAAGATTTTTAAGGATGTGTGGGTTAACTAGACCAAATCTAAAACATGACCTAAAGGTGATCGTTTATGCAAAGTCAGCCTTCCGGCGTCCCTTTCGGGAACATTCGGCTATGTTTTGACAAAACAGCGTCACTCGACTTCTTTATGATGAAATTAAAATTTGACATATTTTTTGGCTATTTTAGCAAAAGGAGAGGTTGGACCCGATTAGGGTTGCCTACGTATCTCACATCCGGTGAAAATCAAACTCGCGTAGTTCGGGAATAAAACAAACTATATTATTTTATTTTATTTTTTTATTTTTATTTTTTTAAAAACAAGACTCTTTTTCATTTTCATTTTTGGCATTTCATAAGCAAATAACAAAACCACCTTCAAAGCACGACTCTTTTCATTTTTCTTTTTGGGCAAAATAAAACAAGACTTTATTCATTTTTCATGGCAAGACAAACTATTTTCCTTTTCTATTTTTTGAAAACAAGACAGAATAACGACTCTTTTTTTTCTATTTTTCCTTTGCTTTTAGTAAAACAAACTAATAAAACATTTTTTCCATTTTCTCAAAATTACGGCAGAGTTTCGACAGAATTTGGGAATTGTTTTTTTTTTCAAAATAAACAATTAATTCCCTAATCGCTATTATTTTTTCTTTTCCTCAATTTCACAATAATCCTGATATTTAAAAGCCGGTCAACACACAAGTCCGAATCAAATAAATGTACAATAGCAGCAAGTAAGATGCATCAGGATGTTCATTTTCATTTTTTGGTACACCTATCCTAGACAGACCTAACCCCTGTGTTGAGCCTCCAAAGTCAAATGCATGTGATGCAAACAAACGTTCCTACTAGGGATCCGGCATGAAGCTGAGTTATTTTAGGTTCATAACCTGGGTATTTGTTTTAGACTGTGTACCCGAGCGGACAACTCGAGTCGAGGAGGGGGCTACGTATCGGGGACCCGCGAGATCGTCCGGCTTTGTAACTTGTCCGCCCTCTTTCTTATTTCAGGTATTGATACTAACAGAATAGGGAGTCTCGACCAGCGAGCTTCTCCCCGGAGGTAAGAAGATAAGGGTTTCGGCACAGTTTATATACAGTTCAGATAATATCAAAGCGGTAAAAGCATCATTTAGCACATTGAGCCCAACCATGTAACAAAATCAGATAGAACCAAATATAACAATTTATCTAAGCTCGAATTTCTAACTCTGAACCAGTGGTTTTGGGTTACGTCCCCAGCAGAGTCGCCAGAGCTGTCACACCTCCTTTTTCGCCTGCGCCGCCCAAAAGGGGCGCGGAAGGGAGTTTTTTCCAATTAAAGGACAATCGAAACGGGATTTATTTATTTATTTCAGAGTCGTCACTTGGGAGATTTATGGTGTCCCAAGTCACCGGTTGAATCCCGAATCGAGGAAAATATTGACTCTGTTTAACAGTCTGCGCACCAGAAATCCAGATAAGGAATTCTGTTAACCCGGGAGAAGGTGTTAGGCATTCCCGAGTTCCGTGGTTCTAGCACGGTCGCTCAAATGTCATATTCGGCTTGATTATCTGATACAATACATGTTGAACATATGTGCGAATTTTAACTTTTAACCGCGTTTATCATAGACCATTTTTATCGAGAATTGCAACATCGTGAAAATATATCTCGAACCACGTCACATCAATGTACCCGTGGTTACCGACATATTTCGACTCTGTTGAGATTTGGATTTGGGTCACATAAATGTGCACCCGAGTTTAAGAAAATAAATCGTTAAAGGCGCGCCTAAAGCGACTAGCGTATCATTATTTTAGGTAAGGCCGTGAAATTTGTTAAACGACCGATCCCGAAGTCTATACAATTATTAACCATTTATTGAGGGCCCCGTAACTTGTGTGTTTTATTTGGCAAGGCTTGTCCCATTTTTTATTTAAGGATATCCTAAATCGACTATGATTTTCTATTTATTTGTCTCTAAGAATAAAGAAAAATCCTAATCAATTAACATTAAAAGTTCGGGCTTCCAGTTCAAGTCCGGTTTATGCATTCCAAAATCATCCTAATACATACTATGAGATATCAAGTAAACTACTGCTTATACATTAAATTAAACACAAAGAAACAGGGGAAATTCAGAAATCCATTCCAACAACTCTTTACTTCCTTTCCAGAGATTGTACAAATGTGTACCTGGAAACAGCAGTACAAGAACAAAAGAAGGAGAAGTCAGCAGCAGTAATAACACAGCAACAGCAGATTCAGCAACATCGCAAACCAGTACAGTAGGAATAGCAGAAAACCCAGGAGACTATAAACGACTCCAAGTATAGTGAAGAAGTAAAAGGTAGGAAGGTTCTGACTATTTCAGATCTTAAGCGAGGCAATGAAGCAGTAACTATTCTTTTTCAACTTCAAAACTCTCCAAAATGAATTCTGCCCCTGTATATTCAGTGTATCCAGAATGTATATCGGGTGTATACTTCTCACTCCGCCCCCTCTTTTTTTCTTCTCTCTATCTAGTTTTTCCTCTCTTTTTTTCCACCCTTCTTCCTAAATTTTCTCTTCTATTTATAGCAAAATTTTCGAAATTTTCAGATTTGTTTTTTATTATTTTATTATTTTTTTAATTAAAAGAAATCCCACTTACAAATTGCTTTTATTTTTTTAGAAAAAGAAATCCCACCTTTATTTACTTTTATTTTTAAAATTCCAACTTTAATTACTTTATCTTATTTAAAATCCCACTTTTTATTTTTTTAAAAGAGAATCTCACTTTATTTAACTTTTCTTTAAAAAACAAACCACTATCTTTTCTTTTTCTTTTAAAAATGCTACTTTCAATTACTTTAAATTTTTTAAATTTTCAGATACCTTTATATTTATTTTTTAATTCCAACCTTCTTTTACTTTTTAATTTTTTAAAAATTTCCACAAAACTTTTTATTTTTTTAAATTTTCTACATTCTTTTACTTTTTTTTTAAAAGAGAATTCCACCTATTTTTACTTTTATATTTTTTTTTATTTAATACTTCCCTTTTTCTTATTTTTTAAATCATTCCCGAAATTATTATTTTTGTTTTAAAAAATATATATATATATTTTCGGATTTTTTTATATAAAAAAATGATTAAAAAAATTAATAGTGATAATTCAGCTTTTAATTTTTTTTGGTATTTTTATCCTATAATAAAAAGTGTAATAAAGCTAAAATAATAGTAGGTTAAAACCCCCTAAAATATTTACATAAAAGAAGTGATAAAAAATTAAATGTTGTCAAAAATTAGGTGTTCACACTACCGTTGATGTCATTCCGGTTATGTCCAAAATTACGGAGAATAAGTTCATGGGTTCCAATTACATGGATTGGAGTAAGACGATCCGTCTCTATTTGCGGAGCATCGACAAAGAGAACCACTTGGTTGATGATCCACCCAAGGATGAGACTAAATCAGTCTGGTTAAAGGAGGATGCAAAATTGTTTCTCCAAATCAAGAATTCGATGCACAGTGAGGTAAATGATCTAGTTTCTCATTGTGATTATGTGAAGGATCTAATGGATTATTTAGATTTTTTGTACTCTGGCAAAGGAAACTTGTCTCGCATGTATGATGTGTGCCAGGCATTTTACCATCCATCCATGCAAGATCGCTCTCTCACCACTTACTTCTCAGAGTTTAAGAAGGTGTATGATGAGCTTAATGTTATATTGCCGTTTAGTCTAGATGTGAAGGTACAACAGGCTTAGCGTGAACAACTGGCGGTCATGAGTTTCCTTTCTGGTCTTTCTCCCGAATTTGAAGGGGCCAAATCGCAGATTTTATCTGGGACTGCTATCTCTTCCTTGAAAGAGGCCTTTACAAGAGTGTTGCGTACTGAAAAGTCTCATCCAGGTCCGACAGCCACGATCGATAGTGGTGCTCTACTTAGCCGTGTCCAAAAGAATAGGAGTCATAGTAATCGCAATCGGAGTAGCGATAGTCGAGACCTAAAGCAAGGGGAAGTTGAATGTTTTTATTGTCATGAGCTCGGTCATACCATACGTTATTGTGTGAAGCTTCAGAATAAGAACAAAAGATCTCAGTATGCCAACATCGCCACTTCCGAGACTATTTCACCATCTCAGTCATCATCTCCTCCTATCAATACTATCCCCGAGTCAGGTAAAACCACTAAGTGTCTCCTCTCTTCGTCATCCAAATGGGTCATTGATTCTGGTGCCACAGATCATATGACAGGTAACTCTAAACTCTTTTCCACTTTTCAGTCACATACCCAATGTTCCACAGTTACTTTAGCCGATGGGTCTACCTCATATGTTTTAGGGTCTGGCACTATTAACCCAACATCTTCTGTTTCCCTTAGTTCCGTCTTAAATTTGCCTGATTTTTCTTTCAATCTAATATTTGTTAGTAAACTTACTCATACTTTAAATTGTTGTGTCTCATTTTTACCCAATTATTGTCTTTTTCAGGATCTTACGACGAAGCAGATTATTGGTAAAGGTTCTGAGTCTGGGGGTCTCTATGTTCTTGAATCACAGGTGCCGAAATCCATTTCTTGTTCAACTGTGTTGTCTCCCTTTGATGTACACTGTCGATTGGGTCATCCATCCTTGTCTAGTTTGAAGAAGTTATATCCTTAGTTTCAGAGTATTTCCTCTTTAGATTGTGAGTCATGTCAGTTTGCTAAACACCATCGCCTTCCTAAAGTTTCTAGAGTCAATAAACGGGTCGACTTACCTTTTGAGTTAGTTCACACCGATGTTTGGGGTCCATGTCCTATTATCTCTAAAACTGGTTTTAGATATTTTGTTACCTTTATGGATGATCATTCTCGTGTTACTTGGTTATATTTAATGAAAAATCGTTCGGAGTTGTTTTCAATTTTTTGTGCTTTTTGTGCTGAAATAAAAACTCATTTTAATGTTTCCGTTCGTAATTTAAGGAGTGACAATGCAAAAGAATATTTTTCGGATTTGTTTAAAGATTATATGGCTACAAATGGTATTCTACATCAATCTTCTTGTGTTGACACCCCTTCTCAAAATGGGGTTGCGGAACGAAAAAATAGACATCTTCTTGAAGTAGGCCGAGCACTCCTCTTTCAAATGAAAGTGCCAAAATGTTTTTGGGCTGATGCCGTCTTTACAGCTTGTTTTTTAATAAATCAAATGCCATCTTCTGTACTTCATGGTAATATTCCTTACAACATTCTTTTTTCCTCTAAGCCATTATTTCCTATTGAACCCAAAATATTTGGTTGTACTTGTTTTGTTCGTGATGTTCGTCCACAGGTAACTAAATTAGATCCAAAGGCCCTTAAGTGTGTGTTCTTAGGGTACTCACGTCTTCAGAAAGGTTATCGGTGTTATTCTCCAGATCTCAAAAGGTACTTAGTGTCTGCCGATGTCACATTCCATGAAAATTATCCGTTCTTTTCTTCATATGTTTATAACAGTCCTGAGGAAGAAGATGATACTTTGGTCTACACTGTCACACATCCAGTTAGTTCTCCAACACTTCTTCCTCAGTCACCCGTTTCCCTCGATCGACCATCCGAGCAGCCACCTGTTCTTCGTGTGTATACCAGGCGACAACAAACCTCAGACCCGATCCTTTACCTACTTCTTCTTCGTCGGTAGATCCTGTCACACCTCTTTCTTCCGCCCCCGCGAGGGGTAAAAGAGTTTTTTCCAATTAAAGGACAATCTAAATGGGATTTATTATTTACGATTCAGATTCTCCACTTGGGAGATTTATGGTGTCCCAAGTCACCGGTTGAATCCCGAATCGAGGAAAAGAATGACTCTGTTTAACAGTCCGCGAACCAGAAATCCGGATAAGGAATTCTATTAACCCGGGGGAAGGTGTTAGGCATTCCCGAGTTCCGTGGTTCTAGCACGGTCTCTCAACTGTCATATTTAGCTTATTTATCTGATTTTTTATATGTTGTAGCTTATGTGCCGATTTTAACTTTTAACTGCTTTTATTCAATTTATTAAAGAAAATTGAACGTCGTCTGAGACATGTCTTTGGATTGCGCCGTATAAAATGAACCCGCAATCCTGAACACATCTGATTCGATGTTTTGGGATTTGGATTTGGGTTGCATGAAATGCACACCCGAATTTAAGAAGGTGAGATTATTAAATACGCGCCTAAAGAGCCTATCGCGTTCTTATTTTGGGGACGGACGTGAAGTTTGCTAAATGGCTCCTCCCGAAGTCTAAGTAGTTAAAATGTACATTTATTGAGGGCCCCGCAGTTTGTGATTTATTTCGGCGGTGCGCAGCTCATTTGTTTTTAAGGGTATCCTAAAGCGACTACGTTTTCTATTTTCGTTTGTCTCTAGAATAAAAGAAGAAAAATACCTAATTTATTTAAATGCTTGCGAGTTATTATTGAAAAAATTTCGAACCTAAATAATTGACACCGAAGATAGACGGGAACATGGGGCAACATAGTTTTGGGCCCAGGCCCAGCATACCGGGCGCAGAACTGGACCTGGGCCATTTCTATTTTTACGTCCGGCCTGCTGCTTACTTTTACACTTTTGGTATACACAATAAGGCGGAAATGAAATCAACAACTACAAAACTCCTTTTATGACTCTAAATAAACAAACCTGTTAACTAAAACAGTTTAAACTACTGATTAATTAGCATAAAGTCTTTATACGTATTTGAAACATGCTTTGTAAAGAAATAAACTGAAATATCAGAATGCTACCACTACATTATTGGTTCTTTTAAAATAAACATGTAAGGCAGTCTATCCACTACTACTGCTCGATACTCAGTTGTACATAGCAAAGCTACTACATGCTTCTAACAGATGAAACTAACTAACATATTACACAACTCAAAATTTTAGAAAATACAAAGCTAAACGTTAAAACTTCAGTTCTTCATCTCATATTCATGCTTCAAATTTCAGACTTACAAGGTTCAGCAAATCAATTGTGTACCTGGTAGAAGAACAGAAATATAGTAGAAGAGAAGTCAGCAGTAGTGGCAGTAGCACAACAACAGATTCAACAACACAGCAGCACCCAAGGAAACCAATAATAATAACCAGTAGGGGCAGCAAAAGGAACCATCGACAGATTCTTAAAACCAAACAGAAATCCAGGGGTAACCCAATAGAACAATGCTTAATCCAATAGAAAACTAGGGACTAACAAGCTGAAAATCCAGCAGTACCAACAGGACACAGACAGATGCAAGAAAAACAGTAATTTCTGATTTTTGTCAAACACTCAAAGGGCAAAGACAAGCTGAAGCTCTTTGATGTAAAGCTTAGCCTGCATTAGGATCAACCAGCCTTAACACTCTTGCTCTTTTTTTCCTCTCCGGATCAGAAATAACAACCCAGTTTTTTTGCCCTCCCCTAAATCTGAAATCTTAGTCTCCTATTTATAACAAAGAAGTGTGTTTTTTAAAAGACCAGTCAGCCCCCCTTTTTTATTCAAACTTCAGCTTTTCAACCTGTATATTCTTTCCCATGTGCACTCCTTAATCCCCTTTTATCATTCAGCCCATGATATTCTGATTTCCCCTTTCATTCAGCCCTTTTTTTTTAAAATGGTGTCAGCTCTTCACTTCTTTATTAAAAGCCCATGCTATTTATGATTTTCAGCCAATAAAGGCACTTAACACATTATCCCTCCCACCATTGATCCCTATTTTATTCATTAGTTTAGTGGTATATTAGTATTATACTGACATACCATTAAAATTGAACAATTTTCAGGCTTCTAACATCCCAAAATACCCCTCTGGGAATCTGAACTACTGCCCTAACAGCTGATTACTAACTGCTCTCTAATGTACTACAGCTATAACCAATTCACAACTAAATTCAAACAATGATTCGATCAAAAAATGTGAAGCAGTATGAATTAGATTATTCTAACATTCAAAACCTGAAAAACTAATCGACGACATTTATCCAATCGACTATACAAATCACATACATGTAACAATTAATCGATAGACAAATAAAACTAAATAGTCCACCAAATGAATTCAGTAGCTTTGCACAAAACAGGGAACCTACATGAATTAACCACTCGACGATATTAATCAAATCGAGTACGTATCTTACCACACGTATTTAACAATGGTCAGAAGAGGAGTCGACCAAATAAAAGGTCTTATGAAGACGACGAGAATTGAAAGAAAATAACATAAAAAACAACAAATTAACTAAACATGTTAACAAACACAAACAACATTCAAACAAGAACAGAAGGGAAAGAGAAAACTTACCTTGGAAGCTAAAAAACAAACGACCCAGGCTTGAACTAGATTTGACTATTTGAGGTCGAACGGACTTTAATCGAAGTGCCCTCAACTGAGGACACCTCGATTAAGGTTTATTAGACCTCAACCCTCCGTTTAAACTAGACGGATCCCCAAGGCTTTGAGTTCTAGGGTTTATATGGTCTGATTTGGGGCTTGATGGTCTCCACCTAGATTCGAACCAAACCAAGCTTGGTTTGGTCACGAGTGAGGCCAGGGTAGTGACCGGTGTGAATCTGGGGTTGGTTGGTGTAGATCGGGGTTTTGCTCGAACCTTCAAACGAAGATTCGAAACGATGGGGAATGATTCGAGGCAAGATGCTAACGGATTCGTGTTCAGGGTGGTTGGGTGTATCAGGGGTGTTATTTTGGTGGTCATCGGCGTCGTGGTTGCCGGGTTTACGGCGAGAGTGAGGGGTGGCGGCTAGGGTTTGAAATGGGATGTTTGGTTCGTCTCTGAGAGAGACGACGGAAGGGGGGGTGTTCGGATAGGGGGCAGGGTAAAGGGGTTAGGCTTATATACGGCTTAGAAGAATTGATCATGGCCATTGGATAGAAAGTGATCAATGGCCAGGATCCCTTGGCTAGTGTAAAACGGTGTCGTTCCACTTAAAAGGAGATCGGGTTGGTCCGGGGTTAAATGGGTCGGGCATCTGGGGGTGGTTTGAGTCCGTTGGATTAAATGAAATGAAGGCTCTGATTAGACGCACCTAAACGGCGTCGTTTCAATTTAGACGGGAGGTGAACTGGACCGTTAGATCTGTTTGATCAACGGTCCATATCTAATAGGCCAGAACGACGTCGTTTGGGGAGGTCCTGGAGATCAAGGGACCGGTCTGGGTTATTAAAAATGGATTGGGCTTGATTTTTTGGTCTTAAAATTCCAGTTCAACCCCCCCCCCCCTCTCCCTTTTCTTCTTATTTTAATTTCTAATTTAAACAAAAATTCTAAATAAATTGTAAAAATCAAAAAGTAAAATTACACATATTATTTAGCACCTATTAAATTTTAAATAAAAATCACATAATGACAAGAAACACACATGCATATTTTTTGTGATTTTCTTTTAACCAAATTATGGTTGATTAATTCCTAAATGTACCATTAATTCCTAAATGCATGCAGGATGTATTTTTGTATTTTTAACTAATCACAACAAGGGTAAATATTTACGGACAAAACAATTACCAAAAATGTCACGCAAATTCTCAAAATTGTACACAGATGAAATTTGTTTTATTTTTTGATTTTTTTTGGAGTAGTTTTCGTGAAGCAAAAATCACGTGCTCACAGATCCAACCTCCTGTGTTTCAGATCCTAGTTTGGATCTTCCTATTGCCATTCGCAAAGGTACACGACAATGTACTTATCTTATTTCTTCTTTTGTGTCTTATGACCATTTGTCTACTTCTTCTAGCTCGTTTATTGCATCATTAGATTCTGCTAGGATACCTAAAACTGTTCGTGAAGCATTGTCCCACCCAGGTTGGCATGATGCAATGATAGAAGAGATGATGGCTTTAGATGAGAATGGTACTTGGGAGTTGGCCGATCTGCCCACTAACAAAAAGGCTATTGGGTGCAAGTGGGTATTTGCTGTTAAGTTTAACTCCGATGGGACAGTAGCTCGCCTTAAGGCACGCCTTGTTGCAAAAGGGTATGCACAGACCTATGGAGTCGACTATTTGGATACTTTTTCCCCGGTCGCCAAGTTAGCTTCTGTTCGATTATTCATTTCCATGGCAGCTACTTATGATTGGCCTCTGCATCAGCTTGATATAAAGAATGCTTTTCTACATGGAGATCTTCAGGAAGAAGTATATATGGAGCAACCACCTGGGTTTGTTGCTCAGGGGGAGTGTGGAAAGGTATGTCGTCTTCGAAAATCTCTTTATGGGCTGAAACAGAGTCCCCGTGCTTGGTTTGGCAGATTTAGTGAGGCTGTTCTAGAATATGGGATGAAGAAAAGCAATTGCGATCATACGGTGTTTTATAAAAAGTCTGATGATGGTATTCTTTTATTGGTAGTATATGTTGATGACATCGTTATTACTGGAAGTGATATTACAGGAATTTCAACTCTAAAGTCTTTCCTTCACACTCAATTTCAGACGAAAGATTTAGGGCAACTAAAGTATTTTTTGGGAGTTGAAGTTACACGGAGCAAGAAAAGCATCTTCTTGTCCCAAAGGAAATATACTCTTGACTCGTTAGCTGAAACTGGAAAGTTGGGATCTAAACCATGCAGCATGCCAATGGTTCCTAACATACAACTCGTGAAAGAAGACGGTGAGTTATTCAAAGATCCAGAGAAATATAGGAGATTGGTTGGGAAACTGAACTATCTTACAATAACTCGTCCCGATATCGCATACTCTGTCAGCATTGTGAGTCAGTTTATGTCTTCCCCAACAGTCAGGCATTGGGCGGCTCTGGAGCAGATTCTTTGTTATCTAAAGGGATCTCCAGGACGGGGTCTAGTATATAAGAATAATGAACACACTAACATTGAGTGTTTCACAGATGCAGATTGGGCAGGGTCAAAAGCCGATAGGAGATCCACGACAGGATATTGCGTTTTTGTTGGTGGAAACTTGATTTCGTGGAAGAGTAAGAAACAAAATGTCGTATCTCGATCTAGTGCGGAAGCAGAATACAGAGCTATGGCACAATCTGTGTGTGAGGTTGTATGGGTACATCAACTATTAAGTGAAGTTGGCTTCCAAACTACATTGCCAGCAAAGTTGTGGTGTGATAATCAAGCTGCTCTTCATATCTCCTCTAATCCTGTATTTCACGAAAGGACTAAGCACATTGAAATAGATTGTCACTTTGTTCGTGAAAAGATTCAACAAAAGCTCATCTCTACAGGTCATGTTAGAACTGGAGATCAATTGGGAGACATTTTCACAAAAGCTTTGAATGGAGCTCGAGTTGAATATATCTGTAACAAGTTGGGCATGATCAATATATATGCTCCAACTTGAGGGGGAGTGTTGACATACAAGTTGTCTAGCACATGTATACACATGTACTACATCATAGCTAGCACATGTATATGAGTTGTATAGTAGGTGTAATACAAGTTGTGTAGCACATGTATACACATGTACTACATCATAGCTAGCACATGTATATGAGTTGTATAGTAGGTGTAATTAGGTGTATGGCAACTAATAGATTAGGTGAATTAGTATTATAAATAGGCCTTGTAATCTTCTCTTCTAGATATGAAATATAGAACTTCTTTGGTTTCTAAGAGTCACATTATGAATAATATAAATTTCTAAGTACCTCTTCAGCTAACCTTGTCAAATTAGTGCCATAGGCATGTTTTGGCCAGAAGTTCCACCTCAAACACTAGCACCAACAGCCTAATTACTCTTGCCTATCATTCGTATGACCTATTTTTTATTAAAAAAGAAATTGATTACAATGAAGTCGAGCTATTGCAATACCTCCGACCCCACCCAAGGTACCAAAAGGAATAGAGCATAAAGATGATAGTACCCAAAGGAAGCACAAACTACTTGCCACTTTTGAATGGAGAGTTTGTCCAGATTTTAAAATTGCATTGCACCCTTGCAGTCCTGTGAAATTGGTCAACCTTACGGAGGGTGCTTGTACACTACTTAGCATTTTAACAGTTCTTTTTGTTTTCCCAGATCCACTAAGCTGTCCAGTCCTTCACCGGCAACTAAAGATGGAATGTTTGTTCACTGAACTAAAGCTCTAGCCATGATGGACCTGCAATGTGATATGATAGCACATCAGAAATACTCACTTGTGCTTCCTTTGCTTGTATTCCACAAACATACAATTCTTAAGCATCTGAAGGAAATTATACAAAACCAAGTTCTGGGGGTTGTAGTCAATTATGAAAAACATATTTTTCTCATCAACCTAACTTTAACAACCTTAAAACATTAAGCAAAACCCTCTATCCAAATTCTTGGCTTGAAATATAAAAGGCACTTGAACAAATTGCCTGCCAAAGTTTGCCTTAACAGCAGATTGAGCATAGCATATTCGTCATGCTTCCCCTGAGCAATAAATGCTATGTTCAATCTGCTATGTTCAATCTGCCTGTACAAGCACATTCTTCATCTTTCCCCAGATCCGCTGTTCAGAATTTTGAGGAATTGGGTCTTCTTCCACATTCAGATGGGAGTTGGAAACTACTTCCCCGAAGGCATTCCATGCTTGCCTTAAACTTAGACAAACACTTCACAAAACCACAAAAATAAGAAACAGAAGCAAAAGCTATTGAAAGCTCTTTCCCCGATCAACATGTAAATCTTTCCCATTTCCATCGTGCTTAATTTCATATATATTGTCCAGAGCTTCACCCCGCGAGAACCCTAAGATTAGTGCAGATTAATAGTATTTTATATGCTAATTTGATTTCTATTAGAGACATTAACTCATTTTCCTCTCTAGTTCGATATAGGTGCTTGGAGATGTTATTGAGTCCCTTGCTGGGTCGATCTTCATTTCAGATCATACACACTCTTCCGGAACCATTAATTACACCTCATATAAATAAACATCTAAAATCCAGTCACTGACTAAGAAACAGCAAGTTTTATCTTATGAACTCCAACACCAAAATTCTCTTAGGTCAATATGCAAAGTCGCAATCATGTATATATAAACATATCCCAAAGGTAAAAACAAAGTCTTCAGTTATCAAAGCTAATATCATCACAGGAGGTGAGAACTGCTTTGCTTACCGTCTAAAATGCAGCTTCAATATAGATATAAAATCTTCAGATAAGTACCTCTGCAAGGGTTGGCAACATCGCTTTCATCCTTGAAATTCCTCACTTCAGTTGTAGATCAAAAATGATTTGACTGAAGTAACCGCATGTAATCTTTATCATTCACATATATCAACCAATTCAATGTCATACTGGAACCATGAGTCTGGTGCTTCTGGGTCCTAGCCTATTTCCCAAAGCTGCATCGACAAAAGGCATGAACACAGAAACTTTTTAAGCGTTGGAATCACGACGAGGAAGTCTAAATGATGTGCATTTTCAGCAACGACTTGTATATAACCCAAAAATAGTGGAACAATGAGTCTTCCCTTTTCACCAACAGGCAAACCTGAACAACTTGTAAGGTTGTAGTTTAGCAACGCCTAAGGGACAGTAGAATAGAGTTCTTAAGATACAAAGGAAATAGTTTCAGCCTATGCAAATGATTACCTTCAATGACAATGTTCAATACCTTAACTATTTTCTTGTCACCTGATCAAAGACAGGCAAAACAAAATTTAAAGAGATATTCAAGTACAGATATCAAAAGTTTTCCAGATGGGGCTTACCTTGCCACTTCTTACATTCTTGAAATCATTTATACCTCTCAAGAAGAAAATTTAAAAATCAATTTTGCCTCTTCAGATTCATCTTTGCACTGTCCACTTTCCTCCTCCTCATTGTAGTTTATTCTCTGCTATTACAAAATCTACCAGACCCTTCCTTTCACTTCCTACTTAGAATGTAACCTGGCCATTCTTTTTTGACGGAACGAAGGAGGTCGATTATTGATGCAAATCAAAAGTAAGCAACTCAACCTTGATTTGGGTTCTTCTGATATTCTCCACTCTTAATGAAAGCATAAAGTTTAGGCAAATCCAATTATTGACGTGTGTCCTTTATTCTTCTTTTGATTGTTTTCAGGCTTGAGAACTTAAAACTCTCTATCCCGTGGATACTGGTCATCGTTCAGAAGGCTTCTTATAGTCTGTCCATTAAGATGTATTGCACTGCTATGATTTATGTGATCATTCTAGTTATCCTGTGTCTATGAAGTCACAGGAACCAAAAAAAGGTATTAACCAAATAAAGGGCCAAAAACAAAGAATATAACAACGTAGAATGACAAAAAAGGAAGAAAACTTCAAAAAAGAAACGGCACAAGAAAATGAAACGAAGAAGAACAGAAGGAAAAGGCCCAGCATAGTAATCTACCCGAGTATACATTACTCTCAGCTGACAGGATTTACAACATTTCATATCATTACCCTCCCTTAACTTCGAGCAGGAAAGGGATGATAGTGAATAAAGTATTTCAGTAGCAAAGGTTACCCCAACAATGAGGACCAAAATTGGTAAAAACAAGCATTAGTCAAAATGGGAGTTGGCTTATAGTAATTCTAGTCAAGGAATGAGTCATCCCCAAAGAAATAATGAAAGCGATAAATTGAGCCAAATATACCAGACAGACTGCTTTGAAAAGACTTACCTTTCTTTTGTCCTTACTGTGGAATCATTCTTGCAAACATCTAGCAGATAATTAAAGCTCTAAGTCAATGAGAACTCCACTTGTTCATCATGCCGCATAGAGTGCACAGCAAGAAGGAAAAAAAGATGAATGTTGGATAATATGGATGGTTAAGGATTGCTGTAAGAGGATAATCTTGACAAGTGCAAATAAACGGAACCTTTTCTGTAAGCTTCACATCCTCCATAGTACCCTTTCAAGATCTGATGGTATGAACATATCTATGTGCCTTTAACTCGCACAAATAATGCCCAATCAAGCATAAGACAACAACAACAATGCATCACAGTCATTGTATCAAAATACGAGGATTTAGTAAAAGCTCAAACAGAACATGACTAACAATTTAAAAATTGTTATTTGAGTTCAGGAGCAAAACACATTCTGTTGCTATAGAAGTAAATGTGTGCGCTAATCTAATAAGACTTACTTAAAAAACATACAGAATCTCCAGAATTTATTTGCAAACTTAAGTAAATACAAGCCTTTAGTGTATGGATGATGTGAATGTTCCTGTCTCCTTAGAACTCACGATATAGTACAAGCATATAGAACAGAAAGTAAGGTCATGTATGAGGTGCACATTCCTGATGCTTCAAAAGACCACCAAGATCCAAACTCTAAGGAACCAATATCCTAAGGGTTCCAAACCTTCCAAAAGTGATAGGTATGTGTTGCTTCTTGACATGAAAGCTCCTCAAGGACACAATTAGGGGTATCCTAGTTTCCTTATATATAGTTAAATACATAAAAACCAGGAAGAGACTATTTCTTTTTTCAGCTGAAAAGCTGAATGATGTTGTGGTATATACTAAGATATGATAAGCTATGCACATGGATTTCTTCCTGCTAACATTCTTACAACTATTTTTTGCTGTAAGAGGATAATTTTCACAAGTGCAAATAAAAGGAACCTTTTCTGTAAGCTTCAAATCCTCTGCTGAGTAGCCAAAGGGTTTGAACTATGCAGCTGATACTAGACATTTCAATATTCTTATCTATTTTGCAAATAAATAATATTGAGATGCCAAAAGTGATAAACTTATTCAGGCAAGTCCGTAGTACCCTTTCAAGTTCTGATGGTATGAACATATCTCTATGCCTTTAACTCACACAAACAATGCCCAATCAAACATACTAAGACAACAACAATGCTTCACAGTCATTGTATCAAAATAAGAGCATTTAGCAAAAGCTCAAACAGAACATGACTAACAATTTATAAATTGTTAGTCGAGTTCAGGAGCAAACCACATTCTGTTGCTATAGAAGTAAATGAGCGGGCGGTAATCTAATAAGACTTACTTAAAAAACATACAGAATCTCCAGAACAAGCCTTTGCAAACTTAAGTAAATACAAGCCTTTAGTGTCTGGATGATGTGAATTTTCCTGTCTCCTTAGAACTCGACGATATAGTACGAGCCTATAGCACAGAAAGTAAGGTCAGGTCATGTATGAGGTGCACATTCCTGATGCTTCAAAAGACCACCAAGATCCAAACTCTAAGGAACCAATATCCTAAGGGTTCCAAACCTTCCAAAGTGATCGGTATGTGTTGCTTCTTGACATGAAAGCTCCTCAAGGACACAATTAGGGATATCCTAGTTTCCTTATATATAGTTGCCAAATACACAAAAACCAGGAAGAGACTATATCTTTTTTCAGCTGAGAAGTTGAATGATTTTGTGGTGGAGACTAATATGATACGCTATGCACATGGATTTCTTCCTGCTAACATTCTTACAACTATTTTTTGTTTACTCTTAAATCAAGCTCTTTTGGACTACAAGTATCATAAGTTCTACAAACTTGATATTCCTATTATCTAATTCCATGATGGGAGCGAAGGGAGATTGATAGAGTCAAATCACAGAACTGCCCGAAGATACACAAATTATCGCCTATGTATAGATCTATCACATGCTCTAAAACAAGATGTGAATCATCAAATCTGAATAAGTTGGTTTACTATCAAAAGATAGGCAACCAGGCTACTGACACTCTGTGTCATAAAAGTTGATATGCTCCGTAATGGAATATCTAATAATCTACTTAGGTTAGTTGATGCATTTCATATAAACAATAGGCTCATGAAACAATAAATACCAATATTAACTGTTCAGAAGAATGAGAAGTTCTTCCAACTATTAGAAAAATCTACTGCAAACGCAGTATCACAGGCAATATGGCTGATAAATTTACCGTTTAACTTACAATGCAAAAGCTAAACTGACCATACCTTCTTGTAGCAAATCATAAAGAGTGACCATATCAGAACCACGTAGAAAAGGTCCTTCCCACTAATAGATAGAATCATAGGATTCACTAATTATCCAGAAAACAACAGTATGAGAAGCCAGATAAAATTATAATCAACTGTTACTTTATGTAAGTTGCTAACACAAACCCAATATCAGGTTTGTACTTCCAAATCCAGTACAGCTTCGCAATCTGACTATCCAACTAGAACAGGTTCGTTTGGGTTGGAGATTCATTCCTTGTATCAGAAAAACAGACCCCCAAATAACTAAAGCACATTTTCAACCAATTCAAGAAAAATATTGTTAACCTAGAAATACAATTGGGTACTAATTAGTAATTAGACATCCTGAAAAGAGTAACACCAATTCAGAAAAAAAACACCTAAGAAAATTGCAGCAGATACAAACTAATGTCTGGAGGTAAGAAACAGACAATCGAAAAATTGGGAGCATTTAGCGCATTGGGTCCATTGAGAATTGCGATCCTGGAAGGAGCTTACCGCTTGACTAATATCATCTTAAACTATTTTTCAATCACATTGCTAATTTGCGCAGAGTTCATAATGGTATTGGTTTAGAGTACACAGTAATTCAATTTTGTTTAAACAATAATTCACATACATGCTTTCAAGAATCTACTCCTGAATTTGCATGAAATAACAGGTCCTAACATTAACTTGCATGCACATTTTCAACCAAGAAAATATCCGCACAAAAAAAAAAAAGACACATGCTCATCAAACTTCATACTCAAGATTTGGTTATAAGTAACAAAGAAAGAGAAAGAAAAACTCACAAGAAAGTCATTCAATATGTAGGTTGGGTTTTTATTGTCACTTCAAAACGAGGTCCCAAAAATCGCATTGTACACCATCTAAAAAATTAGAATCTCCACATTGCCCGTCCCACCCTTTGTCATCTAATATAGTAGTAAAAATTCAAGAGGTTCATCTACCAAAAAGATGTAACTGACCCCCAAAATGCGCCACACCTACTACTGTGTGACCTACTGTCCATAACTATGCATCGGGCTTTTTGCTATTAACTTATAGTCCATGAATACCCTCAGGCAGAGCCATATCCGTAAAGTTCATGGAGGAAATCCCAGTATTTATTTAGCATATGATCATCTGGAGTTACTTGATCCCACTTGCCCGTACAAAATATTGCATATGCATCAGCTGCATACCTGAAAAGTTAAGAAAAGCAAAAGAGTTGTCAAGTCAGTTTCTCTAGGTAATTGTGATGACGAGTAAAATCCATATGTAGTGTGCTACAGTGCAAAGCTCATTGTACATATTCCCTTACTTGCCAATACCATGCAGTTGCGTCACATGAGTCCAACTTTCTCCCAAATATTCTTGAGAGAGCCGTTGAATCATCCGTGTTCTCTTCCTATATATTCCTAAAGGTTGTATCAACTTTTTAATATCCTCCGGAGCAACCTCTGTAGCAGCCATTGCATTTGGACAGAGAGTGAAAAGCTCCGATAAGACTCTGCGAACCTATTTGCATTGTAGGCAAGTGTTAGTAGGAATCCATATCGAACAAACATCTCTGGGAAGCTGAAGCATATGGAACTCAAACATTCTTTCAAATAATATTCAGTATACTTATAAGTAGAACATTGAGACCTCGGGGAACAAATTTATTACACCAAATTTAAGACTAACATAATTATATGGCTCTCACACTTCTTTAGGAGTGTTTATGAGGTTCACTTCTAGTCAACAAGCAACCAAAGTGCAGAAAAAGGGGGATGCTAAGGTAATCCTACCTTCTTTCCTAAAGCTTTCAATAATGCTCCTATTTTTGTGGTTTTCTGCTATTATGGTGTACATTTTAGTAGATAGGTACAACCCAGTCCTCATCTATTCTACGTCCACATCTTATTAGGCCAAGCATCTTCTCGTCAAGATGGGTTTGACGATAGCTACTTTTCTTCCTTATTAAACCCAGAAAGAAGTATGACCCCAAGTGTTGAACAAGGATTTAACAAACAATATGAGTTTGAGGGTGTGGGTGCTGTAAAATGATTGAAAAATGAGCAAAATTGATATCAAAGAGAGAAACTTTCTGTAGCTTTCCCTGTCAGCAAGTGGTAATGTGGATCATGCTCATGTACTAAACAGTAAGCTATCTTTCAGCACATCTAAGCTACCTTTCAGCACAGGTAAGTGTCTATTGGCTGCCCCATACAAAATTGCCTTATTAAGTGAGGTTAAAAACAATCTTTGATCATGAAATAAAATTCAAATTTTGGCCGGACAGGGCAAAACACGTTTGACAATGTTCTTCAAGGAGGACATGCTCCATATTATGTGCGGGTAATGAAATACTCCCTCTGTCCCAATTTATGTGGCATTCTTCCTTTTTAGTCTATACCAAAAAGGATGTCACTTTTCTATATTTAAAAATAATTTAACTTTAAAAACTCAATTTTACCTTTAATGAGATATTTATAGCCACACAAATATGACAAACTATGCCACCTAAATTGGGACGGAAGGAATGACAAACTTTGTCATGATATTTAATGCTTTTTCACTATAAATAAATTGAATTGGACAAAGTATTTAACTTAAACATTATTCATTAAATAGGACTTTTAAAGTAATGCAAAACAATAAAAGATCCCGAATGATACTTCAGTTTTGATGCTTGGGCCTATCCTTGCCTCTGTTCCATTATGTTGTTGGGATGGTAGTTCCCTCGTGGAAAGGCATTCAGAACATCAGAAGCATTTACATTTGTCAAGTAGCTGATATTTTGACACAATTATTTTATTAATAAACTGCCTATATATGACCAGAGGCGAAGCCAGGATTTGAATCTTATGGGTTCGGGATTGTAATCTTTTTAAGTTACTGGGTTCTAAATTAATAAGTTATCCATAATCAATGGATTTCTTGAGACAAATACATGGTTTAAACAAAAGCTATTGGGTTCGACCGAACCCGCATCCCGCACTCTGCCTCCGCCCCCGTATATATCCCCTTTTCGAGAATGGAAATCTGCCTAAAATATCCTTTTTAGGTCTAAAAATTGTTTGCTTCCTAATTGTCCACCGGATGCTGCTTTCATTGTATCTATGTAAAATAGCACGTGCTAACATGGCTTATGAGGACAACAATGCCATAGACCAAGAATACACCTTCTGTACATGTTCCGTAACTTAATATACAGGAAACTTTATCTATCCAGATAACCAAACATCTCAAGAATCAGCGATGACTTATATTTCAGCTCATCATCTTTCAAACCATAATAGCCAAATAAATGTTATACCACATAGAATTCAATCAATTCCTACAATGTGAACAAGACAACGCAAATATTTTACCTCCCTACTTCATGACAACTTTATTTACTAACAATCATTAGTTTGCTGTCTACTTAGGAATGATTCAGTAAGGGAACAGTGGCTACAATTACCTGCAAGCCAGTGGTGCAATTTAGAAGCATACAGATAACCAACACCCTCCAAGGATCATGAGCATGGTCTTCTTGCAGGAGACTAAAATGGGATCGGGGAGGTACCCATGTGTTATCTTCAGTCCTCCTTAAATAGGCCTTGTCTCTCTTCTGAGCAGCAGAGAGATAATTTTTCCGCTTTTTTGAGTCTGTTCCACCTCCTGCCGTGCTGATCACTGCATTCTCTTTTTCACAATGTGCATTATGGAAGTAGGGAGAAACCTTTCTCCCAGTGACGCACTTCTTTGAGGGCGAGTTTGGTCCATCCTTCCCTACCTTTATTTCTTCTCCTACTTCTGAGTTAGCAAAGTAAGGGGAAACCACTCGAACTTTGGCTTGTGATTTTTTGTCAGTTTTTTCATCTTTTTTCCTCACACATTTTAGAGTTTTTCCTTTCTTCATTTCAGTTTCTCCATTCTCCGAGAAACAAGGTTTCGGTTTTTTTGAGTCTGTTCCACCTCCTACCATGCTGATCACTGCATTCTCTTTTTCACGATGTGCATTAAGAAAGTAGGGAGAAACCTTTTTCCCAGTGATACAGCTCTTTGAAGACGAGTTTGGTCTATCCTTCCCTACCTTTATTTCTTCTCCCACTTCTGAGTTAACAAAGTAAGGGGAAATAACTGGAACTTTGTCTTCTGACTTTTTGTTACATTTTCCATTTCTTTTCGTCACACGTTTTAAGGACCTTCCTTTCTTTATTTCAGTTTCTATCTTCTCTGAGCTCACAAAGTAGGGGGAAACAACTCGTACTTTCTGTTCAACGCATACATCATTTACCTTGTCACAATTTGAAACACAAACTCTTTTTGTCTCAGTCATTGTTTCATCCATCAGATTCTGAGATATGCAGGGTATGCTACCTTCTTTCCCAAGAAGTGACAAATGACTCTCAGTTCCAGTCATAGAGCCAGATATCGAAACCTTTTGGATTGTTTTCATCCTGTGAGAGAAAGGACTACAAACTTGTGACTCAAGGGCATTCTTGTCACCTTCAGTTCTCGTTTTAACAGAACTAAAGTTTCCACCTTTGTATGCAAACTGTGAAAAGAGATCATCAATACTATTAGCTACAACATTATCACCACGATTTACAGGCAACGAAGCAACAGTAATACATCCCTCTTCCAAATCACCAGATTGTTTAATATCCTTCTCATTAATATCTTTGCTTGTCATCTCTTCCCAGTTGGTATTAGGAGGACCATTCAAGACGGGGTTCACATCCATTTCCCTTTTATCTGGATTTGCATCTGTTTCATAAGTAGAACCAAGTTGGCTTCCTGCTTTCGCATCAGAGATACCACGCTTAGCATTTCTCTTTTTCTTCCTTTTGTTACTCTTCTGATGCATTTCCAAAGTAACATCCAGACACTCAGTCTTTATAGGCTTCACACACAAATCAGAATTAATAGCTTCAACGGATTTATTCTCCTCACAGTCAGGCCCTTTCTCATCATCAGCATGTTTAGCATTTGTCGATCTCTTCCTTTTATTACTCCTCTGATCCATTTCCAAAGTAACTAAGCACTCACTCTTGATATACAAATCAGACGTACCTTTGACGGATTTACTACTTACATTCTCCTCACAGTCAGGCACTTTCTTGAAATATGGAGAACAGCTTGCCATCTTAGCTTCCTCTTCAGGCCCATTAATGTCACAATAATTCTCTCTCTGCTTCTTCCTTTTCATTTTTCTCCGCTTTTTTCCTTTATTATTCTGCTCCATATCCATACATATATCCTGCATAACATCATTACAGATACCATCGATACATACATCCTGCATATTATCATTACTGGGTTTTGCTTCAGTAGAATCATTATTATCACAACTCAGAGCCCTATTCTTTTTTCTTCTCGCTTTCCTCCTCTTTTTCCCATTATTATTATGCTCCCCATCCATACATACATCCTGCATATCATCATTACTCATTGCTGCTTCAGTAGAAACATTATTATCACAGCTCAGAGCCCTATTCATTTTTCTTCTCCCTTTCCTCCTCTTTTTTGCTGTAGTATTTGAAAATCCATCACATGATTGATTCAACGAGAAGGTCATCCCCAATTTCTCATCATTTATCGCCTTTCTATTTTTAACTTCAATTGTTTGTCCAGAAATCGCGCACACACTCTCAGTAGGCTCCATATCTGAGTCTCTATTGTGCTATCTTTTCACCACACAAAAAAAAAAAAGTTGAAACAAAAACCAAACCCAGCTCTCAAACAAAAAAAAAAAAAAAAACAGAAATTCCATGGGAAACCCCAGAAAAGGGCTCAGAGAAGAACTGAACCTGCAAAAGTGAAGATCGGCGCTTCGGACATTAGGCGCCAAAATCGAAGTGGGTTAGAATATTCTAGCGCTTCTCTGATTTTTCTTTTTTCTTAATACGGAAAAGGGCCTAAAATGTTAAAATAGGTCTTTATTCTGTCTTTGTCGTTAATAAACGGGCTTGTATATTTCTTTCATCACTAACGGAAGACTCATAAAGCCACGTGAAATATATATAAGAGCAAGTTAGACCTAGTTCGAATTGTACATGGGCATATATGAGTTAGTTATAATAGTCATTTCTCCAACACTTCACAACTCCATATCAGTTTACTTAGATAGCTATTTGAAAACACCAAACTAATTATCATAGCAAATAAACTCAGTCATAGACACAACAAATGAACGGCAATGACTTTATTAAATCCTTGTATAAAAACATAAAGCTTCATTACATAATAAAAGACAACAATTAAGCCACAATAACACTAACATTACATATCATTTCGCACTTATCCAAAGAGCATAACAAGACATCCCAATATCACACACATGAAAATCCACATCTTCTTCCGAAATCTTGCCATTCCCAATAGGAATATTTTTCATCCTAAAAACCAAAAATAAATAAAACAAATTTACAAGCAAATCGGAATAATTAAAAGAATCCATCAAAAATTTTACTTACCTCATGCTTCGGGCACTTGAAAAACCTTCTTCTAGCATTTAAAGGTGTCCATGCCATGAAATAATTGGCAGTAAATCTGTAATGACACCTGTTAGCGGAAACGTAAAAAGAAAGAACACAAGATTTAACGTGGTTCGGATCAAAATAATCCTAAGTCCACCAGAGAACAATTGCCCTTTTAATATTAACAAAGGAAGGGGAGATTTCCCAATTACACTTAAGAGAATTTCTCTCTTAACTCTCTACTCACTACAATGTATTGTATTATTTTGGGATGATTTCTACAAGTGAAGGAGTGCATCTATTTATAGAGGTAAAGACCTCCTCTTGATGTCATTGGTGACATCAAACTACCTCCTCTTGATGTCATGGGTGACATCAAAGGAGGAAGCTTCCTCCTAGCATCCACACCAACTCTTTCCACCAACTCTTCCAATTGGCATGCCATTGTTGACTAAACATAAACCAACATTTTCAGCATGCCATTGTTAACTAAACATAAACCAACATTTTCAATCTCCACCTTGGTTTGCGTTTCGAGCGTGTGAACAACTCTGGCCAAAACTTCTAAGCTTACTGGGCAACCCCGTTGTAAGAAACAAGAAGAATCAAACCATTGTTGAACATACCACCTCCACCTAGCAACTGTTCTCTTCGGAGTTGCATCAGTTGATGCACACCCCCGCCAAGTCCTTGCAGTGTGCAAACTTAGCGAGCGGGACTATCTTGGTCAACATGTCTGCAGCATTATCGTCTGTGATAACCTTCACGACCTTGATAGTTCCCTCATCAATAACATCTCGAATAAAATGAAATCTGACATCAATGTGTTTAGTGCGCTCATGAAATCTCTGATTTTTCATTAGATGAATAGCACTCTGACTATCACATCTAAGAGTTGATTCCAGCTGAACCAAACTCAATTCCGCTACTAAACTTTTCAACCAGATAGCTTCCTTTACCGCCTCCGCTGCTGCCATGTATTCTGCTTCTGTCGTAGACAAAGCGACAATCGACTGCAAAGTCGACTTCCAACTGACGGCACTGCCAACGAGGGTAAAGATGTATCCAGTTGTGGACCTTCTTCTGTCAAGATCTCCTGCATAGTCAGAATCCACATAACCGAGAATTGAAATACCTGTACCACTTTTTCGAAAGGTAAGACCAACACCAGAAGCTCCTTTGAGATATCTCAATATCCACTTGACAGCTTCCCAATGCCTCTTTCCTGGGTTGGACATGTATCTACTTACCACACTTACAGATTGAGCAATATCTGGACGTGTGCATACCATAGCATACATAATACTACCAACTGCACTGGCATAAGGAATCTTTGACATATGCTCCACCTTTCAATATACCTCTTCTGAGAAAGATGTACAACATCGTCTTCTCTTGAAATCTCCATACCAAGGATTTTCTTTGCAGCTCCTAAATCCTTCATGTCAAATTCCTTACTCAATAGTTTCTTCAAAGCATTTATCTCTGTAATGTTGTTAGCAGCAATAAGCATATCATCAACATACAACAGTAAATAAATCATTGAGTTACCAGACATCTTCTTGTGATACACACAACTATCAAATGCACTCCTTGAGAATTCATGTGTAGTCATGAATGCATCAAACCTCTTGTACCACTGTCTAGGGGATTGCTTCAAACCATACAAAGACTTCTTTAGTTGGCATACGTGATCTTCTTTTCCCTCAGCTAGGAAACCTTCAGGTTGATCCATATAGATTGTCTCTTCTAGATCACCGTGTAAGAAAGCAGTTTTGACATCAAGCTGTTGAAGCTCCAAGTCAAATTGTGCAACCAATGCTAGTAGCACGCGAATTGAGCTATGCTTCACGACCGGAGAGAAAATCTCATTGTAGTCAATTCCCTCCTTTTGGCTGAAACCTTTTGCAACCAATCTCGCCTTGAACCTAGCATCTTCCACTTCAGGAATTCCCTCTTTCTTTCGGTAGACCCACTTGCATCCAACTGTCCTCTTCCCCTTTTGTCTTTTCACTAAGACCCATGTCTGATTCTTGTGAAGAGACTCCATCTCTTCAGTCATGGCTAACCGCCATTGTGCGGCATCCTTGCAAGAAGTTGCTTCAATATACGAGGAGGGCTCCAGATCTTTAATCTCTTCTTGTGCAGCTACGAACGCATATGCAATCAAGTTTGCTTGATTTATAAGGCGTTCCGGTTCTCGTGTCTGCCTCTTCTCCCTCCCCTTCGCAATTGTGTATGGTTCATTGACAGCAAGTTCTTCAACGCCTACATCTTCTGACTCATCTTTAACCTGAGTCTCTTGATCCTTTTCCTTGGCAAGCTCCACCGGAAGCTCCACCTGCTCGTTGTTCTTGTTTCCTGAAAACTCCACGGAAACTTTACGGGGATCAAGTATAGAGGATTCATCGAAGGTGACATCTCTACTAACTATAAATTTGAGTAAAGACAAACACCAAAGTTTGTACCCTTTTACTCCATCCACATACCCTACGAATATGGCCTTCTTAGCCCTTGGTTCAAGCTTTCCTTCATTAACGTGATAATAAGCTGGACACCCAAATACTCGTAAGTATGAATAGTTAGAGGGTTCACCTGACCATACCTCATTCGGAGTCTTAAAGTCAATTGCCGATGCTGGAGATCGATTGACAATATGAGCAGCAGTGTGAACTGCTTCAGCCCAAAATACTTTGGACATTTTGGCTTGTAGGAGCATACAACGAGCCTTTTCAAGAAGAGTTCTGTTCATTCTCTCGGCAACTCCATTCTGCTGTGGGGTATGCCTGACAGTCCTATGTCTTGAGATCCCATGAACCTTGCAGAATTCATTAAACTCTTCATTGCAAAACTCCAAGCCATTGTCTGTGCGAAGATACTTGATTTTCCGCTCCATTTGATTTTCAACCAAAATCTTCCACTCTTTAAATGCTTCAAAAGCATCACTTTTTGCCTTCAAAAAATACACCCAAACCTTTCGTGAGAAATCATCAATAAAAATGAGAAGATACCTCTTTCCGCCCTTCGATGGAAGTTTAGAAGGACCCCATAAATCTGAATGGATGTAGTCTAGCACTCCTCTTGTCTTGTGTTTGCCAGTGCTGAAGCTGACCTTCTTCTGCTTCCCTAGAACGCAGTGCTCACAGAAGTCAAGCGTGCTGATCTTCTCACCTTCCAAAAGTTTACGATTGCTCAACATCTCCAGTCCACGTGCGCTCATATGACCCAGTCTCATGTGCCATAGTCTTGCCTTGTCATCATTAGATAACTGCACTGTAGATGCATTTGCAGAGCCAACAATGGTGCTTCCGGCCAATGTGTAAAGGCCGTTCTCCAGCTTGCCTTTCAGCATGACTAAAGAACCTTTAGTCACCTTCATAGTTCCTGCTTCGCTCATGTACCTGTAGCCTTGTTCATCCAGAGTACCCAAGGAGATCAAATTCTTCTTCAGATCAGGAACATGACGGACTTGTGTAATAGTCCTCACGATTCCATCATGGCAGCGAACCCGAACTGAGCCAATGCCAACTATTGCACAAGTTGCATTATTGCCCATTACTACGGTTCCTCCACTTTTCTCGTAGCTGCTAAACCAGTCTTTTCGGAACGTCATATGCAGAGTACAAGCAGAGTCTAACACCCATTTGTTTTCATAACTACTATTATTATTACACGATGTTGTTAGTACATAATCATTATCAAAATTATGTACCTGTTCAACTGTAGATGCACTCGCCTTTTCCTTGGACTTTGACATTGGGCAATCTCGTTCAAAGTGCCCCTTCTTGCCACAACCCCAACACTCTGTATTCTTCTTGTTCACACGAGACTTTGATCTGTGCTTTGATTTGGTCTTTCCCTGTTGGCTAGTCCGGCCTCTTACAAAGAGGCCACTTGCCTGGTCATCTCTATCTCCTTCAATGTGCCTCCGCACATCACTAGAGTTAAGTGCCTGCCGCACTTGCTCAAGCTTGATAGGCTCCTTGCTATACATCATTGAATTCTCAATATCACGATATCCTGAAGTCAATGAAAATAGCAAAGCACATGCAAGCGTCTCCTCCTCCCTTTTAATTCCTGCAATCTGTAAGTCCATGACAAGTTTATTAAACGCATCTAAATGATCTTGTAACGAAGTACCTGACCCCATCTTAAATGTGTGAAGACGTCGTTGTAACAACATTCTTGTTGTCACTGATCGGTCTTGGTATAGCCCTTCTAGCTTTTCCCACAACTGTTTGGCCGTCTCTTCGGTACCCGTACTCACTTCACAAAGCACGTTAGGTGCAAGGGATAGTTGGATTGCACTCAATGCATCCCCTTCAATCTTCTCCTTGTCGGGAGCTGATATATCCGTAGGATACTTTCCGTCAATAGCATGGATTGAACCTTCCCTCCGCAGTAACGCCATCATCTGGATCTTCCAGATATTGAAGTTGTTGCGTCCATTGAATCTATCAATTTCAAACTTCATGGAACTCATATTTGCTTGTTCTTTCTCCTTGGATCGTTAAAGAATCCTGTCGCTCTGATACCAATTGTTAGCGGAAACGTAAAAGAAAGAACACAAGATTTAACGTGGTTCGGATCAAAATAATCCTACGTCCACCAGAGAACAATTGCCCTTTTAATATTAACAAAGGAAGGGGAGATTTCCCAATTACACTTAAGAGAATTTCTCTCTTAACTCTCTACTCACTACAATGTATTGTATTATTTTGGGATGATTTCTACAAGTGAAGGAGTGCATCTATTTATAGAGGTAAAGACCTCCTCTTGATGTCATTGGTGACATCAAACTACCTCCTCTTGATGTCATGGGTGACATCAAAGGAGGAAGCTTCCTCCTAGCATCCACACCAACTCTTTCCACCAACTCTTCCAATTGGCATGCCATTGTTGACTAAACATAAACCAACATTTTCAGCATGCCATTGTTAACTAAACATAAACCAACATTTTCAACACCTCTTATTCGACCCATTTGAGCTACTAGAATATTGTAACATTGTCTTTTTGTTGTCTTTTGTTATGATTCGACCCCTTTGAGCTACTAGGATTTAATGAAGTCATTGCCGTTCATTTGAATGTTTGTGTTTATGACTTAGTTTATTTACTATGATAATTAGTTTGGTGTTGTCAAATAGGTGTCTAAGTAAACTAATATGGAGTTGTGAAGTGTTTGAGAAATGACTATTATAACTGACTCATATATACCCCTGTACAATTCGAACTAGGTCTAATTTGCTCTCACATATATTCCACGTGGCCTTATGAGTCTTCCGTTAGTGATGGAGGGCATATATGAGCCCATTTGTTGACGACAAAGTAGAATAGAGACCAACTTTTAACGGTGGGCTAGTATGTCCTATTTTATACAGGAAATAGGCATTTTAGGCCCTTTTCCTTTCTTAATATATCAAAGGAAAACACATGTTCATGAAATTATAATCTCTAATTCTTGAAAAACTTTCAGCTTCCCGAGGCTCATTGTTTAAAGTTCCTATACATCTATTTATCTAATTTTTAAGATTTTTATAAAAGAGTTTTAGGTCCATGTATTATAATCTCTAGGTTATAAGGACTTCGTAGGTTTGTTATTGGTAAAACTTAATTACCGTGTGGTTCTTAAAAACCTTTCAAACATTAAAAATTCTCATATTTGATCTTCTCTATTTTTTATTTATTTACTTATTTATTTATATTGTCAAGCTTAACTTATCAAATTCTACTTTTATATGTCTCCTTTTTTATTTAAAATATTTAATAGTAAAAACACAAATCATAAGTCTGTGATGGGACTGTTACTTCTATATTTCCACAAAAATGAAGTGCAGAATTGTCACTAATAAAAGAATATTGGCTTTCACACGTTCCCTAATTACCAGTTATACAATACGCGCGTTGTGCGTGTGTCCCGTCACAACAAGTATATATTTTTTAAAAATCACATAAATATTTTGTTAGCTAATTATATTTTAGTTGTAAAATAAGTTTAAGAAAAAAGTGTGAGTTCCTGAAAATGATAATTATTAATTCTGTTTAGCAACTGAATAAATGAAGAATAATGGTAATATAAGTCCTCAATCATCTTAGTCAATATTTTCAACTTAAGATTTATTCATTACAACAATTTCACAAGTTCTTGTGTTTCTTTATATTTTCATCAGGAGCACATAAACTTTCGACAATTTAAGAGTTTTTCTTTTTTGAATTTTTTTGAGAAATATATATTCTTAAGTTCATTCTAAAAAACTCACAGGATATTCATCTAACCGACAAATGGTCTTTTATTTTGTTCTCACAAGAAAAATATGAATTATTCTATTTCTTTAATTAATAAGAAATACTGCAAAAACTATAAAACAACTAAAAATATAAATAATTTTTGAGATTTTGTCCAAACAGGCCCATGTTCAATCAAGGTTCACAATTAAGAATACCATAATAAAGATGTACTCGTTGAATACGTGAATGTAAAATTTAATTATTAATATAAATACGTGAATGCAAAATTTAACTACTAATATAAACGCGTGAATGCAAAATTTAACTACCATAAAAAAATTGCTCAAAGAAGAACCTAAAGTTCTTAGTTTTATAGTTGCTGCTCGAACTACTCGAATAACGTAAAGTTTGATGATGAAAACGTAGAATTGTCGCTTCTTTTATAAAAAAAACTGGGTATATAATTTGAAACAAGAAATAATTTATATAAAGTAAAATAATGTATAGTTTAATGATTTATCAGAAAATAAAGACTCCAAAACCAAAAAGAAAATTAGTTTTTACCTAATATTTTTTTGAAGAAGTAATCTGTCAAAAGTTTATTAACTAAAAAACTTCCTACGATACTTTCCTTGAAAGTGAATAAAATGTTCCTAAGTTAGTTGAAAGACGAAACTTCTTTAGTTTTATTGAATAACGAAAACTTTCCTAGTTTTAGTTGAAAGTGTTTGAAATTTTAGATCTAAAAGAAATTCAAAAATAGAAGTTTTAAGTATTAGATTAATAATTAAATAATTGTTCCTAAATAGTAGGAAATTAATTAAATGATTATTCCTAAATATAGTAAAATAAATAAAATGACTATTTTATCCCGTACAAACTCTAATTAAAAGGGGTAAAATGGACGAACGACATTTCGTTAAGGGCCTTCGTGCTTTTAATATAGTATATATATAGAAGATTATACATGCATAGAATTTGAATATTGATCTTGTTAAGTGTCCTTTAGTAAGTATTAATTTCTAGACCATGCGCCATTTACTAAAATTTAAAGCTACAAACCACAAACCAAGCGTGATTAATTTAAGCTTCAAATAATATGTTATCAATTTTCAATTATGCTCCTTTTTATTACACCAAGGCATAGTTGCTGATATCATTGGGGTTTTTTATTTTCTTTCCCTTCGTCTTAATGTTCCATTAAAAAAAAGTAATAAGTCTTTGAGATTAGAACAGAACTTTAACAAATTTCCATTAATCATAGCAAATCAAAATTAATTAGTTTGATTTTAGTTCATAGGGAGCACAAATACTAATGGAAATTTGTTAAAGTACAGTTCTAATAGTGGGCTTTAATTTGGTCGACTAAGTATTAATTAGGAATTTTTACCTATTTATACGGTGCATTTATACCCGCTTTTTGGGTCACGTTTTAACTTGTGTCCGCTTTGCAAAAAAAATTGCAAATGTACCCACTTTTTTGCGCAACTTCAGCATACGGGGCTTAAGAAGCAAATGCAATTACGCAAAACTTTAGCATTCTAGTAGACGACCCTAAATTAGCAAGTGTGCTGAAGTTTTTGTTTGTAATTGCAGAACTTAAGCATAGTAGCTGAAGTTTTGTTCTCTATTTGCTGAAGGTTTTGTTTGTAATTGCTGAACTTAAGCATAGTAGCTGAAGTTTTGTTCTCTATTTGCTAAAGTTTTTGTTTGTAATTGTTGAACTTAAGTATAGTAGCCGAAATTTTGTTCTCTATTTGCTGAGGTTTTTGTTTGTAATTCCACTAATCCTGGATTCATTAGTTTTGTCATTAAGCTTTTTCAAAAACTTCAGCAGAAGATGCTGAAGTTATTTAGTTCATTTATAAAAACTTCAACACTAAATAAGCTAAAGTATTTTTGTCCTGGATAAGCTTTTTCAAAAACTTCAGCAGAAGATGCTGAAGTTATTTAGTTCATTTGTAAAAACTTCAGCACTAAATAAGTTGAAGTTTTTTTGTCCTGGATAAACTTTTTCAAAAACTTCAGTAGAAGATGCTAGATAAATAATCAGATTGCCAACAGTATCTAAATCATAATTTTTGGAAATAATAAACGTGAAAAGAATAGAATTATCGTGAAAAGAATAGAATTATCATGAAGTTTTGTTCTCTATTTGCTGAAGGTTTTGTTTGTAATTGCTGAACTTAAGCATAGTAGCTGAAGTTTTGTTCTCTATTTGCTAAAGTTTTTGTTTGTAATTGTTGAACTTAAGTATAGTAGCCGAAATTTTGTTCTCTATTTGCTGAGGTTTTTGTTTGTAATTCCACTAATCCTGGATTCATTAGTTTTGTCATTAAGCTTTTTCAAAAACTTCAGCAGAAGATGCTGAAGTTATTTAGTTCATTTATAAAAACTTCAACACTAAATAAGCTAAAGTATTTTTGTCCTGGATAAGCTTTTTCAAAAACTTCAGCAGAAGATGCTGAAGTTATTTAGTTCATTTGTAAAAACTTCAGCACTAAATAAGTTGAAGTTTTTTTGTCCTGGATAAACTTTTTCAAAAACTTCAGTAGAAGATGCTAGATAAATAATCAGATTGCCAACAGTATCTAAATCATAATTTTTGGAAATAATAAACGTGAAAAGAATAGAATTATCGTGAAAAGAATAGAATTATCATGAAAAGAATCACTAAGTGTGACCTTAAACTTTCCGTACATGGAAATATTCCCAAATTATTGCTTACTAACTTACGTAATTATTTATAATTTATTTTCAAATAATCTGATAAACATACTTATGGCAATCATCCCATGAACTGAAGTTTCATAGCAGCACCAACAGCAGCAGCAGCAGCAGAAGAAGAAGAAGAAGAAGAAGAAGAAGAAGAAGAAGGAGTAGGAGGAGGAGGAGGAGAAAGGGGGTTGAAGCTGTTTAAAAAGTGAGAACAAGTTAAAACTTTTTAAAAAAATGGGTATAGGTTAAATGGAGGCGACCAAATAAGGCGCCCCGTGCAATTTTTACTATCTATACTACATATGAAACTTATTTACCTTCCCTAATCAAGTTTTAAATTAATTATATGGTCATATACAATTTATTAATTATATACAAATTAGTTTTAAATGAGTATCCCTTGATCGTAGTCTTTTTATGTCACGACCCGGATTTTTCACCATCGGAAGTCGTGATGGCGCCTACTATTGGAGCTAGGTCAGCCAAGTATTAAAATATTTCTGATAACATTCGTAACAATATAAACAAAACGAGACAATTAAATAAAAGCGGAAGTCTTTAAACTTAGATAACTGAAATTAAATGCGGAAGTCTAAATACGTCTCTACCCAGAGTCTGGTGTCACTAACTCACGAACTACTAGAGAGTACTACAAACAAGGTTTGAATAAAAGATACAATGCTTTGTTCCGATACAAAAGGGAAACAATCCAAGTAAAATAGGAAGGGACTCCGGCCTGCGGACGCCAGCTAGGCTACCTCGAAAGTCCCTGGACTGAAGTCAGCTTCCGATCAAATCCTACTGCTGAGGTCCAAAAGCTGTTCCTGGATCTGTGCAAAAAGATGCACAGAGTGTAGCATCAGTACACCTGACCCCATGTGCTGGTAAGTGCCCAGCCTAACCTCGGCGAAGTAGTGACGAGGCTAGGACCGGACTCCAAATAAACTTGTACAGTTCATATATATATATATATATATATATACACACACACACACACACACACACATGCAACGGAAAAAAGATACAGAATTAATCAGTCAATGTGGGAGGGGGAAACATGCTGTGGTGAGTTAACCGTTTCAAATAGAAATCCTCAATAACAGAAAGAAACAACAAGTCAGAATATCAACAAGAATCAAAGTCAAAAATTTGCATGGCATCACCCTTCGTGCTTTTACTCTCGTCCTCACCAAAACAATACACAGCATCACCCTTCATGATTTATGCTCTTCCTCACTCAAACAACAATCACAAGACAATTAGGGTAAGGGAAGCTATAACCTCGAAGTAAATCAAATAACATCAAGTAATGAAAAAAAAACATAACTCGGATATCAACAAAGAATCAGAAAGCAACAAATGCACGACATCACCCTTCGTGCTCTTACTCTCATAAACTATCATATCAAGGCACGGAATGACCCTTCGTGCATAAATATTCAAAACGTGGCACGGTATGACCCTTCGTGCATAAATATTCAAACATGGCATGGAATGACCCTTCGTGTATAAATATTCAAAACGTGGCACGGAATGACCCTTCGTGCATAATCTCTCTTCCTCACCCAATCAACAATCACAACCAAACGGGGCGAGGGGATAGACAAACAATATTAAATATCCCTGCAAGGGAGGACAAATATAATACTTAAATCCCAACAAGGGAGCAACAACTATAATAAACTACACATCCCGGCAAGAGAATAATTACATTACTTTCTCTTTTGATCACTTCTTGCTCAATTATCATATTCTCGTTCGAGCCAACTCTCAAAGAATGTACAAATCATAATTCTTCCTCAAACTCTTCACATTATATGAAATTTATCATTTTAACAAGGAAGTGGTATCACAAAATTCGAATAAACACAAACAAGACTCACGATCATGCTAGACTCCGGTGCATAGATACTCGTCACCATGCCTATACACTGTACTCAACAATTAGCAAGTAGCAAACAAAATCCTATTCCCTCAAGCCAAAGTTAGAACAAACACTTACCTCGATCCAAAGAATAGCAATCAACCCTCAAATACCGCCTTTCCTTTATAATCCGACTCCGAAACAACGATATCTAGGCATAATTAATTCAATAATATCAATAAAGACTCGATAACAAAATCTCATAGCTTAGATATGAAGTTCCTAGCATTCTTCCAAAAATACCAAAATTCGACCCCGGACCCACATGGTCCAAACACGAGGCTCGGACCAAAACTCGATTACCCATAACCCCACGAGTTCAAATATATAATTTATTTTAAGATCCGACCCTAAATTGAGGTTGAATCACTCAAAATTTCCAAAAACCTAACTCTACCCAAAACCCCTAATTTCTACTCTAAATTACATGTTTTAGGCTTAGGAATTCAATAGATATTGATGGAAAATGAAGAAAACGATTTGAAATTTACTAACCCAAGAAGTATTGGTGAAAGAGAGCTTCAATGGACGCCTAAGGACCTTGGAGAAGAAAGAGTTCGTGTGTTTTTATGAAATTCCCGTAACTACACTGTTCTGGAATTAAAATTTATAACTGGGCAAAATTGCTCTATGCAATCGCGAAGAGAGTCATGCGATCGCATAGGGGAAGGGAAGGTTGGTCTCTGTGATCGCGAACCAAGCATTGTGATCGCATAGAAGAAAGGACTTCGCACTTTCCGGTTTGGTTTTATGAACTGCGATCGCAGAAGAAGGATGTGATCATTGAATGAATTGTGGCTAAGCTACGCGATCGCGGATGAATCTATGTGATCGCATAGAACAAAACTGGGCACTTGGAAGCTTACACTATGCGATCGCGATGCTGCCTATGCGATCACATAGAATTAAATATCAGAACACCAGAACTGCTACTTTCTGCAACTTTTTCTAATGCTAAAACCATCTCGAGACACACCCGAATCACACCCGAGCCCTCGGGGCTCCTAACCAAACATGCACTCTAACTCAAAAACATCCTACGAACTCAACCGTGCAATCAAATCGCCAAAATAACATCAAAAACAATGAATCAAGCCTCAAAATCACTAGTTTTTCTTCAAACTTCATAAACTTTCAAATTAAGTTCGAAACACGTCAAATGATGTCCAATTTCAACCAAACTTCACAAAAATATCTTAAACTACATATAAGACTTGTATCGGGCGCCGTAACCAAAATGCGGGCCCGATACCAACACGTTCTAAACAATTTTCATTTCAATTTTCTTTATAAATTTCAGAAAACAATGTTTACTCAAAAATTCGTTTCTCGGACTTGGGACCTCGGAATTCAATTCCGGACATACACCTAAGTCCCATATTTTCCTACGGACCTCCCGGGACCGTCAAATTACGGGTTCGGGTCCGTTTACCCAAAATCTTGACTGAAGTCAAATTTATTCATTTTAACCTCAAAATTTAGCATTTTCACAGAATTTCATATTTAAGCTTTCTGGCTACGCGCCCGGACTGTGCACACAAATCGAGGCGACTCTAAATGAGGTTTTCAAGACCTCAGAGACACAGATGGATAAGAAAACAGGTGATGACCCCTTTGGGTCGTAACATTTTACTTTAGTAAATCCCAAGAAATTTACAATTCCTTACTTACCCACACAAACCTCAATCTTTCTAAAGGACTTTCCTCTTTCTCTCTTTAAAATCAACTCTCTTTCTACACCGATTTGACAAGGTTTTTTCTTCTTGTTTACCCTAAAATTCGAGTAACAATCAAACTTATATAGTGGTTTTAAGGATATGTGATTTAATCCAATGTCAATTGATAAACAAGGAATTAAATAGATAAATTTGAGAATGAAATAAATCAAACCACTATGCTAGCCAAATCTCAACCTCGACCTATGACAATCTCGAGGTGGGATAGTAAGAATAGCAAATTATAAGGCAACTCTGATGAACAGTAAGCAAAAACGTGATAAGCGTATATTTTCTTATCAGTGAACAATGTCGCTTACAAATGAATGGGATCCCCTTTTATATAATAGGGGAGTCCTAAATAAGGTACACTTCTAATTATAGTGAAAATCCTATTTGACAATTGTTTAACCACCGAAGATCAATCCATTCCGAAATTCACGTCGTGATCTCCGGCCCGTTGCGGGTATCTCTCTATTTCCGTTACTGAATCATAACGGCATCATCTCGAAGCATTCCTTCTTCTGACCCCATAAGTGATATCGACCTCGATCTTGGAAAGGAACTTTGACCCCGAGCTCGACGTCTTGGTCTTCCGACGTGGTATCACTTTTTCTATCGAAAAACAAAATCGGGTAGTCCTGATTTCCATCTTATACAGATAGTCCCCTCGTTTCTTTGAATAAAATGATAAGAAACAACTTGAACCTCGATTTTTTGGAGACCCCGATAATGACGTCATCCCCATGACATAAGTGCTCAAGGTGATCGAAACGTCCCGTCAATTCGGTTCCCGAAACCATTAATGCTTGCCAGTGACGGTCGGCCACTAGCGCCACTGAACCATCATCGTGAATATATAAATATAGGTTCCCCATTTGAATCAAAACTTTACTTTCATCTTCACCAAGTTTTCTAAGTTCCCTACTCTCTTCATCTCTTCTCTTTCACCACCCATTGAATCAACTTAGTTAGCAAAAAACACCAATTTTCATCTCTTTTCGCTTCCCTTTACCTATAACAATGGTGAAAACTTCCAAGACCGTCCCGCAAAAGGAGAAAGCTTCTTACTCTTTCTCCCGGTCGGTCGGTGACAAATCGTCGGTGGAACTGCTCCTTCACGAGATTGTTCCCGGTCCTTGTGTCCTAAAAATCGACTTCAAAGCCGAGAATCCTCCGTCGGTCCCCGACCGATGCTAATATGTATCGAGATATATCTGCTCAATAATGGTGAAACAGCTCGAGACTGTGAAGGAAGACTACAACTGGGGGCCCGAGATCGTGGTACAGATCCCTGCCCCCAAAGAAAGTATCACCACTCACGTGGAGGGGTTTCTAAGTGTTTACACTTACCCTTCACATTGGGTCCTCTTAACCTAGTTATCGTCGATTTTTGCAAGATGTACTAGGTTACCCTCATCCAGGTACATCCTTCATTCTGGCGCATAGTGATTATGCTCTATTTTTTCTCTGGTAAGGCCAAGGTGTTGGAATTCACTCTCAGCCACCTCATACGGCTGTATTGACCTCGACTTTATCGAAGATTAATCAAGCTTCGATGTCGATCAACGAAGTTCTTTTTTGCAAGTATCGATGAGGACAAGGATAGAGGTTGGATGAGCCGGTTTGTGCGGGTAAGGACCTGCGACCTCATCCCCGAGGAGAAACTGTCATTCCCCAAGAAGTGGAACCACGATCGTAAGTATTAGCCATTAATCTTCGTACTTTATTTTTTGCTTTATGTAACACTTTAATCCGTTATGCAGCGGTTGCCTGGATGCCTCACACGGTCCCCAACCTTGAAGACTAGATTCGGAAGCTGGCTGCAACTTCCTCCCACGTTGAGCGTTGCTGGCATGACTTAGCACGGGGTAGATGGGAGGATAAAAATCATGGTAAGTTTATCTCGTATGCTTACGATGTCCTTTTCTGAAACATTTTCTTTCACATATACTTGACTTCGTTTTACGCAGGCCTCAGGGTTGTTTCTGAATTGAGGCCAGCCCGCTTGGGGAAGAGGTAGTTCCCAAACCGGCCAAGGACAAGAAGAGGAGAAGGGCCTATCCTTCTGATACCCCGGAGCCTAAGAAGAGTAGGGCTCGTGAGCTGAAGGACGACTCTGCTGCTCTGTCTGCCGGTATAGACCAAAAGTTACAAGATGAAGAGGAGGAGGGAAGGACGCCGGTTGTGAGTTGGTGCCTCGAAAGAGGGGGAGCGTCGAAGCTCCAAAAATAGTTGTGCCAGTGACGGTCGAGGAGACTCATCCTCGGATCGAGGAAATCTCAGAAGGTACTCCGAGCAAAGTCCCCGAGCCATCGAGGGCCGAAGATATTTTCTGTCGTGATGAACAAACGGCGAGTGAGCCCCAAGGGTCCGGTAGTAGGGCTCTTCAAAAGGGGGAGAGTTCCCCAAGTGACTTGCTTGGGGCAATCACTATTGATGATTCGCCGCCCGACCATGAATTCTCTGAAGGGCAATTTCAGGAGGCTTGATCCATGAAGACCCCTGATGTGGGAATGGCCCACGACGGGGAAGACATATTTTGTGGCTGCCTTGCGGGGGTCGATGATATTTCCGACCTAGATGCGACGATGGTTTTTGACAAGGTCCATCGTATCCTAAACCAGGTAAACTTCATCCCCCGTTATTACTTTTGCTTTTATTTCCTTTTTGTTGGTTTCTTTCCTTTCTCCATAGGTTGTGGTGCTTCATCGGGAAGTGTTCTCCAAGTCCCAGGCCGAGCTGAACCGGTGCGAGGCTAATCTCAAGAAGCTTACTGAGGAGAGAGATGCCTTCAAATTCCTCTATGTGAAGAAAAAAGAAGAGATCAGGGACCTTCGACTAGACTTGGCCCAGGCTCGTAAGGAAGAGGCCGAGCTAGATGTGCATGTAACTATCCTTTTGAAAGAGTACGGTCTCAACTCAACTATGGAGGCTAACACTTCAATATGTTAGTTGCAACAAAAGCTCAAAAGGATCGAGCTGCTCTAAGGGGAAGTCGATCAGATCAAAGCCGACTGCAATCGGTGGAAGGAGAACATGGACTGCCTTGCTGCGGAGAAAGAGGCTGCCTTAGCCAAATTGTCATCAACCGAGGTCCAACTTCAGGGTGTCAAAGAGAAAAGTTTAGCGCAGGCCAAAAGGATTGAGGAGCTCGAGGCCGAGCTTGCTAAGGCTAAGGCGGATGTTAGGAAAACAAAGATCATGGTTGATAAGTCCATAGCCGTGTATTTGGCTGATGCCGCCACTGCTCAGGCGCAGCTAAAGGAGGCTTCCGATCGAGAGCAACGGAGCAATGACTTTACGAGGTGCCAATCCAGAGGGAAACCCTTGAGGAAATCCATGCTCGAGGTTTTGATCTCTCTAAGGAGATAGCTCAAGTTAAGGTGCTTGAAGCGGATCCCAGGTTTCGTGTCTCCTCCGATGATGATGACGATGATGAAGGCAGCTAAGGCGGGTCTGATAACGACGGGGCCCCCAAAGGAGAAGCTGCCCCCGAGGGAGAAACCAGCCTCGGGCATAGTTAGGATTTTATTTTTATTTTCCTTTTTTGTAAGACCTTTGTTGGTCTCTTGTAAATATCCTTCTTTATCAATATATAAAAGAAAATTTCTCTTGAATGCCTTCTCGATCTTTATAAACATGTTTTTTGCCTTGTAAAATTTTTAGCACAATCTTATGCTTTGAACAGTGCGTTCGAGACTTTGGTTTTGGGTGACTTCCTCGAAGTCACCATAGTCGAGTTCGAATAAAGTTCAAACTTGAGGCATAGGCCATTTAGGGTTTGTGTCCGATAATGGTGAATCCCCGAGCATTAGTCAAGTTGTTCTTTATTTGGGCTCAGGATAGTCAAACCCTTGCGTTTGGATGGAGTGAGAACAAGATCTTGAACTCTAAGTGTATTGGCCATTAGGCTTTTTAGATCGGGCCGATATGGCCTCTAAATGATGGCTATTATTCCCCTCTTTCGGCTTAAAATACTTAGTAAAATTTTCTTTATGCCTTAGCATGTATTTTTCACCCATTGGGTTTTTGAGGGTTCGCTGTCGATTAAAACCCCTCTGCCTTTTGTGCCTTAGCACGTTTGTGTTAACATAGTTTGATACCTCTTAAGGTTTTTCGAGGGATAATTTTATCGAAGCCCTTTTGATTATTTGCCGAGGGTAGCCTTTTTTAACCGGTTTCTCAAAGAATTTGAAGGTCTATTGTGATTGCTGGATTCAAACCTCTCCGAGCCGCATTAATTTGGCCGCCGCCTTTAGGTATGCCATTCGGGTTTATTTCCCAATAACACTTAGAGCTTGTTCGAAGTGCTAGTCCCCAAGAATGATGGCGTTGGCCTATAGATCGAGGGGTGCCTCTTTGAGATCTTATGAATTCAAGTTTAGATAACTTGAATATGTCGATAGATCGAGGGGTGCCTTTTTGAGGTCTTGTGAATTCGAGTTTAGATAACTCGAATATGTCTATAGATCGAGGGTTGCCTCTTTGAGGTCTTATGAATTCAAGTTTAGATAACTCAAATATATCAATCGTGGATGGAAGTCCCCGAGTGTTCGAGGTATTTTTGCGCTTGGCCCTTGAGCCATTTCTCACAAAATCACAAGTATGGAGCTTGTATAGTAGAAAGTATTCTTTGAGACACAAAATGTTTGATATAGAAAGAATGCTTCTTGAAATACATGTGTATATATTTTTCCATCGGGGCTTGACTAATCTATATGGACATGGTTCATTTGACTGTTTGACCCATTACAAAGTTTCCCTATCGAGACCCTTTGACATGAAATATTTTCTTCGAAAATATAACCTCCAAGGGTGATGCCCCTACTATTCAAGGTTGATTGAAAAAAAGCCTTCGATATTGTTGAATTTTCCTCAGGTAGCACATAATAGTTGCCTCACTAAAACCTCGCCAGAAAACCCCACTTGGGATAAAAACTAAACTAAGGGAAAAAGAGTGCAATGCGTGCTTTAAAACCTAAGTCCCCGTGTTAAAGAGTTTCTCGACGTCTTCGATCGAACACCTGCAATAAGTTAGTACCAAATACAAACGGAAAAGGTGAAAGTCATACCTTAGCAGTATTACCGTTTGAGGAGTGACACATTCCATTTGTTTGGCAATTGTTCGCCCTCCATTGTGCCAAGTTTGTAATATCCCTTTCCGATAATATCGAGGACCCGATATGGTCCTTACCAATTTGGGCCTAGTTTCCCTTCGTTTGGGTCTCGAGTGTTGAGGGTGACTTTCCTTAGAACTAAGTCCCCGATTTCGAAGTGGCAAATGTTAGTTCTTCTATTATAATATCTCTCGATTCTTTGCTTTTGCACAGCCATCCCAACGAGCGCAGCTTCTTGTTTTTCATCCAATAGCTCGGGGCTAGTATTCATAGCCTCGTGAATTGATTGTTCCGTCGTATGTCAAAATTTGGTACTAGGTTCCCCAACTTTGATCAGAATCAAGGCCTTGGAGCCGTATACTAAGGAGAATGGGTTGCCCCCGTACTGCACTTTGATGTTGTTCGATATGCCCAAAGGACTTCGGGTAACATTTCTCTCCACTTCCTCTTAGCGTCGTTCAACCTTTTCTTTAAGTTTTGAATGATAGTCTTGTTCGTCGATTCGGCTTGTTCGTTCCTACTAAGATGATACGGTGTTGATAATATTCTTTTTATTTTGTGCTCATTGAGGAATTTCGTTACCTTGCTGCCGATAAATTATTTTCCATTGTCACACACTATTTTGGCGGGTATCCCAAATCGACATACTATGTGATCCCAGATGAAGTCTTTGACCTCCTTAACTCTCACTTTCTCAAATGCATGTGCTTTTGTCACGCCCCGAGCCTGGGGGCGAGAGTGCCTCACTTATCCTTGCCTACCACTTTCGACTAAGAGACTCTAAACATGTAATATCATACTTTGGCAATGGGCCACATTGTAAGATAATGTGGGATGCAAAATATAAAACTGAATAGAGACTAACGCTGACTAAATCGTCAATATAAAGCTGGGCTAGCGAGGCCGTCATAATCACTACAACTGACAAGCCAACAAAATATATGTACAGGGCCTACAAGCCCAACATACTGCACTAACTAACTATATCTACAAGCCTCTACTGATAGATGTATTATGATCGGAACAGGACCCCGATCTACCCATAACCTATCTGCATATATACACAAGATATCTACCAAACTACTAGATCCAGCAACTCCGAAAGAAGGGAGCTTACCGATAAAGCTGAACTCGGGCAACACCTACCGAGGAGGTCTACCCGTCTATCTGTTTGAACCTGTATGCATGAAATGCAACGCCCCCAGAAAGGGACGTTAGTATGAAATAATGTACCGAGTATGTAAGGCAATATACTGAAGCTGAAACTGAACTGATAACATAATAACTGAAAACAACTGGGAGTCAAAGAAAATCTGAAGATATGCTCATCTGCTGATATTGACTCAATTCTCTCAATATAGTGAGTAAAATAGTTGTCCGGCCCTAGAAGGCTCAGTATACATATATATTTGTTCTGCCGTAGTAGGCTCGCTCATAAGCGCTCGACCATACTAGGCTATGTATCTCGATCAACTGGGCTCGCTCATAGGTGTTCGGCCACAGTAGGCTCGGTATATATATAACTGCTCTGCCGTAGTAGGCTCGCTCATATGTACTCGGCCATACTAGGCTCTGTGTCTCGACCAACTGGGCTCACTCATAATCTCTCGACCACAGTAGGCTCGGTATATAACTTACCATCTGATCAGATGTTTCCCAGTAGAGGCGTGCCCATCGATTATAGCTCGATGGTAATGAAAATACTTTTAATACTGTATATATATAAATTCTCTACTCTCTTGACTGGAAGAAGGAAATACTCAACTTAATATGAAGTTCCGATAAGGAGAATATTATAACTTACAAAACTAGGAAAATATACGCAATTTGCGAGACTAGCCAAATATACGTAAATTCGGAAATATGAATTCTTTCTTTATGACTTATTAACAAAATCGTGTAATGACAAGATAAAGCAAAATGAAATAAGGGCTTAGTTTTACCATACCTGGAGTAAGAAGTACTCCGTATAATTATCCCATTGGAAACCTTCGTGGATTGAATTTAGACCCAAAAATCGAATTTAAGATTCTGCGTTTTTGAACTTTGAGAAACAAAGTTTGTCTTGGTTCTTGAATTTTTTGGACGAAATGGAAATAGTTTTTGGATTAATGCCAAAGTAACGAATTAAATCTGATTTTTGGAGTGAGGCTTGGACGTTTGGAGGAGCTTGAAAATGTTTCTGCTTTTCACTTTGGTCAAGGACAGAATGTAAATGGTCCTTTGATCTTAAGTGGAGGGTTTATCATTTTTAATGGATAAAGCTCACAAAAGTTTTGATAAGACTTTATAATTTGGACCATGACACATGTGAAGGTGAATTAATGAGTCACCTTAAATGAGGGTGGGGGGCACATTCTCTTAGGGGTGTTTTGTTAATTTTTATCCACTTATTATTTAACCCGGTAATGTCATGTTACCCGGTAATTAATCAATTACCCGCATACTTTAAAAATTACCACAATTTACATAATTTTTTTTTTAAATACTTCATATATACTTTATATATTATACCATCATGGTCATATGGTACCTTGCATAGTACTAGTTCATAATTATCGGGTATTTCTACTCGGCCCCTACTTTATTCCAAATTGGCCACTTTCAATGAAACTTGTTTCCTTTAATCTGCGTACCCTTTTATCCTTCATAACACTTATTTATCGCTTGTTATAAATAGCGTAAGTACGTTAACGTGAAGATGATCTCATCCCGAGTCTACGTCGGTTAACTGAAAATGAAATTTTACGTACGAAAATGCGAGATATAACATCCTTCCCCCCTTAGAAACATTCGTCCTCGAATGTTCAAACCCTCGTGATCTATATGACTTTGGCAGGGTCGCCTTTGTAACAACACTACTACCAACTCTCCCTGTAGAATCTTAATAATCCAATGTCACACCGGATCATAATTATGAATAACGACAATGGTCTCACATGACCAACGACAATAACCGGCACAAGAATTTATACACGTACCTTATGGTTGTGATGTATCAGTCGGACCCTTCTCTGGAGGAGGAAATAAGTAGGGATATCTAGACTTCAAGTTTTCCTCGGCCTCCCAAGTCATTTCTTCCACATTGTTGTTTCTCCAAAGTACTTTTACGGAGGCTACCTCCTTATTCCGCAGTTTGCGAATTTGTCGGTTTAGGATGGCAACCAGAACTTCATCATATGATAAGTCTTCTATAATCTGTACATTATTCATGGGCACTACTCTGGTAGGATCGCCAATGCACTTCCGTAACATAGATACGTGAAAAACTGGATGGACATACTCCAATTCCGAGGGCAGTTCTAACTCATAAGCTACTTGACCCACTTTCCGAATGATCATATAAGGCCCAATATACCGTGGGCTAAGTTTATCTTTCTTGCCAAACCCCATCACACCTTTCATAGGTGACATCTTTAAGAATACCCAGTCATCAATCTTGAACTCTAATTCTCATCCCCGCACATCAGAATATGACTTCTGACAACTCTGAGCTGTAAATAGTCGATCCCGAATCAACTTTACTTTTTCTATGGCTTGCTGAATGACACATCCCAAAAACCGAGGGGCGCGACCGGCGCTCGACCGGGTAGCCCCCAGCCAAGCGGACCTAAGTGCCTTTCCTATTCCACATGATACGCTGTGTTTCCATTACCCATTAACCAAGTGAAATAGCTATTTATAAATTTAAACACATTCTTACGAGATTTACATAACATACATAGTTACTTAGCGTGATTTACAAGTTATACTGCCCAAAATACATAAGTACATAACCCACATTTCCTATCTACGGAGCCTCTAGAGATACAGAAGAGTGTTACAATACTTGCCGGTAACAAGGCTCTGGCTATACCTTACGCAAATACCAAAATAAAATTTTCGGGAGGATAAGCGGCATGAGCCACGCAGGGCCCTTGGAGGAAAGGGGTTCACCAATTTAGCTGACGGGAGGTGAAGGAGTGCTACTGTCGGTAGGCTGGAGTACCTATTATGGAACCACCTACAATCATAACACGAATGTAGCGCCCCCGGCAAAAGGAACGTCAGTAAATTTGAATTGTACTGGTATGTATGAACAAACTTTACCCCAAGTAAAATCAAGAAATACACAGATAACAAACAGTAATAGAATCAACAATCAAATGCACATGAAAGGAACAACCAAAGCCAAACAAACTCCACAATCTCTCCTTTTCCCCTTTCAATATTATTTCATCACATCAATGATTTCACAACTTTCACATATTTTTATTTCAATAGTGATTTTGATCACTTTTCCACCCTTATTACCTTGACCACGCTTATCACCACAACCCACACCTTATAACTTTGTGTTGTGGCGCGCAACCCGATCCCACCGGAAAATCACATTTCACACGACAACAACAACAACAACAATTCACAAAGAATTTTCATAAACGTCAATACCATTTCCATCATATGCAACAGCCCGTATACAACTTAAGTCACAATGATAATTTCCCGTGACAAGTCACATATGATATTACCACAGTTGTTTCAATTGCATCAATTACGATTTCTTTCCATCATTTATTACACAGCTCTTACCACATAAATACATTCACACACACACTTGGGTTGTTGCCATTTACTTACACCCTTATATCGGGAGACTTAACCAACAACATTCAAGGCATATTAATCACAAGAATTCGGAAATAGTCCACATAAGTAACGCATACCAATTACTCATACACCAAACAAGGTGACATTACAAAGGTTAAAGTTAGCAATACATACCTGGAGTCGAATTCCCCCCTTTTTTCTTCTATTTCCAATTCACCAACAACCTAGTACCGTCAATCTAGTTCACAAGTTAACACATATAACTTAGAATTGAAGTTCACAAACTCAGCCCGAACTTACTTAGGTTATCAACCCCTCTTTTGCAAATCTTTAGTTCTACCCAATTCCTCTTACTAGATTCTAGGTTTTAAAGGACATGCATGTGTATCTCAACTTCCATTTTCAAGAATTAACGCATGAGAATCCCCCTTTTTGTTTAAATCTGAAAACAATGAAAAAGGGTTGGGGATTTTACCTGCAAGAACGGAGATAAAGACAATTACTTGAAATTCCCCGGCCCAAGTGACTTTGAAGAATCAAATTGATGAAGGTAGGACTTTATCTCTCAAGAATTTTCTATTCCCTCTCTCTAGTTTTGTTCAGAAAATATGTTAAAATAAGGGGTTGGGGTGTTTTATTGAAGAAGGGGTCGGATTTAAAATTTAGAAAAATAGGAGCCCGAGTTAGGTATGTGATCGCACTTTGCGATCACAGAGTGGAAATGCGGTCCGCAGAATGGACCGTAAAAGTGCTCCCAAAAATCTGAACACACTGCCTGAGTATGTGAGAAATGCGGTCCGCATACCCATTATGCGGTAGTGTACCGCAGAAGTGTCCCTCACAAAATCCCAAGGGAAATATGCAACGACTATGCGGTCCGCATATCCGTTATGCGATCGCATTTTGGACCACATATTTAACCTCCAATTCGACCAACACACTGACTCACTTTGCGGCAATTATGCGGTCCGCATATCTGTTATGCGACCGCATTCTAGACTACATAATTGCATTTCCTGGAAAACAATAATTGACTTTTTATAACATAGATCAGTACCAAAAGGGTCCGAACTGCAGCTCACTTAATTTTACACATTCCTAGCATATATTCGGGACTTGGCACCACGAGCTACCCAGTTTTGAGTACAAGTTTTCACGGGGCCTTACACCCTCCCCCACTTAAAATCATTCGTCCTCGAATGAGGATTTTGGAAATCGGTTGGTTTTGAAAACATGATATGCAAACTCCCAATTTTTGAAAAGAAAGAAAAAAATTTGGTTGAGTTCCCTTTGTAATTAGACTTATCTACCTGCCAGAGAGCCCCCAAAACATTATTTCCAAGCACCAGTACGTTATCCCTATTATCCATACAACTGGTATACAATTCATTACCTCAACACCTACACATAATTTGGTCACTTCAATGATTTCCATACAGTTCAACCACTCCAATACACTATACGTATTCCAATTATCATTACCAATCTACACTGCCTTTAATCATTCATTTATCACATGAGTTCTTACAAAACTTTCATTTACCAAAAAGGGGCTTGCGCATGACTCAATTAATCACAACACATACAATTCTTGCACAACTTGAGGAGTTACAATAGTAAAGCATTTAGGGAAAAATATGGGGTGTCTTTGCACCAGATTGAACACAACATCAGTTTACTTAGAGACAATAGTTCGCACGATCACTACTAGACTTGTTTAAACAGATGGGGATATTTTTCTTTCATTTCACTTTCCGCTTCCCACGTGGCTTCCTCGACTTGTTGACTTTGCCATAGCACTTTAACTGAAGCAACTTCCTTGTTTCTCAATTTGAGGACTTGCCTATCAAGAATAGCGACCAGAATCTCTTCATATGATAACTCTTCATTGACCTCGATAGCCTCGATTGGCACGATGGTGTATGGGTCTCCAACCACTTTCTTTAACATAGACACATGGAACACCGGGTGCACTAATGACATTTTAGGGGGCAATTCCAGTCTATAGGTCACCTGTCCTATCCTTTGAGTGACCCGATACGACCCGACATATCTAGGACTCAACTTCCCTTTCTTCCCAAATCGCATGACTCCCTACATAGGAGATACCCTCAAGAACACCCAATCATCTACTTGGAATTCCAATTTTCTTCGACGAATGTCTGCATAAGATTTCTGGCGACTCTGAGCAGCTTTCAGCCTTTCCTGAATGATTTTAACTTTTTCCATAGCCTGGTGCACGAGATCTGGTCCTAACAATTCTGCTTCACCCACTTCGAACCATCCAATCGGAGACCTACATCTCCTCTCGTACAATGCCTCAAATGGGGTTATCTGAATGCTAACATGAAAGCTGTTATTGTAAGCAAATTCTATAAGTGGTAAGTGATCATCCCAATTACCTTTGAAATCCAAGACACAAGCCCGTAACATATCCTCAAGCATCTGAATAGTCCGCTCCGCTTGACCATCAGTCTGTGGATGGAAAGTCGTGTTGAGATTCACCTGAGTACCCAAACCTTACTAAAATTTCTTCCAAAAATTAGTTGTGAATTGGGCCCCTCGATATGAGATAATAGAAAGTGGAGTGCCATGAAGCCTTACTATTTCCTTGATATACAATTGAGCATAGTGTTCTGCAGTATCTGTGGACTTGACTGGCAAGAAGTGAGCCGATTTGGTGAGTCAATCCACTATTACCCAAATTGAGTTGAACTTGCACAGAGTGCGAGGTAACCCTACCACAAAATCCATGTTGATCATCTCCCATTTCCACATTGGTATTTCCATAAACTGAGTTAACCCACCGGGCCGCTGGTGCTCAGCTTTAACTTGCTGACAATTCAGACATTTAGATACAAAGTCCGCCACACCTCTCTTCATACCGTTCCACCAATAAATTTCCTTGAGATCACGGTACATTTTCGTAGAACCTGGGTGCACAGAATACCTGGAATTATGAGCCTCTGCCATTACCCTCCCCCGAAGATTATCCACATCTGGAACACATAGCCTACCTTGACATCGTAATACACCATCCTCACCACCGAGTGAAAATGTCGAAGTCTTGTTATTCAAAATTGCCTCCTTCATCTGTGCTAATGCTGGATCAATGAGCTGCTTTTCCTTGACTTCCGGTACCAGTGATGATTCTACTCCATTACGCACCATAACCTTCCCCTCGTCTGAGGTCGAAATACGAACTTCAAGACTGGACAATTGATAAACCTCCCGAACCAAAGGCCTCTGATCCACTCCCAAATGAGCCAAACTACCCATGGACTTCCGACTGAGAGCGTCGGCCACCACATTCGCCTTCCCTGGATGGTATAAAATATCCATATCATAATCCTTGATCAATTCTAACCACCGTCGCTGCCTTAAATTCAACTCTTTCTGCTTGAACAAATATTGGAGACTCTTGTGGTCCGAGAACACATCCACATGGACCCCATAAAGATAATGCCGCCATATTTTCAAGGCAAATACAACCGCCGCAAGCTCCAAATCATGCGTCGGGTAATTCTTCTCATGATTCTTGAGTTGCCTTGAAGCATACACTATAACCTTCCCATGTTGCATCAACACACACCCCAAACCGACCCTGGAGGCATCGCAATAAACCACAAATCCTTTCGTGCCTTCCGGCAAGGTTAATCTCGACTTCAATTCCTGAAAACTTTTCTCACAAGAGTCGGACCATTAGAACTTAACTGCTTTCTGTGTCAATTTAGTCAAAGGGGAGGCGAGGGTAGAGAATCCCTCCACAGACCTCCGATAATACCCCGCTAAACCCAAGAAGCTACGGATCTCTGTCGGGGTCGTGGGTCTAGGCCAATCTTTTACTACTGCAATCTTATGGGGATCCACCTGAATCCATTCACTGGAAACAACATGGCCCAGAAAGGTAACGGACACCAACCAAAATTCACATTTTGAAAATTTAGCATACAACTGGTGCTGATAAAGGGTCTGTAGAACTGCCCTGAGGTGATCGACATCATCCTCCCGGCTCCGCGAATAAACAAGGATGTCATCAATGAAAACAATCACAAAGAAGTCTAGAAATGGCTTGAAGACCCGATTCATAAGATCCATGAAAGCTGTCAGGGCATTGGTTAGCCCAAAAGACATGACCAAGAATTCAAAGTAACCATAGCGAGTTCTGAAAGCGGTCTTAGGAATATCCTGTTCTCTGATCTTCAATTGGTGATACCCGGACCGTAGATCAATTTTGGAAAAGAACCTCGCACCTTGCAATTGGTCGAACAAATCATCTATTCGAGGAAAAGGATATTTATTCTTGATGGTGACCTTGTTAAGCTGCCGATAATCAATACACATCCGGTGTGACCTATCCTTCTTTCTGACAAAAAGAACCAGGGCAGCCCATGGTGACACACTTGGCCGTATGAACCCCTTCTCTAAAAAATCCTTCAACTGTTCTTTTAACTCACTTAACTCCGCTGGCGCCATTCTGTATGGTGGAATAGATATCGGCCGCGTATCTAGCAATACATTAATCCCCAAATCAATCTCCCTATCTGGCGGGATCCCTGGAAGCTCATCCAGAAACACTTCAAGAAACTCATTCACGACTGGCACAGACTCGGGGACAGACACTTCTGAAGTGGTGTCCGCCACCCGGACCAAATGGTAGATACACCCTTCCTAATCATCTTCGAAGCCTTAAGGTTGGAAATAAACCTACCTTTCGGCACCATACCATTTCCCTTCCACTCAATAACCGGCTCATTAGGGAACTCAAGCCTCATGACTCTCGTTCGGCAGTCAAGTTTAGCAAAGCACGAATAAAGCCAGTCCATTCCTATAATCACATCAAAATCCACCATTTCAAGCTCAATAAGATCGGTTGTGGTAGCACGACCACATACCATGACAACACAATTCCTATAAAATCGTGTGGCTGTAATAGAATCACCAACTGGAGTCGATACAGAGAATGGCTCATGAAGCTGTTCGGGTTTTACCCCAAAACTTGAAGCAATGAATGGGGTGACATAAGACAAAGAGGACCCCGGATCAATAAGAGCATAACAATCAATGGCCTGAACAGACAAGATACCTGTAGCAACATCTGGGGAGGCATCTGCACTCTGGCGACCACTCAAGGCGTAAAACTGGCTGGGTACACCTCTACCACGAGCTCCCCTAACTACACCACCCCCTGCTGGGGCTGGAGGATGCCCAGATGATGTGGTAGCTGAAGAACCGGATGATTGAGAAAATCCCCTACCCATGCCCTGACTGGGTGCACGACAGTCCCGCTGGATATGACCTCTCACCCCGCATCTATAATACACCAGAATATCCAAATAACAAGTCTCGGAATGGAACCTCCCACACTTTGGGCATGAAGCCCTCCCCTGTTGTTGTGATCTCCCTCCTGGACGACCGGAATGATAGGGTCTCCTACTATCTGAACTTGATATCAAGTGACTGCTCTGCTGATAACTGTGCACAGATAGCGGTGCGCTTGCTGAGGACTGGGCATATGACTGGGATGGCCCTGATGGCCCTCTCCCCGGAACTGGTCTCCCTGAGTGACCCGCTGATCGGGCCCTGCTGCTACTCTCCCTTTCTGCCCGTATTTTCAACTTCTTGGCCTCTGTGGCCTAAGCGAACCCCACAATCTTCCAATAATTCATATCTGAGTGTAAGGCCATTGTAGCAGCCTCATTCACCACCAAAAGACTAAGACCCTGAACGAATAGCCAAACTCGAGCATCCACGGTCGACACTAGCTGAAGAGCATACTTGGACAACCTTACAAACTCCATATGGTACTCCCAAACACTCACACTGCCCTGCTTGAGGACCTCAAACTCTGTGGCACAGGCCGCCATTGTCTCGGCAGGCAAGAAGTGGTCCATGAATGCATCTACAACCTCATCCCATCTAGCCGGAGGTCTTCCCTCCCCACGGGAATCCTCCCACATCTCGAACCATGAATACGCTGCTCCCCTCAACCTGTATGAAGCCAAATCAACCCCTTCCGTCTTTGTAGCCTTCATCACTCGAACGATCTTATACATTCCATCAAGGAAATCCTGTGGATCGGCCTCTGGGTCTGTGCCCGTGAACTCTGGAGGGGCCAACTGCAGAAACTGGTTGACTCTGGAGCTGACGGAATCTCCCCGTCCGCTGGGGGGCACAAGGGTATCATGAGATATCTAGGCCTAAGCGGCCACTAACTGGGTCAACATATGGATGGCTCCTCTAAGGTCCCCATCAGAAACCCCAGGACCGGAAGTTGGAATTGCATCAAGATCAGGAATATCAATGGGAGGGATGGTATCACCCTCTGCCGCAGCTGGAACAGGAATACTTGGATCTGGACTAGATGGGCCAGGCAGATTCAAGACCGGGGAGTCACTCTCACCCACGGCATCAGGTACATGATTCACAGCCACACTTGGGGTGGCATTGGCCCCGAGGCCGAGTCTAGCTCTCTTCTTAGGTGCCATTACTGAAAATTTGGAACAGAGCACGAGTTAGATGTAAATACTTCCACTTTTCACTTCACCGCACGATATAGAGTAACAAAGAAGAAGGTAATTTCCTAAATGCCCATGTAGCCTCCAACTTATACATGTGGTCGACAACACACCGTTAAGGAGGACTCTACTAGACATGTCTCCGAGACATCCTAGGATACCTTAAAACCTTAGGCTCTGATACCAAGTTTGTCACGCCCCAAAAACCGAGGGGTGCAATCGGCGCTCGATCGGGTAGCCCCCAGCCAAGCGGACCTGGGTGCCTTTCCTATTCCACGTGATACCCTGCATTTCCATTACCCATTAACCAAGTGAAATAGCCATTTATAAATTTAAACACATTCTTATGAGATTTACATAACATACATAGTTACTTAGCGTGGTTTACAAGTTATACTGCCCAAAATACATAAGTACATAACCCACATTTCCTGTCTATGGAGCCTCTAGAGATACAGAAGAGTGTTACAATACTTGCCGGTAACAAGGCTCCGGCTATACCTTACGCAAATACCCGAATAGAATTTTCGGGAGGATAAACGACATGAGCCACGTAGGGCCCCGAGAGGAAAGGGGCTCACCAATTCAGCTGACGGGAGGTGAAGGAGTGCTACTGTCGGTGGGCTAGAGTACCTGTTATGGAACCACCTACAATCATAACACGAATGTAGCGCCCCCGGCAAAAGGGTCGTCAGTACATTTGAATTGTACTAGTATGTATGAACAAACTTTACCCCAAGTAAAATCAAGAAATACACAGATAACAAATAGTAATAGAACCAACAATCAAATGCACATTAAAGGAACAACCAAAGCCAAACAAACTCCACAATCTCTCATTTTCCCCTTTCAACATTATTTCATCACATCAATGATTTCACAACTTTCACATATTTTTATTTCAATAGTGATTTCAATCACTTTTCCACCCTTATTACCTCGGCCACCCTTATCACCACAACCCACACCTTATAACTTTGTGTTGCGGCGCGCAACCCGATCCCACCGGACAATCACATTTCACACGACAACAACAACAATTCACAAAGAATTTTCATAAACATCAATACCATTTCCATCATATGCAACAACCCGTATACAACTTAAGTAACAATGATAATTTCCCGCGACAAGTCACGTATGATATTACCACAGTTGTTTCAATTGCATCAATTACGATTTCTTTCCATCATTTGTCACACAGCTCTTACCACATAAACACATTCACACACACACTTGGTTTGTTTCCATTTACTTACACCCTTATATCGGGAGACTTAACCAACAACATTCAAGGCATATTAATCACAAGAATTCGCAAATAGTCCACATATGTAACACATACCAATTACTCGTACACCAAACAAGGTGACTTTACAAAGGTTAAAGTTAGCAATACATACCTGGAGTCGAATTCCCCCCCGCCCCCTTTTCTTCTATTTCCAATTCACCAACAACCTAGTACCATCAATCTAGTTCACAAGTTAACACATATAACTTAGAATTGAAGTTCACAAACTCAGCCCGAACTTACTTAGGTTATCAACCCCTCTTTTGCAAATCTTTAGTTCTATCCAATTCCTCTTACTAGATTCTAGGTTTTAAAGGACATGCATGTGTATCTCAACTTCCATTTTCAAGAATTAACGCATGAGAATCCCCCTTTTTGTTTAAATCTGAAAACAATGAAAAAAGGTTAGGGATTTTACTTGCAAGAACGGAAATGAAGACAATTACTTGAAATTCCCCGACCCGAGTGACTTTGAAGAATCAAATTGATGAAGGTAGGACTTTATCTCTCAAGAATTCTCTCTTCCTTCTCTATAGTTTTGTTCAGAAAATATGTTAAAATAAGGGGTTGGGGTGTTTTATTGAAGAAGGGGTCGGATTTAAAATTTAGAAAAATAGGAGCCCGAGTTAGGTATGCGATCGCAGAGTAGAAATGCGGTCCGCAGAATGGACCGCAAAAGTGCTCCCAAAATCTGAACACACTGCCTGGGTATATGGCAGAAATGCGGTCCGCATACCCATTATGCGTTCGCATAGTGCACCGCAGAACTGCCCCTCACAAAATCCCAAGGGAAATATGCGACGACTATGCGGTCCGCATATCCGTTATGCGATCGTATATTGGACCGCATATTTAACCTCCAATTCGACCAACACACTGACTCACTTTGCGGCGATTATGTGGTCCCATATCTGTTATACGATCGCATTCTAGACCGCAGAATTGCATTTCCTGGAAAACAGTATTTCTTGACTTTTTATAGCATAGATCAGTACCAAAAGGGTCCGAACTGTGGCTCGCTTAATTTTACACATTCCTAGCATATATTCGGGACTTACAGTACCACGAGCTACCCGGTTTTGAGTACATGTTTTCACGGGGCCTTATACTGAACCAGGTCTGGCCTATGTAATCCAGATTCTCCAACGTCGAACCACCTTATAGGCGACCTACACTTTCATCCGTAAAGAGCTTCGTATGGAGCCATTTGAATGCTGGAATGGTAACTATTATTATACGCGAACTCAATAAGCGGCAGATGATCATCCCAGCTACCTTTAAAGTCTATTGCACAAGCTCATAACATATCCTCCAGTGTCTGAAAAGTACGCTCAGCCTGTCCGTCTGTCTGGGTATGAAATATTGTACTAAGACTTACTTGAGTCCCCAATCCTTTTTGGAAGGACCTCCAGAAGTTAGCTGTAAATTTAGCTCCTCTATCCAAGATAATATATACAAAGACACAATGCAGTCATACTATCTCCTTAATATAAAGCCTCACATAATCCTCTGAGGAATATGTAGCCCTGAGAGGAAAAAAGTGGGTTGACTTTGTAAGCCTATCAACAATCACCCATATCGAATCGAACTTACGCTAGGTACGAGGTAAGCCTACGATGAAGTCCATATTAATTATCTCCCATTTCCAAGTCGGAATCTCCATAGCCTACAACAATCCACCGGGTTTTTGATGCTCAATCTTAACCTGTTGACAGTTAAGACACTAAGCAACAAATTCTGCTATATCCTTTTTCACTCCATCCCACCAATATACTTCCTTGATGTCATGATACATTTTTGTCACTCCTGGATGGATAGAATAATGAGAATAGTGAGTTTCTCCCATAACCTGTCGACGCAGCCCTGCAACATTAGGCACAGATAATCTCCCTTGATATCTGAGGACCCCATCTTCTGTAATTTCAAACGGTGTCTTTTCCTTCAGAAGAGTGGTATCCCTATAATGAACTAGCACATGATCCTTGTACTGGCGTTCCTTTACTTCAGTTACTAAAGAGGGTGTTGTTGTATCCTTAATAGTAATTCCAATACCACCTGAGTCTAGTAACTAAACTCCAAGACTAGCTAGCTGATGAACCTCATGGGATATTCCCCTCTTTTCTGGTCGTAAATACAACATGCTACCTATAGATCTACGGCTGAGGGTGTCGGCTACTATGTCCGCCTTCCCCGGATGGTATAAAATATCAACATCATAGTCTTTAAGTAGCTCCAACCATCTCCTTTAAAGAAGATTCAATTCCTTTTGCTTGAAGATGTACTGTAGGCTTTTATGATCTGTGAACACATCAACATGAACACCATATAAATAATGCCGCCATATTTTAAGTACATGGACAACTGCAGCCAATTCGAGGTCATGGGTCGGATAATTCCGCTCATGCTTCTTTAACTGCCATGAAGCATATGCAATTACTTTCCCATATTGCATCAGGACACATCCTAACCCGACACTTGAGGCATCACAATACATGGAATAACCATCTGGACCTTCTGGAAGTGCTAGAACTGACACTAAGGTCAACCTTTCTTAAGCTCTTGAAAACTCTGCTCACAGGCCTCTGTCCACTGAAACTTAGTCGTTTTTTGTGTCAGCTTTGTTAATGGTGCTGAAAGAGAAGAAAAGCCCTCTACGAACCTCCGGTAATATCCTACTAAGCCTAGAAAGCTACGAATCTCTGTCAGAGTGGTAGGTCTAGGCCAGGATCTCACAACCTCGATCTTCTGAGTGTCTACCTTTATACCTTTGTCGGATACAATATGCCCCAAGAATGCTACGGACTTTAACCAGAATTCACACTTAGAAAACTTAACATACAATTTATTATCACAAAGGGTTTGGAGTACTTCTCACAGGTGATCTACATACTCATCCTCTGAACGTGAATAAAATAGAATATCGTCAATAAAGACTATCACGTACAGATCCAAATATGGCCGGAATAGACTATTCATCAAGTCCATAAATATGGCAAGTGTATTTGTCAACCTGAAGGACATAACAAGGAATTCAAAGTGGCCATATCGGGTCCTAAAGACTGTCTTGGGGATATCTTTCTCCCGAACTCTGACTTGGTGGTACCCCGACCTCAAATCTATCTTTGAAAAGCATCAAAGCTCTATGCAACTAATCAAACAAGTCGTCTATCCTTGGAAGGGGATATTTATTATTAATAGTTACCTTGTCCAGTTGTCTATAATCGATACACATCCTTAGTGAGCTGTCTTTCTTTCGCACAAACAGTACCGGTGCACCCCAAGGTGAAGTATTGGTCCTGATGAAACCTTTCTCCAGCAAATCTTTTAACTGCTCCTTCAACTCCTTCAATTTGGCAGGTGTCATTCTATATGGAGGGATGGATATTGGTTGCATTTCTGGAAGCAAATCGATGCCAAAATCAATCTCTCACTCTGGAGGAATACCTGGAAGTTCATTTGGAAATACATCTGCGTACTCCTTTACTACTGGAATAGACTAAAGTGTAGGTATCTCAGCATCTGCATCTTTAACTCCCACAATATGATAAATGCACCCTTTTGCGATCATTTTCCTCGCCTTCAGATATGAAATAAACCAGCCTTTAGGTGTCAGTGTATTACCTACCCATTCAAGGATTGTCTCACTCGAAAAATGAAATCTAGTTGTCTTTGCTCGACAATCAACTATGGCATAACAAGCTGCCAACTAGGCCATGCCCATGATAGCATCGAAATCCAGCATCTCTAGTTCAACTAGGTCGGCTGAGGTCTGACGACCACAAACTGATATCGTACAACCTCGATAAACGTGTCTAGCGATAATCGATTCTCCGACCGGTGTAGATATCGCAAAAGGATCACTTAGTATTTCAGGCACTATACCAAATTTCCGCACGGCAAATGGGGTAATACATGATAAAGTAGATCATTGGTCTATCAAGGCATAAATATTGTAAGAACAAATGGTCAACATACCTGTCACAACGTCTGGTGAGGACTCTTGGTCCTGTCGACTTGCTAGCACATAGATATGGTTCTGGCTACCACCTGAACTGGACCCTCTACCTCTGCCTCGACCTTTACCAGCCGAAGACTGAGACTCGCATTCTGAAGGATGCACGGACATAGCTGATCCTGTTACTGAATTCGCTGGTTGCGCCATTTCCCTAGAATCTTTATTTGGGCAATCTCGCATCACATGCCCTGGACGTCCACATGTATAACAAGCATCAAAACTAGATAAGCATTGGCCCAAGTGTCCTCGACTGCAGATGGCGCACTTGCAGCGGAAACAACCTTGTTTGTCTCGAACCTCATTGTTCCTGCAAACTTGGTGCCTGGGAGCTCTCACCTGGTCCTGAGTGAGTATAGTGGTCATGCCTGTAACCCTGTAGTTGAGGTGGCGGAGGTATAGGTGGCTGTTCAAAGTACAGGGGCTTGTAACTACCCTGAGACTGCTCCTAAGACCTGACAAATCTCATCCTTTTACGCATCCCTGACTTAGTCCTCTCCGCCCACTGCTGCCAATGCCTACCCCTTTCTATATTCTGGGCAAATGTCTAAATCCAGGAGATATCCATACTATCCTGCAATGCAGCGGTGGCACACGCCTCGATCAATTCTAGGGCCAACCCTGCTATAAACCAGTGGATTCTATCCCGCATAGTAGCAACTATGGATGGTGCATATCTAGCCAATGAGTCAAAATGGAGACTATATTCTCGAACACTCATATTGCCCTTCTTGAGGGCTAGAAACTGATCGAGCGGGCCTATCGGATCTCTCGTGGTAAGTACTGGTCAAGGAAGGCATCTGAAAAGTTCTCCCAAATAGCAGGAGGTGCATCACGTCCCCTGGACCTTTCCCATCCCTCATACCAAAGGATGGCTATATCTCGGAGTCGAAAAGCTGCTAACTCAAATGCCTCTTTCTCTGTGGCATGCATAACTCGAAAAATCCTATGAAGCTAATCTATGCAATCCTGCGGGTCCTCCCTCTGATCTGTCCTCGTGAACTCTGGGGGATTCAAAGCAATAAACTCTCGGACCCTTGAACTCCTAGATCCCTCAGAAGGTCCTGTACTAGCGGATGTCCTAGCCTGTTGTTGGGTAGCTACCAACTGTGCCAACAAATGCACCGCACTCCTCAAGTCCTGATCTGATATAAGCGGAGGGGGAACTAGATGTGCGGCCTCCCTAGGAATCTCCTCAGGTGGCGGAGGAGTCGGTAATCGCTAGGTAGGGGTCTCTCCCTGCGACTCCGATTGGGGCCCATCGGCTGGGGGTACCCTGCTAGTCCCCTCACCTACTGTTGTTTCTCTCCTCTAGCTAGCCGTAGCCTTCCTAGTTACCATCATCTATGCATGCAAACGTCAAAATGTTAGTTTAACTCAAATTTCCTATAACTCAGTGCTACAACACGATTTAGATTTGGAATAAGGGTAACCAACTCCTAAATGCATGTAGTCCCCTGCTTATATAATGTGGTGCACCACACATCTATAAACAAAACCCTACTAGACACGTCTTGTAGACTCCCTAGGACAGAACTGCTCTAATACCACTTCTGTCATGCCCCGGGCCTGGGGGCGAGACCAGCACCCAGTGCCTCACTTACCCTTGCCTACCACATTCGACTAAGAGACTCTGAACATGTAATATCATACTTTGGCCATGGGCCACATTGCAAGATAATTTGCGATGCAAAATATAAAACTGAATAGAGACTAATACTGACTAAATCGTCAACATAAAGCTGGGTCGGTGATGCCGTCATAATTACTACAACTTAAAAGCCAACAAAATAAACGTACAGGGCCTACAAGCCCAACATACTGCACTAGCTGGCAGGATATATCTACAAGCCTCTACTAATAGATGTACTGTGATTGGAACAGGGCCCCGATCTACCCATAACCTATCTGCATATATACACAAGATATTCACCACACTACTAGACCCGGCAACTCCGAAAGAAGGGGAGCTTACCGATAAAGTTGAACTCGGGCAAAACCTACCAAGGAGGTCTACCCGTCTGTTTGTCTGAACCTGCACGCATGAAAGGCAGCGCCCCCATAAAGGGACATCAGTACCAAATAATGTACCGAGTATGTAAGGAAATATAGTGAAACTGAACTGATAATATAATAACTGAAAACAACTGGAGTCAAAAAAAATCTGAAGATATGCTCATCTGCTGATACTAACTCAATGCTCTCAATATAGTGAGTAAATTAGTTGTCCGGCCCTAGAAGGCTCGATATACGTATATATCTGCTCTGCGGTAGTACGCTTGCTCATAAGCGCTCGTCCATACTAGGCTCTATATCTCGACCAACTGGGCTCGCTCATAGGTGCTCGGCCACAGTAGGCTCGGTATATATATAATTGCTCTGCCATAGTAGGCTCGCTCATATGCGCTCGGCCATACTAGGCTCTGTGTCTCGACCAACTGGGATCACTCATAAGCGCTCGGCCATAGTAGGCTCAGTATATAACTTACCATCTGATCAGAGATTGCCCAATCGGGGCCTTCCCATCGATTGTAACTCGATGGTAATAAAAATACTTTTAATACTGTATATATGTAAATTCTCTGCTCTCTTGATTGGAAAAAGGAAATACTCAACTAAATATGAAGTCCTGATAAGGAGAATATTATAACTTACAAAACAGGAAAATATACGCAATTTGCGAGACTAGCCAAATATACGTAAATTCTGGGATATGAATTCTTTCTTTATGGCTTATTAACAAAATCGTGTAATGACAAGATCATGCAAAATGAAATAAGGGCTAGCCTTAACATACCTGGAGTAAGAACAACTCCGTATAATTATCCCATTGAAAACCTTCGTGGATTGAACTTAGACCCAAAAATCGAATTTAAGATTCTGCGTTTTTGAACTTTGAGGAACAAAGTTTGGCTTGGTTCTTGAATTTTTTGGACGAAATGGAAATAGTTTTTGGCTTAATGCCAAATTAACGAATTAAATTTGATTTTTGGAGTGAGGCTTGGACGTTTGGATGAGCTTGAAAATGCTTCTGCTTTTCACTTTGGTCAAGGACAGAACGTAAATGGTCCTTTGATCTTAAGTGGAGGGTTTATCATTTTTAATGGATAAAGCTCACAAAAGTCTTGATAAGACTTTATAATTTGGACTATGACACATGTGAAGGTGAATTAATGAGTCACCTTAAACAAAGGGGGGGAGGGGGCTACCACGTTCTCTTAGGGGTATTTTGTTAATTTTTATCCACTTATTAGTTAACCGGGTAATGTCCTGTTACTCGGTAATTAATCAATTACCCGCATAATTTAAAAATTACTATAATTTACATAAAATTCTATTTTTTAAATACTTTATATATACTTTATATATTATACCACATGGTCATATGGTACCTTGCATGGCATTAGTTCATAATTATCGGGTATTACTTCTCGACCCGTATTTTATTCCAAATTGGCCACTTTCAACGAAACTCATTTTTTTAATCCGTGTACCCCTTTATCCATCATAACACTTATTTATTGCTTGTTATAAATAGTGTAAGTACGTTAACGTCAAGATGATCTCATCCCCGAGTCTACGTCGGTTAACTGAAAACAAAATTTTACGTAACGAAAACGTAAGATGTAACAGCTTTAACCCATTTAGAGAAGTAGTCTGTCATAAACAAAATTAATTTAGCTTTAATTGGAGCCGATGGCAGAGGGCCTATAATATCCATCCCCCATTTCATGAATGGCCACGGGGATAGGACTGAATAAAGTTGCTTCCCGGGCTGATGGATCATCGGTGCAAACCTTTGACATTTATCACATTTTTGAACAAACTCCTTAGCGTCTTTTTTCATGTTATCCCAGTAGTATACTGCTCTAATGATTTTGTGAATCAATGATTCGGTGCCGGTGCCGGAGTGGTTCCCACAAGTGCTTTCATGGACCTCTCGTAAAACATAATCGGTGTCTCATGGTCCTAAATATACCGCCAATGGTCCATCGAATGTCTTTCTATATAATGTTCCATCTTCATCCAATGTGAATCGAGCAGCTTTGGTTAGTAGGGCCCATGACTCTTTAGGGTCTAATGGGAGTTTGTCGTTCATCAAGTATTCCATATAGTTATTCCTCCAATCCCTGGTCAAGCATTTAGAGTTTATCTCGGTATGACCTTCTTCGATCACAAATCTCGAGAGTTGAACGGCAGTCCCCGAGATGATCTCATCTTCCTCGACCGATGACCCCAGATTTGCAAGTGCATCAGCCTCATTGTTTTGTTCTCGAGGTACATGCTGCAAAGTCCATTCCTAGAAATGGTGCAAAGTTACCTGCAGCTTGTCCAAATACCTTTGAATTCTATCCTCTCAAACTTTGAAGGTTTTGTTTACTTGGTTCACCACAAGTAAAGAGTCACACTTGGCTTCAATGACTTCTGCTCCTAAGCTTTTAGCTAGCTCGAGACTTGTAATCATGACCTCGTACTTGTCACGCTTCCTTTTTACCGAGGGTGATCGGGAGTTTTTCCAATTAAAGTGACAATAATCGAAATGAGATTATTTATTTAATTTTAGAGTCTCCACTTGGAATAATTATGGTGTCGCAAGTCACCGATTTATTTTAAATCTCCAATCGAGGAAATTTGACTATGTTTAAAAGTCCGCAAAACCAGAAGACTGGGTAAGGAATTCTGTTAACCCGGGAGAATGTGTTAGGCACTCCCGAGTTCTGTGATTTTAGCATGGTCGCTCAACTATTAATAATTGGCCTAATTATCTGATTTATTATATGTTTAGAACCTATTGTGCATTTTATTCCTTTTACCGCTTTTGATTAATTATTTAGCCACTTTTAGGATTTATGAAATTTATTTGAACGAGCCGCGATGGCACGCGCTCATCTATTTTTTTTACACATTGCGAATCGCGTCACATGAAATGCAATCGCGGTTTAAAACATGTTTATTTTGTTATTATATGAAGTTATAGTCGTCGGGTCACATGAAATGCACACCCGAATTGGGAATTAGGTATCACGACCATGCCACGGGAACCGTACCCACAGTCACAATGATTTATTATTAATCGCGCCTAAATCAAGCTACGATATTCATGAGTTATTTCCCAAACTACTTCAAGATTATTGTGAGGCCATTGATTGTGAAATTTAACTTGTTAAAGGAAACCATTTGGAAAGAGGTAGTGCGATTGAATCAATAAAATTAATTAGTCCCTAGAATTTAGCATCTCCAACTAAAAAAACAATTCCTTACCAACATCTGTTATATCCAACAAGTAACAGTCATAATCTGTTGATCCAAGAGAATGTCATTCCGGACAATTCCTAAATCTCCATTTCACCATTTATCCAATAGTACTGAAGAACACCTAAAATCTTATGAACATTCTTTTATATATTAATACAGGCAAGAACTACATCTATTTTCTAGTCCTCCTCTGGGCACCCTTTTCGGCCTCTAAAGAAAAATGTTATTGCTTCACCTATGCATATTTTTAAGTGTGAATACTTCAAAAATCCATTTATAACATAACTAATCCAATTAATATTATTATCATCTCCTTACAGTGTGCCAATTTTCCAACCAAGGGTTGCAAAACATGGTTGAACACTATTTTTAATCAAATATCCATCACAACATCATAAAAATCAACAGTAAGGAACTTATCAAAAATAAAATTTCCATAACATGTACTCCTAATAAAGTAGTAAAACAAAACCTCTAGACATTTCAAAATACTTATTGCTGATGAATGAAGTGACTGAAGACAATGAGAACATCATGTCTTCAAGCTGAAATTTTCTCGACCTCGTCGGCGACCTCACTAACTGGACTCAAGTGACTCAAGCGGAACCACCGCAAGAAAGCAAGTGTCTAGTTTTTTTTTTCATGACAAAAATCAGATTCTAGACATTCGGAAATTGGGAGAATCGAAGGTATTTTCCAATTTTTGAGAAAGAAGGTGATGATTCTCTAAAGGGGGTGGTTACCGTCTTTTAGGGTAGGAACGGATGATACTTAGAGGTGTAGGAATTAGGGGTTTTAAAAGGTTTTAATTTGGGTATAAAGGGTATTGGGCTCAACGTTTTGGGCTATCTGAAATTGGGCCTTTCCAACCCAAAATCTTAATTTTTTTCTACAAATAATGTAAAATCTATACTATAAAATGCATAACTAACTCTAATTAATTAAAATAAATAATATTATATTGTAAAACTATTTTTTGGTATTTTTCAAGATTATATAAAAATAAAAATAGGTAAAAACAGTATTACTACATTAAGTACTAATTAACCTTAAACTAAATAGACTTGAAACTATTTTTTGTGTTTTCGAGTTTTCAAATACTAAATAAAATAACAATAAGAATATTGTATTAGAATCCTAGAAAAATTCAAATAACTCAAATAAATATATAAAATATGTGAAACTGCTAATATAGCTCGAAGGCGTGGCGGGTAAAAAATTACATATCTACGGCTACCCCTTTTTGACTGAAAACATGAATAGTTTTTAGACAAGGAACGACGAGACAGGTTTGTTGACCCGACCCTTATTTAGAGAGACCAAAACTAAAAGAAAAGAGAATATGACCGAGCCGTGGTATCTCGGCTGCCTACATATCCTTGACTATAAAGGAATCAGGCCACGTGTAGTTCAGAAGTGAATGTATCACGACCCGAATTTTTCACCCTCGGGAGTCGTGATGGGTCCTACTCGTAGAATCTAGGCAAGCTACTAAACATAGAAATTGCTATCTCTTTCATTTTTAACCCTTTTTAACAATCTGAATTTAACAACTAACCAACATTTAGATATTAACGATAAATGAAATCAAGCGGAAGACTTAATATAATATAATAACCAAAACTAGTATGATAATGACAACTCACATCTCTACCCGGAATCCGGTGTCACAATATCACGGACGGACAAAGATTACACAATAAATGTCTGAAAGAAATACAATCTGTCTCGAAATCTAATGAAAACAGAGTACATAATAAAGTAGAAGAGAACATCGGGCATGCGCACGCCTGCAAGACTACCTCGGGATCTCTGGCTGGACTGAAGGCAGGCTCCCCAAGTGCTAATGTCCAAAGGCTGCTCCGAAATCTGCACATAGTGCAGAGTGTTGCATCAGTACAACCGACCCCATGTGTTGGTAAGTGTCTGGCCTAACCCCGGCAAGGTAATGACGAGGCTAGGACCAGACTCCAGATAAACCTATGCAGTTATATAATATATAGCGGAAAATAAACAGGAATAAACAATTAACATTGGAGGGGGTACATGCTACGAGGGAAATATCAAATCCAGCAGAAACACAAGAGACATATGAGAGAACACTTCAACATCTACAACAACAAAACAATAATAACACTGTTGTGGCGCGCAACCCGATCCCTATCATTTAACACTGTTGCGGAGTGCAACCCGATCCAATATAACATTGTTGCGACGTGCAACCCGATCCACATATAACACTGTTGCGACGTGCAACCTAATCCACATATAACATTGTTGCGGCGTGCAACCCGATCCACATATACCATTTAACAACAACCACAACAAGAGTCCCGGCAAGGGATCAACAAAGATCTACACTATCTCGGCAAAGGAATCGACAGTAAAGTAAATACTTCCCGGCAAGGGAGAAATAGCTATAACTAATCTTAACCCAACATCTAACCATCTCACCTAACACCAATACTCAATCATAAGTAATATCTATGAAAACAATCTTAATCCTTGCTCAATACCGAGAATCATCAATTAAAGCATCTGTAGTATCATTTAAGAACACAATAAATTGCAATTTAAGACTCACGATCATGCTCGACATCAATGTATAGATACTCGTCACCATGTCTATATGTCGTACTCAACAAGAAGCAAATAGTAAAAAGGACACAACTCTTAATCCCTCAAGCTAAGATTAGACCAAACACTTACCTCGATGCCACGAACACAACTCAAGTTTCAATTATGGATTTACCCCTTGATTCCACCGCCAATTCGCTCGTATCTAGTCACAAGTTACTTAATTACATCAATAAATGTTAAATGAATCAATTTAAATGCATGAAAATGAATTTCCCAATGTTTTTCCCAAAAAGTTAAAAATCGCCCCCGGGCCTACACGGTCAAAACTCGAGGTTCGAACCAAAATCTGATTACCCGTTCCCCTACAAATCCAAATATATAATTTGTTTTGAAATCAGACCTCAAATCGAGGTCCAAATTCCCATTTTTTTAAAAAACCTAGGTTCTACCCAAAACACCCAATTTTCCCCATGAAAATCATCGATTTTAAGTTGAAATCATGTTAAAGGATGTTAATGATTGAAGAAAACTAGTTAAAAACGACTTACAATTGATTTGGAGAAGAAGAAGCCTTTGAAAAATCGCTTTAGTGTGTTTATGTTTTAAGAGGATATGAAAAATGGGTTTAAACTCGTCTAAGTATAAAAGTTGCAGGTCTCAGGTATGGGAATTGCGAACAAGGGTTGGCAATTGCGAACCCCGACATCTGCTATGTTGGGAAATGCGAAGGGAGGCTCGCATTTGCGAGCTGGGAATTGAAAAGATAGGGTCGTATTTGCGACTCAAGGCTGAACAGGGGAGTTTTTCATTTGCGATAAAAAAATATCGCATTTGCGACCGGCCTTTCGCATTTGCGAGCCAAGTGGTCGCATCTGCTATCAGGCCTACCCAGGTCCCATTTTCGCAGTTGCGATGGAGGTCTCGCATTTGCAAGCCAGGCTTCTGCGAAGCCTGCAGACCTGTGCACATTAGCTGAAAACCTGCAATTTTTCTAAGTCCAAAATGCATGTTGTGGCCTATCCAAAACTTACCCGAGCCCTCGGGGCTCCGAACCAAATATACACACAACGTCAAAAACATCCCATGGACTTATTCGTGTAATCAAATCACCAAAATAACATCATGAACATCGAATTAAACCTCAAAATCAATGAAATTTCTCAAAACTTTTTCAAACACCAATTTTTTGCAATTAAGGTCTGAATCACGTCAAACGGATTCCGTTTCTTACCAAACTTCACAGAATCATCTTAAATCATGTATAAGACCTGTACCGGGCACCAAAACCAAAATACGGCCCCAATACCAACATGTTCTAATCAAAATTCATTTCCAAATCCTTTAAACAATTTCAGAAAATAATTTTCTTTAAAAATTCATTTCTCGGGCTTGGGGCCTCGGAATTCGATTCCGGGCATACGTCCAAGTCCCATATTTTCCTACGGACCCTCCGGGTCCGTCAAATCACGGGTACGGGTCCGTTTACCCAAAATGTTGGCCGAAGTCAAATTAATTTATTTTATAGTCAAAATTTATCTTTTTTCACAGATTTTCACATATAAGCTTTCCGGCTACGCGTCAGGACCGCGCACGCAAATTGAGGTGATGCTAAAAGAGGTTTTTAAAGCCTCGAAATGCATAATTTCATTTTAAAACAAGTGATGACCTCTTGGGTCATCTCATTCTCCACCTCCAAAATGACTGTTCGTCCTTGAACGGACAGAAGAAGGAAGTACCTGAGTTGGGGAAAAGATGGGGATAATGGCTCCGTATATCGGACTTAGACTCCCAGGTCGATGCCTCAGGAGGCTGACCTCTCTATTGAACACGAACAGAAGGAAAACTCTTCGATCTCAACTGACGAACATGTCGGTCTAGGATAGCTACTAGCTCCTCCTCATAAGACAAGTCCTTGTCCAACTGGACAGTGCTGAAATCTAACACGTGGGATGGATCGCCGTGATACTTTCGAAGCATGGACCCATGAAACACTGGATGCACGACTGATAAGCTTGGCCGCAATGCAAGTCTATAAGCCACTTCTCCCACTCAATCAAGAATCTCAAACGGCTCAATGAACCTAGGGCTAAGCTTGCCTTTTTCCCCAAATCTCATCACACCATTCATAAGCGACACTCGAAGCAATACCCGCTCACTGGCTATGAATGTCAATTCACGAACCTTACAGTCGTCATAACTTTTTTGCTTGGACTGAGCTGTACGAAGCCTATCCTGAATGATCCTGACCATGTCCAAGGCATCCTGAACCAGATCCGTACCCAACAACCGGAGACCGATATCGCCTACCATATAAAGCCTCACAAGGAGCCATCTGGATACTCGACTAGTAGTTGTTGTTCTAGGCAAACTCTGCTAAAGGCAAAAACTGATCCCACGAGCCTCCAAAGTCAATGACACAAGCTCGAAGCATATCCTCCAAAATCTGAATTGTCCGCTCGGACTGCCCGTCCATCTGAGGATGAAACGCTGTGCTCAACTCAACCCGTGTGCCTAACTCTCGCTGAACTGCTCTCCAGAAGCGTGAGGTAAACTGTGTACTCAGTCCGAAATGATAGACACGGGCACACCATGAAGGCGAACAATCTCCCAGATATAGATCTCAGCTAACCTCTCAGAATAATAGGAGACTGCCACAAGAATGAAATGCGCTGACTTTGTCAGCCTATCATCAATAACCCACACCGCATCAAACTTCCCCCGAGTCTGCGGGAGTCTAACAACGAAATCCATAGTGATCTGCTCCCACTTCTACTCTGGAAGCTCAATCCTCTAAGATGAACCACCAGGCCTCTGATGCTCGTATTTAACCTGCTGACAACTCAAACAACGAGCCACATATGCAACAACATCCTTTTTTATTCTCCTCCACCAATAATGCTGCCGCAAATCTTGATACATCTTAGCGGTGCCCGGATAAATAGAGTACCGGGAACTATGGGCCTGCTCTAAAATAAACTCGGAATCCATCCACATTAGGCACACAAACTCAACCCTACAATCTCAAAACTCCATCATCATCCAAGGTAACCTGCTTGTCACCCCCGTGTTGTACCATGTCTTCGAGGACACGCAAATGTGGATCATCATACTGCCGATCTCAGATACGCTCCAATAATGAAGAATGAGCGACTATTCAAGCTAACACGTGGTTGGTCTCAGAAACATCCAACCTTATGAACTGATTGGCCAAAGCCTGAACATCCAAAGCAAACAGTCTCTCACCGACCGGAATATAAGCAAGACTGCCCATACTGGCTGACTTCCTACTCAAAGCATCGACCACCCTATTGGCCTTTCCCAGATGATATAAGATGGTGATATCATAATCTTTTGACTACTCCAACCACCTCCTCTGCCTCAAATTTAACTCCTTTTGCTTGAACAAATACTGAAGGCTCTTGTGATCCGTGAACACCTAACATGCTACACCATACAAATAATGCCTCCAAATCTTCAATGCGTGAACAATGGCTGCTAACTCCAAATCATGAACCGGATAGTTCTTCTCATGAATGTTCAGCTGCCGCGAAGCATAGGCAATGACTTTGCTATCCTGCATCAACACTGCACCACGTCCAATACGAGATGCATCATAATAAACTGTGTAAGACCCTGAACCTGTGGGCAAAACCAACACCGGTGCCGTAGTCAGGGCTGTCATGAGCTTCTAAAAGCTCGCCTCACACTCGTCTGACCATTTGAACTGGGCACCCTTCTGGGTCAACCTGATCATCGGGGTTGCGATAGATGAAAAATCCTTCACGAACCGATGATAGTAGCCTGCCAATCCCAAGAAACTCTGAATCTCTATAGCTGATGCTGGTCTAGGCCAGTTCTTGACTGCCTTAATCTTTTTCGGATCAACTTGAATACCCTCTTCTGATACAACATGACCCAGAAATGCAACTAAACTCAACCAGAACTCACACTTCGAGAACTTAGCATATAATTGACTATCTCTCAAGGTTTGAAGAACCACCCTAAGATGTTGCTCGTGCTCCTCCTGGCTGCGGGAATATATCAAATATCATCAATGAAGACTATCACGAGCGAATCCAAGTAAGGCCTGAACACTCGGTTCATCAAATCCATAAAAGTTGTTGGGGCATTCGTCAACCCGAATGACATCATCAAGAACTCATAATGCCCGTACCGAGTGCGAAAGGATGTCTTAAGGACATCGGATGCCCTAATCCTCAATTGATGGTAGCCAGATCTCAAATCAATTTTCGAAATACCTTGGCACCCTGAAGCTGATCAAACAAATCATCAATCCTTGGCAATGGATATTTATTCTTGATTGTAACCTTGTTCAACTGCTAGTAATCAATACACATTCTCATCGATCCGTCCTTCTTCTTAACAAACAACACCGACGCACCCCAAGGCAAAAACACTCGGCCTAATGAAACCCTTCTCAAGCAAGTCTTGCAACTGCTCCTTCAACTCTTTCAACTCAGGCGGGGCCATACGATACGACGGGATAGAAATGGGCTGAGCCTGGAGCCAAATCAATACATAAATCAATATCCCTGTCGGGTGGCATACCCGGCAGGTTTGAAAGGAATACCTCAAGAAACTCACGAACAACGGGCATAGAATCAATAGAAGGAACCTCAGCATTAGAATCACGAACATATGCCAAATAGGCCAAGCACCCCTTCTCGACCATACATCGAGCCTTCATATAAGAGATAACACTGCGGGTAGAATGACCAAAAGTCCCTCTCCACTCTAAATGGGGTAAACCCGACAAGGCTAAGGTCATAGTCTTGGCATGATAGTCCAAGATAGCGTGGTAAGGTGATAACCAGTCCATCCCCAATATGACATCAAAATCAACCATGTCCAGAAGCAACAAATCTACACAAGTCTCAAGACCCCCAATCACGACTATACAAGAGCGATAGACTCAATCTACCATAATAGAATCACCCAACGGTGTAGACATATAAACAGGATCACTGAAAGAATCACTAGGCATAACCAAATATGGTGCAAAATAGGATGACACATACGAGTACGTAGACCCTGGATCAAATAACACTAAAGCATCTCGATCACAAACCAGAATCGTACCTGTAATAACTGCATTTGAAGCCTCAGCCTCGGGCATGGTTGGGAGAGCATAACATCGGGGCTGGGCCTCATCGCCCTGAACTACATCTCTAGGACGACCTGGTGCTGGCTGGTCTCCACCTCTAGCGGTCTGAGCTCCACCTCTAGCACCTTTACCTCTACCTCTAGCACCTCTAGCTGGCTGGGTGGCCTATGGAACACCTGGTGCCTGAACCATAGCACGGTAACCCTGCTGCTGTGATTGAGTACCCACCAACCTCAGACAAGCCCTCCTGATATGACCATACTCACCACACTCAAAACATCCACTTGAGTGTTGCGGCTGAGGAAACTGAGACTGACCCTGGCAACCTGAATAACCACCCCAAAAACTCTGGAGAGGCGGTGCACTGATAAGAGCTGGTGGTGCACTGTAGGGCTGTTGATCCGGATACTGCATGTGAGAACCACGACCACCTAAAGCACTGTGAGAAACCTGAAACGCTGACTGAAAGGGCCTAGGATGATGGCCTCTACCATACGAATCCCTGCCTCCAAATGAGGCACCACTGAATCTTCCTAAATGACGGGGCCTCTTGTCCGACCCATGACCACCTCCCTGTGACAGAACCATCTCCACTCTCCTGGCCATATTGGCTGCCTCCTGGAATGTAATCTCACTCCCAGTCTCCCTAGCCATCTGAAGATGAATCGGCAGAATAAGTCCATCAATAAACCTCTTAACCCTCTCTCTCTCGGTGGGGAGTATAACAAGAGCATGACGAGCCATGTCGATGAATTTGGTCTCATACTGGGTAACAGTCATGAAACCCTGCTGGAGACGCTCAAACTGCCTCCGATAGGCCTCTCTTTGAGTGATGGGGAGAAACTTCTCCAGAAATAGCAGAGTAAACTACTCCCAAGTCAAAGCTGGTGATCCGACTGGTCTAGCCAAACAGAAATCCCTCCACTAAATCTTGGCAAATCCCGACAAGCAAAATGTAGCAAAATTGACCCCATTGGTCTCAACTATCCACATGTTCCTGAGAACCTCATAACAGCTGTCTAGATAATCCTGGAGATCCTCAGTAGATATACCGCTGAAAGTAGTAGTGAAGAGTTTGGTGAACCTATCCAGCCTCCACAAAGCATAAGCAGACATAGCTGCTCCATCACCGGTCTGAGCTACCATACCCGGCTGAACTGCTCCAATTGGCTGAATCGTTGGAGTTTGGAACTGGGGAGCTACCTGCTCCGTAGTGCGAGTAGCAATATTCTAGACTCCTCCTCCAGCCTGAGAGACGGCTGGTTCTATAGGAAGCAAACCTGCCCGGGCGACACTCTCCATAAGGCCCACTAGTCGGACCAGAGCATCCTGAAGAACTGGGTAGCAATAAACCCCTCTGGGACCTGAGTTGGGCCTACCGGAACTACTGGGGCCAGAACCTCATCATCAAAATCAACCTGATGCTCTGCCGTTGGTGCTGCTGCTTGGGGCTGAGCTCTGCCCCTACATCGGCCTCTAGCACGGCTTCGGCCTTGCCCTCTACCCCTTGTAGGAGCTGCTGTTGGGGGATCGGGCTGATGGTCAGTGGATGAGGAAGCGCGTGTTCTCGCCATCTGCAAAAGAACAGAGTAGAATTTCAATTAGCATTGAGAAACCAATTCGCACAAGTGTTTCCTAACTCTATAGCCTCTAGGGGATAAATACAGACATCTCCGTATGGATTTCTCAGACTCAACTAAGCTTGTCCGTGAATTGTGAGACCTATGCAACCTAGAGCTCTGATACCAACTTGTCACGAACCGGATTTTCCACCATCGGGAGTCGTGATGGTGCCTACTCGTAGAAGCTAGGCAAGCCACTAAACATAGAAATTGCTAACTCTTTCATTTTTAACCCTTTTTAACAATCTGAATTTAACAGGTAACCAACATTTAAATATTAACGATAAATGAAATCAAGCGGAAGACTTAATCTAATATAATAACCAAAACCAGTATGATAATGACAACTCACATCTCTACCCGGAATCCGGTGTCACAATATCACGGACGGACTAAGATTGCTACAATAAATGTCTGAAAGAAATACAATTTGTCTCAAAATCTAATGAAAACAGAGTATATAATAAAGTAGAAGAGAACGTCGGTCCTGCGGACGCCTGTAGGATTACCTCGGGATCTCTGGCTGGACTGAAGGCAGGCTCCCCAAGTGCAACTGTCCAAAGGCTGCTTCGGAATCTGCATATAGTGCAGAGTGTAACTTCAGCACAACCGACTCCATGTGCTGGTAAGTGCCTGGCCTAACCCCGGTGAGGTAGTGACGAGGCTAGGACCAGACTCTAGATAAACCTGTGCAGTTATATAATAAACAACGAAAAATAAATAGGAATAAACAATTAACATGAGAGGGGGTATATTCTACCGAGGAAATATCAAATCCAGCAGAAACTCAAGAGACATATGAGAGAACACTTCAAAATCTACAACAACAAAACAATAATAACACTGTTGCAATGTGCAAACCGATCCCTATCATTTAACACTGTTGCGGCATGCAACTCGATCCATTTATATCACTATTGCGGCGTGCAACCCGATCTAATATAACATTGTTATGGCGTGCAACTCGATCCACAAATAACATTGTTGCACGTGCAACCTAATCCACATATAACATTGTTGCGGCGTGCAACCCAATCCACATATAACATTTAACAACAACCACAATAAGAGTCCCGACAAGAGATCAACAAAGATCTACACTATCCCGGCAAAGGAATCGACAGTAAAGTAAATACGTCCCGGCAAGGGAGAAACAGCTATAACCAATCTTAACCCAATATCTAACCATCTCACCTAACACTAATACTCAATCATAAGTAATATCTATGAAAACAATCTTAATCCTTGCTCAATACCGAGAATCATCAATTAAAGCATCCGTAGTATCATTTAAGAACATAATAAATTGCAATTTAAGACTCACAGTCATGCACGACACCAACGTATAGATACTCGTCACCATGCCTATACGTCGTACTCAACAATAAGCAAATAGAAAATAGGATACAACTCCTAATCTCTCAAGCTAAGGTTAGACCAAACACTTACCTCGATGCCACGAGCACAACTCAAGTTTCAATTACGGCTTTACCCCTTACTTCTACCGCCAATTTGCTCGTATCTAGTCACAAGTTACTTAATTAAATCAATAAAAGCTAAATGAATCAATTTGAATGCATGAAAATGAATTTCCCAAAGTTTTGCCCAAAAAGTCAAAAATTGTCCCCGGGCCCACACGGTCAAAACCCGAGGTTCAAACCAAAACCCGATTACCTATTCCCCACGAACCCAAATATATAATTTGTTTTAAAATGAAACCTCAAATTGAGGTCCAAATCCTTCTTTTTTTTTGAAAAACCTAGGTTCTACCCAAAACACCCAATTTTCCCTCATGAAAATCATTGATTTTAAGTTGAAATCATGTTAAAAGATGTTAATAATTGAAAAAAACTAGTTAAAAATGACTTACAATTGACTTGGAAAAGAAGAAGCCTTTGAAAAATCGCTCCTGTGTGTTTATGTTTTGAGAGGATATGAAAAATGGGTTTAAAATCGTCTAAGTATAAAAGTTGCAAGTCTCAGGTATGGGAATTGCGAACCCCGACCTCTGCTATGTTGGAAAATGCGAAGGGAGGCTCGCATTTGCGAGTTGGGAATTGTGAAGATAAGGTCGCATTTGCGACCCAAGGCTGAATAGGGGAGTTTCGCATTTGCGATCAAAAATGTCGCATTTGCGACTGACCTTTCGCATTTGCGAGCCAAGTGGTTGCATTTGCGATCAGGCCTGCCCAGGTCCCATTTTTGCATTTGCGATGGAGATCTCGCATTTGCGAGCCAGGCTTCGCATTTGCAAAGACTGCAGACCTGTGCACATTAGCTGAAAACCTGCAGTTTCTCTAAGTCCAAAATGCATCTCGTGGCCTATCCAAAACTTGCCAGAGCCCTCGAGGCTCCAAACCAAATATATACACAACCTCAAAAACATCCCACTGACTTATTTGTGTAATCCAATCAGCAAAATAACATCATGAATATCGAATTAAACCTCAAAATCAATGAAATTTTTCAAAACTTCTTCAAACACCAAATTTTTTTGCAATTAAGGTCCGAATCACGTCAAACGGATTATATTTCTTACCAAACTTCACAGAATCATCTTTAATCACATATAAGACCTATACCAGGCGCCGGAACCAAAATACGGTCCTGATACCAACATGTTCTAATCAAAATTCATTTCCAAATCCTTTAAACAATTTTAGAAAATAATTTTCTTTAAAAATTCATTTCTCGGGCTTGGGACGTCCTGGCATATGCCCAAGTCCCATATTTTCCTACGAACCCTCCGAGATCATCAAATCACGGGTCCGGGTCCGTTTACCCAAAATGTTGACCGAAATCAAATTAATTCATTTTATAGTCAAAATTTATCATTATTCACAGATTTTCACATATAAGCTTTCCGCCTACGCGCCCGAACTGCGCATGCAAATCAAGGTTATGCTAAAAGAAGTTTTAAAGCCTCGGAGCGCAGAATTTCATTTTAAAACAAGTGATGACCTCTTGGATGATTACAGAATGAAGTGATGGGTTCGGGAGTCGAGTGAGGTTCCATCGAGGCTCCGATCCGTGGTCCTGTTATTACATCAAAATTAAAATTAAAAGACTAATTAAGCCTATCAGCTACGAGTTACAAGATTCCTATGTATGAGTCTTCTGAAGCTTGATCTTGAGTCTTGGTTGGTCCATGCTTATTTTCCAATGTTTCATGTCTTTATTCATCTTCAAAAGTGTCTCTTTCTCACTTGTCCAATTCAAGACTAAATCAGTTTTCTAAGATCTGGCCAAAAATTCTGCATGCATGCCATGTCACAAGAACTAGCGTGAAAATACCTATGCACAAAATGGACACACAGTGACTGACTGCCTTTTTTATTGAATAAAGGATAGAAGAGTCCGATAGCACAAAAAGAAGAAAAAAAGAAGACAAAAATAAGCTACCATGGCTGAAAGAGGAGTGACTTTCCAGCTACTAAGCGATATCTTAGCCACACATTCGCACATCAATATTACTATGACATTTGACCATTTTGATTGCTTTAGATTTAACACTCAAAGTTTGACAATCATCCCGAGCAACCCATGTCTTAATACTCAAATCTGATAAAGTCAAACCCACATTTGCCTCAATTTTTAATTTTTCGCCGCCAACTTGCCTACTTGCCCTTTCGTGACCTTGGATCAAGAACAATGATGATTGTTCCATTGGTTGAGAAGAAGTTTTTATTTTCGAGAGATCTTGGATTATTTTTGTGACTCGCCATTGCAAACCAACAAACCGACCAACAAATATAGAATAAACACTCTCTTTCTTTTTCCTTTTTTTTCCTTTCTCTTTTTGTTTTTGTTTTTCTTTCTTCTTCTGTTTTTGTTTTTTTTTTGTTTTTAACCATTCGATCGAACATGATGTGGGTTGCCTATATATCATGACGCCGCATGAATCAGATCTTTCCGTAGTTCAGGAAGATTAGGAATAAAAGAAACAAACTAAATCTTTTTTTATTTTGATTTTTTTTTTAAATTTTCGAAATAATGACTTATAAAGAAGAAAGAAAATATTTTTTGATTTCAATTTTTTTTTTCAAATTTCGAAAGAAAAACTTCTAAAGAAGAAAGAAAATATCTTTGCATTTTTGGACTTTTATGTTAAAATTGTGAAAGAAAGACTTCTAAAGAAAATATTTTTGAATCTTGAATTTTCTTTTCAATTTTTGAAAGAAAAATTTCTAAAGAAGAATGAAAATATTTTTGGTTTTAGAAGAAATTAAAAGAAATATTTTTTTGGATTTTTTTTTTGTTTTTTTGGAATTGGGGTATTAAAGAAAGATTTTTCTAAAGAAGGAAGTAAATAAAAATATTTTTGGATTTTTTTGAAAATTGGGGTCTAAAAGAAAGACTTTCTAAAGAAGGAAGTAAACGAAAATATTTTTGAATTTTTGAAATATTGTGGTCTAAAGGAAAGACTTTCTAAAGAAGGAAGTAAACGAAAATATTATTTGGATTTTTTTGAAAAATTGTGGGCCGGAACCGATGAAGTTTGCCAACGTATCTCACATCCGGTGAGAATCAGACCTGTGTGGTTCTATCAGTTTTGACGCAACAGGAAAATGTGACTTATTTTGAAATGACTTTCCTTTTTTTTTCAAAATTTCGGCAGAGTTTCAAGATATTTCAAATACCTACCGCTCACTCTCTTTTTTTCCTTTTTTTTAATTTTCTTTCCCTATTCTTAAAGCCAGTCAGTCATGCAAACTGAAACAAACAGATACACATGTAGCACGTAAGATGCATCGGGATGGTCTTTTAATTTGAGTACACCTATCCTATATGGACCCAATGCACATGATGCAAATAAACGTTCCTACTAGGGATCCGACATGAGACTATGTTATTCTAGGTTCGAATCCTGGGGTGTATTGTTCTAGACCTGACTTACTCGAGCGGATAACTCGAGCCGAGCGGGGGCATCGTACCGGAAATGCAGAAGCTTCACTGGCTTTGCAACTTGTCCGAACCTCATTCTAAAATTAGGATATGACTCTAACAGAAAAGAAGTCACGTGAAGCGCACGCTCCCCAGAAGATTTAGAAGACTCGGAGAGAAGGAGGTTTTCGTTAGAGTTTTATATACAATTCAGACATTATCAAAGCGGTAAAAAGCGACATTTAGCACATCAAGCTCAAACACGTAAAAATCACATAATAAAGAAAAGACAACTATAACAATTATTCTAAACTCTAATTCTAAACCCTGAACAAGAAGTTCTGGGTTCTTATCCCCAGCAGAGTCGCCAGAGCTATCACACCTCCTTTTTACCTGAGGGGTATAAGGAGTTTTTTGTGACGACCCGACCGGTTGTCTTAAGAATTAACGCCCCGATCACCTATTAACTTCTTTCCCCAAGTTTATTCTGCTATTTTGATTTGCCGAGATGTTCAGTTTTGAGTTTCGGAGAGTTTTGGGACACTTAGTCCCTAAAAGAGAGCTTAAGTGTTAGGAAGTTGACCATAGTCGGAACAGTGTGAAGACGGCCTCGGAATAGAAATTCGATGGTCCGTTATCTCCGTTGGGTGATTTCGGGGTTAGGAACGTGATCGGAATATGTTTTGGAGGTCCATAGCTAATTTAGGCTTGAAATGACGAAAGTCGAATTTTCAAAGTTTTCGGTCCAATAGTGAGATTTTGATCCGAGGGTCGGAATGGAATTTCGGAAGTTGGAGTAGCTCCATATTGTTGAATGTGTTGTGTGAGAAAAATTTTAGGTCATTCGGATGAGGTTTGATAGACCTTTTGATCGAAAGCGTATTTTGAGGAAAATTGGAGTTCTTAGGCTCAAATCCTTGATTAATTCGAGGTTTCGATGTTGTTTTAGGTGTTTTAAGGATTGGTACAAGTTTGAATGAGGTATTAGGTGATGTTGGTGCTTTTGTTTGAGGTCTCAAGGGCCTCGGGATGATTTCGGATGGTTGACGGGAAGTTTGAGAAATTGTTGCAGCTGCTGTATTTTTACTGCTTCTGGTAGTTTCGCATCTGAGTTTTGGGGACCGCAGATGCAACACTGCAGAAGCGGCTAAGAGGCCGCATAAGCAAAATTGAGGGAGGTTAGCAGGTTCCACAGGTGCGAGGGATATTTCTGTAGAAGCGGAATCACACCTGGGAATTGGAGACCGCAAGTGCGGAAATTGGCCATTTAATGAAAGTCGCAGATGCGACTAAGTCTCCGAAGGGTCGCAAATGCAAAACTTACTGGGCAAAACATATAAATAGTTGTCTTCGCGAATTTGAGGGATTCTTTCACCATTTTCATTCGGGTTTGAAGCTTTTAAGAGAGATTTTTGAGGAAAACAGAGGGGAATAACTTGGAGGTAATATCATTGACTTCATAACTTATTTTTATGTGATTAAAGACCTAATTAGTGGTGAGAAAGTTGGTAAAAATGGTTAATTAGAGCTTGAGTTTAAGAGGCTTTTAAATGAGGATTTGAGAGGTCATTTGGACTCCGATTCAGTGTTCTTGTTATGTATAGACTCGTGAGATTACGAGGTTTCTGAAAATGTAAATTTCACCTGATTCTGAGATGTGGGACCGAGGGGAATTTTGGTGTTTTGACATAATTGCGCGTTTTAGCTTAGACTTTAATTGTAGATTTAGTTATTTGAAGTGCTAGTTATATTATGCAATTGAATTGAATAGATTTGGGCCATTTGGAGTCGAGTACTTGTGGCAAAGACGTGGTGTTGGGTTGATTTTGAGCCGATTCGAGGTAAGTGGCTTGTCTAACCTTGTGTGGGGGACCTTCCCCTTAGGATTGGTATATGTGGTAATTGAAATGCCTTGTGCGTGAGGTGACGAGTGCATACTTGTGCTAATTGTTGGAAATCCGGTTTGTTTTAAATACTTAGTAGTATGTTCCCTTTCCTGTTTCTATTATTTGCACTATTAAGCCTGTTGTTAGCTTAGGAAAGCATGTCTAAGTGACTTAATTGCTTCATTTGATTTAACCGCCTTACTTGAATTCTGTGCAGCATGCTAGGCTAGGATTACTTATTGCCTTAATATGATTTTGCTATTTCTATTTATCTTCCTGCTGCTGCTGTGTTTTTATTTTGGGACTATGGATGTGGGATTCCGGTAGCTCCCCCTTGTCTGTTTACTTTGGGACTACGAGTTAGATTCCCGGTAAATCTCCCTGAACATTTACTTTGAGACTATGGGTTAGATTCCCGGTAGATCCCCCTGAAAAGTTATATGAAACTATGGGAATGCACCCGGTAGATTCCCCCAGTACTAGGTATTTGTATTTGGGACTACGGAACGGGATTTTGGTAGATCCCCACGCACTATGAGTTAGACTACGGGACGAGATCCTGGGAGATCCTTCGGATATATATATGATGGACTACGAGAAGGTATCTCGGGAGATTCACTGGATATGTAAAAATGGGACTACAGGACGGTATCTTGGGAGATCCCAGATTGTTACTATTGGTGCTGAGCTGTATTTCCTTTCCATGTTTACCGTGTTCTGTATAATTGTTGTTGTTCTGTATATCCTATATCATTTTGTTTCCGTACTTATTTATACTGTTCTGTCCTATACTGTTGACCTTTATATTTGTTTAACCTTAGTAGGGCCCTGACCTTCCTCGTCGCTACCCAATCGAGGTTAGGCTTGACACTTATTGAGTACCGCCGTGGTGTACTCATGCCCCTTCTGCGCATGTTTTTCATGTACAGATCCAGGTACCGCTGATCAGGCCTACTATCCTTGAGGGAGGCGACTGCTCTATAGACTTCGAGGTACATCTGTCGCGTCCGCAAACCAAGAAGTCCCTTTCTATTCCTGCTTTTAGTATTTAGCCCTTCTGTACTTTCTGTTCTTATTAGACAAATTCCGGAGTTAGAGCTATGTAGTATTTCCTTTTCTTAGCTTGTGATTTGTGGGTTTCCGGGTCTTGGATTTAGATATTGGTTTCGTGATCTATATAAATATGGTGTATGCCGAGCGTCACATTTAACACTGTTATTGCTTTATTTCCATTTTTAAATTATTTTACTTCCGCAAGTTTTGGTTATCTTCCGCAAGTTTAGGCTTACCTAGTCGTAGAGACTAGGTGCCGTCATGATGGTTCACGGAGGGAGAACCGGGGTCGTGAAATTTTTCCAATTAAAGTGACAATAATCGAAATAGGATTATTTATTTAATTTTAGAGTCACACTTGGAATAATTATGGTGTCGCAAGTCACCGGTTTATTTTAAATCCCAAATCGAGGAAATTTGCTTCTGTTTAAAAGTTCGTGAAACTAGAAGACCTGGTAAGGAATTCTGTTAACCCGGGAGAAGGTGTTAGGCACTGCCGAGTTCCTTGGTTTTAGCGCGGTCGCTCAACTATTAATAATTGGCCTAATTATCTGATTTATTACATGTTTAGAACCTATTGTGCATTTTATTCCTTTTACCACTTTTAATTAATTATTTAACCACTTTTAGGATTTATGAAATTTATTTGAACGTGTCGTGATGACACGTGCTCGTCTACTTTTGTACACATTGTGAATCGCGTCACATGAAATGTAGTCGCGATTTAAAACATGTTTATTTTGTTATTATACGAAGCTATAGTCGGGTCACATGAAATGCACACTCGAATTGGAAATTAGGTATCATGACCATGCCACGAGAACCGTACCCACAGTCATGATGATTTATTATTAATCGCGCCTAAAGAAAGCTAGGATGTTCATGAGTTATTTCCTAAACTATTTCAAGATTATTGTGAGGTCATTGATTATGAAATTTAACTTGTTAAAGGAAAGCATTTGGAAAGAGGTAGTGCGATTGAATCAATAAAATTGATTAATCCCTAGAATTTAGCATCTCCAACTAAAAAAATAATTCCTTACCAACATCTGTTATATCCAACAAGTAACAATCATAATCTGTTGATCCAAGAGAATGTCATTCCCAACAATGTCTGAATCTCCACTTCACCATTTATCCAATAGTACTGAAGAACACCTAAAATCTTATGAACATTCTTTTATATATTAATACAAGCAAGAACTACATCTATTTTCTAGTCCTCCTCTGGGCACCCTTTTCGGCCTCTAAAGCAAAATGTTATTTCTTCACCTTTGCATATTTTTAAGTGTGAATATTTCAAAAATCCATTTATAACATAACTAATCCAATTAATATTATTATCATCTCCTTATAGATTGCCAATTTTCTAACCAAGGGTTGCAAAACATGGTTTGAACACTAATTTAATCAAATCGCAATCGCAACATCATATCAACAGTAAGGAACTTATCAAAAATAAAAATTTCCATAACATGTACTCCTAATAAAGTAGTAAAACAAAACTTCTAGACATTTCAAAATACTTATTGTTGATGAATGAAGTGACTAAAGACAATGAGAATAGCATGTCTTCAAGCAGAAATTTTCTCGACCTCGTTGGCGACCTCACTAACTGGACTCAAGTGACTCAAACGGAACCACCGCAAGAAAGCAAGGGTCGAATTTTTTTCTCATGACAAAAATCAGATTCTAAACATTTGGAAATTAGGAGAATCGAAGGTATTTTCCAATTTTTGAAAAAGAAGGTGATGATTCTCTAAAGGGGGGTGGCTGCCCTTTTTTTTTAGCTTTAGGAGTCTTCGGATTTTCTTATTTTTAGGGTCTTTTAGGGTAGGAACGGTTGATACTTAGAGGTGTAGGAATTAGGGGTTTAAAAGGTTTTAATTTGGATGTAAAAGGTATTGGGCTCAATGTTTTGGGTTATATGAAATTGGGTCTTTCCAACCCAAAATCTTAATTTTTTTTACAAATAATGTAAAATCTATACTATAAAATGCATAACTAACTCTAATTAATTAAAATAAATAATATTATATTGTGAAATTATTTGTTTGGGTATTTTTCAAGATTATACAAAAATAAAAATAGATAAAAAGAGGTGAAAACAGTATTACCACATTAAGTACTAATTAACCATAAATTAAATAGACTTGAAACTATATTTTGTGTTTTCAATTTTTCAAATACTAAATAAAATAACAATAAGAACAGTGTATTAGAATCCTAAAAAATTCAAATAACTCAAATAAATATATAAAATATGCAAAACTGCTAATAAAGTGCCACGACCCTAAAACCGACCCTGTCGTGATGGCGCCTATAGTGAAACTAGGCCAGCCGATACAAATCCTGAATTCAATCAGTATTCAATAAAAGTCGTTTTTAAGCCATTAATTAATTAATAATCCCATAATGTAAGTCTAAATGAACAGTGCGGAAACAAAATACACAAACCCGACATCGGAGTGTCACAAGTCACGAGCATCTACTAAGGTTTGAATACAACGAAAAGTCTGAAAATGTACTAAATATAGTCTAATAAAAACAAGAGGGGAGAAAAGCAGTGTTGCGAATGCCAGCAGCTGCCTTGCCAACTCCGATGACTCTGCCATTGAGCAATCAACACCCCTTACCGGGTTCAGAAATACCTGAATCTGCACACAAGGTGCAGGGAGTAATGTGAGTACTCCAACTCAGTAAGCAATACGAGTAAATGAAAGTTGAGCAGTAAGAAAACACGTAAACCACGTCAAAACGCTACAACAAATGCAGGATATTTCCACCACAATACAGAAATCATTTACTTCATAAATCATGCTCAGTTTCGGTAAAACCTTTCAAAACAACTTTCTATAGTTTCAAACTAGAGATAAAACAGTGAGTAAAAATGATGGAAAACGTAAACAACCCCTCAGGCAAAACATGTATCATAAACCGCCTCTCGGGCATAATATCAACAGAACCATCCCCTTGGGCTACCTCACAATCACTCGTAATTAGCCCCTCGGGCATAACATAAATCAAGAACCGCCCCTTGGGCAAATATGGATCAAGAAAATCCCCTCGGGCATCAATATGAAACAACAACACCCCCTCGGGCTACAACATATCACTCACATTGGGTATCCGCGCTCACTAGGGGTGGGCCCCTTACGGCCCAAGCTCAATAACAAGTCATCTTGTGGCATAATCAAACAGGCTCTCGGCCTCATATCAAGCCACATTGTGGCATACAAATCAGACCTTCGGCCTCATAATCATAAATCAGTACCATACTGCTGCGGCGTGCAGTCCGATCCCATAATATCCCCACAACGCAGGCCCTCGGCCTCACTCAGTCAGAAATCTCTCAAGCCACTCGGGATACAGTAAAACATGATGCTCAGCCCAAAATATCATTTAAATATATCAAAACGGAGTAAACATGGCTGAGTTATGAAAATAGTAGAATACAGCATGACTGAGTACAAATATGAAGTCAAAATAGTGAGGAACAGTAATAAAAATCCCCCTAAGGGTCCAAAATAGTTGGCATGAGGCCCAAATATGGAAATCAACCCAAAACATGATAATACTTTCCAAAACACAATGAAATCAAATAGTTTTCAGTCAAATACGCGACTAATTAGTCATACGGGACGGACTAAGTCACAATCCCCAATGGTGCACGATCTCACGCTCATCATCAAGCGTGTGTGTCACCTCATAATAGCACAACGATGTGAAGTCTGGGGTTTCATACCCTCAGGACAAACATTTACAATCATTACTTACCTCTATCCGGTCCAACTCTAGCCAGCGATGCCTTTTCCTCTCAAATCGGCCTCCGAATACCCCAAAACTAACCAAAATCAGTATATTATCATCAATATACGCTAAAGGAACAAAGTACAAGCAAAAATAATCAAATTATCTCAAGAATACAGAAATTGCTTAAACCCGGCCCCCGAGCTCACGTCTCGAAATCCGACCAAAGTCTCAAAATCCGACAACCTATTCAATTACGAGACTATCCATACTAGTTTCACTCAATTCTGACTCTGAATCGGCCTTCAAACCCCAAATATTCATTTTATGAAGTTCCACAATTTTTCCCAAATTTTCATCCCAAATCTTTACTCAAATGATGAATCCTACGTTATAATCATGTATCTTAGCCAAATTGAGTTAGAATCACTTACCGTGATGGTTTTCTTGAAAATTTCTCAAAATATCACCAAAACCCGAGCTCTCTAGGTCAAAATATGAAATAAAACCTCAAATCTCATATATATAGTGCACCTCTCGGATTCCCATCACCGCTGACCGCGGAAAAACCACCGCTGACCGCACTTCTGGTGGCTGCATAGATAGGCTTTAGTATTTTGGCCATAACTTTCTCTACAGATGTCCAAATTATGATTTCTTTACCTTTAAGGAAACTAGACACGATGTTCTACAACTTTTGTTTTTGAATCATCTCAAAATTCCTTGTATATCAAAAGATATAAGCTTCTGAAGATGGACCAACGACCTGCAGATTCTTCATGACCGCGGACCATTTTCCGTGACCGCAGTAAAACCACTGCCCTCAGCAGTAAAACCACCACCCCCAGCGGTAAAACTTCCACCTCGGCTGTAAATTTAAGCACCAAAACCAATGCCTGAGTTCCGATAATGCCCGGACTCGCTCAAAACTCACCTGAAACACATCCGAGGCCCTCTAACCTCGGACCTCAACCCAAACATACCAACACCTCCCATAACATCATTAACACTTAGTCGAGCCTTCAAATCACTCAAAACAACATCAAAACACCAAATCAACTTCGGATTCGAGCTTAAGAACTTAGGAACTTTCAAATTCCACAAACAACACCGAAACCTATCAAATCAAGTCCGATTGACCCCAAATTTTGCACACAAGTCATAATTGACATAATGGAGCTATTCCAATTTCCAGAATTGGGTTTTGATCCCGATATCAAAAAGTCAACCCCTCGATCAAACTTCCAAACTTAAATTTCCATTTTTAGCCATTTCAAGCATAAATTTATCACGGACCTCCAAAATACATTCCGAACACACTCCTAAGTCCAAAATCACCCAATGGAGCTAATCAAATCATAAAAATTCAAATCCGATATCAAATACTTAGAAGCCAAAACTTGGTTAAACCTTTCAAATTTAAATCTTCAAGCTGAGAACCATTCTTTCATATCTATTCCGATTAACCTGAAAACCAAAACCGACGATTTACATTAGTCATAATACATTATACAGGGCTAGTCATGCTTGAGAACTGGCGAGCAAAGTGCAAATGCTAAAAATGATCGGTCGGGTCGTTACATATAGCTTGAAGGCGTGGCGGGTCAAAAATTACATGTCTATAGTATTCGGCCTCATTGTTAGTCAACCTAGAAGTTTTGATAGACTGCCTAATAGTGCTACCCATGGGCAACTTCAAAATTATTGCTAACCTGGATCCCTTCACATTCGAAGCATCATCTGTGAAAAGGGTCCATACCCCCGATGATGTGCCTGATTTTAACAAAAGTACTTTTTCAACTTCGTGTACGAGGGTTGGCGTGAAATAGGCCACGAAGTCTGCCAAAATTTGAGACTTGATGGTTGTTCGGGGTTAATACTCGATATCATACCCACTGAGTTTGATGACCCATTTGGCCAATCGTCCTGTTAGTTCGGGCTTGTGCAAAATATTACGAAGGGAATACGTGGTCAACACACATATGGGGTGACACTGAAAGTATGGTTTTAACTTTCTAAAAGCACTTATCAGTGCAAGTGCTAACTTCTCTAAGTATGGATATCTAGTTCTGCTTCCCCTAAGGTCCAATTCACATAATAAACGGGAAATTGCTTACCTTGCTCTTCTTGAACCAAGACACCACTTACCGCGATTTCCGACGCTGCCATGTACAAGTAAAGTTTCTCATTTGCCTTCGGAGTGTGAAGCAGTGGAGGGCTCGATAGGTATCGCTTTAATTCCTCTAATGCCTACTGGCATTCCGGGGTCCAGGAGAAATCGTTCTTCTTTTTGAGTAGAGATAAAAACTTGTGGCTTCAATCCGACGACCTCGAGATGATCGGCCTAAAGCACCTATACGTCCAGTCAGCATCTACACGGCTTTTACACTATCCACGGTGATGTCTTCAATGGCCTTGATTTATCGGGGTTGATCTCTATCCTTGATTCGACACCATGAAGCCTAGGAATTTGCCCTAACCGACCCCGAAAGCACATTTCTTGAGGTTGAGTTTCATGTTATGTTTCCTCAAAATCTCAAACGTTTCATGCAAATGAGCCAAATGGTCCTCTGTGCGCAAGGACTTAACTAGCACGTCATCAATATAAACTTCCATTGACTTTCCTATTTGTTCTTCGAACATCTTATTTACTAGGCGTCGGTAAGTAGCTCCTGCATTTTTTATCCCGAAGGGCATTACATTATAACAATATGTTCCATATTTGGTGATAAATGAAGTCTTTTCCTGGTCTTCCAGGTTCATTTGAATTTGATTGTATCCGAAATAGGCATTGAGAAAGTAAGGATCTCGTGGCTAGCCATAGCGTCAATCATGCGATTGATATTAGGCAGTGGAAAAGAATCTTTGGGGCATGCCTCGTTTAAATCCTTATAATCTACACACATTCTAAGTTTGTTCCCTTTTTTAGGGATTACGACTACATTGGCTAACCATTTGGGTTATTTGACCTCCCAAATGGATCCTATTTTGAGAAGTTTCTGAATGTACAAAAGGGGGGAGGGTGAATTGTAGCCTTTTTAAAGTTCTAGTCGACTCCTCTTTAGACCTAGTGGACTTATGCAGAGACAACCTGCACAGAACTGTTAGTCCTTTCGATTTAAACTAGTTTTAATCACAATAAACAGTAAATGAACAGAATATAATATGAGAGCGATAAAGTAAATGACACCATGAATTTTTATACTGGTTCGGAACCAATGTGGTATCCTAATCCAATCCTCTTGGGTTGAAAGAGTGTTGTCTTTTAGAGCTCTTTGTAAATTGAATTGAGTACAACCTTTGTGGTTTTCAATGATCACCACCAACGTTGACAGGGTTGGTTTTCATTCGCTCACCTACAACGAACAAGAGTTGGTTTTCACTCGCTCACCAACAATGACCCTTTGGTTTTTACCAAAGAAACGAACAATGACACAACCTCTCGGACACACTGCCTCTCCAATTTTTTCTGTCTCTCTTCTCTCTTTTATGTACACAATAAATCCAAAAGTGAATTATAATGCTTGTTAAGAGTAGAATAAAGAACTTGTAGTTGGGTAGACAATTGTATAGAAGGTTGCGTACATTCTTCCTTCATAGAGCTTCTATATTTGTAGCCCTTTCAACTTTTTATGGCTATTGCATAACCCAAGGGAATTTGAACATTGCTCATTTATTTGTTTCCATATTTGCAACTCCAGCACTTGTATGAATATGGATAGTATGTTGACTTGGCACTCTTTTGAAGATGGATATAAGCATCTTTGCAATATTGATTTTCTTTCCTTGTTTGACTTCTTGTATTTAGACAGATCCTAATTGTCTCCACTTTCCTTTCTTGAATATGTAAATTCTTCATTGAGCACCAACATGAGAATCCTTATGTAGAGGATTCTTTTCCTTTTATGGTAGTAGAATATTTTCCTTTTATTTGCAAGCAATATCTTGGTTGATCTTCTTTAGAAAATTTTGCATTTCATAACTGCATCTCCACGTGCATCTTTTTCAACCTTCCATAGTCTTGATTCAATATTCATGAATTTCCATAAGAGCAATAGTCATTCTTTATATGGAACTCAAATTTATTTACACACATTATTCTCTTTCCACACCCAAGGGGAAATGTATTAAGAATATTTTTTCATAAATAATAGTAGCATCTTTGAACTCCTATTGGAAATACTCCTTTCTTGATCTTGTAAAATAATCTTCCATAATATAGATATTTTCTTGCCATAGAAAATATATTTTTCTCCTATTATATTGAAAATATTCCTTTCTTGATCTTGAAAAATAATCTCTTTCCGTAGTATAGATTGTACTACATCCATAATATATTTTCTTTCCATAGAAAATATATTCTTCCTTGGTCTTGTAGTATATTTTCTATGTAGTATTTTTCTTCCATAAAATAATAGAACTTCTTCGTGATTCTAGCAAGCTTCCTTCTATGATATTGAAAAATCTTTCCTTCAGTAGAGATTTCTACTAGAAATGCAGTAAGCCATTTAACATTTGAAATTCAATTCAAATGTTTGAATCTTGAAGGTAATCATGGAATATTTTCCTTTCTGGATTTTCTGAATCCTTGCCCTTAATAGCTAGAAGATTTTTCTTTCCATACAATAAGCAAATCTGTAATGACCTGGTGGTCGTTTCATGAGTTACCGCTCTATTTCCCCATTTCTGCTTTTATGTGTGTTGTTCAATCGTATTTGATCATATCGTATTGGTTGTGTTGTGTTCGGAGTGGTTTTAGAGTGGAATGAGACACCTAGTCTCTTAAGTTGGTGATTTAGTTGGTAAAGTCAACCGAAAGTTGACTTGTGAGCAAATGATCTCGGAATGGGGTTTTTATGGTTTAGATAGATTCGTTAGATGATTTGGGACTTAGGAGCGTGATCGAAATATATTTTGGAGGTCCACGGTAGATTTAGGCTTGAATTAGCGAAATTGGAAATTTGGCATTTTCTGGTTGGCAGTGGAAATTTTGATATCTGGGTCGGAATAGATTTTTAGAAATTGGAGTAGGTCCTTGTGTAATTTGTGACGTGTGTGCAAAATTTCAGGTCATTCGGATGAGTTTTGATAGGTTTTTGGATCGGTGGCAGAATTCGAAAGTTTTGGAATCCTTAGGCTTGAATCCGAGGGTGATTTGATATTTTGATGTCGTTTTGAGTGTTCTGAAGATTGGAATAAGTTTGAATGATGATATGTGACTTTTTGGCATGTTTGGTTGAGGTCCCGAGGGCCTCGGGATAGATTTGGATGGTTGACGGAAGGTTTGGAGTTGATTTGGAGTTGCACAATTTTTGCTGCTTCTATTGTTGCCGCACCTACGGATAGAGGATCGCAGGTGTGATGATCGCAGAAGCGAGGAAAGGCCATAGATGCGGTTGGGGCATCGAAGAAGTGGAAGTTGAGATGCACCTGCGAGCCCGCATGTGCGGTGGATTGATCGCATGTGTGGATGAGGGATTTTAAGTGAAAGTCCACAGAAGCAGAGATTTGTCCGCAGGTGCGGACCGCAGATGCGACATTGGTACTACATGTGCGCTTTTGTTGGGCGGAAAGTATAAATAGAGGCCTTTGCAAAATTTTGTCATTTTCCCACCATTTGTGTTCGGATTTGGAGCTTTTAGAGCGGAATTGAAGAAGGATTCAAGGGGTAACACTTAGAGGTAAGGTTTTTGAACTCAATACTCAATTCTATGGTGATTTCTAACAATATAGACATGAAACTAGTGGGATTTAAGGTTTAAAATTGAAGGCTAGGGCTTGAGTTTTGGAGAGATTTGAATGGGGATTTGAGGGGCCATTTGAGGTTCGATTTTGATGTTTTTGGTATGTATGGACTTGTGGTATAGATAAGAATTCTAGAGATGTGATTTTTATCAAATTTCGAGACGTGGGCCCAGGGGTCGGGTTTTGGCCAGTTTTGAAAATTTTGAATTAATTTGATTATTTTTGCTTAGGCTTTGTTCTTTTAGCGTGAATTAATGATATATACTGATTTTGGTTAGATTCGGGGTATTTGGAGGCCGAATCAAGAGGTAAGGGTGTCGAGGGCTAGAGTTTGGCTTGATTTGAGGCAAGTAACGCTTCCAAACTTGGCTATAAGGGTTCGAAACCCCGAACTGTGTTTTCTATGACTACTATTGAGGTGACGCAAATGTCAAGTGATGGGCGTGTGGGCGTGCACCATGAGAATCGCGGCCTGGATCATTCCATGGCATCGCTTAGTGACTCTTTCTTGCTGATATATGTGTCATAATTATGTGATTAAGTTAATGAGATGTAAATCATGCTAATTATCATGTTAAGGCTTCACGCCAATACTGTTGAGACCCGAGAGGTCATTTCTTGCTGTCATATCATTAGCTTCATTGATATTCTGTACTCAGTCTTGTTCATGCATATTATATCATGCCTCAGTGTCGATTATTGTTATTTGACACATCATATCATTGTTCGTGCTAGTATCATGACATTTTGAGCCCGTGTATGAGAGACTGGAGAGTGATGACTGAGTGAGGCCGAGAGCCTGATATTGAGTGACAGTATGGGATCGAGCTGCACGCCACAGCAAGATATTGATTATGCCTTCGTTGGATTGTTATAGCGCTTGGGCTGAAAGGAGCCCCTCTGGAGACTTTACACCCCCAGTGAGCATAGTTGATGATATTGAGGGATGGATCTTCCCTGTACATGGATCTTGTCCGAAGTATTTATACCTAGAGATGGATCTTCTCCATAGGGCTGGAATAGCCTTCCTCGGTACTAGATGACTGCGATCAGTGATGTGTATATATTCCAGGATGGATCTTCCCTGGGTCGGATGGCCATATACAGTACCGAGTGGTTGGGAACTTGTGAGTGGAGGTACACAGAACATTGGTCATGCCATTTATGCATTGGTACATAGAGATTCCTGAGCTTTATACTCCATACTATTCATACTGTATTTATTTACTACTAAGTTTCTACTTGAACTGCAGGCATGTCTACTTTTCTGTACAGTTTAATTGTATTACTTGTTGAGGTTTGGTTCGTCACAACCTGTCAGTCCATAGTTTGGACTTGTTACTTACTGAGTTAGTGTACTCACGTTACCCCCTGCACCTTGTGTGCAGATCCAGGTATCTCAGGGCACGGTAGCGGCTGTTGACTATTCCAGTCGCGGACTTCACGGAGATAGCGAGGTAGCTGCCTGGCGACCACAATTCCGATTTTCTCCTTCTCTATCTTTCTATTAGTACTTTGTTGTTATTTCCAGACTGTTTTGGTCTTGTCTTGTTCAGAACTATTGTAGCATTGCTCATGACTTAGTGACACCCAAGGTCGGGCTTATATTTTATTTGATTTTAGCTTTATATCTTTATCAGATTTCAGTTGAAAAATGGTTTTACTTAAGTTTTTAAATGAAATGTGGATTTTAATTGTGAATGTGTCGGCTGGCCTAGTTCCACGATAGGCGCCATCACGACCGGGTCGGTTTAGGGTCATGACAAAATCATCCCAAGATATCTTCAATAGTATTCTCTAAAAATAACATCCATAGTAAATGCTTTCTTCTTCAACTTCATAATAAATTAAGATTACCTTGATCTCCACCAAATACCTATACAAAAAATAAGATTACCACAAGTAAATGTTCTTTGATTAATAATTATGTTAATTTGTTATCATCAAAATTAATACGTGAAACCATGAAGCTAACAATCTCTCCCTTTTTAATGATGGCAAATTATTGCGTACAAAATAAGAGAATTTAGTCAAAGACTTAATTAAAGGCAATAGATAAACTGGTTACTTCCCTGAAATCATCTTCTCGAAATGCATGTAGTACATCAAGTGTGAACTCCCCCTCACTCTATGCATTCCTCAGTTATACTCCCCCTGTCTCCATACATTCTACCTAAGTTTTTGAACTTTTGTACACACTATTTTCTCCCCCTTTTGTCATCATCAAAAGGGTGGAATAGGATATAAATTACTAGAACCAATAATAAAGCATAAAAAATCTATATTCCAAGAATCTCTCAATTAGATAAATGCACAATCCATTAATTCATCCAGTTTTAAAGTAAAACCAACGACAAGTATAATATACACTAAGCAATTAATAACAAAGGTTTGATTCAGTTGGAAAATTTTTTGAGTAATCAAATCATTGCTGACCATACAAAGCACGAGAAATTGTAGTTCATTTTAGGTCAACCAAAAACAATTTCAAATATTTGAAGAGAATTATTAGACTTCTAATAACATAGAGCTGGACGACACAATTTTGAATCGATTGAAATAATTCTAATAGACTCGAACCGCAGACATGCTATCATAGACTTGAAATCACACAAATGATAAACACAAAAGAAGTAAGATGATAAAGAATCATTTTTACTAAAAAGGATACACTAGGATATCATTATCATACCAACTTCTTTAGTAAATGTAAGGAAATATCTTCAAGATGATAGTCAATGTCCTCGAGGCAGATTTCCAAAATACTTTATGTCACAAGCAATCTAATGACATATGTTATGTGTTGTACTCTAGTTTGTCCTTTTCATAACATGAGAGTTTTAGAAAAAATCTCCATGCCATTTTTTTAATTCAGTCCACTTTGTTGTCTGCAAGGTTTGCATCTAAAAATATCCAACTAGATCAAAGCAGTTAGTTCTTGCACACAATAATCCATAATTTAAAATGTCAAGCAAAAATCTTATGTGGTACTATAAAGAGAAATTATGGGATCAGGTATACCAAAATATTTGTCAAAAAACAAAAACAAATAGAGAGCTTGTCATACCTTGGTTTATTTGATCGTTGGACTTACTAATTTTCTCCTTGATTCGCATTATTTGGAATGTGAAGATGAAGGTTAATTCTCCATCATACTCATTTCCAAATCGATCATCTTCTAGAGACTTAAAAATCTTGACATGCCTTTGGTTAGTCTTACCAAAAAAATATGCTCTTGTAAATGCATCTTTGGAAAGAATAATCGTTAGATGATATGCATGAATTTGTTTCAAATGATAACTAGTCTTGGTCACAAGAATGTGATTCAAAAACCTTCGATTTCAGAGAAAGGCTAGAGAATATGTTATGCAATTTTCAAACCATTTAAAAAAATATTTCAACATCCATACAAAAATGGTTTACAAACTTTGTAATATGCACATGAAAAATGATGTTCTAATAAAATTCTCTAGGAAAAAATAAACCTTTTTGTGAAACCTTGGGCGACAAGTTTACACATAATTTTCACAACCTTACCAATCTTGTCAGGCTTTAGATATCCATGATTGCAACTCCTTATCTTGGTACTGGATCCATATTTTTTATTCTTTCAAATTCGCTCAACAAATTTTGCATTGCTAGAATCCAACATTCATCGTTCAATGCTTCTTCATGACTGTCTAGCTCAACTAGTGATGTGTCATTAGCAGATTATTGCAAGCTATCCACTGCAAGTTCTCTATCCTTATTCATAATTTTCTTAGAAAAAATTAATGTAAAGAGAACGCGCATGTTGAGATTTCTCTATAACTAATATTCTAAATTTCATAAAATCGTAAGTAATAATTGGTCGTCCTCGACCCTGATCTTCGATTGATCTATTGTGCACATCTGCCGAAGTTACAGCCGGATACTCAACAAAATTTTGTTTCAACTGCTGTAATGTTATCGAACTCCGCTCGTCCAACCCTTGGTTGAAAGCTTGGACTGCCCAATCATCTGTGACCGGCGACAACTCCATGCGTTCCATTTGAAATCGGGATGCGAACTCCCTTAGCATTTCGTTGTCCCTTTGTCTTATCTTGAAAACGTCTGATTTTCTTGTTGCAACCTTTATGGACCCAGTGTGTGCTTTCACGAAATAATCTGCTAACATGGCAGATGAGTCGATGAAATTTGGTGGCAGGTTGTGATACCAAATCATTGCTCCCTTTGATAAAGCTTCTCCAATTTTTTTCAACAAAGTGGACTCGATATCATCGTGTTCTAAGTTATTTCCCTTTATTTCGCATGTGTACGACATCATGTGTTCATTAGGATCGGTGGTCCCATTGTATTTAGGTATATCCGGCATACAGAACGTCTTAGGAATGGGCTTCGGAGTCGCACTCTAAGGAAAAGTGTGACGACCCGACCAGTCATCTCATGACTTACCGCTCTTTTTCCCCCATTTTTGCTTCTTTATGTTTCATTATCCATGTTTTATGTGGTCGAGTTGATTGGTTTGCGTTTGGTGTGGTTTTGGTAAGAAATGAGACACTTAGTCTCTTTTAAGAAGGCTTAAGTTGGAAAAGCCAATCAGATGTTGACTTATGAGTTAGAGGGCTCGGATGTGAGTTCCAATGGTTCAGTTAGCTTCGGGAGATAATTTTTGACTTAGGAGCGCGATCGGAATGGGTTTTGGAGTTGTAGAGAAGATTTAGGCTTAAATTGGCGAAGTTGATATTTTGGCGATTTCGGTTGATAGGCGAGATTTTGACATAAGGGTCGGAATGGAATTCCAAGAATGACATTAGCTTCGTTGTGTCATTTGGGATGTGTGTGCAAAATTTTAGGTCATTCGGACGAGATTTGATAGACTCTTTTTGATCGAAAGCATAATTTAAGAGTTCTTGGAGTTCGTAGGCTTGAATCCTATGTTAAATTGGTGATTTGATGTTGTTGTAAGCGTTCCGAAGTGTTGAACAAGTTTGAACGATGTCATGGGATGTGTTGGTACAATTAGTTTGAAGTTTCGGGGGTCCCGGGTAGGTTCTGGGATGTTTTAGGCCGAAAATCATAGCTGTAGCAGGTCTAGGAGGGTTGCAGGCCTCGGAAACCACCCGTGCGGTGCGCACAAAAAGAAGTGCGGCCGCGGTATGTGCTGTGCGGACCGCACAAAAAGAAGTGTGGCCGCGGTAGGTGTCATGAGGACCGCACAAAATGGTGTGCGACCGCGTTGGGAAACGATTCGTTGGTCCTATTTCGGAAGCTCATATCTTTTGATATACAAGGAATTTCGAGATGATTCAAAAACAAACATTGTAGCACTTCATGTCTAGTTTCAAGAAAGGTAAAGATATTGCAATTTGGACATTTGTAGAAAATTTTATGGCCAAAATACTAAGGCCTGTCACTACAGAGGAAGGCCTATGCGGTCGCGGTTGTTTATGCGCGGACCGCACTGGCTTATGTGGACCGTAGTCGATTTTGGTGCAGCCCGCGAAGATTGAAATCTGAGGGGTACTCTATAAATACGAGGTTTTGGGTTTTATTTAATATTTTGACCTACAGAGCTCGGATTTTTGGCGATTTTTTGAAGGTTTTTCAAGAAATTCATCGGGGTAAGTGATTTTAACGCAGATTTGGCTAGAATGCATGAATCTATCACTGAATTCATCATTTAGTTCGTGATTTGGGATGGAATTTGGGAAGAAAATTATGAAACCTTTCAAAAATGTAAAATGATGATTTGAAGGACCAAATGGTATCGGAATATGATAATTTTGGTATGGTTAGACTCGTGAGTGTATGAGGATTCTGAAAATGTAAATTTTACCTATTCCGCGACGTGGGCCCGGGGCTCGGGTTTTGCTAATTTCGGGATTTTTGATATTTTTCGAATGTTTTCTCTTGGGGTTTGTTCCCTTAGCATATTGTGACGTATTCGTTCTGATTTAGATAGATTCGACGTGCGTGGAGGCCAATTCGAAGGGCAAAGGCATCGCGAGCTAGAGAATTTGCCGATTCGAGGTGAGTAATGATTGTAAATGATGTCCTGAGGGTTTTAGACCCCGGATTGCACATCGTAGTGTTATATTAAGGTGAGACACGCGATGGATGATGAGCGTGGGTTCCTTTACTACTGGGGATTGTGACTTGGTCCGTCTCGATTGATGATTGTTACCGCGTATTTAACTGAAATATATTTGTTATCATCATGATTTGGGCTGATTGCTATATTTGGGCTTTGTGCGAACTATTTGGACCCTTCGGGGATTTTTATCACTGTTTCCCTCACTGCTTGACATATTATTTGAACTCAATCTTGTTGATATCTACTGTTTTACAAACTCAACCACTTTTACTTAGATTTGAAACTTAATTGATATTTCCACATCATGTTTTGGGCTAAGAACCACTATTTTACTAATGCCCAAAGGGCTTGTGATGATTTTCGGACTGAGTGAGGCCGAGGGCCATATGTGAGGATATGCTGAGTGATATGAGGTCGAGTGCCTGAGATACTTTATATGCCATGTGGTGGCTTGAGTGATGTGAGGCTGAGTGCCGAGTGATGTGAGGCCGAGTGCCGAGTGATGATGTCACAGGATGGCTTGATATAGCTCTTGGGTCGTAAGGGGCCCCTCCGGAGTTTGCACACCCACAGTGAGCGCGGGTACCCATTATGATTTGAGAGTGAGCCCGAGGGGCTGATACTGTTCTGAGTGATTGATATTGAGCCCGATGGGGCTGATACTGTATTGAGAGAGAGCCCGAGGGGCTGATATTGTTCTGAGCGATTGATACTGTGCCCGAGGGGCGGATTTCTACTTGTTATTTACCTGTTAAATTACCTGTTTTACTTGTTTTAAAAAGGGATATCATTTGATTTCTTCACTGATTTACTGCTTTAAGTGATTTTACTGCTTGAAATGAAATTGCTTTGTGCCTTTACGTGTTTTCATACTTTCAGCCATTATTTATAATTATTACTCACTGAGTCGGAGTACTCACATTACTCCATGCACCATGTGTGCAGATTCAGGCATTGCAGAGTCCGCTCCTAAGTGCTGATTCTCCCAGTCCATGCAGTGATTTGGAGATTACGAGGTAGCTATTGGCGTTCGCAGCCCCGCCTCCCTTATATTATCATTTTCATGTTTTTAGAATTATTGTATCGGATTTAGTGTTCAGTAGACTTGTATCTAGATTTCTTAGTTGCTCATGACTTGTGACACCCCGGTTTGGGCTGTGTCGGAATGGTTCTTACTGAGGTTATCATTAATTCCGCAAATTATGGATATTATATTATGTTTATTACTGTTTATGATAATTAACTGCTTAAAAAAGTGTTCCGTTTTGGTCTGGCTAGCTTTGTCTTTACGAGAGGCTCCATCACGACCAGGTTCAAGAATTGGGTCGTGACAAGTTAGTATCAGAGCGTAGGTTACATAGGTGTCACGAGTCATGAGTGGGTTTAGAAGAGTCTCGAAGATCGGTACGTAGATGTCTGTATTTATCCTCGAGAGGCTGTAGAACCTTTTTAGGAAAAACTTCATATTCTTGAAACTCTTGTCGTGCGAACTTGTTGGTTTGAGTACTTAACTTCTATTATTCCATTCTCTCACAGATGGTGAGTACGCGAGCTACCGGACGAGGTGGACGACCAACCAGTGCCACCATCTGAGACCACCAGGGGCCGTAGACGTGGTCGTGGTCGCGGCAAAGGTAGAGCAGCAAGGGCAGCACCTGTAGATCCACTAGTTGCCCTAGCTCCAGATCAGGCTCCAGCTATGGATGCTCCAGCAGCACCGGTTCAGGCACAAGCAGTGCCCATCGTGATTCTGGATCTTTAGGAGGCCTTGGCACAGATCTTATCAGTTTGCTCTGGCCTGGCTCAGGCAGTTTTAGCCACTACAGCAACAGCTACTTCACAGGCCGGGGGAGGCAATCAAACCCCCGCTGCTCGCACACCTAAGAAGGTAGTGTAGGGACTACAGACACCGGGAGAACCTCCAGCTCAGCCGGTTGTACCAGCTCAGGAGTTTAATGTGCCAGTTATGCCGGATGATGAGCAGTGTCGTCTTGAGAGGTTTGGTAGACTCCAGCCTCCGTCATTCAGTGGTGTTGAGGTCGAGGATGCCCAGGGTTTTCTTGATAAGTGTCAGTGGATGCTCCGTACAGTAGGGATTCTTGAGACTAGTGGTGTGGCATTTACCACCTTTCAGTTTACTGGGTCTTCCTTCACTTGGTGGGAGGCATATGAGAGGCGTAGGCTGGTTGGAGCAGCGCCGCTTACTTGGCATAAGTTCTCTACTCTCTTCTTGGAGAAGTATGTACCGCAGTCCCGTAGAGAGGAGCTGTATAGACAGTTTGAGTGGTTGCGACAGGGGGATATGACGGTGTCACAATATGAGTCGAGGTTTTCTGAGTTGGCTCGTCATGCCATTTGGATGGTTCCGACAGATTGTGAGAGGATCAGGAGATTTGTTGATGGCCTTAATTATCATCTCTGTATTTTTATGACCCAAGAGAGGGTGTTGGGTGCTACGTTCGAAGAGGTGGTCGATATCGCTCGCGAGATTGAGACGGTTCGCCGTCAGGATCGAGAGGAGAGAGAGGCCAAGAGGCCTCGAGGATCGGGCAGTTACAGTGGTGCTCTTTCGAGGGGCCAGTTTCAGCATGGTAGAGGTCGTTCTTTCAGTCCTGCTCAGTTAGCTCGCCCAGGTTATCGTGGGGCATCTTCGGGTCATGGTTATCACGGTACTCAGCAGGGCCAGTCATCACTTAGTGCCCTTCTAGCCCAGAGTTCATCTCGTGCCCCGTCAGCTCAGGGTTCTTCTATGTCGAGTGCATCAGCTGGTCACTCCGGTGCAAGAGGTTCCCTTCAGTCCCCTTCTCCAACACCTGGGAGTTGTTTTGAGTGTGGAGAGTTTAGACATGTGTGGAGGCAGTGTCCTCGTCATATTACTAGTTCATCTCAGTAGAGGGGTCAACCCTCGACTTCTGCTCTAGTTACCTCACCACCCGCCCAGCCAGTTAAGGGTGGAGATCAGGCAGCTAGGGGTCGCCCTAGATAGGGAGGTCGATCAGGGGGCGGTCAGGCCTGTTTCTATGCACTTCCAGGTAGGCCAGATGTTATTGCTTCAGATGCTGTCATTACAGGTATTGTTTTAGTCTACCCAGAGATGCCTCTATATTATTTGATCCCGGTTCCACCTTTTCTTATGTGTAACCATACTTTGCTCGTTATTTGGTTAAGCCCCATGAGTTTTTGCTTTACCTGTTCATGTATCTACCCCGGTGGGCGATACTGTTGTTGTAGACCGTGTGTGCCGGTCATGTGTGGTGACTATTGGGGGTCTGGAGACCCGAGTAGATCTATTGCTATTGAGCATGGTGGATTTTGATGTCATTTTGGGCATGGATTGGCTATCTCCGTGTCGTGCTATTCTAGACTGTCATGTTAAGACAGTCACTTTGGCTATGCCAGGTGTACCACGGATCGAGTGGTGTGGTGTGACTGATTATGTTCCTAGTAGAGTGATATCTTTCTTGAAGGCCCAACGTATGGTTGGGAGGGGTTGTCTTTCATATCTAGCGTTTGTGAGGGATGTTGGAGCTGAGACTCCTAGTATCGATTATGTCCCAGTTGTGAGGGATTTTCCCAATGTGTTTCCTGCAGACCTATCAGGCATGCCACCGGACAGGGATATTGATTTTGGTATTGACCTGGTGTCGGGCACTCAGCCCATTTCTATCCCGCCATATCGTATGGCACCAGCAGAGTTGAAAGAATTGAAAGAACAGCTTCAGGAACTCCTAGGTAAGGGGTTCATTCGGCCTAGTGTGTCACCTTGGGGTGAACCGATTTTGTTTGAACCGATGAGAATGTGCATTGATTATAGGCAATTAAACAAAGTAACAATTAAGAACAAGTATCCTTTGCCTCGCATTGATGATTTATTTGATCATCTTTAGGGAGCGAAGGTGTTCTCTAAGATTGATCTCCGTTCGGGCTATCACCAGTTGAAGATCAGGGATTCAGATATTCTTAAGACTACTTTCAGGACTAGATATGGTCACTATGAGTTTCTTGTCATGTCTTCCGGGCTGACCAATGCCCCAGCAGCGTTCATGCATTTGATGAACAGTGTATTTCGACATTATCGGGATTCGTTCGTTATTGTATTCATTGAAAATATTCTGGTGTACTCGCGTAGTCAGGGGGAGCATGCGGAGCATTTGAGAGTTGTATTGCAGAGATTGAGGGAGGAGAAGCTTTATGCAAAATTCTCCAAGTGTGAGTTTTTGATCAGTTCAGTGGCTTTCTTGGGGCATGTGGTGTCCAATGAGGGTATTTAGAGTTGATCCGAAGAAGATAGAGGCGGTTCAGAGTTGTCCCAGACCGTCCTCAGCCACAGAGATTCGTAGCTTTCTTGGGTTGGCAGGCTATTATCGCCGGTTTGTTTAGGGATTCTCATTTATCGCATCACCCTTGACCAAGTTGACTCAGAAGGGTGTTCCATTTGTATGGTCAGACGAGTGTGAGGAGAGCTTTCAGAAACTCAAGACAGCCTTGACCACAGCTCCAATATTGGTTTTGCCATCAGCTTTAGGTTCATATACCGTGTATTGTGATGCTTCGAAAGTTGGGATTGGTTGTGTATTGATGCAGGAGAGTAGAATTATTGCTTATGCTTCTCGTCAGTTGAAGCCCCATGAGAAGAACTACCATGTTCATGATTTGGAGTAGGCTGTCATAGTTCATGCATTGAAGGTTTGGAGGCATTATTTGTATGGTGTATCTTGTGAGGTATTCACTGATCATCGCAGTCTTCAGCATTTATTCAAGCAAAAGGATCTTAATTTGAGGCAGTGGAGATGGTTGGAATTGCTTAAGGATTATGATATCACTATATTGTACCATCCGGGAAAGGCCAATGTGGTGGCCGATGCGTTGAGACGAAAGGCAGGGAACATGGGAAGTTTGGCATATATTCCAGTTGGAGAGAGACCCCTTGCAGTTGATGTTCAGGCCTTGGCCAATCGGTTTGTGATATTGGATATTTCGGAGCCCAGCCGGGTGTTGGCATGTGTGGTTTCTCGGTCTTCCTTATATGATCGCATCAGAGAGCGCCAGTATGATGATCCACATTTGGTTATCCTTAAGGATAGAGTTCGGCATGATGATGCCAGATATGTGACCATCAGTGATGATGGTGTGTTAAGAATGTAGGCCGGATTTGTGTGCCCAATGTGGATGGGCTTAGAGTGTTGATTCTGGAGGAGGCCCACAGCTCACAGTATTCTATCCATCCGGGTGCCGCGAAGATGTACCAGGATTTAAGGCAGCACTATTGGTGGAGAAGAATGAAGAAAGATATTGTGGGATTTGCAGCTCGGTGTCTCAACTGCCAGCAGGTAAAATTTGAGCATCAGAGGCCTGGTGACTTGCTTCAACAGATGGTTATTCCCGAGTGGAAGTGGGAGAGGATCACTATGGACTTTGTGGTTGGACTTCCTCGGACTTTGAAGAAGTTTGATGCTATTTGGGTGATTATGGATCGGCTGACCAAGTTCGCACACTTCATTCCTGTGTGTACTACTTATTCTTCAGAGCAGTTGCAGGGATTTATATCCGGGAGATTGTTCGATTCAATGGTGTTCCGGTTTCCATCATCTCAGATAGAGGTACTCAGTTTACTTCCCAGTTTTGGAAATTTATTCAGCAAGAGTTGGGTACTCAAGTGGAGTTGAGCACAGCTTTTCATCCTCAGACGGACAAACAGTCCGAGCGTACAATTCAAATATTAGAGGACATGTTGTGTGCTTGTGTCATTGACTTTGGAGGTTCATGGGATGAGTTTCTACTGCTTGCAGAGTTTGCTTACAACAACAGCTACCGGTCAAGTATTCATATGGCTCCGTATGAGGCTTTGTACGGGAGGCGGTATAGATCTCCAGTTGGTTGGTTCGAGCCCGGCGAGGCTAGACTATTGCGGATAGATTTGGTTCAGGATGCCTTAGAGAAGGTGGAGGTGATTCAGGAGAGGCTTTGTACAGTGCAGTCATGTCAGAAGAGTTACGCGGACCAGAAGGTTCGAGATATGTCCTACATGGTCGGTGAGAAGGCCTTGGTGAAGGTTTCGCCCATGAAGGGTGTTATGAGGTTTGGGAAGAAAGGGAAGTTGAGTCAGCGGTTCATTGGGCCTTTTGAGGTGCTTCGGAGGATTGGGGAGGTGGCTTATGAGCTTGTTTTGCCACCCAGCATGTCGAGTGTGTATCCGGTATTTCATGTTTCTACGCTCTGGAAGTATATTGGGGATCCGTCTCATGTTTTGGACTTCAGCACTCAGTTGGATGACGATTTGACCTATGATGTGGAGCCAGTAGCTATTTTGGGTCATCAGGTTCGGAAGTTGAGGTCAAAGAATATAGCTTCAGTGAAAGTGCAGTGAAGAGGTCGGCCCGTGGAGGAGGCTACTTGGGAGGCCGAGCGGGAGATACGGAGCAGATATCCTCATCTGTTTGAGACTTGAGGTATGTTTCTTGACTCGTTCGAGGATGAACGTTTGTTTAAGTTGGGGAAGATGTGACAACTCGGCCAATCGTCTCATGAGTTACCGCTCTGTTTCCCCTATTTCTGCTTCTTTATGTTTCATTATCCGTGTTTCATGTGGTCGAGTTGATTGGTTTGCGTTTGGTGTGGTTTTGGTAAGAAATGAGACACTTAGTCTCTTTTAAGAAGGCTTAAGTTGGAAAAGTCAACCGGATGTTGACTTATAAGTTAGAGGGCTCGAATGTAAGTTCTGATGGTTCGGTTAGATTCGGGAGGTGATTTGTGACTTAGGAGCGCGATCGGAATAGGTTTTGGAGTTGTAGAGAAGATTTAGGCTTAAACTGGCGAAGTTGATATTTTGCCGATTCCGGTTGATAGGTGAGATTTTGACATAGGGTCGGAATGGAATTCCGAGAGTGACAGTAGCTTCGTTGTGTCATTTGGGATGTGTGTGCAAAATTTTAGGTCATTCGGACGAGATTTGATAGACTTTTTGATCAAAAGCATAATTTAAGAGTTCTTGGAGTTCGTAGGCTTGAATACTATGTTAAATTGGTGATTTGATGTTGTTGAAAGCATTCTGTAGTGTTGAACAAGTTTGAACGATGTCATGGGATGTGTTGGTACAATTAGTTTGAAGTTTCGGGGGTCCCGAGTAGGTTCCGGGATGTTTTAGGCCGAAAATCATAGTTGTAGCAGGTCCAGGAGGGTTGCAGGCCTCGGAAACTACCCGTGTTGTCCACACAAAAAGAAGTGCGGCCGCGGTATATACTGTGCGGACCGCACAAAAAGAAGTGCGGCCGCGGTAGGTGTCATGCGGACCGCACAAAATGGTGTGCGGCCGCGATGGGGAACGATTCGCTGGTCCTACTTCGGAAGCTCATATCTTTTGATCTACAAGGAATATCGAGATAATTCAAAACCAAAAGTTGTAGCTCTTAGTGTCTAGTTTCCAGAAAGGTAAGGATATTGCAATTTTGACATCTGTATAAAAAGTTGTGGCCAAAATACTAAGTCCTGTAACTGCAGAAGAAGGCCTGTGCGGCCGCGGTTGTTTTTGCACGGACCGCACTGGCTTGTGCGGACCGCGGTCGATTTGGTGCGGCCCGCGGAGGATGAAATCTGAGGGGTACTCTATAAATACAAGGTTTTGGGTTTTATTTAATATTTTTACCTAGAGAGCTCGGATATTTGGCAATTTTTTGAAGGTTTTTCAAGAAATTCATCGAGGTAAGTGATTTTAACTTAGATTTGGCTAGAATGCATGAATCTATCACTGAATTCATCATTTAATTCGTGATTTAGGATGGAATTTGGGAAGAAAAATTTAAAACCTTTCAAAAATATAAAATGATGATTTGAAGGACCAAATAGTATCAGAATTGGATGATTTTGGTATGGTTAGACTCGTGAGTGTATGAGGATTCTGAAAATGTAAATTTTACCCGATTCCGAGACGTGGTCCCGGGGCTCGGGTTTTGCTAATTTCGGGATTTTTGATATTTTTTGAATATTTTCGCTTGGGCTTTGTTCCGTTAGTATATTGTGACGTATTCGTTCTGATTTTAGATAGATTCGACGCGCGTGGAGGCCAATTCGAGAGGCAAAGGCGTCGCGAGCTAGAGATTTTGCCAGTTCGAGGTGAGTAATGATTGTAAATGATATCCTGAGGGTATGAGACCCCGGATTGCACATCGTAGTGCTATATTGAGGTGAGACACGTGCTGGATGATGCGCGTGGGGTCCTTTACTACTGGGGATAGTGACTTGGTCCATCCAGATTGATGATTTTTACCGCGTATTTGACTTAAATCTAGTTGTTATCATCATAATTTGGGCTGATTGCTATATTTGGGCTTTGTGCCAACTATTTGGACACTTCGGGGATTTTTATCACTGTTTCCCTCACTGCTTGACTTATTATTTGAACTCAGTCCTGTTGATATCTACTATTTTACAAACTCAGCCACTTTTACTCAAATTTGAAACTTAATTGTTATTTTCACATCATGTTTTGGGCTGAGAACTACTGTTTTACTAATGCTCAAGGGGCTTGTGATGATTTTCGGACTGAGTGAGGTCGAGGGCCATATGTGAGAATATGGGAAGTGATATGAGGCCGAGAGCCTGAGATACTTTATATGCCATGAGGTGGCTTGAGAGATGTGAAGCTGAGTGTCAAGTGATGTGAGGCCGAGTGCCGAGTGATGATGCTACGGGGTGGCTTGATATAGAACTTGGACCGTAGGGGGCCCCTCCGGAGTCTGCACACCCACACTGAGCGCGGGTACCCATTATGATCTGAGAGTGAGCCCGAGGGGCTGATACTGTTCTGAGTGATTGATACTGAGCCCGAGGCGGCTAATATTGTACTGAGAGTGAGCCCGAGGGGCTGATATTGTTCTAAGCGATTGATATTGTGCCCGAGGGGCGGATTTCTACTTGTTATTTACCTGTTAAATTACCTGTTTTACTTGTTTTAAAAGGGATATCATTTGATTTCTTTACTGATTTACTGCTTTAAGTGATTTTACTTCTTGATATGGAATTGCTTTGTGCCTTTACGTGTTTTCATACTTTCAGCCATTATTTATAATTATTACTCACTGAGTCGGAGTACTCACATTACTCCCTACACCATGTGTGCAGATTCAGGCATCGTAGAGTCTGCTCCTGAGTGCTGATTCTCCCAGTCCAGGCAGTGATTCAGAGACTACAAGGTAGTTGTTGGCGTTCGCATCCCCGTGCCTCCCTTATCTTATCATTTTCATGTTTTTAGAACTATTATATCGGATTTAGTGTTCAGTAAACTTGTATCCAGATTTCTTAGTTGCTCATGACTTATGACACCTCGGTTTAGGCTGTGCGGAATGGTTCTTACTGAGGTTATCGTTAATTCTTCAAATTATGGATATTATATTATGTTTATTACTATTTATGATAATTAACTACTTAAAAAAGTGTTCCGTTTTGGTCTGGCTAGCCTTGTCTTCACGAGAAGGCGCCATCACGACTAGGTTCGGAAATTGGGTCATGACAAAAAGGCTTTTGCACAAACTTTTTCGAAACCAAACCTTTTAGGATCGGGAGTGCCCATGGTATTTGATCAACTCAGAAGTTGTATGTTTCCACTTTTTTATCATTATCTTTGATTTTCTTCTCTCCTGACTCAATTCTTTGGTGAGCTCCTCAAGCATTTTCATTATTATAGGATCAGACCCTGATTCGTTACCATTCGACCTTTCTGGCACTGGCTCGGTACAGCGAGTGATTTCTGGCTCGACCACACTTAGAATCCTATGTTGATTTTGCAATTAAGCAATAGCAGCCTGTTGAGCCCATAGCATCTCGAATATTAGATGGAGGCTAACTTCTCCGTTTTCTTTGTCCTGTGTACCTTGGCCACCAGATCAGCCTTTCCTGCGTAAACTCCCTTTGGGGTCCGCGCCTAGGTCCACATTTAGAGCAACATGCAAAATGATATCGAATGGATTGGTGGTCGATGCTTCCCCGAGATTAGCCGGTGGCACCCCGGCTCCTGGAGCAATTACATTGTCATTTTCCCCTTGAAATCTAAGACCATCATCACCATGTACGGTTGTGTTTTGTGAGTTTGACATGCTTTAACCTGAGAGAAAAAATACTTGACAAGAACAAGTGTGAAAATAACGTGTGTTATCAGAATCAGCACTGAAACAATCACTATTACCCTTAGTCCCACGGTGGGCGCCAAACTGTTTACCTAAAATTTGAGTAACAATTAAACTTATATTGTGGTTTTAAGGATATGTGATTTAATCCAATGCCAATTGATAAACAAGGAATTAAATAGATAAATTATAGAATGAAATAAATCAAACCAGTATACAAGCCAAATCTCGACCTCGACTTATGACAGTTTCGAGGTGGGATAGTAAGAATAGCAACACTGATGAATAGTAAGCAGGAACGTGATGAGCATATATTTTCTTATCAGTGAACAATGTCGCTTACAAATGAATGGGATCCCCTTTATATAATAGGGGAGTCATAAATAAGGTACACTTTATAGTAGGAAATCCAATTTGACAACTGTTTAACCACCAAAGATCAATCCATTTCGAAATTCAGACCGTGATCTCCGGCCCATTGCGGGTATCTCGCTCTTTCCGTTACTGAATCATAACGGCATCATCTCGAAGCATCCCTTCTTCTGACCCCGATAAGTGATATCGTCCTCAACCTTGGAAAGGAACTTCGACCCCGATCTCGATGTCCTGGTCTTCCGACGTGGTATCACTTTTTTCATTGAAGAACGAAATCGGGTAACCCTGATTTCCACCGTATACACTTTAAAAGCTCATAATTTTCTCTAACAATGACGAAGAAATGGATTAATTTTTTATCGATTTAAATTTTGCCATGGTTGGAGTTTTGAGCTTTTCTGGGCTTCCTTTTTTCTTGTTATGTTCGATGGTGGGCTAGCAGTAGTTGTACATTAATTATTTGGCTAGATTATTCGAATTGAAATTGTCAATTAATAAATTTTGAAGGTGTTTGACTCTCCACCATTAACAGCCATTAAAAAGCGTCAATGCTTTGAATTCGGATTCGGATTTTCAAGAAATATTTTTTGTTTGGATTGGGTGTATTACAAACGATTGGGAATATTTTATAGAGTTTATATCCCTATTTTGAAGGTATTTGGTAAATATTAGATTTGATTTGGCTGGATTTTCATATTAAAATTCGAAGAAGAAGCAGAAGAACACACCACATACAAAATATATACAAAATACATACTGTATGAAAATTGTATTTGAGTTGTATGATGTTGTAGTTGCATTTAACTGGGTAACAATGATGTATGAAAGTTGTAGATAAGTTGTATACTATATAATTAGTTGTATGAAATTTGTTTTTAGTATTTATGTTATTGTAGGTATATCAAATTTTGTATTAAATTTGTATGAAATTTATTTTTAATTTGTATGTTGATGTACCATACATTATTCTTTTCTTAAAATAGGTCATTATGAAAAAGAGAGAGAGATGAGTTGCGCTAATCATGGCTTAAAATAGGTAACACACAATTGGAAGGAGTCTTATTTAGATGGAAGGACAATTTGAACTCCGTTCCTTTCGGTTACGCCCTTTTCTAAGCAAAGAATCCTCTAATTTAAGGCACTAATAATGAATTGTATATAAATTATAAGAAAAACTTGTTTACGGGGGAGGAGGAGGGTAATATACAAAGGAAAATTTTAATAAATAAGTTTCAAATATTATATAGGAACGAAAAAAATTCTATTTATTATTTCAAGTTTTTGGTAATTGGGTAGGCCAAGGGAGAGGAGTAGTTTTTATTTTCCAAAGCAAAATTAATTAAACACTTTAAAATGGTAGTTTCCTTTCACCAAAAAAAATACTTGCAATTAACTAGATGATACAGATTAATTAAGAGCATGGAGACTTCCTAACCGACAACTCTTTAATTCTTTCAATTAATGACGCAAGGTTTGTGTATCGCTAAATAAATAATGATGATGAAAATAACATAAATACAATTTAAAATAAAGAAGTTACAGAATAAATGAGAAAATACAATATGCTCTCCTTTAAACGCTCCTTTCTTGCTTTAATTTGCAATACTTTTTAGTTTTATTTTTATTTATCTGCTTAATTCACCAAAAAATATATGATTAGATTCATCTCCCAACAAAACATGACAATCAGCGTAAGATCAGTGACGTTCAGATCGAAATTTAGTGGATCATAAGCGCACTTCTTAACATTTCTCTACTTAAATATTGAACTTTTGTCTCGTGCTATGTTCTTATATGTTAGACCAAAACCCTGAGGGGTCATTTGGATCAGGGAAAGAGTTATCGCATGATTATAATCTTGGGATTAATAATTCATGGATTATTTAGTACTAATATTTTGTTTGGTTCGTTCGATTAAAAATGAGATATACGGTTTATAATCTCAAACTTGTGTTTGGCTTGAAACTAAATAAAATTGAAATATTTTGTTTTCATTTTTTACCTTGGTTATTTTAGTGACTTAGATATATGTGAATCTTTTTAAAAAAAAAATAAGAATGGAGTTATCGTCTAAACCAAAAGAGATTTATAACCATATTGGTTAGAATAAAAGTTATGTAATGTTATAATCTTTGTCATGTAATATTCTAAGATTGGATCCGAGATGGGAAGAATTTAATCAAGAACTTCCTTGCTAGATCATCTGTCACGACCCAATTCCATTATAGGCTGTGATGGCGCCTAACACCATTATTAGGTAAGCCAACAATGATCAAACCAGTGGTTTCCCGTTTTTGAATAAATTACTCAGTGGATAACATTTCCTCATTTGTTAGAAAGATTTATAAATTTCCAAATGTAACATAAATAAATGGAAGCAAATGAGTACAAATCGTAATCATGAAAGCAAATACAAAATTATAAATCTACTAGTATGTGTGTCAAGACCTGGTGTCACAAGTATGTGGGCATTCTAGTAGAATACACAAAACAATACTCGTCTACTGTCTATTGGCCCAAGAACATGTGAAGTTTTGAAGAATGACAAATGAACTCACTCATGGACCAGGTCTATCTTGTGAAGCACAGTCATGATCAATCTATGTATGTGGGATGCACGTGAAGGAGATAAGTCCTACTGATCAAGCAGCAATATCTCCTGATCTGATCGAAAAGGTTGCATATTAGATAAGGGGAGAAAGTCTCCTTATATGAAGAGAACACGATCCAGGATAAAGATAGTATTAGGGTTTGAGATTATCATGAATTCTTCTACGATAGAAGTTCAGCAATTGAGTCCCGATCAAACTCTGATTACTAACCTATTAAATGATAGTGATTGTTCTTTTTTACAGGTATTGCACATACGTAGAAGTGAAACTAAATTGAGAGCAAAAAGCAAGGCAATTTTGCAAGCAATTTATGTGTGATTTGAGTGTGCACTCCTGAAGCTACTTGAACGAGATAGAAGAACCAGTTCCGTTATGTCTATCTTTTACTCTAGTTCAATTGTAGTAGGTAGTTTAAAGTTGTACCTTTCAGCTTTCATAGAAGCAATTTTATTAGGTACCTAGAGTGTTCAAGTTATAGCTAACTTGAAGTTGTCGCAACCGTTGAGGCTCTGTGCCACAACGGGATTAGAGTTAATCCTTAGGTTTACAAAGAGTTTTTGTAAATGTTGTTTTGGCTCAATGATTTTAGTAAAAGTTTGGGAAAATCCTACTGAGTAGTAGGTCGTGGTTTTTTCACCTTTTAAGCCAGTTGTTTTCCACGTAAAAATCTCTGTGTTCTTTATTTTATGTACTTATTATTTCGCAAACAATAGTAGTTAGAACACCTAGAAGAACCAGGTTCTTCTATAGCGAAAATTGGGTACCACACAAATCATCCCCCCCCCTGTGTGGTATTGACGCTTAAAACATCAATTGGTATCAGAGCGGGTTATACTTGAAGAGGCTAACACCTTAGGAAAAGATCAAAATGAGTGCACCGCCTGGGAACTGGGAAGGGCAATCCACTGCTTGGCCTCCACTTTTTAATGGTCAGTACTATTCTTTGTGGAAGAACAGGAGGAGGGATCACGTCATAGGAGAAGACTATGAACTCTGGGACATAGTCACTGATGGTCCTCTAACAACCACAAATAAGAATGTTGAAGGAGTGGATGTGCCAAAAACAAGAGTTGACTGCACTATTGATGATTTGAAGAAATGGTAGAAGAATGCCAAGGCCAAGAAATGGCTTGTGTGTGGACTGGGTCGAGACGAGTACAGTAGAATTCAAAGTTATACTACTGCTAAGAAAATTTGGGACACTTTGCAAGTGGCCCATGAAAGAACACCTCAAGTGAAGAGGTCCAGAGGAACACTACTGTATTCGCAGTATGAGAATTTCACCATGAAGGAAGGAGAAACCATCCAAGAGATGTATACAAGGTTCATCATACTGACAAATGAACTTAAGTCTCTTGGAAGGGTTATTCTTGAAGAAGACAAAGTTGAAAAGATTTTGACAAGTGTTCTGCCAGTCTCTTGGGAAAGCAAAACCATTATTATTCAGGAATCAAAGAATATTTCTACCCTCAAGCCGGATGAACTAATTGGAAATCTCACTACCTATGAACTGAGAAGGCAAACCATAAAAATGGATGCACCCAAGAAGTAAAGAAGTTTGTCTCTCAGAATTGCTGAAGGTTCAGATCTGGAAGATGATGAAATGGCTATGATCACAAGAGATTTCAAAAAGTACCTAATGAGAGGAAAGGATTCTTCAAAAGGTACAACTTTCAACAAACTAAGGGCTCCTGAGAAACAAACCAATGAGGGTTGCTACAAAAATGATAGGACTGATCACATGATCAATAAATGTTCTCAATGGGAAATTGAGTGGAAGAAGGAAAGGGCTGAACGAAGGAACAGGAAGAAGGAACAGGTTCAACCAAGAAGGAACAAAGGATCAACAAAGGCTATGGTTGTTGCCTGGGGAGAAACATCAGATGAGGACTCAAAAGATGAAGCTGGAGATGAACAAGCACTTATGGCCGTCGGAGAATCAGATGATGAACAAGAGGTAAGTATCCTTCATCTCAAAGACAAGATTAAATTCTTGTCTAAATAAAGGTTGTCTGAGCTATTGCTAGACTTCATTGATGAGTCTTAAAGAATTAACAATCAGAAAGAAGATCTGTCTAGGGAATGTGTGATCCTAAAAGCCAAGTGCAAAAACCTAGAGTCTAGGGCTAATGAGAGTGAGAGTAAAAATGCTGAGTTGAAGAACCAGGTTCTTAAACTTGATACCAGTATCCCAGAACTTAGGTTTGAGAACTTAAAACTGAAACTAGGAACAGGTAAGAAAAAAGATGACCACACACATCTCACTCTAGAAGAAAACTTGGGGAAAATGAAAGATGAGTTGTACAGGAAGGATGAGCAAATAAAAGTTTTAAAAGAACATCTAGAGAAGGTAAAACATGAACTAGACAGAACTTGCAAATGGAACAAGGCTTCTGATGCACTTTCCTGGCTACAAGAACATCAAAGTAGCAACAAAAGAGGACTTGGCTATGGAACTCAAGCACCTAAGTGGGATCCTAAAAGCAAGTATCTCACTCTTCCTGAGAACAAAATCTGCACACACTGTGGTAAGACTAGCCATTACAAAAATGAATGTAATGCAAAAGAAAAGGCCAGTGAAAAGAACAAAACTTTTGTTTAAGAGAAAAATAGGCTACCTAGGTGGGTTAAAAGGAATTTGATTTATTACTTTGCATATAGAAAGGGACCCAAACTAGTTTGGGTTCTTAAGACTAACCTTTGATTTCGTTTTGCAGGTCTAAGTGAAGGGAAGTAGCCAAATATGGTACATGGATAATGGCTTCTCAAAACATATGACTGGAAGCAAGAACCAATTCCTTTCACTTGAGGACCTAAAGGGAGGTAATGTCTCCTTTGAAAATGGGAAGAAAGGTGAGATTATTGGGGTTAGAAAGGTAGGTAAGACAGATTCTCACTCCATTGAGAATGTCTACTTGATAGATGGCTTGAAATACAGCTTGATCAGTGTGTCACAACTGTGTGACAGAGGTAACCTTGTAGCATTTACCTCTACTAAATGTTTTGTGATAACCTTACCACTAACAAGATTGTTTTGCAAGGAAAAAGAGTTAACAATATTTACATTGTAGATTTGTCTACTCTTTAAGAAAATGAACTCACTTGTCTAAGTGTGTTAGATAATGATCCCCTCTTGTGGCACAAAAGACTTGGTCATGCTAGTCTAAATCAGCTAAACAAATTAGTCTTTAAGGACTTGGTGATAGGGTTACCTAACATCAAGTTCAAGGAAGACAAAGTTTGTGAGGGTTGTGCAAGGGGGAAGCAGGTAAGATCATCCTTCAAAAGCAAGAAAATGGTAAGCACAACCAAGTTGTTGTAACTGGTCCATATGGATCTCTGTGATCCAATGAGAACCATAAGCAGAGGTGGAAAGAAATATGTAATGGTACTTGTTGATGATTATTCCAGATTTACCTGGGTACTATTTCTAACATCTAAAGATGAAGCATTTGACATGTTTACTGCTTTTATTAGAAAAACTCAGAAATAATTAGGAAATCAACTTGCATCCATTAGGTCTGATCATGGAACTGAATTTGAAAATGCTAAGTTTGATGAATCTATGATGAGAATCGTATAGCTTCTCTGCCCCTAGTACTCCTCAACAAAATGGAGTAGTTGAAAGAAAGAACAGGACTCTTGAAGACATGGCTAGGACTATGCTTCTTTCTAGTAAACTGCCCAACAGCTTCTGTGCAGAGGCTGTAAACACTACATGTTACATTATTAGTAGATGCATGACTAGACCTCTTGTAGAGAAGACTCCCTATGAGTTACTTAAAGGGAGAAAACCAAATATATCCCATCTTAGGGCATTTGGGTGCAAGTGCTTTGTGCACAATAATGGAAAAGACTCCTTAGGTAAGTTTGATCCCAGAAGTGACGAGGGAGTATTTTGGGATATTCTTTACATAGCAAAGCGTATAAAGTGTTCAATAAAGAACTTTGTGTGTAGAAAAAATGTGCATGTAGTGTTTGATGAAACTAACATTTTTTCTGAGAGACGGGAACATAAAGATGAAGCCATTGGATTGGTAAAGGATTTGACTGAAGCCTCAGCACAAGTTACAGTGACACCAAAAGAAGGAACAGGTGATGGAACAAGTTCTTCCATTCAGGGAAACCTAACAAGGGGAACTGATCAAAGAGGAATTAAAACAAACCCCCTAAAAGAACCTGTTCATGACCTTGTTCCTCAGCAACAGAACATGGGAGAAACATCTAGCAGAAACCAGTTGGTTATGAAACCTCACAAGTATCAAAGTTCTCATCCTATTGAGAACATTCTCACTGATCCAACATTTGGAGTCAAAACTAGATCACAATTAAAGAATCTATGTGCTTTTGATGCCTTTTTATCTCTTATTGAACCTAAAAATGTTGTTGAGTCTTTGCAGGATGTAGATTGGGTGAATGCAATGCAATATGAACTCAATAAGTTCAAGAGAAGTCAAGTTTGGCATCTAGTTCCAAGACCCAAGGACAGATCAGTTATTGGTACAAAATGGGTCTTCAAAAACAAACTTGATGAAGATGGAACACTTACAAGAAATAAGGTAAGACTGGTGGTCCAAGGTTACTGCCAAGAGGAGGGCATAGATTATGATGAGACTTTTGCTCCAGTTGCAATACTAGAGGCAATAATACTCCTCATAGCCTTTGCAGCACATATGGAATTCACTCTTTATCAGATGAATGTCAAAAGTACCTTCCTGAATGGCTACCTGAAAGAAGAAATGTTTGTAAAACAACCTACAGGGTTTGAGAGCAAGGAATGTCCTAAGTATGTGTACAAATTAGACAAGGCTCTCTATGGACTCAAGTAGGCTCCAAGAGCATGGTATGAACGACTGTCCAAATTTCTGCTTGAACATGGGTACAAAAGGGGTAAAATTGATAGTACCTTATTATTAAGGGAAAAAGGTAAAGATCTCCTTGTGGTACAAATATATGTTGATGACATAATCTTTGGGGCCACCACTGATAAGCTAAGTAAGGATTTTGCAAAATTAATGGGGAGTGAGTTTGAAATGAGTATGATGGGTGAGCTTAACTTCTTCTTAGGCTTACAGATCAAACAAAGTCCAAATGGAACCATGATCCATCAGCAGAAGTATGCAAAAGAGCTTATCAAAAAGTTTAAAATGGAGGAATCAAGGGAAATAGACACCCCCATTGCAACTGCCACAAAATTAGACATTGATGAACCTGGTTCATCAGTTGATCAAAAGTTGTATAGGGGTATGATTGGTTCACTCTTGTATCTAACTGCTAGCAGACCTGACATAGTCTTCAGTGTAGGGCTTTGTGCTCGCTTCTAGGCCAATCCAAAAGAGTCTCACTTGACTGCTATCAAGAGGATACTAAGATACTTGAAAGGCACCACTGATTTGTGTCTTTGGTATCCCAAAGGTAGTAATTTCAATCTAGTAGGATATGTTGATGTTGATTATGAAGGTTTCCTTGTGGATAGGAAAAGCACCTCAAGTATGACTCACTTTCTTGGTTCATGTCTTGTATCTTGGGCTACTAGAAAGCAAAATTCAGTGGCCTTATCCACTGTTGAGTCTGAATATGTTGTTGCTGCATCTTGTTGTGCTCAATTGTTATGGATCAAACAACAGTTGGTAGATTTGGCATTGAAGTTGGTTGCATTCCTATATTCTGTGATAACACTAGTGCTATAAGTATGACAAAGAACCCTGTTCATCATAAGAGGACTAAGCACATAGATGTTAGACATCACTTCTTAAGAGATAACTATGAGAAAAGATTGATCTCCATAGAATTTTGTGTTACTGATAAGCAAATTGCTGACATCTTCACTAAAGCACTTAGTAGAGAAAACTTTGAGAGGAACAGGTTTGAATTAGGGATGATTAAGATCACCTAATAGGTCCAGCTCAGAATGCACAATGAAAAAAAAATATGAAAAAAAAATTTGGCTAGGAATTCTGAACTTGTGTAAATATCTAGATTAATTCTTACTCAGCTTCATACTTTAATTAGTATACTCCTGTGACATGTGTTTATATGACTCACTGATCTCTTATAAAATTTTCTCTATTATAGCATTTGAGGCATGTTCTAGAGAGTTCTAAATGAAGAACCTGGTTCATCAGTATGGGTTCATATGAAAGTTTAGGTATGTTTTCTATACTCTGCACAATTAGAAAGATTAATAATTCAATCATGAGCAAAAGTCCTATACTTGTCAAATTCCTAGAAAATTCTATCTGTTAACACTAAACCAGTTCTGTCCACCTAGAACTCTAAACAGTAATTTTTGCCTAATATCTAGGGAAGCCAAATAAGTCATTCAAAATCTGGAATTTCAGGTTGATTAGACTCCTATTTGACCACTACAAAAGGTTGTCGTTACTTATTAAATGTGTAATTCCTTTAAATACACATCTTTTCTATAGCCTTCATCATAACTCCAAACCGTCAAAAACTCTTCTTCACTTTCACTTGCCTTTTTCTCCAAAATTCCTAGATTCTCTCAAGAAACCAACAATCATGTCTAACCCACAAGAAAATCCTGGAACTCCACCACCACCATCTCAGTCAAATTCATCCTCATCTACTCCACCCAGTGTATCCCCAAAACCTAGACTACGAAGGGTGAAAATGCTTGATCGAAAGACTGTAGCATCTGGGGCTCTAAGGAAGGCTTTATGAAAGGTTGAAAGCAAGCCAAGTGAAAGAAAGCCAAGCTCCAAATTCCGACTCCAGCTCTGAGTCTGAATCCTATCAATCCGCAACTGAGGGGGAAGGACATGGGTCTTCTAACTCTGAAAAGATTCAAGAATCTCCTTCTGAGGTAAGTTCATTTATGATTGAAAACCTAGAGACTAGGTTTGTTCTGGTTGGACCAATTAGAGATGTTGAAGTGCCTGAGAAACGTAGGAGTGGAGGTAAAAAGAATTTTGAAAAAAAAGAGAGAGAGAGTGCATGTGGTGAAGAGAAGGGAATTGGGAAAATTATAGTGTTTGCCATCTGTAGGGTTGAACATGAAAGGGTAGAAGAGAGCGGCATGAAGTCAGGGGGAAGTGGTTCTGGGGAAGCTGCTGAGGAGTTGGTTCATCTAAGCACACGGAGAGATGAACCTGTTTCATCTGCTGAAGAGACCCTAGCTGATCTACTGAAAAATGTTGGGGCAAGCTACGACCTAAAGAAACGCAGAACTCCCACAACAAATGCCCCAAATATTCCTAAGCCTTCTAAGATAAGAAAGGCTTCCTCTCCAACACCTACTGCCTCCTCATTGCCAAGGGGTAGAGCCACAAAAAGCAAGGTGAAACAGAGTAAAGCTGATCTACAAAGGGCCAGAAAGTAAGAAAAAGAAAAAAAAAGGATAAAGGAAAGGGAAAGATTGCAGAATCCTCAGAGGTTGTTAAGGAAGAGGAGATGGAAGTGGTCCATCAAGAAAGGGGTACAACAGTGGAGGTTCCTACACCCAAGCCTAAAAAGCCCAAGACCTCTTCCAAGAAGTCTTCCTCTGTGCATGTGGTTGTTGAACCCACACTAACCAAGAGGACAAGATCTGCAGTGAAAACCAAAAAATCAAAAGTTTCTAATGATGATGACTGGAGTGGAGAAGAAGAAGAAGAAGAAGAAGAATAAGAAGAAGAAAATGATTCAGAGAAAGAACAAGACAAGCTTTCCATTTTTGGTAGAAGAAAGATTTTAAAGGGTAGACTATTGAAGGACATGGTGGAACCTGGAATGATGATATTGGTGGATGCTTTAGCTGCTCAGGGATGGAAGGACATGGTCCTTCAGATAGATGGTAGGCTAGCTAGAAATGAGCTGATTGAATATGGCCAATGCTGCTGTTAAGGATGGAGTCATTAGTAGCCTGGTGAAAGGAGTTCAAGTGCAGTTTGATGTTGAGAAACTGGGAGAGATCCTGGACATACCCTCTGAAGGGTTTGATGATTATACAAGGCAAATGTGGCAATGCCTGGACTCCCTCCCTACTTCCCTTGAAATCACAAGAGGTTTTGTGATTCAGAAGAGGTGACTGAAGCCAGGGCTGTGTAGAAAAGTGAAATGAGGCCTGAGCACAAGGTTGTGTTTGAATTTGTCAAAATGTGTTTATTGCCTAGACAGGAGAGAATGCACACTGCTAACTACATGGATCTAGTTCTTATGGAGTGCCTAGAGAGAGAAAAGCAAATCAACTGGCTTGCCTTCATTATCAAACTGCTATACAGAGTCATAAATGGCTCCAAAGCTCATGCTACTCCATATGGCTTCATTCTGACCACAGTTCTGGACAGGTTAAATGTGCCTCTAAATAAATGGGAAATGGCTTCGAACAAGGAACACTTTGGCATCAAAACTCTTCTTGCCTGTGACTATTCAGTCAATGCCATCCCTATTGAACCTGGTTCATCCTAGAAGACACCCATCAACAGCAAAGTTAAGACTCTGGTTCAAGAATGTACAGCCAAGGATGCTGAAATTGCTAGGCTCAAGGCTCGTGTGGTTGAAGTGGAAACTAAGAGAGCTTGCCAAAGAAAAGGAAAAGAATGATGGAATTCTTCAGAACATGCTGAATTTTCTCCAAAATCAAACCCAACCCTCCAGTTCCTCTAAGCCTTAGGATTCCTAGCTTCTGTCTCCTAAACTTGTTCAGTACCCTCAGTGACCCAGATTAGGGATTTTTCTGTTTTTTGCTCATGGTTTGAATGTTTTTCTTTCTTTTTATGGATTGTAGGTGGCAACATGTCTCTATCAATGATAATTACTGTTTTCTCTTATTCAATGATTAATCTGTCCTTGATAGTTTAAATATGTTTGTTTGATTACTGATGATTGCACTTGCAGTTGCCCCAGTGGCCATGAGTACTTATTAAAATCTGGGTATCACATTCGTATGCAACTTTTCGATGATGCCAAAAGGGGTAAGAGATATTGTGCTTTACACATTCTGAAAATAAGTGATATTTATAACCTAATTAACTTGGTCCTTGATGATAAGTGAATTTTCTAAGTTTAGTATTGATGGTTAACCTGAGTTCTTACAAGATTCAAATATGTAAAAAGCACAGAGTCTATCATCATCAAAAAGGGGGAATTTATTGGCCCAAGAATAGGTGAAGTTTTGAAGAATGATAAATGAACTCAGTCATGGACCAGATCCATCTTGTGAAGCACAGTCATGATCAATCTATGCATGTGGGATGCACGTGAAGGAGATAAGTCCTACCGATCAAGCAGCAATATCTCTTGATCTGATCGAAAAGGTTGCATATTAGATAAGGGGAGAAAGTCTCCTTATATGAAGAGAACACGATCCAAGATAAAGATAGTGTTAGAGTTTGAGATTATCATGAACTCTTCTACAATAGAAGTTCAGCAATTTAATCCCGATCAAACTTTGATTACTAACCTATTAAATGACAGTGATTGTTCTCCTTTATAGGTATTGCACATACGCATAAGTGAAAGTAAATTGATAGCAAAATGCAAGGCAACTTTGCAAGCAATTTATGTGTGATTTGAGTGTGCATTCCTGAAGCTACTTGAACGAGATAGAAGTACCAGTTCCATTGTGTCTATCTTTTACTCTAGTTCAATTGTAGTAGGTAGTTTAAAGTTGTACCTTTCAGCTTTCATAGAAGCAATTGTATTAGGTACCTAGAGTGTTCAAGTTATAGCTAACTTGAAGTTGTCGCAACAGTTGAGGCTGTGTGCCACAACGGGATTAGAGTTAATCCTTAGGTTTAGAAAGAGTTTTTATAAATGGTATTTTGGCTCAGTGATTTTAGTGGAAGTTTGGGAAAATCCTACTGAGTAGTAGGTCGTGGTTTTTTCACCTTTTGAGCCAAGTGTTTTCCACGTAAAAATCTCTATGTTCTTTATTTTATGTACTTATTATTTCACAAACAGTAGTAGTTAGAACACCTAGAAGAATTAGGTTCTTCTATAGCAAAAATTGGGTACCACACAAATCACCTCCCACCTCTCTCTTGTGTGGTATTGACGCTTAAAACATCACTGTCTGAAAGGAAATAGATAGAAAAATATAACATAAGGAAGACTCCAGCTGCTGCAGAACTGCTCGGAGGGCAGCTCACCGTGAAGTCTCGAGATGGGGATCAAATCTGTGCGCCAGACTGGTAACTAGATGCACCTGCCTCAGATCCTATACAATTAAGTATAGAAGTGTAGCGTGAGTACATAAATAATATGTACCCAGTAAGTATATAGTCTAACCTCGAAGAAGTAGTGACGAGGGATCGACTCCGACACTTATTAATGGCCAACAATATGATAATATAAAATTCTAATTAAGCATGATATATAGAGATAACAATAAAACTCGGAACAAGAAATAACTGTACAATTCTTTCCCCAAATTTAAGAATCCAAATCACTTTCTTCATTTAAAATAAATGATCTTTCAAACAATAAATTAATACCAATTATGAAAGGGATTTCTAGTTCTATTATCACGCACGAATTCTGCCATGGACGTACGACCCGATCTAACATAAATATAAATTGTGCACTGTCGAGGGTCGAACGGCATGAACCATAGATGCATCTATTAACCCGTTGAGGCGAACGACCCGCTCACATGAGAGTAGTGGAAAGAATCACCCCGCTCGCGGAATATACTTGCGACACGATCAACTTAGTTCGACTTGAAGCTTTTAAATTCTTAAAAATCCTCAACTTAGTTCCACTTGATACAATTGACAAATATAATCAAATAACGGTGTCCATAAAGCATGGTGTAAACCTAAAACTACTCGGACATAAATAGGAATAGTAGCTACATACGGACTCTCGTCACTTCGTACGTACGCACCCCCCCCACACACACACACACACAAATCACAACACATATTAATTATGTTCATCTATGGGGTAAATTCTCTCTTACAAGGTTAGAAAAGTGACTTACCTCGCCTCAAGGCCTACTTTTCGGTCCAAGATTATGCTCAAACCCTCAAATCGGAGCTGCAAAATCCAAAACTATTCAAATAATGTAAAAACTAATAAATATATATTCAAAAGTCTATATTCTAACTATTTAAGTGATTATCCAATCCTAAATGTAAGATTCCTAAAATTCACCCCGGGCCCACGTGTCCGGGTTTCAGAAATTTTAGAAGAAAGTTGTTACCCATAACCTTAGGAACATAAATATTTGATTTTCACTAAGTTTCATAATCATTTTCGTGGTAAAATCTCATTTTTATCAAAAACCTAGATTTTTATCTAAACCCATGATTTTCACTAATTTACATGTTAAAATCTACCCAAAATCTTGGTATTAAACTCATATTAGGTAGAAATTACTTACCTTCAAGAGCTAGGTCGAAACCCCTCCTTAAAAGCTCTCAAATCGCCCAACAATGGAAGAAAATGAGCCAAAATAGCCGAAGTCCCGTTTTTAAAAGATGATTCTACCCGGGGTCCTCATACGTGATCGCGACCAAGCCCTCGCGATCGTGATGGCTACACTAGAGGAGCCCAGAAAAAGGCTCTACGTGATCGTGAGAAGACCCGTGCGAACACGAAGCACTAGGTCGCCTACTCATCGTGAACGCGAGGCCCAGAACGCGAACATGTAAGGCAACCGGGTGGCTCATGCCCAGGATTCTACGCGAGCCCGAACATCGCAACGCGAACGCAAAGGCCAAATGGTCCAGGCCTCCCGGGACATGGCCCTGCTTATGCAAACGCGAAGGGAGAAAACCCCAGTCCCCCAAAGCCTTCATCGCAAATGTGGGTCCATCCGCGTTCGCGAAGAAGGAAACCAGAAGCAGAAATCTGGTGTATTTCAACTTAGCTCCGGGTGATCCGAAACGCACCCAAGCCCTATGGGACCCTATCCAACTATACCAGCAAGTCTGTAATCATAACACAGACCTGCTTGAACTCTCGAAATGCATAAAACAACAACAAAACCAAGAATCACACCCCAAAACCAAATTGAATCAAACTTTGAACTTCAAGTTTCCTAGTCGCTCCGAATGCGTCGAATCATACTTAGACTACTCTAAATGACACCAATTTTTGCGTGCAAGTCTTAAATGACATTACAAAACTATTCTCGATCTCAGAATTCCGTTTGGACCTCGATATCACCAAAACCCGCTCCAAACCAAATTTAAAGAACTTCTAAAACCTTCAAGAACCAACTTTTGCTATTAGGCGCCAAAATGCTCCCGGATAATCCAAAACCTGATTCAAACATACGCCAAAGTCCGAAAGCATCATACAAACCTATTAAAGCCGTCAAATCCCAATTTCGAGGTCATTTACTTAAAATATTGACCGAAGTCAAACTTGGCCTTTTAAGCTAACCTTAAGGAACCAAGTGTTCCAATTTTAACCGAACCCTTCAAATCTCGAACTAACCATCCCCACAAGTCATAAAACAGTAAAAGCACCCACGGAAAGTCTTATTTAGGGGAACGAGATTCTAGAAAGCAAAACGACCGGTCGGGTCGTTATATCATCCTAGGTTCGGATTAAATTAACATGCTCCTTCTGTAACCACTCATTTGCTTCCCCCAAAATTGAGAAGAGGAACAATGTCAGCCTGACATAATCCGCATAGATTTTTGAAAAATTTTAAGGATCTTCAGAAAATTCCAAATGTGTCTCTATGGATCCTCATGTGGTAGTCCTACTTATTGATCCTAGGAGTGTATCTCAGTTGCCCCATATATTGTTTGAGCTCAAAGTGGCCTATGATGGCCGGTTTTACAATGGCATGTGTCATGTTCGCAAGGCTCGCCCTTGCAGCTGCAATCACTGGTAGTTTTTGGTTGTCTTTCATTCTTATAGGTTGCGAAAGTTCAACAATCGCGTATTGATTTTCTATTCCCTCAACCTGTGTTGCTAAACTAGTTGTTTCCTCATCCTCTTTGGCTTCTTTTGTTGTTGTATTGTTTATGTGGAAGAGTCTTTCAAGTTCGTTTTCAAAGGGTTCAAGTTTATCTTTATCCGTGTTTTTCTTCCCTCACATTCACTTCCAAGTACATGAAAGAGATCATGTAAATCAAACAAGTCAAAATTTGGACAGAAAATATATAAGAAATTAACTCAATTAAACAATCAATTGCCAAGTCCCCGACAACGACACCAAAAACTCGTTAGTTCTCCAAGTACATGCAAGTATACGTGGCCGTCAAGTAATAAAGTGACTCGAAAGTCAGATATCGAACCTACAGAGAGTTAGATTAATCATTAACTAAGGTGATTCAAAACAATTTACTATTCAAGGTAATCAAGAATGTTGTTTTTATATTAATCTACTATTGCGAAAATTAAAAAAGAAATCAACTAAATGTATAGGAACACAAAAGTTTGTTGTTAGATTTACTCAGACAAGATAGAGATTCCAGGGTTGTGGTTGTCACACCTCCTTTTTCCGCCCTCGCGGGGGTACAGGAGTTTTTTCCAATTAAAGGACAGTCGAAACGGGATTTATTTCTTTATTTCAGAGTCGCCACTTGGGAGATTTAGGGTGTCCCAAGTCACCTATTTTAATCCCGAATCGAGGAAAAGAATGACTCTGTATTACAGTCTGCGCACCAGAAATCCGGATAAGGAATTCTGTTAACCCGGGAGAAGGTGTTAGGCATTCCCGAGTTCCGTGGTTCTAGCACGGTCGCTTAACTGTTATATTCGGCTTGATTATCTAATATAATACGTATTATAAACTTATGTGCAAATTTTATTCCTTAGCCGCTTTTATTATTCTTTTTATTTATTGTTATTATTTTACGAAAAATTGCAACATTGTGAAAACGTATTTCAAATCACGTCGCAATCAATTGCACCCGTGGTTATCGACACATTTCGACTCCGTTGAGATTTAGATTTGGGTTACATAAATGCACACCCGTATTTAAGGAAATAACATTATTAAATACGCGCCTAGAGCGACTAGCGTGTCATTATTTTGGGTAGGGCCGTGAAATTTGCTAAAACGGCTCCTCCCTAATTCTAAGCAATTAACTGTACATTTATTGAGGGCCCCGAAATCTATACATTTCATTAAGCGAGGCTCATCTCATTTATTTTAAATGGACAAATCTTAAAGCGACTACATTTTTTCTATAAAAATTAGTCTCTAAAATAAAGAAAGAAAAATCCTAATTAATTACTAGCTTTTATAATTTTAAGAAAACATGACATGCTAATTGCTTGGTTAATACAAATATTGATAAAAAAATTTACTCTTAATTTCGAAATTTTAAATAAAATAAAAATTCAACAACTAATATTCAAAATAAACAAATATAGCTAGATTAAAACTCAACATTGTTATTATTATTATTTTTTTAAAAAAAAAAATATTATTGAGATTAATTATCCACAATCATTTGAAACTAGATTTAACCATAATTACTAAAGCTTATTAGAAAGTTTATTAGACTTAAACGTTCTTCTAATCTTGCTTAAGCTCAAGTCATGCCTTAATGCCTAATTTACGATGTTTAATTTAAATTCATGTTTTAACTAAATTTAGCTACTTGTTCATGATCAACCTACAATCTTGAAGCCTTCATAGCTAGTGAATTAACCTGTTTTGCCGAACTGATTTATTACAGACTAACTTATGATATTATTTTCTTATTCCAGCTATTATTTAGTAATTCATGAAATAGCTTAAATACAATCAACAAAAGAAACAAAGAAAAAAAACGAAATTAAAACTTCAAATTTTCATTCTTCATATGTATTCATGCTTCATATTTCGGATTACAATAACCAGCTTTTCAGTTGTGTACCTGATATTGGAAGCAAAAGAAAATGAATATGAGAATCAGCAGCAGCAGTAAAATCAGTACAACACAGCAACAATAGCCCAGCAACAGTAACAAACCAGTGGAGTAGTAATCCAAAAAAAATAAAATCTTCCAGCTTTGATAAAACAACAATTAATTCTGATTTCAAACAACAAAAGAAAGCAGAATATTTTTTTTTTGTTTTTTTTTTATTTTGAAAACTTAAATATTTTTCGGAATTTTCTATCTCTTAAATGTTCAGCCCTTTTCTCTCTCTTATTTTCAGATTTGTTTCTCTCTCTCGTATCTGTGTATTTTTTTCTCTATCTCTCTGTATATCTTTCTTTTGATTTCAAGACTTCACATATATAACTCATCCCATAAACCTTTCAATTAATTAAAATCAATACTTTTTCTCTACCCAACCCATTATCTTTCCACTCATCCCCATTACATTAAATAAACATATCACACCACCCCATTTCATTTTGTCCCCCATGCTTCATTTAAAATAATGCAAGATTCCCTTTTAAATTAAATCTTGTCCCCCCTTTATATTAAATAATCATATCACAACCCACCCCATTTTATTTTGTCCCTCATGCTTCAAATAAACAATTACAAAATGTACAATTCCTAAACTACCCCTTCCGACCTTACTGAAATTACCAAACTACCCCTGAACGTATTACAAATTTACCAAACTACCCATCAGCTATAACACATCAATTAATCAAACTTAACCAAAATATAGACAATATGATCAATTTCTAACAATGTTCAAACAACAATATGAACACGGATGAACATCATAACAACAATATCACATGAACATGATTTTAACAACATTTCAACAACAAATCACATGAACACAAATTGAACAAACAAGAACAACTAAAATTTGATTGAACAATATTTTTAGCAACAACAAACCTATTTTTCGGATTTAAACAACAACAACAATCAAACAAGTATATTTAGATTCCTAAATTCAATAATATTGAACTTAAAATCAACTCTAACAACATTACAACAAACAATTCTTATATTAAACTTTAAACAAGATTATGAGAACAATTCAAGAAATAATCATAAATGGTAAACAAGAAATCAAACTATACAAAATTCGGATTCAAGATCATCCAAACATGAACATGAATGAATCTATTTTAACACAGCAAACATGACGGATTAAACGATTAAATCAATATATTCCTTTAACACAACTAAATTCTTTAAACAAATAACAAGATCGACGAAGAAACAATTATGAACTTAAACTTGAACTTAACAATATTAACAATTTCTAACAATACATAAACACATGAAACAAATTGAAGAAATAGTTAATTAAATTTCAATTTGAATCTAACAAACATCAAACTAACAAATACTTACTTAAACAATAATACAAACATGAAATAAACATGAAAACAACTAATTAAACTTCTATTTTGAAATCTGAAAATTAATTTAACAAACAACATGAACACACTAGAAAATTATTTCAACGATGAACAACGAACAAAACAAGAATTGAATTCTTTAACGATTTTGGATCCGGAAAATATCAAACAAAAATATGGACAAAAATAAAACTCAAAAAAAACTAACCGGAGATGAATCAACGACGAACTTTGATTGTAAACAAATCTGTCCGAGAACGAATCTCGCACCAAGATAACTTGACGTCGAAGACGACTACGAACGGACGACCAAAGAAGGTGGTCGTTTGGCATCGTTTAAAACGAAGAATGGCAGCCCGCCACAAGCAGAAGGCAGCAGCAGCAACACTGCTGGAGCAGCAGCACGGAACAGTAGCAGCAGCAGTGTCGGAGAAGATGCAACGGCAGCCATGGGAGCTCGAGTTCGAGCTCGATGAAGCTCGTCCATGGCTGGACGCGGCGGGCAGCAGTTGTGGTGGTTTGTTTGGACGACACAGCAGCAACATGAAGGATGAAAAACGCAGCAGCAGCAGTGTTGGAGAAGAAGAAAACGCAACAGTAGGAGGAGAAGCAACTACGGGCAACAATGGTGGCGTAGAAGTTGCTCGACGAACTTGAAAAACGCAGCCATGGCAGCGAGGGGATGTCGTGGGGGTGAGAGTGGTTGTGTTGTGTGTGTGTTGACGTGAGGGGGGCAGGGGTGTGAGGGGGGAAGGTCTGCCATGGGAGGAGCTTGGGGAAGCTTGAGGAAGAAGAAGAAGATAGGAGGGGGCGGATGGATTTCTTAGGGTTTTCTTCTTCTTCTTTTCTTTTTGGTTTTGTTTTTGTTTTGTGTTTTGAAAAATGAAGAAGGGTGTTGGGTATTTGGGTTAATGGACAGGGTCGACCCAGTTCGAAATGGACTGGGTCGTAGGGAAGATTGGGCCATTTTTTGGGCCTATGGCTTGAAATCGAAGAAGAGGCCCAATTCCGATTTTCTTTATATTTTCGCTCTCTTTTCTTCTTTTATTTCTCTAAAAATTAAATTATAAAAATACTTAAACTATTATTAAGAATTAAATTAAGTTATAAAAGCGCAAATTAACTCTCAATAACAATTAACGCACAATTAAGTAATAATTAAGCATAAAATTGTATATTTGGACATTAAATGCTAAAAATGCAAACGATGCCTATTTTTGTAATTTTTAATTTTTGTAAAACAAATTTAATTACTAACAATTGTAGAATTAAATCCTACATGCAAAATGCGACATATTTTTGTATTTTTTATTAATTTAGCAAATAAACACGCACAGACAAATACAAATAATTATTCAAAATATCACAAAATATCACAAAATTGCACACCAAAGAAAAATCATTTTATTTTTGAATTTTTTGGGAGTAATTCTCATATAGGGCAAAAATCACGTGCTTACAGCTGCCCCTCTTTGCCCGGAGACACGAAGGGTTTTCGTGCAAAGATAAAGCGAGCGATTTTTGCCCATCCGAGTACTCCGTTGAAGCATTTTTTGAAAAAGATTTGACCGAACCTTTGCTTCAAAGGTTTCCTACATATCCTGGGCTAAACAGGAATCAGGTCAATGTAGTTCGGGAAGTTTTTGGTAGCTGGGACTACCGTGGGACTGCATTGTTACTGTTGTTGCATGCTATTACTACTGCTTACCGATCTCCTTGTTACACCTTGCTTAAAAGAAAACAAGAAGCTAGGCTAGAGTACAATTTGTTTTTGTTGCCTTGCTTCCTTGTCTGCTTGCATTTCTTCCGGTGCTTTTCTTCTTTTGACACATGTACTTGAGTTTGTACTGTGACCTCTTGTTGCAACCTTCTGTTTCCCGGTGCCGGGGAATTTTATTGTTTCCTGCTGGGGATTCCTATTGTAACCCTCTGTTTTATTGTCCTCTGACTTGATCTTGAAATGTATGCCTCTGTTCTATGGGCGGGCTCCCAACTTCAATACTTGAAATTAAAGACTGAATGTATGCCTCTGTTATCTGGGCGGGCTCCCAACTTCAATGCTTGAAATGTAAAGACTGAATGTATGCCTCTGTTATTATGGGCGGGCTCCCAACTTCAATGATTGAAATGAAAAGACTGAAATGTATGCCTCTGTTCTATGGGCGGGCTCCCAACTTCAATGCTTGAAATGAAAAGACTGAAATGTATTCCTCTGTTCTATGGGCGGGCTCCCAACTTCAACAACTGAAATGAAAAGACTGAAATGTATGCCTCTGTTATCTGGGCGGGCTCCCAACATCAACAACAACTTTTAAAAATAAGCGTCATTCCTCTCTTCAGGCGGGCTCCTGACTTCAAATACACAACTTTTAAAATAAACGTCTTTCCTCTCTTCAGGCGGGCTCCTGACTTCAACCAATACATCGCCATTCCTTTCTTTAGGTTGGCAAGATTTCAACAACTTTTAAAAACGCCTTTCCTCTCTTCAGGCGGGCTCCTGACTTCAAATACACAACTTTTAAAATAAACGCCTTTCCTCTCTTCAGGCGGGCTCCTGACTTCAACAACAACTTTGAAAATAAATCGCCATTCCTCTCTTCAGGCGGGCTCCTGACTTCAACCAATACATCGCCATTCCTTTCTTTAGGTTGGCAAGATTTCAACAACTTTTTAAAATGTCTTTCCTCTCTTCAGGCGGGCTCCTGACTTCAATAACAACTTTGAAAATAATCGCCATTCCTCTCTTCAGGCGGGCTCCTGACTTCAATCAATAAATCACCATTCTGTTATTCATGGGGGCTCCTGACTTCAACCAATACTTGAACTGTGTGTCTCTGTTCTCCAGGCGGACTCCTGATTGCTAAATTTAAAATTGAATGTCTCTATTCTCCAGGCGGACTCCTGACTGCTAAATTGAAAATTGAATGTCTCTATTCTCCAGGCGGACTCCTGATTTCAACAACAACTTAGGGGGAAATGCCTCTCCTATGGGTAAAATAAACTTAGGAGGAAATGCATCTCCTATGGGTAAAAAAACAAACTTAGGAGGAAATGCCTCTCCTATGGGTGAAACAAACTTAGGAGGAAATGCATCTCCTATAAATGAAACTAAACTTAGGAGGAAATGCCTCTCCAATGGGTGAAACAAACTTAGGAGGAAATCTCCTATGGGTAAAAACAAACTTAGGAGGAAATGCCTCTCCTATGGGTAAAAACAAACTTAGGAGGAAGTGCGTCTCCTAGGGGTAAAACTAAACTTAGGAAGAAATGCATATCCTATGAATGAAACTAAACTTAGGAGGAAATGCCTCTCCTATGGATGAAACTAACAAACTTAGGAGGAAATGTCTCTCCTATGGGTAAAAACAAACTTAGGAGGAAATGCATCTCCTATGGGTAAAACTAAACTTAGGAGGAAATGCGTCTCCTATTGGTTTAACAACAACTTAGGAGGAAATGCCTCTCCTATGGGTAAGACTAAACTTAGGAGGAAATGCATCTCCTATGGGGTAAAAGTAAACTTAGGAGGAAATGCATCTCCTATGGGTGAAACTAGACTTAGGAGGAAATGCCTCTCCTATGCGTGAACCATTTCCTTCTTCCTGAATTATTTACTTACCTGTGTTGTCTTCCCTCGAAACTGCTGGGGATTATTTTGCTGGGGATGACTTTTCCTTTTCTTCCTTACCCACTCTGGGTTGCCCGAAACTCTGTCGAGGATGCTTCTACATCTCGATGATCCACTGGGGATAACACTGCTGTGGATAACTCTGCTGAGTAAATATGTTATCTTACTCCTTCCAAAATTACTTCCTTTTGAGTAGGATGTTTCATTCCTCTGCAAACTACTTCCCCCTTTTCTTTTTTTCGTTTTTTTTTTTTTTAAAAAATGACAAGACTGAATGTATTCCTCTGTTATATGGGCAGGCTCCCAACTTCAACCAACAAATCACCATTCTATTTTTCAGGGGGGGCTCCTGATTACTTAAAATTTGAATTGTATTCCCTTATTCTCCAGGTGGGCTCCTGATTGCTGATACTTCCATTGTATTCCCTTATTCTCCAGGTGGGCTCCTGATTGCTGGGGATAATACTACTGGGGAAGTCTCCTTTCTTCCCCTCCTTCAAATTCAATTTTTTTTTCTTTTTTTTTTCCTTTTTTTTCGTTTTTTTTTCAACACTGTTGGGGATAAAAGTGTTATCTTCTCGGGATAACGTTGTTGAGGATAACGCTGCTGGGGAATTTTATCCCTTCAAGTCGATGCTTCATTCTTCTGGAAGCTGCTGGGGATGATAATGGCTTTTTGCTTTTCTGAGCACAAGTGTCATCCCTTTATTCTGTCTGCTGGGGAATACTTCCTCCATTTAAACTTATTATGTTGGGGCAACACTGGTTCAAACACCACTTCCCTTGAGACTGGTGCTATCTTTATTCTTCCTCGAATGGGTACCTGACTTCCAGAAAATTTTCCAAATGAAAGGAAAATTTTCTGCCCCAGTTTGACAGTCTCCCTTATGGCATGCATTTCTGTCATCAATGCCATTTCCTTTACCTGTTTCAAATCAAACAAAATTTGTTAGTTTAAAACGTGGTGGTTGGTTGTGATACTCCTACTGGGATGGCTTTTCCTTTTCTCCTTCCTTGCTCTGCGCTCCACAACTTGTTGGGGATGATATTATTTGCTGGGGATAATCCCTTTCTGCTGGGGATATCCCTCTTCTTTTGTGGCATAGCTCGGAAACTGGCATTTCCCCGACCTTTTAGTCTAGTATGAATTTCCCCAAATCATGCTCACTGCTCTCCTTGCTTTGTTCAACGGGCCTTGGCCTTGAGGTTTATAACCTTTGATTTCGGCAAGGGCATCCCTCTTGGCACTTGTCAATCCTTTTGTCAATTCCCTTTTGCTGGGGATATCTTTTTTGACACTGGCCTCGCGTTTGTTCCTCGCTGACTATACCACTTGGATGTACTAGTCAGATCTTATCTTGCATAATTGGAAAGCTGATGGCATATTTTGAAGTCAATTCACACTTGTTTTGACCAAACAGACTCTATTGGGGAGTTTTTCTATGAAAGGAAAAATATAAAAAGGGAACAGAATAAAAAACAAATGAAAAACATGACTCTGTAACAAAAGAAACTATAAATAAAAACCTATCAAACGCAGACACCGACTCTAATGGTCATGGCATGCATTTGTGGCCTATCTTCCGTCGTCAATCGTTTTTCAAGACCTTCAATTGGCAATTCCCCATCTGATTCTCAATCTTATTCGACTTGTAGTGCCCGAAGGGTTTTCACTATCAAGTCTCTCTCATTTTGGTTTTTCTCTCAGCTTTCATCGCCTTATGGTGTCCGTGAAGATTTTCACCGATAAGACTCTCTCATTTGTGTCACTTTCCAGCTGGGGATTTGGAGTGTTGCCGGTATGACTCTCTCTGCTGGTGATTAGAGTCCTTTCTGCTGTGGAACAGAATGTTATGTTCACCGGTAAGACTCTCATTCATCTGACTTGGCATCTTTTGAAGACTTATCAGAAGGTCTTTCTTTGGACCGTAATGTGGGTTTTTTGGATAAGGCTAGAAAGAAAGGGTATTAAAGGCTCAGGAAAAAAATAAAAATCAATTTTGGGTTCAAAGTTACAACCTTCGGAACTAGATTTATTTACAACGAACGCGACCTTTGCCCCAGTTTCTTGCTTAGGGATATTTTAATTGATTTTTTTTTTTTCAAAACTATGATCGAGCCGTGAAGCGCCTACGTATCCTCTTTGAGGAATCAGGTCAATCGTAGTTCTCAATTCCTCTTTTTTTTTATCATTTTTCTTTTCTTTTCTTTTTCGTTTTGTTGTTTTCTTTTCTTTTTTTTTCTTTCTTTTTTTTCTTCATGTTTTCATGCCATGCTCGCGTTTTCTAGTCGTTTTTTTTTATTCCGAACGAGGGGTATGAAAGAAAAATAAGTAAGGCTCAAAAAGGGGTAACGAAGGATAAAGTGTTTAGGTAGCAGAACAAAATGCCTTCGTCATTCCAGTCTTCAAAACATGCCAAATGCAAACAACACAACAAACAATAGATTTATAGTCTCTTCCGACGGTGCTGGGCTTGACAATTATGTTAAACATTTGCTTTTCCCTTTGTTATTTCTAAAACATCGTTGGGCGACACTCTCATTATCATGAATGACCCTCACGCCAATTTGGAGAATCTTGATTTTAACGGTTTTCTTTGTGTTTAACTTGCCCCAATTCCACATGACTCGGGCTTCAAATAATCCCAAACCGTTCTTATTTCCTTTAAATGGTCTGATCGCCTTTCCAGGGTTTTACGATTAACTTTTAAGGTTGGGCCCAAACTGTGTGCGCATGTCATGTCACTAGAATCGGCACTGAACAAAAATGATAAAAGGACCAAACAAAGAGATGACTGGAAATAAAGAAAGACCGGATTTTGTATTAGACTACCGGTGAAATGGTTTAAATAACAAAACAAACAAAACAATCCAGAACAAAATCCTAAAACAAACTGGACAAGACAATATCCGACTTATAACCCTAATAATCCGAACAACATAAATGTCAACAAAATAAGCCACCACAAGCTTCTCTCTTGTTAACCAAGGAACAGAGCGTCCTTCCACTTTATCAAGACTGGCATCTTAGCCACTGAGCTTTGCATCGATACTGCCAAGACCATTACCAGCTTCAATATCATCAACATCCGTTGGCAAGTTCTCGAGGGGCTCGAGTGCACCATGTCACTGTTATTAATCACAACCCGCCCTTCTTGGATCATTTTCTCTACTTCCCTTCTCCAACTATGACAGCTCTCAATGTTGTGCCCTATGACATTGGAGTGGTAGGCGCATCGCGCTGCCGGATCAAAGCTCCTTGCAAGTGGATTTGGAGTACATGCGGGGAGTGGCTCAATAGAGCCAGCATGCTTTAGCCTTTCAAACAGACTTGCATAAGATACTCCGATAGGGGTGAGAGCCTTTCCTCGTTTCAGCAACCTTTCGTTCCTAAATGCTTGATTGGGCCGGAAACCTGATCCAGGGGGCTTCCGGTAGGCTTGTGAGGGTGGATAGGCCTTCTGTGGAGCTGGGTATTTGGAAAGTGAAGCCCGTCTTTGGGAATCTCGTGGAGAGAAGTAGCATTGGGGAGGGGAGTAGCGTGGACGAGTGATGGAGCTACTCGGGTAGCTAGGAAAGCTGTCATAAGTGGGCTGGGATGGAGAGTATGGGGGATGGGTAATGCCAGAGTTTGAAAAGCTTGGCGGTGGTGGGGGTGGTGCTTTCCCAGTTATCCATGCCTGATACATGTCTGCCACATGTTGTCTCAGCATTTTCACTTCTTCTACCAACCCGTTGTTCTGTTCGACCAATTGTTGTCGGTCATCAGTACCGACCCACCCTGTTCTGAGGTTCTGTGTCATTTGCTTTGCAGGGAGGAGTTACCACAACCAACCACTTTTCTATATATGAACACAGCAAAGGGAAGCCATCACGTTAGTGTCAGGGCATTTGATAGATAATCATATATTAAAGATGCAATGCACCTAAGCAGTTAAACCGTTCTATCAGAGATGCGATGCACTTGCGCTTTCCTTTATTTTTCTTTCTTCCCTTTTTTTCTTTTTCAGTGGTGGTCGAATCTTATGGAGATTGCCTACGTATCATGACCCCGCATGAATCAGACCTTGCGTAGTTCGGACCAAATGAAAGGTAACAACAATGAGACACATTTTTTTTATCAATTTTCATAATAAAATAAACTGGGTTTCAAAGGTTGAAAGATGACCAACAAACTCAAAAATCAAACAACCCATATATTCTAGCCAAAAGATTTATAACCTCAAAACAAAAAGGCCAGCTTCCTTTCCCTGTTTGACAAATGCAACCAAACGGCTATTTTTGCAAATGTGCCCCCTTCCAAATCTCACATGAATTTTGAGGCCGGGGATGATTATTTTGACACTTTACAAACTTGTCTGTTCTTTTACGAAAATAACCTTTTGACGATTGAAAGATACTCTAAGGCTATTTCGGCAAGAACGGTTTTAAGACGCGACCGAAGCTGGCTCGGCTTTATTTTGACCAAAAATTCAAATGGTATTCACCTAACCGCTGACTCTTTGTTGTTGTTTTTTTCAAATTACAATAAAAACCGGGTATTGTAAACACGGCCCTTCAGCACCTCGGGGACGAAGATTTTTAAGGCTGTGTGGGTCAACTAGACCAAAAATCCTAAACATGACCCAAAAGGTGGTTGTTTATGCAAAGTCAGCCTTCCGGCGTCCCTTTCGGGAACATTCGGCTATGTCTTGATAAAACAGCGTCACCCGACTTCTTTATGACAAAATTAAAATTTGACATGTTTTTTATTGGCTATTTTTAGCAAAAGGGGAGGTTGGACACCACTAGACTTATTTATGACAAAATAAAAAATTTTGACACGTTTTTTATTTATTTTTTTGGTTTTTGACTATTTTAGCAAAAAAGGGGGTTGGACCCGATGAGGGTTGCCTACGTATCTCACATCCGGTGAGAATCAAACCCGCGTAGTTCGGGCCTCGCGAATAAGTAAATGAACTAATATATTTTTTTTAATTGGAACTGTGAAAGAACTGCTTAAAAAGAAGAAAGGAAGTATATATATATTTATTTATTTTTTGATTGATTTCTTTTTGAAAGAAAGACTTGTAAAAAAATTCCTTTTCTTTTGATTTGAACTTTGAGAATTTCAAAAGTAAAAGGAAGTTTTTTTTTTTTTTTTTTTGAATTTCCATTTGTTTTTTTTTCTTATTCTGAAGAAAAAAAAAATATTATTGGAATTTTACTTTTGATAAAAGAAATGCTTCTAAAAAATATTTTTTGAATTTTGAATTTTCTTTTCAATTTTGAAAGAAGTATCAAAATATTTTCGGATTTTTTTTTTAAAAAAAAAAACATTTTTATTATTTTTGTTTTATCAACAATGGAAAATAAAGATATTTATATTATTTTTTGCAAGACATATCTTTTTTGGAATTTTACTTTGAATTTTCTTGGCAAGACAAATACTCTTTGCAACAAATAAAGATATATATATCTTTTGGAAATAAAAAAAAACTTTTCGGATTTATATATATATATATATATATTTGCGACAAATAATGAAAGTCTTTTTTTTTTTTTGCATTTTCATAAGCAAATAAATAATAAAAAAAACATTTTAAAAATAAGACTCTTTTTTATTTTCATTTTCATGGCAAGACAAACTATATATTTTTTCTATTTTTTATTTTTGAAAAACAAAAACAGAACAACGACTTTTTTTTTCTTTTCTTAGCTTTTAATAAAACAAACTAATAAGACATTTTTTTTCATTTTCTTAAAATTTCGGCAGAGTTTTGACAGTATTTGGGCATTTGTTTTCTTTTCAAAAATAAACAATCAATTCCCTAACCGCTATTTCGTTTTTTTTCAATTTCAAAATATTATTCCTGATATTCACAAGTCAGTCAGCACACAAGTCCGAATCAAATAAATGCGCAAGTAGTAGCAAGTAAGATGCATCAGGATGGTCATTTTCATTTTTGGTACACCTGTCCTAGACAGACCCAACCCCTGTGTTGGGCCTCCAAAGTCAAATGCAACGTGATGCAAATAAGCGTTCCTACTAGGGATCCGGCATGAAGTCACGTTATTCTATATTCAAAACCTGGGTCAGTGTACTAGACTGTGTACCCGAGCGGACAACTCGAGTCGAGGAGGGGGCAACTTACCGGGAACCAAAAGGCCATCCGGCTTCGTAACTTGTCCGACCTCTTTCTTATTTCAGGGTATAACACTAACAGAATAAGGAGTCTCAACCAGTAAGCACATCCCCGGAGGTGAAGAGAGAAGGGTTCGGCACAGTTTATATATACAGTCAAATAATATCAAAGCGGTAAAAGCAGCATTTAGCACATTAGGCTCAAACATGTAAAAATCAGATAAAGCCAAATATAACAATTTATCTAAGCTCGAATCTCTAACCCCGAACCAGTGGTTCTGGGTTTAAAAAATAAATAGTCCCCAGCAGAGTCGCCAGAGCTGTCACACCTCCTTTTTCCGCCCTCGCGGGGGTACAGGAGTTTTTTCCAATTAAAGGACAGTCGAAACGGGATTTATTTCTTTATTTCAGAGTCGCCACTTGGGAGATTTAGGGTGTCCCAAGTCACCTATTTTAATCCCGAATCGAGGAAAAGAATGACTCTGTATTACAGTCTGCGCACCAGAAATCCGGATAAGGAATTCTGTTAACCCGGGAGAAGGTGTTAGGCATTCCCGAGTTCCGTGGTTCTAGCACGGTCGCTTAACTGTTATATTCGGCTTGATTATCTAATATAATACGTATTATAAACTTATGTGCAAATTTTATTCCTTAGCCGCTTTTATTATTCTTTTTATTTATTGTTATTATTTTACGAAAAATTGCAACATTGTGAAAACGTATTTCAAATCACGTCGCAATCAATTGCACCCGTGGTTATCGACACATTTCGACTCTGTTGAGATTTAGATTTGGGTTACATAAATGCACACCCGTATTTAAGGAAATAACATTATTAAATACGCGCCTAGAGCGACTAGCGTGTCATTATTTTGGGTAGGGCCGTGAAATTTGCTAAAACGGCTCCTCCCTAATTCTAAGCAATTAACTGTACATTTATTGAGGGCCCCGAAATCTATACATTTCATTAAGCGAGGCTCATCTCATTTATTTTAAATGGACAAATCTTAAAGCGACTACATTTTTTCTATAAAAATTAGTCTCTAAAATAAAGAAAGAAAAATCCTAATTAATTACTAGCTTTTATAATTTTAAGAAAACATGACATGCTAATTGCTTGGTTAATACAAATATTGATGAAAAAAAAATTTACTCTTAATTTCGAAATTTTAAATAAAATAAAAATTCAACAACTAATATTCAAAATAAACAAATATAGCTAGATTAAAACTCAGCATTGTTATTATTATTATTATTTTTTAAAAAAAAAATATTATTGAGATTAATTATTCACAATCATTTGAAACTAGATTTAACCATAATTACTAAAGCTTATTAGAAAGTTTATTAGACTTAAACGTTCTTCTAATCTTGCTTAAGCTCAAGTCATGCCTTAATGCCTAATTTACGATGTTTAATTTAAATTCATGTTTTAACTAAATTTAGCTACTTGTTCATGATCAACCTACAATCTTGAAGCCTTCATAGCTAGTGAATTAACCTGTTTTGCCGAACTGATTTATTACAGACTAACTTATGATATTATTTTCTTATTCCAGCTATTATTTAGTAATTCATGAAATAGCTTAAATACAATCAACAAAAGAAACAAAGAAAAAAAACGAAATTAAAACTTCAAATTTTCATTCTTCATATGTATTCATGCTTCATATTTCGGATTACAATAACCAGCTTTTCAGTTGTGTACCTGATATTGGAAGCAAAAGAAAATGAATATGAGAATCAGCAGCAGCAGTAAAATCAGTACAACACAGCAACAATAGCCCAGCAACAGTAACAAACCAGTGGAGTAGTAATCCAAAAAAAAAAAAAATCTTCCAGCTTTGATGAAACAACAATTAATTCTGATTTCAAACAACAAAAGAAAGCAGAATATTTTTTTTTAGTTTTTTTTATTTTGAAATCTTAAATATTTTTTGGAATTTTCTATCTCTTAAATGTTCAGCCCTTTTCTCTCTCTTATTTTCAGATTTGTTTCTCTCTCTCGTATCTGTGTATTTTTTTCTCTATCTCTCTGTATATCTTTCTTTTGATTTCAAGACTTCACATATATAACCCATCCCATAAACCTTTCAATTAATTAAAATCAATACTTTTTCTCTACCCAACCCATTATCTTTCCACTCATCTCCATTACATTAAATAAACATATCACACCACCCCATTTCATTTTGTCCCCCATGCTTCATTTAAAATAATGCAAGATTCCCTTTTAAATTAAATCTTGTCCCCCCTTTATATTAAATAATCATATCACAACCCACCCCATTTCATTTTGTCCCCCATGCTTCAAATAAACAATTACAAAATGTATAATTCATAAACTACCCCTTCCGACCTTACTGAAATTACCAAACTACCCCTGAATGTATTACAAATTTACCAAACTACCCATCAGCTATAACACATCAATTAATCAAACTTAACCAAAATATAGACAATATGATCAATTTCTAACAATGTTCAAACAACAATATGAATACGGATGAACATCATAACAACAATATCACATGAACATGATTTTAACAACATTTCAACAACAAATCACATGAACACAAATTGAACAACCAAGAACAACTAAAATTTGATTGAACAATATTTTTAGCAACAACAAACCTATTTTTCGGATTTAAACAACAACAACAATCAAACAAGTATATTTAGATTCCTAAATTCAATAATATTGAACTTAAAATCAACTCTAACAACATTACAACAAACAATTCTTATATTAAACTTTAAACAAGATTATGAGAACAATTCAAGAAATAATCATAAATGGTAAACAAGAAATCAAACTATACAAAATTCGGATTCAAGATCATCCAAACATGAACATGAATGAATCTATTTTAACACAGCAAACATGACGGATTAAACGATTAAATCAATATATTCCTTTAACACAACTAAATTCTTTAAACAAATAACAAGATCGACGAAGAAACAATTATGAACTTAAACTTGAACTTAACAATATTAACAATTTCTAACAATACATAAACACATGAAACAAATTGAAGAAATAGTTAATTAAATTTCAATTTGAATCTAACAAACATCAAACTAACAAATACTTACTTAAACAATAATACAAACATGAAATAAACATGAAAACAACTAATTAAACTTCTATTTTGAAATCTGAAAATTAATTTAACAAACAACATGAACACACTAGAAAATTATTTCAACGATGAACAACGAACAAAACAAGAATTGAATTCTTTAACGATTTTGGATCCGGAAAATATCAAACAAAAATATGGACAAAAATAAAACTCAAAAAAAACTAACCGGAGATGAATCAACGACGAACTTTGATTGTAAACAAATCTGTCCGAGAACGAATCTCGCACCAAGATAACTTGACGTCGAAGACGACTACGAACGGACGACCAAAGAAGGTGGTCGTTTGGCATCGTTTAAAACGAACAATGGCAGCCCGCCACAAGCAGAAGGCAGCAGCAGCAACACTGCTGGAGCAGCAGCACGGAACAGTAGCAGCAGCAGTGTCGGAGAAGATGCAACGGCAGCCATGGGAGCTCGAGTTCGAGCTCGATGAAGCTCGTCCATGGCTGGACGCGGCGGGCAGCAGTTGTGGTGGTTTGTTTGGACGACACAGCAGCAACATGAAGGATGAAAAACGCAGCAGCAGCAGTGTTGGAGAAGAAGAAAACGCAACAGCAGGAGGAGAAGCAACTACGGGCAACAATGGTGGCGTAGAAGTTGCTCGACGAACTTGAAAAACGCAGCCATGGCAGCGAGGGGATGTCGTGGGGGTGAGAGTGGTTGTGTTGTGTGTGTGTTGACGTGAGGGGGGCAGGGGTGTGAGGGGGGAAGGTCTGCCATGGGAGGAGCTTGGGGAAGCTTGAGGAAGAAGAAGAAGATAGGAGGGGGCGGATGGATTTCTTAGGGTTTTCTTCTTCTTCTTTTCTTTTTGGTTTTGTTTTTGTTTTGTGTTTTGAAAAATGAAGAAGGGTGTTGGGTATTTGGGTTAATGGACAGGGTCGACCCAGTTCGAAATGGACTGGGTCGTAGGGAAGATTGGGCCATTTTTTGGGCCTATGGCTTGAAATCGAAGAAGAGGCCCAATTCCGATTTTCTTTATATTTTCGCTCTCTTTTCTTCTTTTATTTCTCTAAAACTAAATTATAAAAATACTTAAACTATTATTAAGAATTAAATTAAGTTATAAAAGCGCAAATTAACTCCCAATAACAATTAACGCACAATTAAGTAATAATTAAGCATAAAATTGTATATTTGGACATTAAATGCTAAAAATGCAAACGATGCCTATTTTTGTAATTTTTAATTTTTGTAAAACAAATTTAATTACTAACAATTGTAGAATTAAATCCTACATGCAAAATGCGACATATTTTTGTATTTTTTATTAATTTAGCAAATAAACACGCATAGACAAATACAAATAATTATTCAAAATATCACAAAATATCACAAAATTGCACACCAAAGAAAAATCATTTTATTTTTGAATTTTTTGGGAGTAATTCTCATATAGGGCAAAAATCACGTGCTTACAGTGGTCAGTTTATCAATCCTATTAAGTTCAATAATCACATTCGGTAATTCAAATTATCTATGATTGCTAATTGACCGGATCGTTTATATGAATAACATGTTCCCACAATACTACTCGTCTATCCACAATATATCGATCCTATATTCCTGTGATATCGAGTCGATCATGAAAGAAAATAATATGACATTCAACTAAGCGAGGTTGTCAGGTATATTCCTATCCAAATGCGAAATCGTTTCCCGAGCCACGGGTTCAGAAACAAGCTTTCTGTAATTCGACTCTAATATAAACACGATTTTCACAAGCATATCATAGATAGTAAGGTGAATCGGTAGTTACAACAATTCTCAAGTTAAAATTAGAATTAAAGAAACAACCACAAGATGATAATCTGAATTAATTAAGATGTAATTAATAATCGTTAATAATCATGTCAGTAACAACCCTAGAAACTAGAGTGCTTAGCCACTCATGTTCGTAGTAATAATTATCCAAGCATTTTGCATAATCAAATTACAAATAAAGGATGAAAGGATGAAGAACTCTATGATTATCTCCTCCGAAATTGATTTACAATGTCTTTTTGCCTCCAAATAATGTCCAACCCTTTCTCAACTCGCTTATTGAATATTTATATGTTAGGGTCGAGGTCCTTGAGTCCAAATCCGGGTCGGAGTACTTTTAATTTGTGAACAGATGGCCATCGGGCGCCTGACCTTGCGGGGCCAGGCTTGTAGTGCGCCTGAATCTCACGAGGCGAGGCTTATCGCGCGATGGAGTGCGCCTTGAAGCTGGCAATGCCTGGCCTAGTGCCAGGCTTGGGTACGTCGTGCATTTGTGCTCTTTTCTTGTATTTTCGTCCTCTTTTCGTGCAACCTTCACTCGTCTTTGTCTTCCGATGATCCTACACATAAAACAACATAATTAGCCCAAACGTTGCATAATTAACCACTAAACTAACAGAATGTAAGGCGAGTAATGTACTAAAAATATAGAATTATGGCCAAACATCACATATCATGCATTTTTTATTTTATTTTTTTGTTGGTCAAAATTAAATTTTATGATAGATATTAAATAAGGTGAGCAGTGGGAAGAGAGTCTACTAATGTAATTATATGTGACATTTATATTATACGTGACATATAATTATAGTTGGATTCAAATATTGAATTTATATTTATAACTTTAATACAACAAACTAAAAGTGGGAAGATTAGTCGTCCAAAATAATACTATGAAAACAGATGTTCTAAAAAGTTTCAGCTCGATCACGGAAAAGAATCCAAATAATGCACGTATTTGACACTTTTACTTCCACCATTTTCTTGTTCCTGCTGATATGTATTTCGATCGATCATTAAAGAAATACTTATAAACTAAGTTTTGCAAAGCCTAAAAGAGCCAAGTATCTGAAAGGCCTCCACTAAATACTCTCCTCTGAAATTCTTGGGTATTTCAAAAAACTGATTAAAGATATGGAAGATGAGCATGTAGGATTAGAAGCCACTCAAGAAGAAAGGGAGACTACAAAAAGAAGAAGAAAATTACTCGAACAAAATCAACATGGAACTAAAAGACGAAGAGAAACTTCTTCAAATTCTCAAGGTATGCATGTTTTGATAAATACCTTTTCAACTTCTCTTATTTCTTCATTTTCAGTAGTTTTGACTTGCAGAAGATATGTACATTTTTCTCTTTTCTCTTTTTTTTTTCCGATTGTATTTTGTTACCCTAAAGAAAGGAAGAAAAAAGAATGGAAGAAGAATTGACTGGTTTCCAGTATAGTTTCATATTCTAAACAGTGTTTTAAAGGGCAGGGGCGTGAGGCGGAGCGTTTTACTTAATATGGGGCGAGGCGAAAGCCCGAGGTACATGCCCCATGAATCTTTAAATTTTCTAATTTATAAATTAATAAAATAGCATAATAACACAAAAAATATATAAAGTACATTAAAATTAATAAAATTGAAAAGGATTAAAGAAACTTATAGAAAATAAAGTTTCTAGCATTTTTACATATATTAATAATGCAATAGTCTTAAAGTTAATGTGAGATACAAATCAATCCTACTTAACATTCAAATAATTAAAAAATTATAATTTTTTAAAAACTATTAGTATCAAACTACACATTTTCCTCTCTAAAAGTAAAACAATTAATCAATACTGTAATTTAAAATATTATTCCTTCACAATTAGATACAAAATTACTTTCAAATTTGAGAGATAGAACTAATAGCCTGTTTGGCCAAGCATCTCCAAGATTAAGTCCATTTTTTTTTCAAAGTTAATATGTTTGACCAAACTTTTAAAAGAAAAAAAATACTTTTGAATAGAAATAGAAGCACTTTCGGAGAAGAAGAAAAAATAGTTTCTCCCCAAAAGACATAATCTTTTTGTCCACTACTCCATTTTATAGGAAAATCCATTTGCAGGGAAAAACCAGGCACTTACGAAATGGACCGCCTTTTGTATTGGGATTCTAGTACTCGTCACTATTACGAGGAAATAAGATAGGAAAAATGCTGACGCCTACTTCGGTGTGCCGTGCACGTGACCAAGAAATAAAAGATTGTTAAAAAAGATATGTAAGGAACTCCAGTATTTAGTCTTTTTTTTTTTAATTTGGTTAAGCAATTCTTTTAATTGTTTTCTTCCGAAAAGGAGGAAATAAAACTGACTTTGCTATAGAAGCCGTTTTTCATTTTCAATTACTTAATGACCTTTATTATTTCCTAATGACCTTTATTATTTCCTAAACGCATCACAAAACACATACGACGTAGGTCCAACTTATTGATCTTGATAAGAGCAGATTTTTACTAAATGTCGGAATGAATTATACAGGTAGACTAGCTATGTGATCAGAGGCGAATCCAGGAATTTGAGAGGATGGGTGCACCAAACATCTTCAAAGTAGGGGTGTATGTAGGTCGGGTCGGTTCAGATTTTTTAATTACCAAACCAAATCAATAGTATCGGGCTTTTAAATTTATAAACCAAACCAAACCAATAAGTCAGGTTTTTCAATCTCGGGTTTCGGGTTTTTTCCCAGTAAATTTGTAATAGCACAAAATATGTATATTATTCTCCAAATATTTATTTTAGTCATAGTAGGATACAACTATATAATATATTTTCCAAGAAAATAAAATAATAATATGAGATGAATCATAACTCATAACATTGTACTAAATATTCAATAACAAAGATAATAAAATTGTAAAAAAAAAAAAAAACTAATTAATACACCACCAATGCTATTACATAGATCACTCTTTATGAAAGCAAACAAATAACTGAGATTAAAATAAAATAAGAAATAAAGAATATACCTGCTTAAGGAGTACAAAAATTGGAAAGATCCTTGTGTTGGTAATAGAGATTCTAAAATACCATTCTGGAATTGCATGATTATAGCGATATGAACCGAGAGAGGGACAGATGATACAATGATTTGGGGTTTAGAACAAGAGATCTAGAGAGAGAGGGACACAATTTACTTTTGCGTGAATCACTGAATTGGGATTGATATTTGGGGGGAATAATTGATATTTGGCATTAAAAAATTAAAAAGAAATAATACATTGATGCTATCGTGCAAAACAAATAAAATAGAGGAATGGGGGCCAATTGAGGAAATAAAGAAAAAGCCCAACTAGTGCACCTTTGACCATTTTTGACCATATGGAGCCAGTAAGTACTTTTATAAATATTAAGTGAATTATCTATATAATAAATTAAATTTTGTGGGATTAGCATGGGGTCACCGGCACCACCATTTGTTATGCAGATCCGCTTCTGTATGTGATCCAACATTTGAATTCACAGTTTAAACAAATCATCATTGCATTTTTGTTGTATTTTGACAACAAAAATATTTTCGGCAAAAATCAATGGGCTCAAGCCATATTCTAAGAATTTGCCCAAAGAAATAAGTAGACAACTAAAATAAACATTTTATAGTATCTGAAAAAACAAATGCATACTTGAAACTCCAATAATTGGCAAAAGTTTTGGAGTTTCGATCACGTTATTTAATTATTTATAAATTTTACCTAAAAAAGAAAATATATATAAGCCAGAACAATTAACTACTGCACATAAAGAAAATAAAAAATATAAAGTCAAGATAAAGTATGTGCGATATATTAGAAGAAGTAAGAAGAACTATATAACCGGAACAAATAAATTACTGTATACGACTATATGACATAATTTATATGACCAAAGACATTATTTACTCTGCACGATCGTGTTAACCCACATGCGAACGCGATGCAGCAGTTCCCCTGAGCTACGCGATCGCGATTGACCCCACGCGAACGCGAAGGGTAACACCAGATTCCTCTGCCGCCTTGTTTCTTCTACGCGAACGTGCCCTGACCCACGCGTTCACGTTGCACAACTTAACTGACATACGCGTTCACGTCCCTTTCTCTGCAAAAGTGAAGAGTTAGCCCATCTGGCCTCCTATTTGCCTTACGTTATCGTGACCTCCTCCCGTGATCGCGATGAAGAACATACTAGTTGCAAAACACCAGCAAACCAGCAACTCCTTAAGTAAAAAAACGACTCGTTGAGCATCCGAAACTCAACCGAGGCCCTCGGGACATCAACCAAACATGCCAACATATCCCATAATATCATTCAAACTTGTTCCAATCTTTGGAACACTCAGAACAACATCAAAATATCAAATCATCAACGGATTCAAACCTAAGAACTCCAAAAACTTCCGAATTTCAATTTCGATCAAAAGTTTATTAAACCTCGTCCGAATGACTTGAAATTTTGCACACACGTCACAAATGACACAACTAACCTACTCCAATTTTCGTAATTCCATTCCGACCCCTATATCAAAATCTCCGCTACCAACCGGAAAATGCCAAAATTCCAATTTCACCAATTCAAGCCTAAATCTACCACTGACCTCCAAAATACATTCCGGACGCGCTCCCAAGTCCAAAATCACCTAACGAGTTAATCAAATCATAGAAACCCAAATCCGAGATCGAATACTAAAAAGATAAAACTTGGTCAAACATTTCAAATTGTAAGCTTCAAACTAAGAACTGTTCTTCCAAATCCATTCTGATTACCCTGAAAACCAAAACCGACGATTTACACAAGTCATAATACATCGCACGGAGCTATTCATGCTCGGAAATTGGCGAGTGAAGTGCAAAAACTCAAAACGTCCGATCGGGTCGTTACAAAGACAATATCCGCGTCCTCAAGTCTGAGCAGGAATATGAGAGGGCGACGACCATGCTGAGGGAGGCGCGACTTGAGGAGCAAATTGGTGAACTTTATCGGGATGCTTCGAGCTTGGGAAACCAAGTTGCAACTCTTAAGGCCGAGAAGACGCAGTTATTGGCTTAAGCTCCCCCTTAAGAATCTGCCTCTGCTACTGTTCCTCGCCGTCTGTATGAGCTATGGGTCCATGTTGAGGCCCAACATGATATATATAAGGGTTTGTGGGAGGCGGGGAGCGTTACTGAGGCCGTTTTTAATGATGCTCGTGCAAAGGCACGCGAGGCTCGTCTAGCCTGTGGTTATGACCCTGCGACATGTCGGCGAGGATGGTGAGATTGAAGGTGAGCTTCCTTCTGATGACGATGATGCTGGAGAGAACATCGGTGGAAATGATGCTAAGTGAGGAAATTTTTGCACCTCTTGTACTCAGGTTTTTTTGTGTGGTTTGTTTTCATTTTTTCTTGGGGGCCCTCTATTGGCCCTTTCTAAGGCGTGACTGTTGCGCATGCACATCTCCTGAATAAAATAGTCGTTTTGTCTTTGGCAATGTATCTTTTGACATTCTTTCTCTTTCTTTTTTGAAAAATATCGGATTTCCACGCGATGAGTCCCTGATTCTTGATTGGGAATTCGAATGCGGTTTTACCTGGCTTAATTTAAGTGAGGTCGGAGTCAGACTTGCCAACTCGGGTGATGTCAGTTTCGACTTGTAAATTTGAGCGAGGTCGAAGTTTGACTTACCAACTTGGGCGAAATCAGTTTTGACTTGTAAGATTGTGCATTACTTCCGCTTGGTGATGGCCAGGGGATGTAAGAGCATCAATTCGAGCGAAGTCGGGATTACGACCTAAGGTCGAATTGTTACCCATTACAAATTGGAACGAGACTGAATTTCACTCATTTGGTGATGGCCGATGGCCGTAAGGGTATAAATTTGAGCGAAGTCGAAATCGTAACCCGTTGTGAGTTCGAGCGAGGTAGAACTTTCTTTTATCTTGACGACGTCCGATGGACATAAAGGTGTAAACTCGAGCGAGGTCGAAATTATAACTCGTTGTGAGTTCGAGCGCGGTCGAACTTTCTCTTCACTTGGCGATGATCGATGGCCGTAAGGGTGTAAATTCGAGCGAGGTCGAAATTGCAACCCATTATGAGTTCGAGTGAGGTCGAACTTTCTCTTCACTTGGCGATGACCGATGGCCGTAAGGGTGTAAATTCGAGCGATATCGAACTTTCTCTTCACCTGGCGACGTGCGGGTTTGGAGAGATAGTGATATTTGTTCATTGCATTACTTTTATTGGAAAACATTACTCGTTGCCGCATTGTTTATGCGTGCGTCGGGGTGAGTCTCGGTTTGTTCAATTTTGCTTTCATTGGAGAGTACCATGCGTCATTGCATACTTTGTATGTGTCAGCGGAGTCCTGATTTATCTGGTTCTTTCGTTGCTAGGCTTGGAGAAGCTGTTGGCCAGATAGACGACGAACTTATTGCTTGGGTTACTGGGAACTCTGGGACTTTCATCAATTCAAACACGTGACTCATAATATTTAGTCGGCTAATTTGGCATAGGATTGTCGTGGCGAGCATACGTGCAAGTTTTTCGAGCTCATGTTCTGCCGATATTGGAGAGATTGTACGTTTCATGGACCTATTGCTTAGTCCCAGATTCCGGAGATAATTTCTAAATAATGTCGGCCCATTCTAAGTCGTTTCTGTTATTTGTAATAGGTACGACACAAAGGGCTTTTCTCGGTCATTGATTGCAGATGATATGGTACGGAACATTTTCCTGATGTGTTCGGTGGCGTTCGTTCCTTGTTCGCGCACCTGTGAGAATGCTCGTGTTCCTATCCCGAACCAAAAAGAGAGAAAGTATGATAAGTTAAACCTAAACGAAATTGCATGTTACCTTGACCTGGTAAATCGGTGAAGGGGGAAGGGCGCTGTAGGGCTACTTGCTTCGTCCCGTGCTCAAATGGTGGTTTCGCATTTGGTAGCCGTGTTTGGCTTCGTCGTTAGTCGTGTCTAGGTTTCTCGTGGGGTGAACCTATATTGTCTGTGGGGATCTCGAAACCGAATCCCAATCTGATCTCGTCCGATATGCGCAAACAATAAGGGAAACATGTCATATTTGTTCATAAATTACATAGTGCGTATGGGTACGAAAACAAGGCAGGATACGCCCGTTATTTTAAAGGATCACACAGTAAGTTGTCGTCCCTTCCTAAGAGGTGGGAATACAGGTCGGCTTATACAGTAGATACAACAAATATGATTGCGATCATGCTAAGTGCGTAGTGACCATGATCCCACTTTAAACATGCATATGACGTGTTAAACCGTCGTTACATACGAGGCGTGAATTTTGCGTAGATATCGGATATAATTTTGATTTCATGCAGATCTGCAGCGGGGTTTGAAGCATATCAACCGGTGCTTATTTTCTGATGATTTTTTTTTTATAAATATGACTTGAAGCAATTGTGGGTTTAGAGTGACATAACAGGGATCTTTGGCTCTAGCATCATTTAATTATAATATTCTAGGAAATTAAAATAAAAAGTTTGCATGAATGTAGAAGCGGCTTTAATCCAGTGTACGATTGAAAATGACTGGAGGAGGTTTATAGCTTCCATGACAAGCCAAAAGAACTCTGCAACTCTGTACTGAAAAGTTATGATTACAGCGGCCCCTTTCTTTTGTCAGAATGAGGGAGATGAAAAGACAGAATCTTTTTGTCTACTACTCCATTTTATAGGAAAATCCATTTGCAGGGAAAAACCAGACACTTACGAAATGGACCGCCTTTTGTATTGGGATTCTAGTACTCGTCACTATTACGAGGAAATAAGATAGGAAAAATGCTGACGCCTACTTCGGTGTGCCGTGCACGTGACCAAGAAATAAAAGATTGTTAAAAAAGATATGTAAGGAACTCCAGTATTTAGTCTTTTTTTTTTTTATTTGGTTAAGCAATTCTTTTAATTGTTTTCTTCCGAAAAGGAAGAAATAAAACTGACTTTGCTATAGAAGCCGTTTTTCATTTTCAATTTCCTAATGACCTTTATTATTTCCTAATGACCTTTATTATTTCCTAAACGCATGATTTCTAACAAACAATTCAGGTCTATGGCCATTTTAAACAATCACAAAACACATACGACGTAGGTCCAACTTATTGATCTTGATAAGAGCAGATTTTTACTAAATGTCGGAATGAATTACACAGGTAGATTAGCTATATGATCAGAGTCGAATCCAGGAATTTGAGAGGATGGGTGCACCAAACATCTTCAAAGTAGGGGTGTATGTAGATCGGGTCGGTTCAGATTTTTTAATTACCAAACCAAATCAATAGTATCGGGCTTTTAAATTTATAAACCAAACCAAACCAATAAAGTCAGGTTTTTCAATCTCGGGTTTCGGGTTTTTTCCCAGTAAATTTGTAATAGCACAAAATATGTATATTATTCTCCAAATATTTATTTTAGTCATAGTAGGATACAACTATATAATATATTTTCCAAGAAAATAAAATAATAATATGAGAAGAATCATAACTCATAACATTGTACTAAATATTCAATAACAAAGATAATAAAATTGTAAAAAAAAAAAAAAATCTAATTAATACACCACCAATGCTATTACGTAGATCACTCTTTATGAAAGCAAACAAATAACTGAGATTAACAATAAAATAAGAAATAAAGAATATACCTGCTTAAGGAGTACAAAAATTAGGAAGATCCTTGTGTTGGTAATAGAGATTCTAAAATATCATTCTAGAATTGCAAGATTATAGCGATATGAACCGAGAGAGGGACAGATGATACAATGATTTGGGGTTTAGAACAAGAGATCTAGAGAGAGGGAGGGACACAATTTACTTTTGGCGTGAATCACTGAATTGGGATTGATATTTGGGGGGAATAATTGATATTTGGCATTAAAAAATTAAAAAGAAATAATACATTGATGCTATCGTGCAAAACAAATAAAAGAGAGGAATGGGGGCCAATTGAGGAAATAAAGAAAAGGCCCAACTAGTGCACTTTGACCCATTTTTGACCATGGCCAGCAAGTACTTTTATAAATATTAAGTGAATTATCTATATAATAAATTAAATTTTGTGGGATTAGCATGGGGTCACCGGCACCACCATTTGTTATGCAAATCCGCTTCTGTATGTGATCCAACATTTGAATACACAGTTGAAACAAATCATCATTGCATTTTTGTTGTATTTTGACAACAAAAATATTTTCGGCAAAAATCAATGGGCTCAAGCCATATTCTAAGAATTTGCCCAAAGAAATAAGTAGACAACTAAAATAAACAATTTATAGTATCTGAAAAAACAAATGCATACTTGAAACTCCAATAATTGGCAAAAGTTTTGGAGTTTCGATCACGTTATTTAATTATTTATAAATTTTACCTAAAAAAGAAAATATATATAAGCCAGAACAATTAACTACTGCACATAAAGAAAATAAAAAATATAAAGTAAAGATAAAGTATGTGCGATATATTAGAAGAAGTAAGAAGAACTACATAACCGGAACAAATAAATTACTGTATACGACTATATGACATAATTTATATGACCAAAGATATTATTTATGCGCAATTTATTTGTTGCATTGAGGTGTTTGAAAATAAAAACATGAGACTAATTTAGGGGTCGTTTGGTATGAGGTATAAGAAGGTATAATGCTGGTATAAAAATTTAATACCATCTTAATACTTGGTTAGCAAATCAGGTATAAGTTATTCCAGGATTAAAATTAAGAAGGAATTACAGGAAAATACACTTGACTTCACACCATAACCAAAAATGACCTATATTGTTAAGTTTTGCCCGACCTAGCCCATATTGTACATATTTTAAAAGCACTAGCAAATTCAAAATCTGTTTTCTTGCCACCATTGCTTCTAAAAGCTATGAAGTTAAATCTATGTTTTCACAATCATTGCTTTCACTCTCTTTTCTTCTCACATCTTCTAAATATGCTTCAAGGGGTCGTCCGTCATTACTGCTTCTTCCTTGTATCACGTGGTTGTAATGTAAGAAAATTGAAAATTCAACATTCCACCATTGAACGTCATTCAAAGCTTTGCTTTCAAAAATAAGACTTTTTGAGTTTGTTAGTTGTTTGGATTAGGTGTTGTTCCAATTGATTGAAAATATCAAAAGGAGTTCAAAATTTTAATTTGAAGTGATTTGGTGTAGATTTGAATTAAATTTCAGAAAAAATGCAAGGAAGAAGACGAAGTCAGTTTTTTGTATAATCTTGTATAATAGTGTATAAACACATCTTATACACTATTATACAATTTTATACATCTTTATACAAGCGTCTGTAGACGAACTTGTTCCACGATTTTCAGTTGCAATTCTTGTTCAAAATCACTCCAAATCTCCATTAAATGACTTCAAATTTTATATGCAACCTCCTTATACTATTTCTAATAATTCTAGATAATACTCACTCCAAATTTCTCACAAAATCAAATTCGGAATCTAAACTCACATATTTAAGCTTGTTAAAATTCTAATTTTCACCACGCAAATAGATTTGGTTTGTTGAACTGATATTTGAGTTACAGTTACTGATTCGAAAATTAACTTAAAAGCTTGAGCAATCTTTTTTTAAAATTAAATAGTAATTTTGAGAACTTATTGGAGTTGGATGTTGATCTTAGCCTATTATGTTTGGGCTAATTGGTTGTAAATTGAAATATGGGCTAGAAAATTGAAAAGTAGGGATCACAATTGTTCTTATGTGAAATTTTTCCTAAAATTAACACCGGGATAACTTATACCTTATAGAGGGTGGGGTAATTAGCACCAGTATAACTTATACATCCTTCTTACAAATTATGCAATTGTCATATTTAATACAACATACAAAACAATAGATAAAAAATAATCCCGGCATAACTTATCCCAGCATAACATATCCTTACATAAGCCGTATTCAAACTAAACGACCCCTTATAGTTCATGACAAATTTCGGAGATTGTTACGTATTTTATATTATGATATATATTAGAAATATATGTCCATAATCTTGATCGAGTTCTATTCGTATGAAGAAGAGAAAATAAGCAAAAATATAAAATAGATACTTGCTAATTCATAGATGGCGTAATGGCTTCTTGGCCACTTAAATTTGTAAGACTTTTGAAAACCGATACACGAACTTTGGATTTTTCCATTTGAACACTCCAACTTGACAAAATGGGTAATAATAAACACATCCACCAGAGCGTGTATATCAATTGCGCTGACATGTACAACACATCATGCTAAGTTATTTATTACCTGCCATGTGTTATTTGTGGGTCCCATTTTTAAATACAAAATTAGAAAAAAAAACTTACAAATACAAAAAGGGAAAAAAACAACGCCTGAAACATACTAGGTGTTCGACAATTCCACCGTGGGAATCGTCCCCTCCGACGAGCAGCACAACTCCGATGAGGCAAAAATGAACGCGCAAGGTGTTCGAGGTATCCAAATTGAAAAAGAAAGGTACCAAAATGTTCGCCTTGACGAGGAGAATGCTCCTACACTTCCAATTTCATATGGGTACCAACCAATTCCTCCAATTTTACAATCCAAAAGCTCAGGCAGTCCGGTTGAGCAAGGTGTTCGACGAAATGCCCGTATCAATTCTGGGCCAATTTCCAATTGGAATCCCTTCTACTATACCAATGGATCCTTTATGCAAAGATTCAGCTCAATCCATTCAAGAAATCAACCATCACCACCAAATTGAAAACTCAGAACTTTACCACTTGGCCGAGCATAGTGCTCCAGGGATAATTGGATCCCAAAACCAGTGCCAATCCATTTTTGCACCCCAAGTGAGTATTCCCAACCCATCACAACCAATTTTACATGGGTCAATCGCGTCGAATATTAAAAAAGGTCCTTCAGAACACTGTTCACCCAACACTGTTCGACCAAATGTCAATCCCCAGTCCGGTCCAATTCAAAGGAATTTATTGATGGGAGATCCTTCCTTAGTACCTATGGAGATAACTTGCCAAGTTTCTCCGCAATCCATTGCAGGAATTGAATATGCTCAAAAAATTGGAAAAGTCTTGCAATCCAATGCGGGAAGATGAAAAAGCTGGAAAAGTCTTTTTTTCCCCTTTTCATTTTTATTTATATTTTATTCTAATTCTAATTTTTTAAGTAAAAACAATACTATTCACGCGCCTTGGCAGCTTGATTTGCACACAGTTTAGCCATGTCAGTTGTAGTGGTTCCACATAAGCATGATCAACGGTCAAAAATATTTGTTATTATCCATTTTATCAAGTTAAAGTGTTCAAATGGAAAAATTCAAAGTTCGTGTATCGGTTTTCAAAAGCGCGAGGAACGGATTACGCCTTCATACATTAGTATAATAATTAAGTTTGAGTTTAGGCTGCCTGCGTGCTCCTGACAAATTAATTAGACAAGACCTTCAATCCAAAATCACGCGCCTAAATAAGTACTTACTAGTATTGTTCAAAACCTTTTTGTATTCTGTTATCTCCTTCATTTTTGCCTCTTTCAATTCTTATTCCACTTCTTCGGTTCCTAATTGCTTCATCTCTCTTCATTTTGTCTTTCACTATACCCTGCCTCTTCATTTCCTCTTCACTCCAAACTTCTCTCTCTCAACTATAGGTGTCTTCTTTAATTTTCTTCTTTCACTCTAAACAAACAATGGCGGATGATGCAGGTTCCGGTTCCGGTTCCGGTTCCAGCTCTACGGACCAAGCACAAAATCAGCGAACAGCTCAAAAGAACAAGTCTAAACATACTCCTTTTTCAAAAGTGTGGAGCGATGAAGACGAAGTCTCCCTACTTACAGGTATTATCAAGTTCCGTAAAGAAAAAGGACTTGATATACAAACAAATATGTTTGCATTTTATAATTACGTTATAGATTCTCTTATGCTTCGAGCAACATTAACTCAGTTAAGAGAGAAAGTTAGAGCTTTGAGGAAAAAACATGAGAAAAATGTTAGCCGTAAAAAGGGTCCAAAAACTCCACATGAGGTGGAGTTGTTCCAATTGTCTCAAAAAATATGGATGGTTAATGTCAAAGAATCTGAACACCAAAAAGAGTTTGTAGGCGGGAAATCGGAAATCCCAAACACATCGGAACCCAGGCAGCCAGTAAAACAGAACTTACTGGAAAATTGGATGTCTCAGCAACACATTCCAGAAATTGAACAGCCAAAACAGGAAATAATACCGAAAATTGGGCTGGGTTCGCAGAATCTGCTAACATTGCTAAAGCGTATAGCAGAAGATGTAGAACTTGTAGCAAATGCTATGTCACGTTCTCAAAGGCAAGTTGATGGAGAACGGTCGGATCTTTATTTCCAAAGCACAGATTTACTTGTGAAGTTTGGGAGATTGGTGAAGGAGATCAAAGCGAAACCAGAAATGGTAAAATCTTGCTCAGTTTTCTCATTCTTTTCCTTTTATTCAATAGCAAATTTAATCATATTATTCTCATGCCTTAATTAGCATTTATAGAGCTTGCAATTACAGTGTCTTGTGTGAAACTAGTTCTTATTAACATGTCAAAGTCCTGTCTTTGTTTAAATATTTTGGTTTTAAATGGTTAGCATCTATAGTTTTTTTTTGGTAGGCTACGCTGAATGTCTTGTTATACTTCTCTAATAGCTTCTTCACGTATATTTGCCACTCTCATCTTAATGAGCTGTTTTAGGTCCTCTCTTTCTGAATAAAATTTAAAAATCTCAAGTGACTTCTATGATCTTTGAGAGTGTTTGAATTATATTTCAGAGACATTCTTCTGAACTACTTGAACAAGAGATATTAAAAGCCTACTTGGAAGCGAAGATAGAGCACACACAATTAGTTTCAAATGCCTATAATGCTTTCATTCAGGTAACCATTTTATCTCCTTTGGTTCAAGAGTATCCTGAGTTTCAATTAATTTCCGGTTGGTTTTTTTTGCAAGGTTGATGTTGTTGTAGCTGCTCCGACCAAACCCATGAAGAAAGGTTTGATCTTTTGCCTCTCTTTGTTTGTGGATTTTAATCTATTGTTCTATTTGCTTTGTTTGTGTACGGATCTTAGAGTTCATGTTGTATGAGCACAAAAATACTTTTTTCATGTACCCTTTTAGCATTGGAAAATCAAAGAATTGTTTCTTGGTAGAGGAGGAGATATTTGGTTGGTGGTGTGACTAATTCGTGCGTGTTTACAGGGAAGAGAGAAGCTGAGAATGAAATTGAGAAGTTAGGGAGTACAAAGAAGCAAAAGAAACATTTGGCTGTAGCACAAGCTGCTGAGAAAAAGAAAAGCGATGCAAAGGCTCAGAAGAAGAAGAAGAAGAAGAAACAAGAAACCAGTTCCTGTGACGATAGCTCTCAGCCAGAAGACGAGAAGAAGGTAATACATGCACTAACTGTTTTCATCTAGCCAAGTTATTGAGTGCAGAATTCTGATTTATATTGTATTTCTTGAACACGGGATGTTTTGTGAACCGGGCTGCCTTTTTCATTGTATTGCGTAGTATGTCTGTTGGCTGCATCTAGATATGTAGTCATATAATTGATAACATGTGGTCTCATTCTTATTTTGTTACTATATGTTTGCAGCTTACTGAAGCAGCGGCACCTCCTAAGAAAGTGACTCCTGCCAAAAATGAAAATTTAGCCAGCAGTTCAGATGACTCAGATTCTTCAGGCGAGGATGAAGTAATACCTCTTAACTTAGCAGAATCTAGCATATTTTTGATATATTTTGACCAGTGATGTAACTAACTCTGCTTCTGTTTATGTATAGGCTCCTTCTAAGAAGGCTGTTGCAACTTCAAGTAAGAATGGTCTTGCTGCTAAGAATAATGATGATCCGAGTGATGATTCTAATTCTGAAGCCAAGAAACCTCCTGCTAATGGCTCTGCTGCAGCTTCTAAGAAAGACGAGTCAAGTGATGAGTCTAGTTCTGAGGATGATAGCAGCAGCTCCGAGGCGGACGAGGCGCCTGCTGCTGCCTCAAAAAAGGAAGAATCTAGTGATGATGATGATGATGATGATGTAAGGGCATATGGAGTTGATGAAATTGGTGCTATATTGATATTTTAATAATGTTACTATAGTTGATTTTCTTTTTTACAGGAGCCTCCGTCTAAGGTAGTTTCTCAATCAACAAAAGCTGCTCAAGCCGTGAAAAAGAATAGTGACAGCTCTGAAGAAACCGACTATGATGAAGATGATTCTGATTCGGACAAGGTTTGACCACTTGATATTTGATTTGTATTATTTTTGTCCTCTTGCTATCGCATGAAATCCTTAATTTATTTACTTAAGTGAGTATTTTACTTGCCTTTTGAGTTTCTTATCATATTTTGCTTGCATTTGCATGTTGTCTGATAATTTTCTTTCTTTAGGGAAAGGCTGCTGCTGTATGTAAAAAGAAGGTAGGCTGGCAAAATCATTATCTTCTACTTTTATTTTTTATTTACTTTGATAAGTCTCCATCTTCTTTTTAATTGTATTTCATAATGTTCTACTTGGCAATAAAATGAACCTTTTCCTTTCGTTCGTGCAATTCAGAAATGAACATCTACGGTAAGCAATGTTTTCTTAAAAAAGCTTATTTTTTTTTATAGGTGAAATGACATTACATCCCTTTACTTCTAATATATCATCTTCGACCATGAATAAGGGGCGCCCCGACGAATTTTGTGGCCTAAAGCCAAACTTTACGAGGGGCCTTAATTTTTTTTAAAAATTTATTTATTTATTTATTTGAAGTCTATTTTTCTAGCTTTTCTTATATACAAAGTTACTAATAATTTTCTTATAATCAATAACTCCTAATAAGTATTTCTCAATTGACAATATAACTAACCTACTTAATCTTTCTTGAGACATTGTTGATCTTTCGTAAGATTTTATCAATTTTAATTTTAAAAACTTCTTTCCACTGAAGCACCGATAACATGAGTTATTAACATTATTCCATAAGCAATATAGGCATTTGGAAAAGAATCAAATCTTTTTATTTGATTGAGTGTATCGATTAAAATGTTATCTTCTAATTGTACTATTTTTCTTAATACTTTTAATTCAGAAAATAGATCTAAACCATCAATATATAATTGATTATTATGTTTTAAGGAACATTCAAGATTAAGGCAATATTTTTTTTAATTTTCATCATCTAGTGATTTTAGTTTTTACCGCTAAATAGAAAACCAAAAATATTTTCATATGCTTCGAATTGCTCAAATCTATTTTGATGTGAAAAAATAACCTTGTCTACTATGTATAAAAGTAATCTATGGGTAACATAGGAGACATCTCTATTTTTTTCTCGGGGAATATTTAGAATTTCCACTGGTTAGCTTTTAATTTGCTCCATCAAATGCAATGTGAATAACCCATCCTCTAAAGGACTCTTCGAAAGATTTTGAGATTTCATTATCAACACTCTCATCAAATTGTTACTTCCTATATATCGCACATTTCTTACGAAATTTGGGTTCGATATTCATTTCAAGTGCAAGTTTCCTTGTCAAAAATCTTATAGCAGTTACAAATCCTTTTTCTCTATATTTGTTAAAGAAAGAAATCGAACTTTTTCGCTTCACAAAACTTTTTGTTAAACTTATACATAACCAATTAAGTGTAACAAAAAAGGGGCCCTCACAAATACGGGGCCTAAAACAGTTGCTTTACTTGCTTTATGGAAGGGCCACCCCTGCCATGAATCATTTTAACCAACACGAAAATCTATCTCCCTTTCTTTGAATTGATGTTAGTAATTTGTTAGTCTCGGTTTACATTCTGTAGTTCATTGCTCTCCCCATCCTTTGCAGGTTCCTTCATCTGCAGACGGTGATGATGAGAGTAAGGATGATACTTCTGAAGAAAGTGATGAAGAAGAGCCTCAAAAGAAAAAGATCAAGGTCTGGATATGCTTCATTCGTGATATTTTAACTTGTATTTCATTTTAGTTCATTGTCTAACAATTGTGTTTCACAGCCCTCTAGCACTCCAACTGTCTCAAATACTCGAAAGGAGAGTAGTTCTGAGGAAGATGTTCCTGCAGCCAAGATATGTCCTGCTGATGGCTCAGCTGCAGCTTCGAAGAAAGACGAGTCAAGTGATGAGTCTAGTTCTGAGGATGATAGCAGCGCTGAGGAGGAGGATGCCGTTAATAAGGCACCTGCTGCTGCACCTAAAAAGGGTAGTGCCGCTGCCTCTAAAAAGGAAGAATCCAGCGACGAGTCTAGTTCAGATGATGATGTAAGGGCATATGCTAAGTGATAAATGCAAATATTCCAAATTGTATTTCGTTTTAGTTCATCATTTCACAATTCTGTTTCACAGCCCTCTAGCACTCCAGCTGTCTCAAAGAAGGAGAGTAGTTCTGAGGAATCTTCTGAGGAAGATGAGTCCTCTGAAGAAGAAGAGGATGAAAAACCATCGAGAACTCCCAAGAAGGTAATATTTTCGTATCTTTTGGGTTGATCAGAATATTCCTTTTTGGCATAACTAGATGATCTGCATCTCTTCCGACGGATTTCATAATTAGTTACAGCTTCGTTCTTACAGTTGGTTGAGCTGCACTATTTGTCATGTCTCGTTGCTTTACAAAATTATAATTTGCGTTTTGTATTTTACTTTAAACTATGCTGTTCATAATGCAGCAAAAGACCCCTATTACTCCTAAAGCTCAAACTCCGGGATCAAAAACATTGTTTGTTGGAAATCTACCCAACTTGGTTGAGGATGGTTCTTTTGAGGGCTCATGTTGAATTTGTCACTGCACAGAAGGTAAGTTATTTTCTCCGTAACAAAGTTGTTAGTCTGATGCAAAAAAGAAGAAAGAGTTAAAGACGCTAAATCACCACCTGCATTTTCTTGAACCGATAAACAGCTAAGCTCTATCGACTAGTTTGGGTTATTTGTCCGTAAATTAAGACATGGATAATTGCATTCTATGAATTGATGCAATTTGGTTCTTCCCAGTTCTTTGCTTGTGTTCTGTTTTTGCATTCAGTTCTAGCAAATTCTGTTCACTTTCTTAGTTTTACTTTGTTACTCTTGATGTTTCTCTGAACGAGTGTACGATGATGTGATTATCTACTTGTACAGATAATATGCAATGCTTCTTCTTGATGCCCGATAGTTACTCAGTTTTGCTGCTGATATCTTATTATACATGATCTATCTGAAAGTTTAAAATATACTCTTCCAGAGTGTTATACTCGCTTATTTTTCTCCTTTTGGTTTTCTGGCCCATCTTGTAGGATCTTGGTGATGCAGCGTGATTGCTAATTTGCTATTAGTGGCTGAAGCTTCAGGATATTATGACAAACTAACGTTGTTTTTTGTGTTCTTGAAAGCATTAACAACTACTAGCTTTTTTGGATGTGGTGTCTAGTAGCATACTATATCTGTTTATATTTTTACAAAATTGTTATTTTTATGACTCAAGATTGGCTCTTGGATGCTTGTTTTTGTAGCTGACATGGGTTTCATACTGAACTTTACAGGCCTATGTTAGCTTATATATGAAAAGCTTGTTCTAACTGAAGTTAGGTTGCCTATGCTATCTAGCTGAAGTTAGATCTTTATCCCTGCTTCAATTAAATTAGCTAAACTAGAAGGCAACATATTCGAATCAAATAATGGAATTTGTGAAATAAAAAAAATAAAATGGCATAAAAGACAAGTTTCTATTAGTCGTTTTCTTATCCATATGATTTTGGGCAATCCTCGCCTCTCGAGCTACCTTTTGAGGTTAAGTTAGGTCCTAAATTAGCTTGATTCCATTTTTTTTGAGTTTCCAGCTTCGCGCTCAACTTTCATCGATGCTTATTTATTCCCATTATGTGACTTCTGCCTCTCCAATTTCTCCTCGCACCTCGTCAACGCCGTTCAGGTCAGCCAATCTACTGCTGTCAACAAAAGGCTTCAATTCCTGATCAAGACCAAAACCAATATTGGCGAGTTTCCCATAGTGATTAGGTTCCAAAGCAGTCATCATTTACAATAATTATAAACTATTTCTGGACCACTTCTCATCCCTTTCCTTTAAGGGGCATGAATTGGTGTGATAGACCTGCTCAGCCTGATACACATAGCGGGAGCTTACTGCACCGGGCATCTGCTTAGCTTGGTGTTTAAACTTTTTTCCCCATTTTTTAAAGTTGTTTAAATATAGGCTTCTTACGTTTTACAGGCAACACAAATATTTTTTTTTACCCTTCCATTCTTTTCTTCCACAACATAAAAATGCACACCATACAAGTCATAAGATGGTGAGAATATTTGGTCAAGTTAGTGTGAATGTTCCCCTAGTTTGGTACTTGTCAGGCTTAAAATTTCATCTTTCCACGTTCTTAAAACACAAAATGGGCGGATTACAAGCTGGTACACATGTATTTGGTCCCAAAAGGCTTGAAACAAATCACAGTTGTATCCTGCTGCTATTAGTCAAAATTTAGTTTTATTTTTCTTTTCCTTTCTAATATTTCTATTTATGTGTAAACTCACAAGTTATCACTATAGGCTGATAGCCTCTTCTCAAATACAATAACATTATAAGCCGAGCTCTCAATCCAGGTCGCAGTAGTGTTATGTGTTATGGATGATAAAAATAGATCTCCTTAAAAATACAATATATTATATGTGTCTTGGCAAGTTTTGACGGTCCGTCACGACTTGCGAAGAATTTAACAAGATAGATAGATTGAAAGTAGTATCAAGTTTTGTCAATTCGTCATGACTTGTGAACAATTGAACAAGATAGGTAGAATTAAGATAATACCAAGTTCCGTCAATCTGTCATGACTAGTGTACAATTGAACAAATACGTACCAAGAAAACAGTAACAGTTAAACAAAATAGGTAGAATGGAGATAGAACTCTGTCAATCTGTATTGACTAATGAACAATTGAATAAAATTGGTATTCTTGCCAATCTGTCATGACTTAAGAACAATTCACCTCTATATTTTACATCGCACATAACACGTTCATTATCAACGTTCAATATTTTAAAAGATGGATTCTTTATATACTTTCGCGTGTTTAAACTGTTGATTTCTTTCACCTAAATACTAAGATTAAGTTGTATCTTACATATTGTGTTCTATTTTTTGTTGTATGTTGCAGGATGAAGATCCACAAAGGCGAAGCCCCTTCACTAGATGTGGTGTCTAAAAATAGGAGAAGATGTGACTTACACTCTGTTTGGATTACTGTTTCCCGTCGTTTTATAATTTATCGTATTGTACTATATTATATTGTGTCGTATCGTTTTATGAATACAATGTTTGGATAGATTGTATTGTTTGTTGTTGTTAAATAACATTTTGTTGTTTGGTTTGACTGTATCGTATTGTACTGTAACTGATAAGTTTACTATAATACCCTCAATTATTTTAAATATTTAAGTTATCAAGAATTACACATAATAATTATTTAAGAAAATCCCTTTCTACTAATTTATCACTAATTATGTCTTATATATATAAATTAAGCAATTAAAATCATACAAATTCTGTCGAAATTAGTTGAACAAGTTAATAATCCATATATATATATATATATAAAAGAAGGAATCAAAAAGCTGACGTGGCACATCCCAAATATCAGCATTGCTATTTATCTTTTTCTTGGTTTTTTCGATGTTCTCCCTAATTTTTTTCATTTATTTATTTATTTTATTTTAAATGCAAAAACTCAAACGTCACTTCTTTGCTTCTCTTAGAATAGCCTCCGTGGGACCGTTTCTGCCAAATTAGAACATTGGTAACGTTTCAGTTACTCATCATCAAGATCCATAATGACTAACCAGAACTAAAACATATCAGAATTTGAAAAGCCCCACCATTTGATAAATTGGATAAAATTGATTTTACAATGTGGTTTCTCTTTAGTTTTCTATTCGAGTTATTCGTTTCAATCAACCAACTTTCGAGATTAGAAACTACATCTTTATTTGCTGATTAGTTGTGTTCTCATATAAGGGCATATGCATTGTTTGTAGTATACGAAGCTTCGAAAAAATGAGATATCGGCAAAAATTGATGAATAGAGAAATTTCCAATATTCCAGCTTAAGGAAGACGAATTTCTGGTTGCGAAACTCTTCGCCAAGGTATTTTGTATGTTTGTCATAGTCTCTTTCTAATCTCTCTGTAATTTTAGCTAGTGGGGCTTTCTCTTTTTTGGTTTTCATGTATAAAGCTTTACTTAATTTTTTATTTCATTTTTTACACTTTTTGTTTACTCAAAGCAAAATGATGTGGATATGTGGTGAACTGGTGATCAATATTCATTTCAGATTCTCAGAGAGTAGTTCTAATTTTGTGATACAAACTGCTCCTTTCTCTATGATTAAGCGGCTTCAATGGTATTCTCTGTAAATCCCCTATGTGCTGAATTTATAGATGTTGATAGAAAAATTTATTTGGGAAAAGAATCAAACTCTGGGGAAATTTTGAAAAAAAAAAGTCTGGGGTTAAAAAGGATTTTGCTTGGTTATTCGGTGGGATCCGGTATCCCGTGAAAAGGGCTGCAAATTTTAAGGGGTGCGAGAAATTAATTGCAGAAGATTAAGGGAAAGAAAGAGAAAGGTAAAAGGTTAAAGGAAAAGAATAAGGAATGGAAGACAGAAATGAGAACGGAAAAAAACAATTGCAGAAGATTCGAATTGTAAATCACTTATGATCGCTTTTTCTTCCTCTTCTTTAGTTTTTGTAGTGATACAAAATAAAGAACAAATGATTAAAAGTCAAGTAAATATATATAATAAAAGGAAAGTTATTATTAAAACTCAATATATTTAAAGATGTCTAATAATTATGTGAAAAGAATAATTTTAAACTTGAGTCTGAGCTTTTTCTGTTTATCTTTTTTTAATAAGTATATCATTTATTTATTTTAATTTTAATTTTACAAGTTCACAAGCATATGCATTCATGAGCTCTTTGATATATTCTGGATGTATAGAATATACCTCGAGTACAATATTTTAATGTTTACGGGCAATATCAAACATCATCATTTTGGTCAAAAAATTTCCGTCTCACTTCTCATTTATTTGGAGAAAAGAGATGTAATATTATAGGTGTTCATCGGGCGGGCTGAGACGGGCTGGACACAAAAATGGTCAGCCCGTTAGGGTTACGAGCGGGTTGTTAGCGGGCTGGAGTTAACGGGCTAGTGGCGGGCTGGGATTTTTCGGGTTCTATAGGGCCCGTACGGGTTCGGGCGGGCCGGGTTTTCGTTTTTTTTAAAAAAAAATTATTTTTAACTATCTTATATATTTTTTTTCAATGTTATTGATAGTTTAGGCGGTTTTGCGGGCTGTCGCGGGCTGAGGCCCGTTAAGAACCCATTAAGGGCTTAACGGGTTGTGGCGGGTTCGAGTACCCGTTTGGCGAAAACTTAACGTTACTAGCCCGCCTCCCGTCCAACCCGTCCCAACCCGCACATGAGTGTACAATAACGGGCTGGACCGGGCTGGACCGGGCTGGCCCGGGTTGAACCGGGTTGTTAGCGGGTCAGCCCGGCCCGATTAACACCTCTAATGTATATCACCAAATTAGGAAGAAAAAAGAGAGATTTTGTTCTGTGACTTGAAACTGATTGGATATGCAATTATAAGCCCAGGAGAAATAAGAAAATAAGAAGAAGAAAAGTGTAGAAAAAAAGAAGTAAAAGGAAATAAAGAATAAACGAAACAAAAATGTAACGTAATAGTCAGTTTGACATGTTTGAAGAAGCAGCAAATCAGTCTTTTGGGGATACGTTAATACTTGAAGTTACCTCCTATGTTTACCTAGGGAGAAATTAGGCTAGACATTAAAAATTACTTTTCATAAAAATTGTGTAAATATATCTAATGATCTAAGCTACTGCATTGGTAAAGACTTCATGATATATAATCATTTTATTGATAATAAACACTTTAATGTTTGAGTATAGTGCTCAAAAGAATATCGTTCGAGGAAGGGTGTTCTTTGAGTAATGATCCTGAAAGAAATTAAAAAAAGTTAAATATGTTTGAGATTATACAATGTTTTAATGTCCCGGCCATCTTTTGTCAATGTAATATAATACTTTTGAGCCTATTAAACTTTCTCCTTATATTTTCAATTTTATTTTATGAATTTAATTTTGTAAATCATCATTCATATTCATCCTTTTTCTTAAAGTATTTCTAAAGCATTTATTGAAGTGACGCGGTGGAGTGGATGTATGTTATTTATGCTACTGATCACAGAATAATTTGGATGCCCCTCTGTTGTAAGTTGTAACATGTATAGTGCTTGAATTAAGGAAATTGCGAGCTTGAGTTGTAATTAAATAATTTATATTTACAATATAATCAATTCATAGGATTAAATTATGTATGCATATAAATAGATTTTGTATCTCTTTTATCTCAACTAAATTTAGACAAAAAAATTATATCCTTCATCTACTATTGTTTATTTAACTAGTATTAATAATAATAATAAGTACACTATATTCATAATTAGATCATAATAATAAAAAATTTAAAAAAAATGTTAAGTAGACTCCATTCAGACAAAAGTAAAACAAAACCTTTACCTGAAGAGTATGGAGAAGCGGCAGAAGAACAAAACAAGTTTTTCACGTATGTAGGTTATTATATAGGTTATATTTGGGATGCTGTCTTTGAGAATTTATATACAGTTATTAGACTTCACGTAGAATTCTATTATAGAATTATACGAGAAAAAGACTTTGCTATTATTTAAACTAAAAAAGGCAAAGAGTAAAATAAAATTGTAAAGTAATAAGTTAGGGCATAATTAGAAAGAAAAAATAGGAAATAATCCCACCATACCAAATCGGTTGTTTCAAAAAATGGGACTTGTCATTGTTCCAGAACAATGGATTTAACAATACAATACAAATTTTAACTAAACAATCAAAACAAACATTATTCTGAGAAAAAAAATACAATACGATACAATGGGTAACAACCATCCAAACAAGCTGTTAAGGAGGTAATATCAACATAAAGTAGAGTTTTCGTTTTTCTCCTTGAATTTTACCATTTAATAATGGTAAAATAAAATAAATAAATAAATAACAACAACAACAACAACAACAACAACATAAATATCCAGTGTAGTCCCACAAGTGGGCTCTCGAAGAGTAGAATGTACGCAGACCTTACCCCTGCCTTTAGATGGCAGAAACGTTGTTTCCGGAATATCTCCGGTTTAAAAAACATTAAATTAAAAGAAAAAGAATAAAATTTTGAGCAATATGCAAAAAGAGAAAAAAGAAAGAATACTATTTGATTAAGGCTATCACAAAATCCCATATGGCTTTTAACATATTTAATGGGTTGGCCAAAACTAATTATACCTGCTAGTCAAATATCCGAAAAATATAGATGATTATTGTAAAAATAAATTGCGGGGTAAGAACAATGAATTGTGTACCTTTTAATGCAGCGGAAGTCGTTGTACTCGCCACCAAAAAAGTTTTCCCAAGTCAAACTTCAATACACTAGGAAAAGAAGTTTATATCCACGAACTAAATGTCTTTCCTCTCTTGTGTGTTTTTGTTGGAAAATCACAGAGAATTGTTCTCTGTTGAAAAACAAAAAGGAAGAAGACTGTTGAAAGAGAAGTTACCAAGTTGGGGAATATTGTCATGACCTAAAGTCCGTTAAAGGTCGTGATAGCGTCGGACACCACTGTTAGGTAAGCCGATACTAAATAGTTAATTAAATTCTCATTTTAATATTTTTGAAATCATAAATTTCTTTCAATTTAACTAGTAAAAGATGAACTTTATAGAATAATTTATAATATTTTCAAATTTTAATACTAAATATCCGATAATCGTCCCAGTACCCGGTGTCACAAGTACATGAGCATTTACGAGGAATTAAAATACATTACAATAACTGTCCGAAATACAAATTTGGACAGAAAAGAAAATACAAGTACTCTGAAGGAGACTCTGCTGGCTGCGGATCGCCTCATAAGATGCAGCTCACCTAAGTCCTCGTATCAACCACGCCGCTGCGTCCACAAGGCCACTATACATAGGTGTGCCTATACAACAGAATGTACAACAAATGTAGTAGGAGTACGAAAACAACGCGTACCCAGTAAGTATCCAGTCTAATCTTGAAGAAGTAGTAACGAGAGGTCAAATCCGACACTTACTACGGCCAACAATAATAGACCGATGATATGATAAATTATGAATTTTATAAGGCGACTGTAAACTCAATAACATGAAGCAGGTAAACAATTTTTTTATTAATAGGATATTTTCAAATTTATTTTCATCTTTTAAAAATTTATATATCTGGCCAATGAGGCCACATCAATTATCAAAATTTTCAAAACAATCAATCAAGTCATGCGCAAATCATGTCGAGGTCTTACTCCCCGATCCAATATAATATTTAAATTGTGCATTGTCGAGAGTAGAACGACGCGAACCATCATCTAATTACCCCGCTCGCGAATCATACATGTGATGCAGTCAAATATAAATTTAAGGAATTTTTCCGCTCGCGGATCATACTTGCGACACGGTTAAATATAAGTTTATCGTTAAATCCTAACCCTTTCTTGATTCTTTTCAAAATAAAGACAATTCTACTTGAAGCTTTTAAATCCTTAAAAAAAATCCTCAACTTAGTTCCATTTGATACAATTAACAAATATAATGAAGTAACAGTGTCCATAAAGTATGGTGTGAACCTAAAACTACCCGGACATAAACAGGAATAGTAGCTACGTACGAACTCTCATCACCTCGTGCGTATACTGCCCCCACAAATAGAAGCACATATTGAATTATTTCACCTATGGGGTAAATCCCTCTTACAAGGTTAGAAAGGAGACTTACCTCGCTCCGAAGTTCCATAACCGGCTCCCAAGTCATTCAATCAACTCAAATCGATGTCCAACATTCCAAAACTAGTCAATAAATCCGCAAAGCCATAAAAAATATAATCTAATACTCACAACAATTCAATTTAAATAAATTCCCAACTCCGCTCGAAAAGTCGGTAAAAATCATCCTCGGGCCCACATGCCCAGATTCCAAAATTTTTCGATGATAAACTTTACTTATAACCTCACGTACTCAAGTATATAATTTATTCTCAATTCCATGCCCAAATTCATGGTCAAAATGCAAAAATATAAATTTCTAGGTTTTCTTCCAAATCCCACAATTTCTATTAATTTTTCATGAATTTCCATGTTAAAATCTATATATAATCCAAGTATTTAACTTGCAATAGGTGAGAATCACTTACCTTGACATAGATGGAGCTCCAAAATTTATCTTAGGCCGTCTCCCATGGAATAAATGAGATGAAATGAGTCAAACCCATTTTTTTGCAAACTTATACACTGCCCAGGCGGCCCTTCTTCGCGATCGCGGAAGGCCAAAAATGCACTGCCTTCAATTTCCTCTTCGCGTTCACGTTCCTGTAGCCGTGCTCGCAAAGGCCAACTGTTCCAGCCCCCGCTCCCTCTCTCTTCTATGCGTTCGCGGCCGCCCTCACGCGTTTGCGTAGGCTATCTCAGGTCCTATTCCGTGTTCGCGAGCCCACCGTCGCGTTCACGATGCACAACTTCCTCCCTAGCTCCAGCTTCTCTTTGTGATCACGATACACACCAGATACACCAGAAACCAGCAGCAGCAAATCATGGAGAAATGACCTGAACCCATCCTGAAACACACCCGAGCCTCCCCCCCGCCAATCACACCAACCAGTTCCAAAACAAAATACAGACCCGTTTGAGGCCTCAAATCACATCAAACAACATCAAAATCATGAATTACACCTAAATTCGAGCTTAATGAACTTTATAACTTCAAACTTCTATATTCGATGCCGAAACTTATCAAATCACGTTCGATTGACCTCAAATTTTGCACACAAGTCATATTCGACATTATGGACCTACTCCAACTTCCGAAATTGGAATCCGATGACAATATCAAAAAGTCTACTCCCGGTCAAATTTCTCACAAACCTTCAAATTTCTAACTTTTGCCAAATGACTCCAAAATGACTTACGGACCTCCGAATCCACTTCCGTACGCCGATAAAAACCTCTCTTATTCGGTCACCGAGAAGTCGGACGACTCTTTAGTAACCTAGGGTGATCCGACCCCTTTGACGCTTTTTTCGCTGTATACCCCCTCCATCCTTCGGAAGTTCAGAAAGATAAAGATCTGCACTTCCCTTTTACAACAAAGGAGGGAGGGGGCCTCGTTCCTAAAAAGCCTTTCAGATTGCCACCGTCCCTTTCTCTTAAAGCTACGGCATCCCACCGATCCCCGAATCGGCTCTGCTAATTGGCTTTATAGGATCCCTAGTAAAGCCAATTTAATGATGGCCGCTTATTTGAGTAAGAAGACGAATCAAAGGAGGACCACAAGCTTGGGGCTCGACGAAACGGAAAGTTTCAGCATGTTGAAACTTCTTGGAAAGGCTACTTCAATGACGGAAACATTCGGAAACTCGAGAGGGTCGCCTTTGGAGAAGCGTTTGTCGGTAACCAAAGCCGCCAGTGTTATCGAGAATTTTTTTTGTTTCCTTAGTCTTTCTTGTGCACTTTTCTAGTCTACTTAGTCTATTAGAGCTAGCCAGGAAGTACTTGGTACTACGATCATTGGGGGAATAATACCTAATCCCGAAGATGCTCCAGAATATTTTCGATTGCTCGTCTGAGAACTATGATCTTTAGCTCTGGAACTGAATCATTTCCTTGTATCTGAGAAGAACTTCCAGATTAATAGGAAGGAAGCTTAATCGGAATGATAATAATTTTTCTTCTATGATCGATCGATATAAACATCAAAAGTAAAGGGTCATATACTACCAACGTAAGAAAATGACTGACTACAAGACCAGGTATATCAACTTTCACAAGTGACCCTGTCTTCCATCTGCTTCTTCCTCCTAATGGTTTGGTCCCCCTCACCCTTTTCAAAGCTTAGTTATCTGTAAATGAGAACTCGTTTTGCTTGTTGGCTGGTAGCTCCATTGTTGGTTAGCTCGAAAGCTTGTTTTGACTCTTTGATCGTCGAGAAAGAAATGTGTGATTACCTGAGGTGAGGTTGACCTTCTTTCTGCTTTAGAAGAGGTATACCAATCAGGAAATGCTTATCTTATATGGCACCATAGGTCTGAGTTTCATTTCCTATATGCGCCATATTAATCTCTTTTTGCCTTTATTCATTCATTACAATGAGAAATTTTCACTAGATTTATTGTTCTAAAAGCGTAAGTCAGATTTTTGAGAAAATACCTTTTTGGGTTGCTTTTGCTTTTAGCATTCGCCCCTTCAGTAGCCTTTTGTACGGGTCTTGCTCCTGCGCTTCCTGACTCAACGAGATTCTAGTAGGCCTTTCACCTGCTAAAATAGCGCAATTGCATTGGGAGACTGAAGAGAATGCCGCCCAGTGTGATAGGCTCTTGCAAGAAATCTGTGTGCAGGCAAGAGAAGTTGCCCGTGAGCAGGGAGGAGTGCGGGACGAACTACGTGTCCGGTGCACAGAGAACTACCTTCGGTCCCCCAAACTTACTTACTCGTGGCAACCTTCTGGCCGCCCAACGACCTATAACTCGCTGCCTGTGAGTCAGCATGGGAGAAGGGGGCGGATCTGCACACTTTCGTGTTCAGAGCATTGTTTTGAGGGAGAGAAAGCGTGGTTGACAAACCAATCATCGGAGGCGACCGGAGTGCTTTCATCAAATGCTGCATGTGGGCCATAAAATTGGAAGGTTATATTAGAACATCGGTGGAAAGGTCAAAAGGGCACCTAAAAATAGTTTTAGAAGCCACCACCTATCATACGACTTTCTAACTTAACTTCTTTTCTGGTCGTTCCACTCTGTCGATCGATGGTTCATTCCCCTTCTCTTCCCGACGATCGGTAATTCTTTCTAATAGCTCCATCTTCCCATCTGAGAATGACGCCCTTCTTGCAAAAGCTCTTCTTACGCTAACCCTGTTCGTGGGTTCTTTTATCCTTTCCTTCTTCCTAGGACAGTAAGAATGAAATTGCCTAAATGATATCAGTCAGAGCGCATTCCCTCACAGCTTCTTTTCTTCTCAAACACTTGCGGCTCCCAATAGCAGAATCACCATATAGAGCTATTCTCGGGCTCGGAATCCCAAACGGACATCGATAACATTGAAATGCACTGCAACCCAAATTTATGAAATTCTTCCCAAAATGCTAACTTCCACAATAGGCGCCGAAATACTCCCGGGCCATCCAAAACCGATTCGTACATACGTCCAAGTCTAAAATCATCATACGAAACTGTTGGTACCTTCAAATCCCAATTTCGAGGTCGTTTACTCAAAATCAACCCTTAGTCAGATTCTTCCAACTTAAAACTTCCAAAATGAGAATTCTTTTTCTAAATCAATTCCGAACTCCCTGAATTTCACTTCCAACCACGCGTACAAGTCATAATGCCTGAAGTGAAGCTGCTCATAGCCTCAACCACTGAATGACGTGCTATAGCTCAAAATGATCGGTCGGGTCATTACAAATCTAATTCCCCATTTAAGCGTACCACTTCTATGTGGTAGTTTTGGTATTGTAACTCCCATCTTACTTCTTTGCTTATCCTTTCTAACCGGGTCGGGTTAGCTCGTATGAAGCGACCCAAACCCAATTTCCAATATCTCCTACTTCGCTCATGGTGGGCTGGAACCAAGCAAGTATCATATTGACACTGCACATATTCAGACAGACAAATAGTTCGTGCGACCTGCGAGCATCAAGAGATATTATAATCCAAACCTATTAAGGTCGTACAAAAGCCCTATGTAGAAATCCAATCACATACAGAAAGGATCCACTACTAACTTGAGGATCTTATTTTGCTCGGATTACCTCAGACTATCATTTGCTACTCCTGTAGCTAGTTATCTGATCCCTCATCAGCGAAAAAGGTGAGCTTGAGTTGATATATAATATTGTACCCACAATTACACTTGATACCCTCATGGAACTGTAATGGTTGATTTGTGAATACAAGTTAAATACTTATTTTAGTTGTCTTCCCTTTCTACTCGAATCTATCCATTTTAAATCAATTGCTTTCCTGGACATGCACTGCATTGCTGAATCACTCATGGCTATTAGTGACATGCTAAAGTAACAACAAAGATAGGCACTTCAAGAGACGGTAAAAGGTCAAATGATATTCCAATTAAATGTTAATATTACTTTTTGGGATCTCACACAATGAAGAAGAAGGATCCATTCTTCCATTATCCCAATGGTCGCTGGCACACGTACTACGATGTTCTCACTTTATATTAGTGCGTGTGTCTCATTATTTTTCTCATTCAAAACCGTATAAATCTTGGTCTAGACACCTCTAAATGTATAACCCGAGTTTCTCACTTTAGTAATCTTCAGCTCTAATTTCTTAGAGAAACTCGTATCTGGCTTATAAAACAAGTCGTTAAGGATTATGCAATTTGTAAGTTTGACCTATAGTCAAGATCGACCATTTTATTCAAAAATATACATGACCTTGCACTAATCAAGGTTCTAATAGGTCTTATCTCTGCACGCTCCTTGACGTCAGAAGTGATCGCCCGTGTGAGAGAGCCGATCTTGCGAATTGTCCGACACACTTATATCTTTCAAAATGATATCATCACATGCATACCGAATTTCAACACAATCTCAATAATAATATGTTGATGAGTATACCATAATAACAAAATATTTTACAACACATAAATACTAACATATCTTTCGTAAACCTAGAGCCACAACATGTTTCTCAAACATGTCTTTTGTAACGACCCAAAATCCACTAGTCATGATGGCACCCAACCCAACCCAACCTTCTAGGTAAACCAACTAATAATTTTCCAATTCTAATAATATTAATAAGACAATTAAACAAAAGAAATTTTTCTAAATCTTATACATATTCCAAGGACTAGTAATACAAATCACGAGCTTCTAAGATTAGAATTTACAAAGCTGGTATGAAATAAATACATCATCTGTTCGAAAAGTACATAAACAAATTTTTATATTCTAAGGCTACCATGAACAAGAGGCAGCTACAACCGGAATGCAGGTACGTCTTCAATCCCAGCTCCCGTCGATCACAGCAACATCATTAGTCAACATCTACACGCATGGTGCAGACATGTAGTATGAGTATAACCGACCCCATATGCTCAATAAGTAACAGACCTAACCTTAGATTGAAAGTAGTGACGAACTGGAACATAGGTCGGGTCCAACACCAATAACCAACATCAGTTCATAACAATGTAAAGCAAATAACAAAAGAAGTAACTCGGAGTTTAAACTGCTCAGATTTTTCATAATCTCCGAAAATAGTTCCGCTTTTCAAGTATATCAGTGAAAAATCCAAATACTTTACCGAAATCGTCGTAAAATATGAGATAGTTTGAAAACTGTAATTTTTCCAAAAAAAAGAAAAAAGAAAAATCCTTTCCACAACAAATAAGATGTTTCATTTTCTTTCTAGATAGCATGTGTGAAATACCTCTCTATGCCCATATATCAATATGTGTGAGAAATCATGTATGTAATGTGTGTTTGTCAATGCCATGTATCTCAGAGATGATCCCATGTACTCACACTCTCAGGGTACTCAATCTCACCGTCTCACACTTTCTACTCATCATGTTCAACCACTCAGTACTGTATATGACCAATCTGACCCAAGGAAGATCCAGCCTGGAATATATACATTAATTGACCACCAGTCACTCAGTACAGAGGAAGGCCAATTCAACCCCATGGAGAAGATCCATTTCCGGGTATAGAAATGCTTCAGACAAGATCCATGTCTAGGGACGATCCATCCCTCAATATAATCAACCGTGCTCACTGGAGGTGTGTACAGACTCCGGAAGGGCTCGTACAACCCAAGCACTATCATAAGCCAGATCCAAATATAAATTAATACAACATACTGCGGGGTGCAGCTCGATCCCATAATTGTCACTCATAATCAGGCTCTCCGCCTCACTCAATCATCAATCTCTCCAGTCTCACTCACAGACTCACAATGTCATGAAACTAGTTCGACAACAACGATATGATGTATCAATAAACAACAACTGAGACTGAGATATGATATGATATGAATGAATATGACTGAGTACGAAAATAAAATCAGTGAGATGAGAGCAAGAAACGACCACTATGGGTCCTAACAATATCAGCATAAGACTAAACATAATATCTAACATGATTGACAGCTCAACTACTTTATCACATGGTGAAAACACATATATCAACAAAATAGAACCACTATACAGTGCCATGGAAACAACGAAGTTACAATTCACAAGGTGCACGCCCACACGCATGTCACTTAGCATGTGCGTTGCCTCAATATCCATCACACAACATGAAATTCAGGGTTTCATACCTTCAACACTAAGTTTAGAAGAGTTACTTACCTCGAACAAGCCAATTCCAATACTGAGCAAGAGAAGCGATGCTCCAAAAATGCCATCACGCACGTAACGACCTCCGAACGGCTCAAAAATAGCTAAAAGTAACTCAAATACATCAAATAAAGCCCAAGAAAATAATTTCAAATGATAAATAACGAATCCTTAATCAAAACCCAAAACCGGCCAAAACTCACACTCGGGCTCGCGCCTTAGAACTCGACAAAACTCGCAAAAATCCGATAACCCATTCAATTATGAGTCCAACCATACTAGTTTCACTCAATTCCAACTCCGAATCGATGTTTAAAACTCAAAAATTCACATTATAAACTTTAGGCCAAACCCCCCAATTTCCTCTTTAAAATTCATTAACCAATTGCCAAATTTAAGATAGATTCATGTAATAAGATCAAAACCAAGTGTAGAATACTTACCCCAATCCTTGCGATGAAAATTTCTCCAAAAATCACCTCGATCCGAGTCCCACATCTCAAAATATGATAAAAGAACCAAAAACCTCGATTTTATAGCTTTTGCCCAGCACTTTCCGCATTTGCGGACAAATCATCGCATCTGTGACCACCGCATCTGCGGTAACTGTTTCGCTTCTGCGAACAAAACTAACCAGCCAACCACAACTAACTCGAGGCCTCACATCACGCATAACAATATCGAAACGATGAATCATACCTCAAATTGAACTTAATGAACTTTGAACTTTTCAACTTCCACAACTCGTGCCGAAACATAGAAAATTAACTCGAAATGAATCCAAATTTTGCACATAAGTCCCAAATGACATAACAAAGCTATTTCAATTCCCGAAACCATAATACGAATCCGATATAAAAAAGTCCACTTCCGGTCAAACTTTCCAAAAATCTGACTTTTCACCATTTCAAGCTGAATTCTACAAAGGACCTACAAATCACAATCCAGACGTGCTTCTAAGTCCAAAATCACCCAACGGAGCTAACGGAACCATCAAAATTCCAATTCGAGGTCAAATTCTAAAAAGTCAAACTTGATTAACCCTTCAAATTTAAAGCTTCTAGTTGAGAATCATTCTTCCAAATCAACTCCGAATAACCTGAAAACCAAAACTGACGGTTCACATAAATCATATTATATCATATGGAACTACTCATGCCCTCAAACAACCAAGCAAAGTGTAAATGCTCAAAACGACCGGTCGGGTCGTTACATCTTTAAATATTGCTTTTGTAATAGGATTAACTATTATTTTTGCATAGGTATGTATTGTAATATTATTTCTTCACTTGCCTTGATGTCTCTTCTAGAATTGGATTGATACCTTCTAATAGACCTATGACGCAACAAATGTTTGGGGTATACATCATAGTGTATATCAAGTGCCTAACAATACTTGAGTATAAAACTCGATACATGTCATTATATTCTTTAATTCTTTAAACATATTTCAAGGCTTAAAGTTTTACCTCTCGCTATAGGAGTATCCATGGGTTTGCAACTATTTATTCAAAAGTGTTCCAAAACTTCTCTATATAAGTTTCTTGAGATAGACTCGAGAACTTCTTGGAACATTTTTTTTGGATATTAACTCCAATAATATAATCTGCCTCACCCATATCTGTCATATCAAATGACTTTGAAAACCATGACCTAATATTTTTTAGATACTCTGAATTATTTCCGGCCAATAAAGTATCATCCACGTAAAAGAAAAGAATTACAATCTTTCCAATGGACTTCTTTATATAGATGCAATGATCTTCATTGATCATATTAAAATCATATGATATCATCTCCTTGTGAAATCTCAAATACTATTATCTTAAAGATTTCTTTAGTCTGAAATTAGATTTTTTCAATTTACCGATCTTTTCTTGGCCTTCAATGATGAAGCCTGCATGTTATTCCATGTAGATTTCCTCGAATTCTCCATTAAGAAAAGCCGTCTTTCATGTCTATTTGGTGTAATTCTAAATCCAAACGTGCAATAATAACCAAAAGTTTAGCGAATTGAGGTAAAATTCCCAATTGGTGAAGATATTTTTTCTTATAATCTATTCCATTTGAGTAAAGTTTTTTGCCACAAATCATGACTTGTAGCTTTCTATTGATCCATTCGCTTTGCGTTTAATTTTTTGAGAACTTATTTGTTCCCGATGACTCTACGCTCAGGCAAAAAGTCAACTAAATCCCAGACTTGATTGGTTTTCATGCACTCTAATTCTTCTTTCATTGCTTTCATCCACCTATCTTTTCTAGGTCTCGATAAAGCCTCAGTCATAGAAAATTGGCTCATCCATTTCTACGGGAGATACCAAGAAAACATAATCTTCAATTTAATAAGTACATCTAGGTACATTTTTCCTGGTACTCTTTCGTAGTTAAAATTCAGATTCATCAGAAGGATTGTGGGATTGAGAACTCCCACTCCCACTTGGATTAAAAATAAGATCTTGGTCGATTTGATCATTAACTGTTTTAGAAGACACTTGTTGACTATCTCTGAGCTCAACATTTCATATAGAGGCTCTTCATTCTTTCTTCGTCCTTCTTTGGAAAATTATTTTCCAAAATATATGATGTCTCGTGATTCTATTTCAGTAACACTTCCATCCTCTAATTTACCAAGAAACACATACCCTTTGAAGTGTTTTGAGTATCTTATAAAGATATATTTCTTACCTTTTTTGGACCCACTTTTCACACTTGCTAAAGAGATCTTTTACATATGCAACATAACCCCATGGTCGTAGATCATTCAAGTTTGATTTATGATTGGTCCAAAGCTTATAAAGAGTGGAAGAAACTGATTTAGAAGTCACTTCATTCAATATATAAGCTGCTGTTAATAACGTATCTACCAAAAGGAAAGAGGTAAATTTGTTTGCGCCATCGTAGATCTTGTCATATCAAAGCATGTTATATTCCTCCTTTCTGCTGCACCATTTTGTCGAGGTGTATAAGGAATGGTTAACTATCTTGTTATGCCTTTTTCGTTACAATTTTTTTAAAATTGTTTTGATAGATATTTATGGCTAATCCTTTTGTCTAATTGATTCTCAACTTCATTCATTTATCTCTTAAAACATTCAAGTACTTCGGATTTATGAGAAATCAAATAGACATAACCAAAGCTCATAAAACTATCAATGAATGAAACACAAAGCACTGGACCTAGCCCTCACTTTAATTGAATTACAAATATCTGAGTGGATGCATCAGCTATCTTAAAGCTCGTTTGAACATAAGAAATTTTTTCCTTTTTTTCAAAAAAATTTCACTTTTTTTAGAAATGAACTTTTGTTCATAAAATTTCCAATTTTCACTTGAAGATGCATTTTGAAATTTTTCGAAAATTTGAAAAACTCTAAAATCTGTCTTTTCAAAATTTTTACTCAATCACTCACAAACTTCAAAAACAAGCTAAAATTATATTCATGTCCAAACACGACTCTAATTTTCAAATATCATTTTCACTTAAAAAAGTTTCACTTTTTTTTTTTTTTGAAATTTACAATTCTTATGTCCAAACGCCCACTTAGTTTTTCTAATAATTTGCATAAAATCTTTCCGACAAGAAAATATTCAGAAGTTGGCACATACAATTTGGAAGGAACCTAAATATCCCTTATTTCCCCCATTTATTAGTTTGATCTTGCCATATGTGGCAAATATCTGGCATGTTATGTGATAAAAACAATAATTTTATTACATGAAGAGTGCCACAACATATTGGTCTACATAATGGTCATAGGTTGAAAGAATTATAATTTACCAAAAAAAAAAATAAATCATTCCAAAAGTATTCATAACCATAGAAAACATGAGTTCATTATTCAAATGGTCACTCAACTATCCAAAATTATCTGCTAAAGTCACTTTTCTTTCGTTTGTAATAACAAAGTCACTTAACTATGCATATAGCACTCAGAATGTCACTCAACTAGATTTCCAAATTTTTTATTATCAAATACCTATTTACCCTCTAAATTAATATATTTTTAACTTTTTAGATATTATAATTTTTTTTCTCTTTTTAATCTACATTGTGGACTAACCTATAGAATAAATATATTTTATTTATAAAATAAAAAATAAAAAATAGTTTTCAGCTCATATAAGGACAGAATAATAATATAATTGATCATATTTTCAAGATACATAATATATATTATCAAAATACCTTTATTTAAATAATTATTTTTATATTATATGCATGGAATATATACTTTATAACCTTTATTTTCTTTCATTCTCAATTGTGTAAATAATTTTTTGAATTTTTGTTGTTAATACTAAAATTGTTACAAACAAATTATTCTAATTAATTTTTTACTATGCTCATTATTTTGTTATTCCAGCATTATATATGCTTAAATACTTTTTATTTTTTTAATTTATAAATAAAATTTATTTATTATATAGGTAAGTCCATAATATAAATTAAAAAGGGGAAAATCATAATATTAAAAATTTAAAAAAAATAAAAAGAAGATAAATGTTTATAATTAAGAAGGTAAAATAGGCATTTGACAATCCAAAATTTTAGAGAATTTAGCTGAATGACCTTCTGAGTGCTATAGGCATAGTTAAGTGACTTTGGTGTTACATAAGAAAGAAAAATGACTTTAGTAAATAATTTGGGATAGTTGAGTGACCATTTGAGTAATGGACTCTAGAAAACATTTTCTAGAGTACTTTTCATAATATTGTTGCTGAAAAGAAACCTTATACAAGAAAGAACAACAATTTTAGCACTTCATCTCATTTTTTTATTTCTTCTTGTTATGTCGTTTTTCCACTTGGTATTCGACAAGTTACTTTTCTTGGAGGATTCATTTTTAGTTTCCTTTCCCTTTCCACCATTTTTCTAGTTTTCTTATGCTTGAGCCTTAAAGCTTTTTACTACATGATTCTATCACATAAACAGGTATAGCTTTAACAACACCAACCCGCTCATCTTCAAGCTCCACATGATGGGCAACATCAATAAATATTTGATATTATCATTGTGGGTCAAATAACCTTTCAATATTCCCAACTTTTGAAAAGAGACTGAATCACCTTTCAATATTCCCAACTTTTGAAAAGGGATTAATCACTGCCTGAACTAACTGCTCATCAGGGAGAATTTGATCAATATTTCTCAGTTGAGCAGTCACTTCAAACATCACCCTTTGGTGCTGCTCGACACTATGATCATTTTGCTCGTCGTACGTGTCAAACTTGATTGTTAATTGGCATAGGCGAACCACGGCTATAATACTATATTTCTCTCATAAGTATGCCCATATGGCATGAGCAGTAGAATATTATCACATTCATTGTTGATATCATAAACATAATAACTTATAATTATTTTATGTGCAATTGAATCTTTATTTTCAAGTAGAATATTATTACATTCATTGTTGAGATAATAAACATAATAACTTACAATTATTTTGTGCAATTGAATATTTATTTTCGATGCATTGTAAGCATCGAGATCTCTCTTATATTAGGCAGTGTTACCCTCATTTAGGTGATACATCACTGTCGTGCCCCCTTTTTCCTTGCGGAATCGGGTTTATGATATTTTGGTTGGAACAACTCTTTCCTTTTGAGAAAGGGGGTTTGCAGTTTTGAAGAGTCGCCACCTAATGATTTAAGGTGAGTTAGGGCACCTATAGGGTTCATTTATAACTATATTTGGTAACCAGAGATAGGGTAAGGGCTTGAAATTATCCTAAGGGGAAGGTGTTAGGTACCCCTCAGGATCCACTAGTGTGGTTCCTGGCCAAACAGTTTTTTGTGAATTTGTACAGCTAGCAAATAAACAAGCATGACTCAAATAGTAGGGGATTTAAGTTTAAATACACAAGTGTTTGAAAAACAATTAGTGAACAACGAAATTTTGAAAAGAATTACAATCTAAGCACATTTGTGAATGTAGGGGGGGGGTGTCCTAGGTTTGTTTATAATATGGATCACATCAATGCAATACCCAGTATGACACTCCTAAAAGAGGGGCTACACGTGGTATTAACGCATCGGTCATCATATCCGTATCTACCCTTTCCCGCCATGTGAAGGTAATTAAAGCGAAGGTTGGTCTCGACCCCTATTGCGTGCTGTTACCCGTCCCTCCCTATCAGTCCCGGAGGAATTTAGGACTCCTCTCCTATAAAGGGGGGAGGGGGGATTCTAGGCACACCCTCAAGTTTAAAGGCAAAATACTAAGCGACAAATAAGAACACATAGGACTGCATTTAGGGGAAAAAACACAGAAAACAGATAGAAGGCTCAGATATACCTCCACAAGTAATGCATATAGACAACACGACTCATACACAGATAAGGTCCACATTTGAACTCAGAATTCTAAAGTATGGTATCTAAGTGATAACATCAGAACTAGATTTGTTACATGACTCAGAAAAGAAGTCCGAATCAGGCTTGCCTACTGATTTTAACACGTTGACAGTTAAACACTAATCACAAAGACGGTTCTGGTTTTATTTTAAAGTTGATTGCCTAAGGCTTGCCTAGGCGTAAAATAACATGTAGCAGTTATTCAGATTTGTTAATAATTCTAGGTTGTTATACCTAATAGCAGAATTTCTAAGTGTGGAGCATGGTTGCAATATGGTGAGTGCATGAATAACAAATTGTGTTAACATGTTTACCCTAAGGCAGAATTTCCAAATGTGGGTGAGATGCTGAAAACAAGACATATAATTCCTAAATATCATGATATTTGATGCGTGGCATGTTGTACCTAAACATGACTGCTATTGCGCACAGAGAAAGTAAACCTAGGAACATGATTTCTACCCTGGATTATTCTACGACATGCATATTACTCATCCTTTTCACTATCTAACCCCAGAGTCATTCACAAATTATTACAGACCAATACTGAAATGAATTACATAAGAAAAGTAAAAAAAAAATTACACTATAGAGAGCCTGAAACAAGCCCAGACTTTCAGCACCTGATTAGGACTTCCTCCCTAAGTTATGTAATAAATCATCTCAAGTGCTAAGATTATTTCATAGCTTTTTGTCATATCTGGGTGTGTCAGAGTTCACTAGGGACCTCAAGGGGTCCCGGGCAGTGCTCATACCTAGATTTTATATCCAAGACAGAGTGCAGTGTGGAAAGACCATCTTTCATGTGTCCAAGTTCAGAGGGAGCTCAAGGGTCCCAAGGCAAGGCTCACACAAAAAAGGGCAGAACTTAGTGGTCTAAGAGTAAAGTGAGAGTGCTTGTCATAGTTTTGAAAAGGTTGAATTGGAAAACAGTTTTAAAACAGCATGTTCGAAATAAGTTTGCAAAGCAACAGAAGAGTTGCTTAGGGAAAAACAGTTTTGAAAGGAGAAGGGAATATGAGCAACAACAACTTGGAACAAGCCAGCACACATAGAACAAGTTCAAAGAATAGTATCATTTCAACATTCACAAGCAGGGAAGTAAAGGGGTTGGGGACACAGAGAGCCCAAATCAGAAACATGTAAACATGGATGAGAAGAGAAACATATAGACCAGCAGGTACAAAGAACAAGTAGCAACTGATTGGCCTCCAGAACACAAAAAAAACTACAACTTCAAAGTGTTAACAAGGGAATCATGCTCGAAATTAGAATAGTAATAGGCAATAAGACATAGAGACAGGTTATGAGAGTAGTCATGCTGAGAGAAGGAGTCTATTAGACATAATTAGTCATGCCACTTAGTGTTAATTAAGTACATTAGGAGTCTATGATACTAACATAGCATACTAGTTGAGGGAGATAAACAAGAACTCAGGTAGACATGCTGGCCGAGTATCAAACAAGACAAGTGATACCCAAACATGCTGATTACGCACTTGAACAAGAGAGGGCAAAACTTAAGCATGCTGAATAAAGTAGTAAACAAGAAGAGAAATTAAATACATAAGCCATTAAATTAGTGCATAAGGAGACATGAATTAACAAACATGGAGCGCATAGAGTTGAGTTTCAGAATTGAACTAGGAACATACCCGTTAAGGAAGCAAAATGCAGAAAGTAAAGCAAGTAGAGTTCCACGGCTTTCAGCCGGCTAGACAAACAGTTAGCACAAGTAGCAGAGAGAGAAGAGAGAATTTTTATGTGTGTGTGTGTTTTTTTGAACTGATTGTTCGTGTCTGGAAGTGAGAATAGAGAGGAGTATATTTAGTAGTTGAGAGCAGAGTAAAATAAGGTAAAGAATCAATCATTCAGTAATTAGGAAAAATTATATAATCAATCATGCACAAAATCAACAAGGTTCTCTTCTAGTAAAGGGGTGATCAGTTAATGATAAAGAGCAGGACATATAATTAAGGAAAGAAAATTAAATACTTAAGTACGGGGTGGGTAATTAAGGGTAAATGAAAAAAAATTCAATTAAGGGAACAATTAATAAGAATCAGCAAGTACCACAGTTAATCGTAAATAAGGCAAGAAATAATCAAAGGTCGTAGAAATAGGAAAATAATCGAAAATCAGTATATAGGTATCACCATAGCAAATCCGTGAATAAGGATTCAAAATAATACTAATTTAGGAAAAATGATATAGGTTTTCCATGAATAAGCAACTAAGCCAAGTATAAATGGAAAGAATCGAATATGAAACCCTAATAGAGGCATACTAGGGTAAAATCACAAGATATTCTAATTCAACGAAGAAGTAATCCTGTAAATCAAAGCATAGAACATTGACATGTATCAAATAACACGGACAAGTGCAGAATCCAAATAAAGTGTCAAAAATTGGGGGTTTTAGCATGGGCTAGTTAGGGTTAAGGAAGAACTCAACAAAATCAATCAAAACACATAGACACAGGGGCTAAACACTTAAAACCTAAAAGCGTTTTGAAGAAAAGGATTTTCAGAAACCCTAGTTTAGAAAAGAGCGACTAAAATCAAAATAGTTAGTTAAAACAGGAGATTTTTAAAGGAAAATGCTTAATAATACTCGAATCACCTCATATCTATAAAGATCTGAGAAGAATCGAACAGTAGCAAACTAGGTTTTCGGAAAATAGTAGAGATGAAGAGAATCAGTTAAAAACTCATGGATTCAAACGAAAAACAAGAGGAAATCCATTCTTACAAACGAAAATGGCCGGAGACAGTCCAGTGAACGAGTTTCAAACCTGAACAGGTTGGCTTTCCTTGAGATCTCATCAAGGACTCATGAAGTCGAATAGCCATGGAGTATAGGAGACTAGAGGTGGTCGGAGAAGGCACGAGAACACCACAGGAAGGAGGTTCTCATCGATAATGGTGATTAGGGTTAGGGTGAGTTGAGAGAGAATTTGGGAGAGGAGGGATTCAGAGGCTATGCAAATGAGAGAATGGGGTAGGGTTTGGGGGGTCGTTTGATTAAAAAAGGAAAGGGCTAACATGGACCGTTGATCTGGGATATCAACGGTCGAGATTAAATGAGGTAGGTGGGTTATGGGTTTGGGTATGGGTTAATATGGTGTGGGTTGGGTTTTTAAATTATAAAATTGGGCTGGGAATTGGGGTCCGATTTGGCTATAATTAAAAGCCAATTTGGCTATATTTTAAATATCCAGTTTTTCCCTATTTAATTTATAAAAAATAGTAGATAATTTCTGAAAAATAATTTAGAATGCTAAAATAATTTATAATATATAATTAGCAATTTAAAAATACAGGATCTAATTGTATGCATATAAAACATTATTAAATCTTAAAAAGGGCTAATATTACAATTATGTGCAATTTAGCTTTAAAAATACTAATTGTAATTATAAAAATATATAAAAAATTACCTTAGCCATATTTTGGGATAAATATAAAAATCTAATAGATGAATTATCAAAACAATAATTTTGGAAATAATTATTGGAGATTTTATGGATAAAAGGGAGAAAATAAATCAAAAACCTTAAAATTGTGGAAAAATAATAAAAACCTTGGATATATATATATATATATATATATATATATATATATATATATATATATATATATATATATATAAAAGCTATTTTGAAGGTATTTTGCATATTTAAAATATATAGGGAAAAATTGGGTATCAACAATCACTCGTTTTATACCTTTAAGAGCATTTTGCTCTTTCAATACATATCATATTTATGTCTCGATTTATCATAGTCTTTGTCGTTCAACTTATCACACTTATTCAGATCAGCAACTATACATCTTGAAGTCTGTAGTGACTCCAATTTTTCTCTGTAGAATTTCGTGATGGCACCTAGTCTCTAAGACTAGGTAGGCCTAACAAACATGCAGAATGTAACTAAAATAACAAATAAACTCCCAAACACTCAGCGATTTATAATAAAGAAAACTCCATAACTCAACATATATACTTTCCCCAAAACCTGATGATATCGAGTCACAAGCTCTACAACGGTATCATAGTCATCCCTACACAATTGTAACTAGCAAAAGAAGGAAAATATAAAAGTAGATAGGGGGTGACTCCGAGCCCAGCGGACACTGGCAGGTGTACCTTGAAGTCTCCACATATGAACTCAACTCGCTGATGCCTGGACTGGTAAGATGTACCTGGATCTGCACAAAAAGATGTGCAGAAGCGTAGCACGAGTATACCACAATGGTACCCTATAAGTGCCAAGCCTAACCTCGATAGAGTAGTAACGAGGTCAAGTCAAGTCCCTACTGAAATAAACAAGAAAAGAAATTGTACATGTGTATGGAAGTGTAATAATGAAAGCAATAAAATTGAAGCAACAAATAGCATATCAAGGTTAGCTACACGGAACTAAAGCAAATAATGCAACTTGGAGAAAACAAAAAATGATATGCTAAGGAAACAAACAATCAAAGACAAGTGCAGCAATAAGAAAATATCAACAAGAGTCACTACCGAGGTACCGCCTCGTAGTTTCAAATCATAAGAATAATTCACAATTTTTTCTTATATCACCGCGTGAGCCTTCCATTTAGTTTAGAAAATCATTTTCTGAAATAGCATCCCGCATTTTACCCACCTTATCACACCGCATGACTTCTTGTATTTTCTATACTAGCCGCGCATATCAAGCCCACCTTATCTCACCGCATGCGTTTTAACCCCAAAATCTTATACCACCACATGCGTATCAATATCACAACGGATCACAAATCGCACCTCAAGTGCCCAATATCACAACATGCCAAGAAACCAACAACGATGTTTTCATAATAAATAGCCCATGGCTCAACCACAACATACACAAGAATCTCAACAATAACAACGGGTAGAGAATAGTTCAACAAGAATAGTATTTCACAACTTAACACTTTGCCTCAATGTGAATCACACCCTTTATAACTCAATACAAATTCCAACAAGAAGATATTCCAAGAATAGCAATTTCAAGCAAAGAGTTCAACGGTTAAATCATGAATATGGAATAAAGGAAACACGTATTTCAACTAGACATGTAGAGAAATTTGCAAGTAAAAGGTAAGACGATTAGAACATATGAAAAAAGATTGATGATGATGAATATAACAAGTTAAAATGACTCAATTAAGGCATGAAAGGAATCTATATAGCTAAAACTGGTAAATTTCCATATTTAACCCGTATACACACTCGTCACCTTGCGTACATGGTTTCCACACATCATAATTATCACAAAACAATACCAATTCTAAGGGATAATTCTCCCACACAAAGTTAGGCAAGACACTTACCTCAAAATCCGCTAACTCAATTCACTAGTATGCCTTTCCCTCGATTAACCAACTCTGAACGGCTCGAATCTAGCCAAAATAACTTCATACCATAAATATAAACTATGGAAATCTAGTTCGAATAATAAAGTTACGATCTTTGCAAAGAAATAAAAAGCTAACTCAAAAAGTTAACCCAGGCCGCGTCTCGAAACCCGACCAAAATTATAAAATCCGAAGACCCATTCAATAACTAGTCCAACCATCCAAGAATCATTCAAATCCGACCTCAAATCACTTTTCAACTCCCTAAATTTTAGCCTAAGAAGCTTCACAAATTTTTCCCAAATTTCCATCTCCAAAACACTAATTAAATGATGAAAACAACAATAGATTCGTGTAATTTAACCAAAATCTAGTTAGGATTTTTTACCCCAATATTTTCCTTGAAGTTGATAAATCTGTATTTTATAGGCATTCTGCTTCAAGTCTCTGTATTTATCCGGTGGTGTATGTCGACGATATTGTTATTACTGGCAATGATCATGATGATATTACTAAATTGAAGCAACATCTCTTTCAACACTTTCAAACTAAGGATTTGGGCAGACTAAAGTATTTTCTGGGTATTGAGGTTGCTCAGTCTAGCTCAGGTGTTGTGATCTCATAGCGGAAGCGTGCCTTAGACATTCTTGAGGAGACATGAATGACAGGTTGTAGACCGATTGACACTCCGATGGATCCAAATTCTATACTTCTACTAGGACAGGGGGAGTTGTTTAGCGATCCTGCAAAATATAGGCGGCTGATTGGTAAATTAAATTATCTCATAGTGACTAGACCTGACATTTTCTTTCCTGTGCGCGTTTTAAGTCAGTTTATGGATTCTCCCTGTGATAGTCATTATGATGTAGTTGTCTGCATTCTTCAGTATATAAAATCAGCTCCAGGCAAAGGGTTATTGTTTGAGGATCGAGGCCATGAGTAGATCGTTGGATACTCAGTTGCCGATTAGGCATGATCACCTTCTGATATATGTTCTACGTCTAGTTATTGTATTTTAGTAGGAGGCAATTTGATGTCTTGGAAGAGCAAGAAACATAATGTAGTTGCTCGGTCTAGTGCAGAAGCAGAATATTGAGCACTATGCAACATGTGAGCTAATTTGGAACAAACAATTGTTCAAGGAGTTGAAATTTGGTGAAATCAACCAGATGGAACTTGTGTGCGATAATCAAGTTGCTCTTCATATTGCATCAAATTCGGTGTTCCATGAGAGGACTAAACACATTGAGATTGATTGTCACTTCGTCAGAGAAAAGATATTCTCAGGAGATATTGCTACAAAATTTGTGAAGTCGAATGATCAGCTTGCTGATTCACCAAGTCTCTCACTGGTCCTCGTATTAGTCTCGTATTGGTTATATATGTAACAAATTCGGTACATATAATTTATATGCACCGGCTTGAGGGGGAGTGTTAGTTTGGTAGTTAAATAGTTACATGTAAATAACCCTAATTCTATATGTTGTAGGAGTATAACATGTATTATATATATAGGACTCATTGTATCATTGTCAATACATCAATAGTATAATTTTCCCGTGTCATATTTCTCACAGATGCACTGCACAGTATTCCTGATTAATGAATTTAAAGGGTTATGCTGTAGAGTAAAACTCAAATGTTGAAGTCTATGGTGTTTCTCTAATTTGTTTCCATTATCCACAGCTGAAACAATGAAGTTTTTGCAGATTTCTTTTTACAATCTCATCAAGAGAGCAAGAGATAATGTTAATAACCTCTGGGTAGCTGAAGCAACAGAAAATTCGACCTATTATTTAAATTTTGATCATTCACATTGTTCTCATCTGAAAGAAGCCAGCGGTTCTGCTGAAAGATGGGCAAAGATATCTGGTTCGGTATGTGTCCTGGCGTTTGGTCATGATATTATATATTAGCTGCATTTTTTCATATTTGTATTCTTTCATTATGCAGGGACTTGAAAAGCTTAGGGCGAAAGATCTATCTATAATTAGCTGCCGCTGAACTTGAAGTTTGGTAAGTAATCTCCCGAGGTAACTTAATTATCAGTTTTCTTATTTCTTTTCTTTCTTCTTTTTCCTTTAGACTGAATTTAATATCATATAGTAGGAGGACTTGCTGGTGCGCGTAATGCTGCAGGCTTGTATCCTAGCTAATGAAGATGATTGAGATGTACTCCTTTAAGGGCTGCAACTTGATGCCATATATAGGTAACAAACTAACATATAAAATTATAATAAAACTAACACATGCAAGAATTTAGGATATTTTGGTGCTATTGGGCCTCAAATATCTAGCCTGGAACCCATATATGAATATTTAATTATAAAAATTAATTATTTAATTTACAAACTGACATATAAAATTATAATAAAACTAACATACGGAAGAATTTAGGATATTTTGGTGCTACCGGGCCTCAAATAGCTATCCTGGAACCCTTATGTGAATACATCATAATTAAATATTATATAATTATAAAATTTAATTATTTAATTTACAACAAACATTTAAAATTATAAAACTAACATGTAATTAATATTGTTTAATTTATAGTAGACGACATGGATGTGCCGCCTATTCATCCCGGACCCTACAGCGATGCGCTACTCTCGTTACAGGGCGATCATAGGTCCGCCCACATATGGGAGGGTGAGTTACTGACCCAGACCCTCTGCGCCAGGAGAGTGGACGACATGTGGGACTTTCTGCATGATAGAGTTCTCCATGACCGTGTAGTCGCGTACCTGCGGGACAGGGGTTTCTACAGGATGATTGAGATCGGGCGGCTGCATCTTTGATTACGGCCCTGATAGAGCGGTGGCGATTGGAGCCGCACACATTCCACCTGCCCATTTACGAGGCCACCATCACACTGCAGGACATGGATGTGTTATATGGGCTGCCTATTTCTCTACCGGATGGCATGCGAGAGATGACACATGTGTAGTATCTGGACATGCTGCAGTGGCTCACCGGTTTTCGGCCAGAGGATGAGACTATACTGCATGGGACCGTCATTTTTCGTTGATGACTATTCGAGTGTAGTTGGAGGCATTGCATCCTCAGATCGATGGTGCTACACCAGATGATCATGTTGACTAGTATACGAGGTTGCTTATACTCCTGTTGTTTGGAGGGGTCTTGTTCCCAAACACTTCGGGGAACCTAGTCAGCTTGAGATTTCTTCATTATCTTGAGCGGCTAGGTGATTTACCCAGTATAGCTGGGGCTCTGTTGTTCTCGCCTACTTGTACAGATACATATGCCGGGCGAGCATGGGCACCCAGTGTGAGGTTGCTGGATTCTTGCCGCTACTACAGGTGACAACATATTCGAATACTCTATTCATTTTAACATACCTAGTAAAAATATATCTTAAGTCTTACGTCAGCTTTTTATGTTAGGTTTGGGCCTGGGAGAGGTTCTTGAAGTTGCAGCCACTTCTACCACCATTAGATCCGGAGTTGCTCCCTCTAGCTAGGAGGTGGGTACGCCGGTGGGGACATACACGCGAGTACGAGGCTCGGCATAATCTCTCATTGTGCAGGGATATATTGGATTTACTGGATGGCGCACATGTAAATGTATATCTAAGTTTACTTGTCATTGCTTCAAACAGAAGTTGCATATACTGACGTTTTGTGTTCTTCCTTAATAGTTCATATGGACGCCATACTACGACGCACTGATAGCTGGCTTTCTCGATTGTTGCTCAGTCGGCCGTGATATGTAGGCCTCTTCCGTCCCGTTGTTCTGCCTTGATATTGTGGAGCATTATGCCACCGAGTGGGTACTTCGCCAGTTTGGCAGGCTGCAGCTCGTACCGACAACGCCCACCTGGGAGGCCACACATTACCAGGGGGATGATCGTAACAGGGTGGACAATGCATATTTGGCATGGCTACATGATCAGATACTTACTTGAGACCAGCGATTAGAGCTGATTTCGACCCCCCCTCCACCGACTCTGGAGGATGCTGAGCATGATTATCTGCCCTGGTATTGTGGCGTTACCCAACTTTTCATCGGGAACCCCATTCGCCGAGCTGGCGATCGATACGTTCCATACGCCGGGAGGCACGAGGCACTGGTATGTTATTTGGTATTCTTACTTATAACTGTGATATAGCATTCTATAATTTATATTTTTACATGTTGTGGAGGCTATTGGTCTACATTTAGTCCACCAGTTGGGGTTGCAGATGCAGTAGCATGCCGGCGATCCTGCGGTCGCTTTGTAGGAGTATAACCGGAAGTTTACGGAGCTGGCTGCCTGGACATTGTATCGAGCCAGAGAGGGAGAGCGCTTAGAGCACGTCCCTGCTTATATAGAACTAGAGAACTACCATCGGGGTAGGCCTGTCCCACGATCAAGGGGACGAGGCAGGGGTGCACCACGAGGCAGGTCTGTCCCACGAGACAGGGGTTCCACAAGGGGTTGTGGGGGCCGTCGAGGAGGTGGTCCTCAGCAAGGGGGCTTTGAGGCACCTGATGAGGATGTTGGATCTAATTTGCCGGGTTAACTGCCTCATCCAGACAAGTCTCCCAGCAACATGCTATTGTACAGCCTTTAGTTGGCACTGCCAACATCGTAGGTGACCCCGTCAGATCCATTGTTGATCACGGGCACGAGATTCACCGGAGATTGGGAGCAATTCTTTTCAGGCCCATTGACTGCAGCAGAGGATCGGTCGACCCGATATGTAGATGGTGGGCGCCGACTGAGTTTTGGCTCATCATTGATAGGTGTTGTGGATCTATCACACGCACAGGTATGTTTGTATTACTATTAAATTTAATTTGTTTTTTATCTCATTGATTTGCCATAAATAACTTTATAATTTTCTTATTAAGGTTTCATCCTAGCCCATCACGGAGGCCACTTATCACGACCCTAAAATCGACCCGGTCGCGATGGCGCCTATCGTGAAACTAGGCCAACTGAAACAATTCCCAAATCAACCATTTTTCTATAAAGGTCATTTTAAGCCATTAATTCAACAAGAAATCTCATAATAAAGGTCTAAATGACCAGTGCAGAAATATAACACAAGTCCGACATCGGGGTATCACAAATTATGAGCATCTACTAAGGTCTAAATACAACGAAGAGTCTGAAAATATACTAAAAATAGTCTAAGGAATACAAGAGGAAGAAGAATAGGGCTGCGAACGTCGGGCAGCTACCTTGCCAACTCCGATGACTCTGCTACTGAGCAATCAACACCCGCTACCGGGTTCAGAAATACCTGAATCTGCACACAAGGTGCATGGAGTAATGTGAGTACTCCAACTCAGTAAGTAATAAAAGTAAATGAAAGCTGAGCAGTAAGAAAACACGTAAACCACATCATAACGCTACAGCAAATACAATACATTTCCAAAACAGTACAGAAATCATTTACTTCGTAAATCAAACTAGGTTCAATAAAAACCCTTTCCTTTTTTAAAACATCTTCCAATAGTTTCAAACAAGTGATAAAACAGTGAGTAAAAATGATATAAACGTAAATAGCCCCTCGGGCAAAACATGTACCATAAACCGCCCCTCGGGCATAATATCAATAGAACTAGCCCCTCAGAATACCTCACAATCTCTCGTAATCAGCCCCTCGGGCATAACATCAATCAAGAACTGCCCCTAGGGCAAAACATGGATCAAGAACAGCCCCTCAGGCAACAATATGAAACAACAACAGCCCCTCGGACAACATCACATCACTCACACTGGGTACCCACGCTCACTGGGGGTGTTCAGACTCCGGAGGGGCTCCTACAGCACAAGCTCTATAACAAGCCATCTCGTCGCATAACAAATCAGGCCCTCGGCTTCGTAACAACAAGCCACCTCATTGCATGAATCAATCAGGCCCTCGACCTCACAATATCTTGAATCAGTAACAACCTACTGTGGCATGCATCCCGATCCCATAATATCCTCACAACACAGGCCCTCGGTCTCACTTAGTCAGAAATTTCTCAAGCCACTTGGGCAACAGTAAAACATGATGCTCAGCCCAAAATATCATTTAAAATATCAAAATGGAGTAAATATGACTGAGTTATGAAAACAATAAAGCACAACATGACTGAGTATAGATATTAAGTCAAAATAGTGAGAAATAGTAGTAAAAAGACCCTAAGAGTCCAAAATAGTTGGCACGAGGCCCAAAATGGCATTCAGCCTAAAACATGGTAATACTTTCCAAAACACAATGATATCAAACAATTTTCAATCAAATACGCGACTTAACAGTCGTACGGGACGGACCAAGTCACACTCCCCAATGGTGCACGACCGCACACTCGTCATCTAGCAAGCGCGTCACCTCAAAGTAGCACAACGATGTAAAATTCGGGGTTTCATACCCTCAGAACAACATTTACAATCATTACTTACCTCAATCCGGATGAAATTCTACTCCGCAATGCCCTCGCCGCTTGACTCGACCTCCAAATGCTCCAAATCTAACCAAAATTAGTATATTATCATCAATATACGCTAAAGGAATGAATTCCCTATGAAAATTATCAAATTAGACCAAACATCTCAAATTTGCCTCAAACCCAAACCCCGGGCCCATGCTTCGGAATCCGACGAAACACATAAAATCCGACAATCCATTCAACCACGAGTCCAACCATACAAAAATTACTAAATTTTGATAACAATTCGACCTCCAAATCTTCAAATCTTACTTCCAAATCCCCAATTTACACCTCAAAAACATGTAATCTAATCGGATTATTCAATGATAATTCAATATTATGGAGTAGAAATGATCACAAGTGACTTACCTCAAGATTTTCCATGATTTCTTGTTCAAAAATCGCCCAAGCCGTGTTCTTTCACCAAAAAAAATTTCAAAATGAGCTAAAAAAATAGAACAACATTAATAAACCCGATTTTTGTCACTAAAAGCTAATTCCCGTTGCTAAAAGTGGTCCAATCTGCTCGTTAAAGGTGCACACCAGATCTGATGCACCAGTAGTCTTTAATTTCACAATAAAGGCTCTAACTCCATCATACGAACTTAGAATTCGATGATTCTTGTTCCTATGAGTCACAAATAATAATACAAACATTGTCTTTCAATTGAAACTCAATTAGGAGCTCATTTGCTCAGTGCGATACCCATTGTATACGGTAAAATCGGAGGGTCCAATTCCTCGTCATCGAGACACCTCAGAAGATCATCTCGAAGCCTCGAGGCTACAAGGCTATGGTCAAGTTTCCTTCCTCGAGGTTCGTCAACTCCTGACCTCGGGATAATGTTGACCACGGCTATGGTAGAAATGGGGAGTTCCCAAGGTACACGGCTAGGACTGACAGAACCTAGTGGACTACGCTAACCCTGAATCAAGGTGTCATCTAGTTGTCCCATCTCCGCTTCTTTGTCATTAATGTATTTTGTACTATGTTAGGATTCCCCTCCTATATAAAGGAGATCCTTGTCATTTTGTAGACTCCGGTTGCTTTAGTTGCTCCACACGAAATATACAAGAATATTCTCTTTGCTCTCTAACACATTCTCTTGATATTATTGTTTCCATTTATTATCTTCATTATTGTTCATCATTTATCACTTATCATTGGCCATAAAGAGCCTTTGTTGATTTTATTATAACTGTTAGCCATACTTTGACCACCTTCGATAAGCTCCCAGTCGAGCTCCGGAATTGACCCCGAGGCCCCCGAATCGACAAACTCGAGGCCCCGATTGTTAACCCATTAGTTTGGTTATCATCTTATTCCTAACTCTTATCACATATATAAGTCTCACTCTTATCTCGTTTCTAAGTCTCACATATAGCATCATCTGCTTAAGAACTAGCATAAAAATAGATCACGTATTTTTAGAGTCCCATAATAAAATTTAATTGTTATTACCATTTTCATGGTAAACAGTTTGGCGCCCACTCTGGGGCTAAAAATAATAGTGATTATTTTCTTGCTGGTTTAGCTACACAACGCAAGTTATCTTTCACGCTTTTTCTTGTCCAAGATCTTCGATTTCAGGTCAAAATGTCCGACTCAGTAAACAACAATCTGGAGAACCACAGAGAAAATGGCGTAGATGTTCCAGGTGCTGGCGTACCACAATGAAACCCTAAGAACGTGCCAGAACCAATCCCCGTGGTCGCGGTCTCACGCGATGCTCAACACATCGATGTAAGCTCCCACACTAACATGAGCGTGCACCAAGGAGACTGAGAAAAAGCTCAGGAAACCCCAGCTAGGGAAGAACATGAGGTTAGCCTTCACGTTATTTTTGAAATGTTGCAGGCACAACAGTTAGCGATTGCTCAGCTACAAAGTCACCAGAAAACTCCCAGCACGGTTGCTCCGGGTACGGCTCCCCTGGCCGAGCGGGTGCTGATCGAAGCCAACCCTACACCACTACGAAGTGGCGAGAGCGATCGAAGTATCTTTTACCCGAGATGGTCGGGATTGAATCCACAGGGAGCTAGAAGTGGAAATTGGATTCCTATTTAAACTAGAGATGCGTAGTGCTCTTAATTACTCTTCCAAAAATCTTTTGGTTTATGCTAATGATAAGCTATATTAAACTAAAAATGATTACTTGTAAGGTTTTCCAAATAGGTAAAGAGGCACTAGGGAAGTGACTTTCTCCTTGGTGAATACTTGACGGGATCTAAAGCCTAAGGCAAAGACGTTATGTTGGGGATTGTGTTATAGCTAATGCACGGAATTACTCACTCTATACCTCTCGGTAGCTTGAGTGATTTTGCCTTAATTGACTTTCTCAAGACCAATCGGGTGCCAAAATTGTGCAAACAATATAGGCTCAAGTTAAGTATTACTATCTCTAGGTTTAACCCTTTAATTGGGGCTATCAATCTCTTGATTACACTCCAATTCCTTGTTGGACTGATTTTCCTAGACTCAAGCTCTCTTTCTCAAGAAGAACCCAAGTCAAATAGGTACAAATTAGTGTTTGCAACCACTAATTCAACATGTAAAACACAAATCAGTCCAAATATCAACTACCTATAAACATCTAAGCATTAAATAAAAAGACCCATCAAATACCCATACTAGGGTTGTGTGACGACCCGGCCGATCGTCTTAAGAATTAATGCCCCGATCCCCTATTAACTGCTTTCCCCAAGTTTATTTCTGCTATTTTGATTTGCCGGGTTGTTTGGTTTTGAGTTTCGGAGAGTTTTGGGATACTTAGTCCCTAAATGAGAGCTTAAGTGTTGGAGAGTTTACCGTAGTCGGAACAATGTGAAGACGGCCTCGGAATGGAAATATGATGGTTCCGTTAGCTCCGTTGGGTGATTTCGGGATTAGGGGCGTGTTCAGGTTGTGTTTTGGAGGTCCGTAGCTAATTTAGGCTTAAAATGCCAAAAGTTGAATTTTTGAAGTTTCCGGTTTGATAGTGAGATTTTGATACGAGGGTCAGAATGGAATTACAGAAGTTGAAGTAGCTCTGTAGTTTTTAATGTGATGTGTGTGCAAAATTTCAGGTCATTCGGATGAGGTTTGATAGACTTTTTGATCGAAAACATATTTTTAGAGTTTTTGGAATTCTTAAGCTTGAATCCGATGAAAAATAAGTGCTTTGATATTGTTTTGAGAGTTCCAAAGTTTGGAACAAGTTTGAATGATGTTTTAGGATTGATTAGCAGGGTTGGTTGAGGTCCTGGAGGCCTTGGGTGTGTTTTGGATGCTCAACGGGTCATTTTGGAACTTAGAGAAATTGCAGAAAATTGCAGCAGCCTAGTTCTGGTTTCCTTCTTCGTGTTCGCGAGTGGGGTCTCACGTTCACGAAGAGGAGCTGGGGCTAGGGGAGGTTTAATGCTTCACGTTCGCGAAGTTTCTCCCACGTTTGCGAAGCTGAGAGGTCTTATACCTACGCGTTCGCGATGGTGTTCCCACGTTCGCATATGAGGAGAAGATTATGCACCGCGTTCGCGACTAGGGCATCGCGTTAGTGATGAAGCAAAGGTGGACCAAGCAAAGTTGTGCTTCACGAACGTGAGGGTCCTTCCGCGTTCGCGAAGAAGGAAATACCTGGGCAGAATATAAAATTTCAAAATCGAGGGTTTAGCCATTTTTATCAAATTTCAAAATCGAGGGTTTAGCCATTTTTATCAAAACTTAAGCTTGGGAGCTCGGATTTGAGCGAGATTTTGAGGGATTTTCAGAGATATCGATTGGGTAACAATTCTTAACTCCTTTTTGATTGTAACCCATTAATCCAAACATGAATTCATCATTTAATTTCGGATTGGAGATGAAAATTGGGGAAAAGTTGGAAGAAAGTTCTTAGACCTAGAATTTGACTTTTGATTGCGAATTTGACCTTAGATTTGGATAATTTTGGTATGCATGAACTCGGGAAGTGTGAGGATTCTGAAAATATAAATTTTACCCGATTCCGAGACGTGGGACCGAGGGGCGTTTTGGTCATTTTACCTAATTTCGGGTATTAGCTTAGAATTTCTTTGTAGAATCAGTTACTTGAAGTGTTATTTATGTTATGAAATTGAATTGAATAGATTTGGGCCATTTGGAGTCGAGTACTCATGGCAAGAGCGTGGTTTCAGATTGATTATTGAGCTGATTCGAGGTAAGTGACTTGTCTAACCTTGTGTGGTGGACCTTCCCCTTAGGATTCAGTATATTTGATATTTGAAATGCCTTGTACGTGAGGTGACGAGTGCGTACTTGAGCTAATTATTGAAAATCCGATTTTCTTTAAGTAATTTCAATTGTGTTCCTTTTCCTGTTTTATTTTACTTGCAATTTAAACCTGCTATTAGCTTAGAAAAAGCATATCTAATTGGCTTAGTTGTTATTTACTTAATTGCCTTAATTGAATTATGTGGAGCATGTTAGATTAAAATTACCTGTTTACTTGATACGAAATTAAGCTTAATTGAGTATTCTTGTGTTGTTGCTGTGTGTTTTACTTTGGGACTATGGGACGGTATCCCGTGAGTTTCCCTGTACGTATTTATGATTTGAACTGAGGTGCGGGATACCTAGATATCCCTGACACGTATATTGAGGATACCAAGAGATCCTCAGGATACCAAGAGATCCCTAGCACATATTGAGGATACCGAAAAATCCTCGGGATACCAAAGATCCCTAGCATATATTGAGGATACCGAGAGATCCTCGGGATACCAAGAGATCCCTGACATTTATTGAGGGTACTAAGAGATCCTCGAGATACTAAGGGATCCCCAATTATTTCCTTGTGATTGTTTTTGCCTCTGTTTCAATTATTGAATTCCTTGTTTTCCTGTATTAAATTCTTATCGTTAGTGCTCAACTGTACTGCTTATTTTATACTATCATGTCTTATATTCTTTATTTTATATCAGTAGGGCCCTGACCTTCCTCGTCACTACCCGGCCGAGGTTAGGCTTGGCACTTACTGAGTACCGCTGTGGTGTACTCATGCCCCTTCTGCGCATGTTTTTCATATGCAGATCCAGGTACTGCGACTCAGTCCTATCACCCTTGAGGCGAGACGACTGCTCCAACAACTTTGAGGTATATTTGCCGTGTCCGCAGACCGAGGAGTCCCTTTCTATTCTAGCTTTTAAACATTTGCCCTTTTGTATTTCTTTTCCTTTTTAGATGTTCTGGAGTTAGAGTACTGTGTAATGATCCTTAGCTTGTGATTCATGGGTTTCCGGGTCTTGGAAGTATGTATTGGTTGAGAGTTGTGTATGCCGAGCGGCACTTTTAACACTGTTTTATCACTCTTCATTCTGTTTTAATTTGTTTTATTCTGCACTTTGGTTATCTTCCGCAATTTAGGCTTACCTAGTCGTAGAGGAATAGGTGTCGTCACGATGGTTCACGGAAGGCGAACCGGGGTCGTGACAGGTTGAGCCACAACCCTATCTAATGGGTCTAGCTACTCATAATAATGGAAGAAAACAGAGAATTATATGAAGAATAACCTATATGATTTAATTACAAACTAAGATAAAGAAGATTCAGTGTTAATCTAGCTACAAATTACTTAAAATAGCCTAATATAGATGTTCACGTACTCTGATTTTTTCGTAGATTACAAAAAGATATCCTAAAAATGTGAAAAGAAAGTATTTATACTAGGTCGAATTTTCTGGACAAAAATACCCCCGTCGAGGTAGTGCGGTCTGCATAAAATGCATCGTAGACCGCAATGAGGCTTCTTGGCTTGATTAATCATTCTCTGAATCTGGCCACCGCGGGCCGCATAAAATGCACCGCGGCCATAGTTGCTTCATTTGTGGTCCGCACAAAACGGACAGTAGGCCGCATTGGCCTTAATCTCCAAACTCCCAACTCTTTGAACCCCTATCTTTGCGGACCACACAAAATGGGTTGCAGCTGCAAAGAGGCCACTGCTACCGCACGAACTCCTCTGCGGTCCAAATTTCCTTAGGCTCCAAAAGTGCACCTCTCTGAATCTCCTCACTGCGGACCGCACTAAATGGCTTGCGGCCGCGATGAGTCTGTTGTAGCTGTGCTTTGACTTGTTCTTGGTACTTGTGCATGTTTCACTCTTTTTTGAGCTAGTTTTGACTAATTGACACCTTTTTGGTCAAACCCTGCAAACAAGTACAACATGTAAGCCTTTGAGACTATTTTGTATACATTTTTAATCAAAACTCAAGTAAAATGGAGTGTAAAATGAACTAGAATTCTTAGTTATCAACTCCCCCAAACTTAAGCTTTTGCTTGTCCTCAAGCAAGCAAAATAAGACCCACCTTTTAAGAGTAAATCCAAGAAAATTCAGCTGACCTAAAGTGACCTCATCTAGCATCAATTGGGACTAACAATTGCTCTGAATTCAAATGAATCATTAACAACATTCGATCTTTTAAGCACCATGATTTTAGTGCGACACAAGAGCATCAAGAGTTGACTCAACCCATCAAGGAAACTCTTTCTACTACTTTGGTCATTGTGGAACCCAAACTCATTCTCCTCAACTCTCCCTACTCAAGCCTCACTTTTAGATTATAACACTCAGAATGAGGATAGTGGAAACACACTCATCTCTCTCAAAGAAAGGTCACAAGTCCGGCTCTAAGTACCATAAGCTTGTCCCTTATGTGAGTCACCACTAATGTAAGCTTCATTCAACTCGAGATCATATAGGGCTTTTGTGGAGATATAGTGAAGGCTTTTGGTTCAGGGTAGGAAATATTTGGTCTAAGTAGGTTCCAACTTCCCTTAAGCACTTCATTTGCTTCATTTTGGCACACATTCTCTTGACTTCTTGAGTCATTAACTTCTTTCTTAGGGGTAAGAGAGACATACTGTCACTCTTTCTTATTCATTTCAAACCTTTTTCTCCTTTCTCAACTTTTCACACCTTTCATCTCTTTACTTTTATTGAATCCCTTCATTTTATTTCTACATTGATCATTCTTTTTGACTTTTTGATTTTCTTTCATTTTCATTGCCTTTCCTTTTCTTTATTTTGTACCTTTTACCACTTTGTTGCATTCCTCGTCTCTCCCCCCCAAACTTATGCTTTTGCCTTGTGATAAGGAAAGATCGGGTGCCAAGAGAGGATATTTTTAGAATGAGTAAAGGCTTGTATCGTGGTTTTTGAAAGAAAAAGGTCTATGGCTCAAAAGGGTTGACTAGAGGTATTAACATTGGTAGGCTATGGAAGTTTTCAAGATATCATTCGAACCAAGGAGAGCCTATAATCACATCTCAAGTCAAACTACACTTAGACAAACATTCATGGAAAGTTCTAGACTAATGGCTCGAGACTTAGACTTGCAATTCAAATTCTCACCACACAAGCTATAGGATTGCTAAAAAGACAGAGTTGGAGGCCCACAACAACCTTAGCTAAGATTTGAGCAACACGAATGGTCCCGAAAAACCACTTGATGATTATCGGCCAACACAAGAGTCTCAATCACAACTTTCACCATCCTATACATAATAATTTGTTTTTGACCATAGGATCAAAGACAAATGTGTTAGGCCCAAGTGAAGCTTTGCTTGAGGCACCCTTACTAACTAGCTAGTATTTACACAAAAAGCAAAAGAAAACAAACTCAAACCCTTAAGAAGGTTGTCATGCCATCCATCATTGGGAAGAGCCACCCGGTTCACACAAGTTCCACCTTTGGAAAGAACCGTGACATTAAGAAAATCAAAGGCTTATTGAACGCAACTCAAAATAAGAAGCTATCAAAATGAAATAAGAAACTATGAAAAAGAAAATACGGAAAGTAGAATGAATATGTACAAGAGGGGATTTAGATGAATATACATAAGGGGAAATGAATATATACATCAGAAAGTAACTTTATATACAGACCAAAGTTGCAAAGTACGAAAAGTGAACTAAAATAGTAAAATTATGTACATACCAAAAGTAAAAAGAAAGCATAATAAAAAGAAAGTAATGTCATATATACAATCCAAATCATCCAAATAGGGCTACCCCCTCAAATGAGAGCTAGCATTGTCCTCAATGCTAACTAACCAAAAATAGCATAAAATAAAAGATAGAGAGTAAAAAGAAACTCCCTATTGGCCCTCTGTCTGCATAGGATCATGAGTCTGGATCCCTGGATCTTCGGACTGCACGAGAACCTGTGACTGGCTCCCTGTAACCTGTGTCTCCACTGGGACCTGGGTCTGCACTGGGGCCTGAGGTTGGTTAGAGGAACCTCCCTGCGGCTCTTCCAACTCTATCACAACATCATAAGCACGGAGAATCACCCTCTTCCTCTTTGCTGGCCTCTCTGTCTCCTGCTCCGGCTGGGCTGCTGGAGCCGGTTCATGCAATAAAAGGTCCAAAGACAAGTGATCAGCCTTCAATTTCTCTACCTCTACTCTCAACTCCTTCACCGATTCCTTCGATGCTCGAGCCTTTCTCAATTTCTTTGTTTCTTTGGTCAACTCCTTCAATGGTTTTACATGAGAACCCACAGCGTGTTACACCCCGTAAGTTTAACAATATTAACACTGTTATATATATTGATATGGCATTTTGAGTGAAACTTTCTCTTTTAAAATAGTCATCGTCAAGAAAAAAGGGTTATTATAATAAAATAATTTTGTGTGTGTATATATATATATATATGTATATATATATGTGTGTGTGTGTACATATAATATATTCACACGCACATGTACTCTGGCCTTACTTCCATATATCCTACTCATAACTTTTCCCTTGTACAGAAAATAAGTGGAATGATTATTTTGTAGCTATTACACGAAACAATTTATATTGTTTAAACTTTAATATTAATTTATGATTGCATTTTTCAGAAAATAAAAGGGTTTTCTAAAAATATGGTATAAACGATGAAAATAAAAATGAAAAGCTTGATACAACTTACGTAGCATAGTCTGAAAGAAAAGAAGACCTTAAACTTGTATTAAAGTCATAGAAGTTTATGTACTTATAAAATTATTTCATTAAAAATAAAATAGAACGTTAAAAGTATAATTTTGGATAGTTACCATTATTATTATTTTCGGATGTGATAAATTATACACTAATATGAGTAAGTTTATGAAATTTTCTTTATTGTAAAGATAGAAATTATTTTCACACAAGAAAAGAAGGTTATCTTTTTACTATTTTAAGAATTTAGCGTACGTAAATTATACTCTTTATATGAGGTTAGGAAAATTTGGGGACAGTGCATTCATGCCCGCAGGAATAAATAATTAGTTTGACGAGCCCTCATATTAGACGAGATTGGTATTCAGTGAAGGATCGGTAAGACTCTACCTCAATCAGAGTGCAGCCGTGTCTATGAGTCATCGTGTCAGAGTTTGCTACAGACCTATGGGTAGGCCGGTACCCTGTCTCATTTCATGTCAAATAATCTTAGAGGCTTTGTAGACAGAGGTTCATTTTGTACAGTATGTCAGAGACCTTGACAGCTCATATGTATTCATGTTTTATGAACGATGGTTCATTAATATCACATTTTCCCACTTACAATTGTACATTATGAGTTGTTGCCTGTTGGCCCATGATAATTATAAAAGGAATGAATGAGTTATAGAGTGGTTCGCTCGGGCAACTACGGCACCGGGTGCCAGCCACGTCTCCCCAGGTTTGGGACGTGACAAAAGTGGTATCAGAGAAGTTCGTATCCTAGGGAGTCTACAAAGCCGTGCCTAGTAGAGTCTCACTTATGGGTGTGTTGCACGCCACATTTATAATTGAGAGGCTATAGGGCTTTTAGGAAATGTTGCCCTTCTTTTGTTTCCAGATCGTGCCATAGAGCCGAGCCATAAGAAGTCAGTATGAAGTTTTCTCCAGATTTTATATGCACCAGAGGTACAGGTATCATAGTAGAGCTTTAAGGCGTAATGTGGAGAGGAGGTTATGAAAGAAACAGAAGATACAATGCGAGATTGAAAGATAACTAAGTTAAAGGCAAAGAAAATACGAGATACTTAAGTACAAAAGATTGTAAATAATCAAGACTTCAGACCCTAGTGAAAATTTTGTAAATCTCCAAGAGTTAACATTCGAGGACGAATATTCTAAAGGGGGAAAGATGTTACACCCCGTAAGTTTAACAATATTGACACCGTTATATATATTGATATGGTATTTTGAGTGAAACTTTCTCTTTTAAAATAGTCATTGTCACAAAAAAGGGTTATTATAATAAAATAATTTTGTGTATATATATATATATATGTATGTATGTGTGTGTATGTACATATAATATATTCACACACACATGTACTCTGGCTTTACTTCCATATATCCTACTCATAACTTTTCCCTTGTAAGGAAATAAGTGGGGTGATTATTTTGTAGCAAACAATTTATATTGTTTAAACTTTAATATTAATTTATGATTGCATTTTTCAGAAAATAAAAGGGTTTTCTAAAAATATGGTATAAACGATGAAAATAAAAATGAAAAGCTTGATACAACTTACGTACCAGTGTTTGAAAGAAAAGAAGACCTTAAACTTGTATTAAAGATAGAAGTTTATGTACTTATAAAATTATTTCATTAAAAATAAAATAGTACGTTAAAAGTATAATTTTGGATAGTTACCATTATTACTATTTTCGGATGTGATAAATTATACACTAATATGAGAAAGTTTATGAAATTTTCTTTATTGTAAAGATAGAAATTATTTCCACACAAGAAAAGAAGGTTATCTTTTTACTATTTTAAGAATTTAGCGTACATAAATTTGTACTCTTTATATGAGGTTAAGAAAATTATAAGTTGAGAATATATATATATATATATATATATATATATATATATATATATATATATATTTACATGGATATTTTAATGAAATAATAGTGTATGTACTTATTTTATATGGTACCACATGACCATGTTAGTAAGGTATATAAAGTGTGTTAAAAGTGAGTAGTATTTTAAGTAATTTGAGATAATTTCTAACTATATAAATAATTGCGTAATTAATGATATTTAGTGAGAGATTAACTAATTAATTCAATATTTTGGATAAGCTTACCCTTCCCCAACGTGGCAGCAACATGTTAAATTCAATAAGTGGCTCTTAACTTATTAGGTTGAGGTGGCAACGAGAGGAAGTAGTGGTGTCACAAAAATTAGCTTTCCTGAAGTATTGATGTAAACACTGTCGGCACCTCTCGACCATAGACATATAGAGGCTATGGTTCCATTCCAAATTTTGGTAATATAGTTTTATCGGAGTAATTCATAAGGATTTGGGGCTTAGAACGTTATATATCTGGTAAACTCTTCAGATAAGCAAAAAAATCTTTTAACAATCACCCCCTAATTTATTAAATAGAAATGCTTAGGCTTGGCTTCGTTTACATAGACTATGGTAGTCAGATGGAGAGTAATGACTGCTTAGTTAACTTGTAATTAACAATTCTAAAAATCTTTAAGAACAACATTGAACTCAATGGAGATGCTTAGATACAAAATATTGATGGCTAGCCAAAACATTTCATTTATCAGCGGAGCTTGGAAAGTTAAAGTGGTGCATTGAAGCAGCCAATACAAAGAAGAGTAATTTCGGATAAGGGAGTTCGGTACAATCTTTTTCAAGAATATCATACGGATTTTTCCCTACTTCGATCTGCCGTTACGCGCTTTGCCGCGTTTGACGTGTGTTGGAGGGATTGTCAAGAGAATCGTCTCAGGTATGTTAAGGTTATCCCTTCTTTCTTTTTGACATGATCCAAATGATACCAATGAAACGAGCAAACGTACAACTTTCATAAATAACTCTATCTTTTGTAATTTGTACTAGCTTTACTCTTAAAGTGTTGCAGTGAATGTGTTCTAAATGTTTATTTGATGACTTTGATGTGTTATCCTCTAAGCATTTGGCCTACATATTAAGTAGCTGCTAGACATATAGTTATGAGAAACCATCAGCTAAAGTTGCCTTGGCTAGTTGGCTCAATGATTTTGGTGTAAAATGAGCCAAGCGTATATGTTGAGGGGAGTAAACGGCTTTTTCCGTAAAATAACTTGTTGATTTGAGATCTTATGCAAGTAGGAAGCTAACTGCTTCACGATGTATGTTGTACAGTTAATTGTGATTAACACTTAGTGCATGATCATGTATTTATGAATCAACTCATATGGAACTGAAAGATCATCTATGTGGATCTTCAGTTTAGACAAGAAACTTGCTTTATGATTTCAGGATTGATATTAATCAGAGGCATAACGGTCTTATGACGTTTCAAGAATTTTTTATTAACGTACTTCTCATACATTGCATTCGTATACATGTGCATTTACCCATGACTCAGACGGCGTTATATACATACATATATATATATGTATATATGTATATATATATATATATATATATATATATATATATATATATATATATATGTATGTATTAGTCTCAGGTATATATGAGATATGGGAAAAGGTTACGACGTTATATACACACCACCACTTGATCAGCTGGTATATGAGGATGATGTTGCCCACAATGGTTGAAATATGAATCAGACGATGTTATATATAGGAAAAGGTTATGGCGTTATATACGCACCACCACCTGATCAACTTGTATACGTTGATGATTTGCCCATAGTGGCCGAGATGATATGATGGGATGTCCTCAGAGGCTTGATGATGTTATGTACGTACCGACCTATGCATTACATGACATTTATACGCATATACATGACCTTATAAATAATTCATGATTTACAGAGCTATCTAGACTTACAGATTGAGTCTTTTACTACGTGTTTCTTCCATGTCCTTTATATACTGATTTACATGCCTTGCATACTCGGTACATTATTCGTACTGACGTCCTTTTATTTGGGACAGTGCATTCATGCCCGCAGGTATAGATAATCAATTTGACGAGCCCTCATAGTAGATGAGATTGGCATTCAGCGAAGGATCGGTAAGACCCCACCTCATTCGGAGTGCAGCCTAGTCTATGAGTCATCGTGTCAGAGTTTGCTACAGACTTATAGGTAGGCCGATACCCTGTCTCATTTCATGTCAAATAATCTTAGAGGCTTTGTAGACAGAGGTTCATTTTGTACAGTATGTCAGAGACCTTGACAGCTCATATGTATTCATGTTTAATGAACGATGGTTCATTAATATCACATTTGCCCACTTACAATTGTACATTACGAGTTGTGGCCATGTTGATCCATGATAATTATAAAAGGAATGAATGAGTTATAGAGTGGTTCGCTCGGGCAACTACGGCACCGGGTGCCAGCCACGCCTCCCCAGGTTTGGGGCGTGACAAAAGTCGTATCAGAGCAGTTCGTGTCCTAGGGAGTCTACAAAGCTGTGCCTAGTAGAGTCTCACTTTTGGGTGTGTTGCGCGCCACATTTATAATTGAGAGACTATAGGGCTTTTAGGAAATGTTGCCCTTATTTTGTTTCCAGATCGTGCCATATAGCTGAGCCATAAGAAGTCAGTATGAAGTTTTCGCCAGATTTTATATGCACCAAAGGTGCAGGTATCATAGTAGAGCTTTAAGGCGTAATGTGGAGGGGAGGTTATGAAAGAAACAGAAAATATGATGCGAGATTGAAAGGTAAGTAAGTTAAAGACAAAGAAGATACGAGATACTCAAGTACAAAAGATTGTAAATAATCAAGACTTCAGACCCTAGTGAAAATTTTGTAAATCTCCAAGAGTTAACATTCGGGGACGAATGTTCTAAAGGGGGGAAAGATGTTATACCCCGTAAGTTTAATAATATTGACACCGTTATATATATTGATATGGTATTTTGAGTGAAACTTTCTCTTTTAAAACAGTCATCGTCACAAAAAAAAGGGTTATTATAATAAAATAATTCTTTGTGTGTGTGTGTGTGTATATATATATATATATATACATATATATATATGTTGGCCCAAGAACAGTTGAAGTTTTGAAGATTGACAAAAGAACTCAGACATGGACCAGGTCCATCTTGTGAAGCACAATCATGATCAACCTGTACATGTGAGATACAGGTGAAAGAGATAAGTATAACTGATCAAGAAGCAATATCTCCTGAGCTGATCGAAAAGGTTGCATATTGGATAAGGAGAGAAAGACTCCTTACATGAAGAGAACATAGTTTAGGATGAAGATAGTTTTAGAGTTTGAGATCATCATGAACTCTTCTACGATAGAAGAGTAGCAATTGAATTCCAGTCAAACTCTGATTACTAACCTATTAAAAGTTAGTGTTGTTCTCTTTTACAGGTAATGCACATAAGCAGGAGTTAAACTTAAACTGAGAGCAAAAGAGCAAGGTGATTTTGCAAGCAATTTATGTGTGATTTGAGTGTGCAATCCTGAAGCTACTTGAACGAGATAAAAGAACCAGTTCCAAGTGTCTATCTTTTATTCTAGTTCAATTGTAGTAAGAGATTTTACATTGTACCTTTCAGCTTTCATAGAAGCAATTGTATTAGGTACCTAGAGTGTTCAAGTTAGAGTTAACTTGAAGTTATCGCAACAGTTGAGGCTGTGCTACAACGGGATTAGAGTTAATCCTTAGGTTTACAAAGAGTTTTTGTAAATGCTATTTTGGCTCAGTGATTTTAGTGGAAGTTTGGGAAAATCCTACTGAGTAGTAGGTCGTAGTTTTTCCCCCTTTTGAGCCAGATGTTTTCCACGTAAAATTCTCTGTGTTCTTTATTTTCCGTACTTATTATTTCACAAACAGTAGTAGTTGGAACACCTAGAAGAACCAGGTTCTTCTATAGAGTAGTTAAGCGAAAATTGGGTGCAACAAATCATCCCCCCTCTTGTGTGGTATTGACGCTTAAAACATCAATTGGTATCAGAGCAGGTTATCCTTTGTCACGACCCTAAATCCAAACCCGATCGTGATGGCGCCTCTCGTGACGACAAGGCCAGCCAACACTTCCTATTTCCAATTATTAACAATTAAACCATAAGAAATAAATCTAAAGCATGATAAAATAATCCAAAATTAAGAAGATAATAACATGATTTGTGGAAATACAACCCAACACATCCCAATACCGGGGTGTCACTAGTTATGAGCATCTAACAAAACGAAATTCTCCAAATCAAACTACAGAGTTTAATACAGAAAACCAAAAACATGAAGAAGTAAGATTGGGAAGAGCTCCGGGCTGAGAATACCAATAGCTACCTAGAGACTCCTCGGATCCGCCTGAGCCAGAAATGATCAACACTCGGGAGTGGGACCAGATGCGCCTGAATCTACACACAGGGTGCAGAGAGTAAAGTGAGTACTCCAACTCAGTGAGTAATAATCATAAATAAAGACTGAAAGCAGGAAATCACGTAAGGCACAAAACATGTTATAATGAAGCAGTAAAACCATTAAAAACAGTAAACCAGTGAAAGATAGATGAAAATCCTTTAACTCAAATTTAACTTCATGAAAGCCTTTTTCAACAATTAAGCAGGTAATTGACAGTCAATTAAGAAAAATAAACACATAAAGGTTTGTCCCTCGGGCACAGTATCAACAAATCCGCCCTCGGCCAACATCTCAGAACAATACCAGCCCCTTGAGATCAATCTCACATTACAATGGGTGCCCGCGCTCACTGGGGGTGTGCAGACTCCTGGAGGGGCCCCTAACGGCCCAAGCGCAATATCAAGCCATCTCATGGCATCATCACTAGGCTCTCGGCCTCATATCAATCAAGCCACCTCGTGGCGTACATATCTCAGGCCCTCGGCCTCATAATCAATATCAAATGTTTCCTCACAATATAGGCCCTCGGCCTTACTCAGTCAAAATCCTCAGAAGCCACTCGGGCAATAGTAAAACACGATTCTCAGCCCAAAATATCATTTAAAAGATCATTTAATTGTTTAAACATAGTAAACATGGATAAGTATGAAAATAGTGAAATATATCACGACTGAATTCAAGTATAAAGTCAAAACAGTGAGGAAATATCAATAAAAATCCCCGAATGGTTCAAATAGTTGGCACAAGGCCCAAATATGGCATTCAGCCCAAATCATAATGATAGCGCATAGATTTCAGTCAAATACGCGGTAAAATAGTCATTCGGGACAGACCAAGTCTTAATCCCCAATAGTGCATGACCCCACGCTCGTCATCAAGCGTGCGTCACCTCAATATAGCACTACGATGTGCAATCCGGGGTTTCAAACCCTTAGAACATCATTTACAATCATTACTCACCTCAAACTGGTCAAATCTCTAGCTCGCGACGCCTTTTCCCCTCGAATCGGCCTCCACTCGCGTCAAATCTATCCAAAATCAGAATCACGGCATCAAAATATGCTATAGGAACAAAGCCCAAGCGAAAATATTCAATATACGACATAAATCCCGAAATTACAAAAACCCGACCCCCAGGACCACGTCTCGGAATTCGATAATTTTTGCATTAATAGATTCCTTATCTCAACACGAGTTCATACATATCAAAAGTTCTGAAATACGACCTCAAATGGTCCTTCAAATCCTCAATCAAATGTCTAAGTTTCCAAGCCTAGTTCTTCAATTTTTGGCTTAATTTCCATGATTATTTAGGTGGAATTCACATTAGAATCGAGTTTTAAGTCTAAGAATCTTACTTCCAAGTGATTCCCTTTGAATCCCTCTTCAATCCCCTTCAAATAGATCCAAAAACGACCAACAATGGAAGAAATAAACCCCACATTCGCGGACAAGACGACCTTTTAAACCTTCTCCCCAGGCCTAAAATCCTTCTTCGCGAACGCGGTCAACGCCTCGCGTTCGCGAAGCACAAAAATGACTTTGATAAAAAATCCTCTTACGCGAACGCGACATACCCATTGCGAATGTGATAGTTCCTCAGACTTACTCTTCACGAACGCACCCACTCTCTCACGAACGCGATGAACAACTCGACCTCAAACCCAGCTGACCAATTTCCTCTACGCGAACGCGCTCCCCTTCTCGCAAACACGATGCACAAACATCCAGCCCTTCACGAACACGTAGCCTTCCTCGCAAACGCGAAGCCTTAAATCCCAGCCTTCATCAACTGACCCTTTGCAAATGCGAGGACCCACTCGCGAACGCGAAGGTCTAAATCTTTTGCAACACACAGTAGTTTTCTGCAATTTTAAACATCATAAAATGGTCCGATTAACCACCCGAAACTCACTCGAGGCCCCCGGGACCTCAACCAAACATGCCAAAATATCCCATAACCTCATTCAAACTTGTTCCAAACTTCGGAATGCTCAAAACAACATCGAAACACCAAATTCTCATCGGATTCAACCCTAAGAATTCCAAAATCTTCTAAATTATGCTTTTGATAAAAAACCCAACCCAACCACCTCCGAATGACCAAGAATTTTGCGCACACATCCAAAATGACACAACAGAACTACTGCAACTCTCGGAATTCCATTCCGACCCCTATATCAAAATCTCACCTACCAACCGGAAATTGCCAAAATATCAACTTTGCCAATTCAAGCCTAAATCTACTCCGAACCTCCAAAACTCATTCCGATCATGCTCCTAAGTCCCAAATAAACTCCCGAAGCTATCCGAACCATCAAAACTCACATCCGAGCCCTCTAACACATAAGTCAACATCTAGTTGACTTTTCCAACTTAAGCTTCCTCAAAAGAGACTAAGTGTTTCAAACCTTACTAAAATCATTCCGGATTCGATCCGACCAACCCGATACCACATAACACGGATAAACAGAGCATAAAGAAGCAAAAATAGGGAAAATGAAGCGGTAACTCATGAGACGACTGGTCGGGTCGTCACATCCTCCCTAACTTAAACAAACGTCCGTCCTCAAACGAGTCAAGAAACATACCTGAAGCCTCAAACAGGTGAGGATATTTGCTCCGCATCTCCCGCTCGGTCTCCCAGGTAGCCTCCTCCACGGGCCGACCTCTCCACTGCACTTTCACTAAACCTATATGCTTCAACCTCAACTTTCAAACCTGACGACCCAAACTAGCTACTGGCTCCACATCATAGGTCAAATCATCATCCAACTGAACAGTTCCAGAACATGAGATTGATCCCCAATATACTTTCGGAGCATAGAAACATGAAATACCGGATGCACACTCGATAAGGTGGGTGACAAAGCAAGCTCATAAGCCACCTTCCCAATCTTCTGAAGCACCTCAAAATACCCAATGAACCGAGGACTCAATTTCACTTTCTTCCCAAATCTCATAACACCCTTCATGGGCGAAACCTTCAACAGAACCTTCTCACCAACCATGTAGGACACATCCCGAACCTTCATGTCAGCATAACTCTTTTGCCTCAACTACGTTGTACGAAGCCTCTCCTGAATCACCTTCACTTTTTCTAAGGCATTTTGAACCAAGTCTGTCCCCAATAGCCTAGCCTCACCGGGCGCGAACCAACTAACTGGAGATCTACACTGCCTCCCATACAAAGCCTCATATGGAGCCATCTGAATACTCGACTGGTAGCTGTTGTTATAAGCAAACTCTACAAATGGTAGAAACTAATCCCATGACCCTCTGAAATCAATAACATAAGCACGTAACATGTCCTCCAATATCTGAATAGTGCGCTCGGACTGCCCGTCCGTCTAAGGGTGAAAAGCTGTGCTCAACTCAACCTGAGTACCCAACTCTCGTTGCACAAACCTCCAAAACTGCGATGTAAACTTAGTGCCCCTATCTGAAATGATGGAAACTGGGACACCATGCAAGCGAACAATCTCCCAGATATAGATCTCTGCCAACCGCTCTGAAGAATAGGTAGTACACATAGGAAGGAAGTGCGCGGACTTGGTCAGCCGATCCACAATCACCCAAATAGCATCAAACTTCCTCAAAGTCAGTGGAAGTCCAACAACAAAGTCCATAGTGATCCTTTACCACTTCTACTCGGGAATATCCATATGCTGAAGCAAGCCACCCGGTTCTTGATACTCATATTTCACCTGCTGACAATTGAGATACCGAGCTACAAATCCTACAATATATTTCTTCATTCTTCTCCACCAATAATGCTGCTTCAAATCCTGATACATCTTCGCGGCACCCGGATGAATGGAATACCGCAAGCTATGGGCCTTCTCCAGAATCAACTCCTGAAGCCCATCTACATTGGGGACACAAATCCGGCCCTGCATCCTCAACACCCCATCATCACCAATGGTCACATTTCTGGCATCATCGTGCTGAACTCTGTCCTTAAGGACAAGCAAATGTGGATCATCATACTGGTGCTCTCTGATGCGATCATATAAAGAAGACCGAGAAACCACATAAGCCAATACTTGACTGGGCTCCGAAATGTCTAACCTCACGAACCAATTGGCCAAGACCTGAACATCAACTGCAAGAGGTCTCTCCCCAAAGCATCAGCCACCGCATTGGCCTTTCCCAGATGGTACAATATAGTGATATCATAATCCTTTAGCAACTCCAACCATCTCCGCTGCCTCAAATTGAGATCCTTCTGTTTGAACAAGTGCTGGAGCCTACGATGATCAATAAACACCTCACAAGACACATCATACAAGTAATGCCTCAAAATCTTCAATGCGTGAACAATAGCAGCCAACTCTAAATCATGAATGGGGTAGTTCTTCTCATGGGGCTTCAACTGACGGGAAGCATAAACAATTACTTTACCCTCATACATCAAAAGACAACCAATACCAACTCTCAAAGCATCACAATACATGGTATATGAACCTGAAGCTTATGGTAAAACTAACAGTAGAGATGTGGTCAAAGCTGTCTTGAGCTTCTGAAAGCTCTCCTCACACTCGTCCGACCATACAAATGAAGCACCCTTCTGAGTCAACTTGGTCAAGGGCGATGTGATAGATGAGAATCCCTGAACAAACCGGCGATAATAACCCGCCAAACCAAGAAAGCTGCGAATCTCTATGGCTAAGGACGGTTTGGGCCAACTCTGAACCGCCTTTATCTTCTTCGGATCAACCTGAATACTCTCGCTGGATACCACATGCCCCAAGAAAGCCACTGAACTGAGCCAAAACTCACACTTGGAGAATTTTGCATAAAGCTTCTCCTCCCTCAATATCTGCAACACAACTCTCAAATGCTCCGCGTCCTCCTCCTAACTACACGAATGCACCAGAATATCATCAATGAAAACTATGACAAATGAGTCAAGATAAGGCCAAAACACACTATTCATCAAATGCATGAACGCTGCTGGGGCATTGGTCAGCCCAAAAGACATCACCAAGAACTCATAATAACCATATCGTGTCCTGAAAGCTGTCTTAAGAATATCCGAGGCCTTGATCTTCAACTGGCGATAACCTGAACGAATATCAATCTTGGAGAACAATTTCGCTCCCTAAAGCTGTTCGAATAAATCATCAATGCGAGGGAAAGGATACTTGTTCTTAACTGTTACTTTGTTCAATTGCCTATAATCAATGCACATCCTCATAGTGCCATCTTTCTTCTTCACAAATAGAACCGACACACCCAAGGTGACACACTAGGCCGAATGAACCCCTTATCAAGGAGTTCCTGAAGCTGCTTCTTTAACTCTTTCAACTCCGCTGGTGCCATACGATACGACAGAATAAAAATGGGCTGAGTGCCCGGCACCAGGTCAATACCAAAATTGATATCCCTGTCCGGTGGCATGCCCGGTAGGTCTGCAGGAAACACATCGGGAAAATCCCTCACAACTGGAACAAAATCAATACTGGTAGTCTCAACACCGACATCCCTCACGAAGGCTAGATACAAAAGATAACCCTTCCCAACCATACGCTGGGCTTTCAAGAATGAGATTACTCTACTAGGAACATAATCAGTCACACCTCACCACTCAATCCGTGGCACACCCGGTATAGCCAATGTGACTGTCTTAGCATGACAGTCCAGAATAGCACGACACGGAGATAGCCAATCCATGCCCAAAATGACATCGAAATCCACCATACACAATAATAAAATATCTACACGGGTCTTTAAACCCCTAATAGTCACCATACATTACAGGTACACACGGTCTACAACAACAGTATCGACCACTAGGGTAGATACATGAACAAGTGAAACAAGAAACTCACGGGGCATACCCAAATAATGAGCAAAGTATGATGACACATATGAAAAGGTGGAACCGAGATTAAATAATATAGAGGCATCTCTATGGCATACTGAAACAATACCTGTAATAACAGTTTCTGAAGAAATAACATCAGGTCTACCTGGAAGTGCATAGAAACGGGCCTGACCACCACCTGATCGACCTCCCCCTCTAAGGCAACCCCTAGCTTACTGACCTTCACACCTCGCTGGCTGGGCAGGTGGTGGTGAAGTAACTGGCACTGAAGCCGATGACTGACCCCTCTGCTAAGATGAACTCGCGAGACGACAAGGGCACTGCCTCACATGTGACTCATCTTACCACACTCATAACAACTCTCAGGTGTTGGAGAAGGGGACTGAAGGGAACCCCTCTCACTGAAATGACTAGCAGATGTGCCTAGCATAGAAAAGCCCTAAACTGATGGAGCACGGGATGAGCTCTGAGCTGGAAGGGCACTAAGTGATGACTGGCCCTGATGAGAACTGTGAGAACTATGACTCGATGATGCCCCATGATAACCTGGGCGAGCTGGCTGAGCATGCCTGAATGGACGACCCCTGCCATGCTGAAACTGACCTCTCGAAGGAGTACCACTGTAACTACTAGATCCCCGAGGCCTCTTGACCTCCCTCTCCTTGCACTCCTAGTGACGAACAGACTCAATCTCCCAAGAAATGTCCACAACCTCCTCAAAGGTAGCACCAATCACCCTCTCCTTGGTTATGAGAATACGAAGCTAATAAGTGAGGCCATCGACAAACCTCCTAATACTCTCTCTCTCTATTTGAACCAACCAAATAACATAACGAGCTAACTTAGAGAACCTCATCTCATACTGCATCACAATTATCTCTCCCTGACGCAACCACTCAAATTCCCTACACAGCTCCTCTCTGCGGGACTGCAGCACATGCTTCTCCAAAAAGAGAATGGAGAACTGCTACCAGGTAAGGGGTGCTGCACCGATAGACCTATGCCTCTCAAAAGCCTCCCACCAAGTGAAGGCAGCTTCCGAAAACTGATAAGTAGTGAAAGCAACCCTGCTGGTCTCCAGAATACCTGCTGTACAAAGCATCCTCTGACACTTATCCAAGAAGCCCTGGGCATCCTCGCCCTCTGCACCACTGAAGGTCGGAGGCTGAAGTCTACCAAACCTCTCCAACCTACTTGCTCGACCTCTCGTATGGCAGGAACTATATTGTCCTGAGCAGTTGCAACCGACTGGGCTGGATGTGCCCACAACGTCTGAAGTCCCTACATGACCTGCTCAGGTGTGCGAGCGGCGGGAGTCTGATTGCCTCCCCCGGACTGAGAAGTAGTTGCGACTATAGTGGTTGAAACCGCCTGAGCTAGGCTAGTGCAAACTAATAAGATCTGAGCCAAGGCCTCCTGAAGACCCGAAATCACAATGGGCACAACTGGTTCCTGAGCTGGTGCTGCTGGAGCATCCATAATTGGGACCTGATCCTGAACTGGGGTAGCTGGTGGATCTGCAGGTGCTGCCCTAGCTGCTTTTCCCCTACCGCGACCACGACCGTGTCCTCGGCCTCTGGTGGCCACAACTAGTGGTATTGGTGGTCGTCCATCCTGACCAGTAGCGCGTGTCCTCACCATCTATAAGAGAATAGAATAACAGAAGTTTAGTACTCGGATAAACAATTTCGCACGACGATAGTTTCAAGAATATGAAGTTTTTCCTAAAGGTTCTGCAGCCTCTCGAGGATAAACACAGACGTCTCCATACCAATCCACGAGACTCTACTAAACCTGCTCATGACTCATAAGACCTATGTAACCTAGGCTTTGATAACAACTTGTCACGACCCTAAACCCAAACCCGGTCATGATGGCGCCTCTCGTGAAGACAAGGCCAACCGACACTTCCCATTTCCAATTATTAACAGTTAAACCATAAGGAAAAAATCTAAAGCATGATAAAATAATCTAAAATTATGCAGATAATAGCGTGATTTGCGGAAATACAACCCAACATAGCCCGATACTGGGGTGTCACTAGTCATAAGCATCTAACAAAACGGAATACTCCAAATCAAACTACAGAGTTTAATAAAGAAAACCAAGAACATGAAGAAGTAAGATAGGAAAGAGCTCCGGGCTGCGAATGCCAACAGCTACCTAGAGACTTCTCGGATCTGCCTGAGCTGGAAATGATCAGCACTCGGGAGCGGGACTAGATGCGCCTGAATCTGCATAAAGGTTGCATGGAGTAAAGTAAGTACTCCAACTCAGTGAGTATATAAATAAAGACTGAAAGCAGGAAATCACGTAAGGCACAAAACATGCTATAATGAAGCAGTAAAACCATTCAAAACAGTAAACCAGTAAAAGATAGGTGAAAATCCTTTAACTCAAATTTAACTTCATGAAAAGCCTTTTTGAACAATTAAGCAGGTAATTGACAGTCAATTAAGAAAAATAAACACATAAAGGTTTGCCCCTAGGGCACAATATCAACAAATCCGCCCCTCGGGTAACATCTCAGAACAATACCAGCCCCTCGGGCTCAATCTCATATCACAATGGGTACCCGTGCTCACTGGGGGTGTGTAGACTCCTAGAGGCCCCCCTTACGGTCCAAGCACAATATCAGGCCATCTTGTGGCATCATCACTAGTCTCTCATCCTCATATCAATCAAGCACCTCATGGCGTACATATATCAGGCCCTCGGCCTCATAATCAATAACAATTGTTTCCTCACAACATAGGCCCTTGGCCTTACTAAGTCAAAATCTTCAGAAGCCACTTGGGCAATAGTAAAACACGATTCTTAGCCCAAAATATCATTTAAAAGATCATTTAAGTGTTAAAACATAACAAACATGGCTGAGTATGAAAACAATGAAATATATTACTACTGAGTTCAAGTATAAAGTCAAAACAGTGAGAAAATATCAATAAAAATCCCCGAAGGGTTCAAATAGTTGGCACAAGGCCAAAATATGGCATTCAGCCCAAATCATGATGATGACAAATAGATTTCAGTGAAATATGCGGTAAAATAGTCATTCGGGACGGACCAAGTCACAATCCCCAATAGTGCATGACCCCACACTCATCATTAAGCGTGTTCGGCACCTCAATATAACACTACGATGTGCAATCCGGGGTTTCAAACCCTCAGAACATCATTTACAATCATTACTCACCTCAAACCGGTCAAATCTCTAGCTCGCGACGCTTTTGCCCCTCGAATCGGCCTCCACTTGCACCGAATCTATCCAAAATCAGAATCACAACGTCAAAATATGCTAAGGGAACGAAACCCAAGCAAAAATAATCAATACACGACATAAATCCCGAAATTACCAAAACCCGACCCCAGGGTCTACGTCTGGAAATTAAATAATTTTTACATCAATAGACTTCTTATCTCTACACGAGTTCATACATATCAAAAATTCTGAGATCCGACCTCTAATGGTCCTTCAAATCGTCAATCAGAGGTCTAAGTTTCCAAGCCCTAGATCTTCAATTTTTGGCTTAATTTTCATGATTATTTAGGTGGAATTCACATTAGAATCGAGTTTTAAGTCCAAGAATCTTACCTCCAAGTGATTCCCTTTGAATCCCTCTTCAATCCGCTTCAAATAGCTCCAAAAACGACCAACAATGGAAGAAATAAACCCCATATTCGCGAACAAGACGACTTTTAAACCTTTTGCCCAGGCCTGAAATCCTTTTTCGCGAATGCGGTCAACGCCTCACATTCGCGAAGCACAAAAATGACTTTGTCAAAAAATCCTCTTACGCGAACACGACATGCCCATCGCGAACGCGATGGTTCCTCAGACTTACTCTTCGCGAACGCACTCCCTCTCTCGCGAACGCAATGAACAACTCGACCTTAAACCTAGCTTATGGATTTCCTCTATGCGAACGTGCCCCCTTCTCGTGAATGCGATGCACTAACATCCAACCCTTTGCGAACGCGTAGCCTTCATCGCATACGCGAAGGCTTAAATTCCAGCCTTCATCAACTGACCCTTCGCGAACGCGTAGCCTTCCTCGCGTACGCGAAGTCTTAAATCCCAGTCTTTATGAATTGACCCTTCGCGAACGCGTGGACCCACTCGCGAACACGAAGGTCTAAATTTTCTGTAACACACAACAGTTTTCTCCAATTTTAAACATCATGAAATGGTCCGATTGACCCACCTGAAACTCACCAAGGCCCTCGGGACTTCAACCAACCATGCAAACATATCCCTTAACCTCATTCAAACTTGTTCCAACCTTTGGAATGCTCAAAACAACATTGAAACATCAAATTCGCATCGGATTCAGGCCTAAGAATTCCAAAATCTTCTAAATTACGTTTTAGATAAAAAAAACCCAACCAAACCACCTCCGAATGACCTGAAATTTTGCACACACATCCCAAATGACACAATGAAGCTACTACAACTCTCGTAATTCTATTCCGACCCCTATATCAAAATCTTACCTACCAACCGGAAATCGCCAAAATATCAACTTCGCCGATTCAAACCTAAATCTACTCCGAACCTCTGAAACTCATTCCGATCACGCTCCTAAGTCCCAAATCACCTCCCAAAGCTATATGAACCATCGGAACTCACATCCGATCCCTCTATCATATAAGTCAATATTCGGTTGACTTTTCCAACTTAAGCTTCCTCAAAAGAGACTAAGTGTCTCAAACCTTACCAAAATCATTCCGGATTCGATCCGACCAATCGAATACCACATAACACGGATAAACAAAGCATAAAGAAGTAGAAATGGGGAAAATGGAGCGGTAACTCATGAGACGACTGGACGGATTGTCACATCCTTGAAGAGGTTAACACCTTAGGAAAAGATCAAGATGAGTGCACCACCTGGAAACTGGGAAGGGCAATCCACTACTAGGCCTCCACTCTTTAATGGTCAGTACTATTCTTGGTGGAAGAACATGATGAGAGATTATATTATAGGAGAAGACTATGAACTCTAGGACATAGTCACTGATGGTTCCCTGGCTACTACAAAGAAGAATGCTGAAGGAGTGGACGTGCCAAAGACAAGAGCGGACTGCACTGCTGAAGACTTGAAGAAATGAGAGAAGAATGCCAAGGCCAAGAAATGGCTTGTGTGTGGACTGGGTCCAAACGAGTACATCAGGATTCAAAGTTGTACCACTGCCAAGGAGATATGGGACACTTTACAAGTGGCTCATGAAGGAACTCCTCAAGTAAAGAGATCAAAAGGAACACTGCTATATTCTCAATATGAGAATTTCACTATGAAGGAAGGAGAATCTATCCAGGAGATGTACACAAGGTTCACAACACTAACAAATGAACTTAAATCTCTTGGGAGAATTATCCTTGAAGAAGACAAGGTTGAGAAAATCTTGACAAGGGTTTTACTAGTAACTTGGGAAAGCAAAATCACTGCTATTCAGGAATCAAAGAACATTGCTACTCTCAAGTTGGATGAACTGATTTGAAACCTTACTACCTATGAACTGAGAAGGCAAACCATGAAAATGGATGCATCCAAGAAGGAAAGGAGTCTGGCTCTCAGAATAGCTGAAGGTGCAGATCTGGAGGATGATGAAATGTCCATGATCACAAGGGATTTCAAAAAGTACCTAATGAGAGGAAAGGGTTCTTCAAGAGGTACAACCTTCAACAAACCACAGACTCCTGAGAAACAAACCAACGAGGGTAGCTACAAATGTGGTAAGACTGATCACATGATCAAGAACTGTCCTTAGTGGAAAATTGAATGGAAGAAGGAAAAGGATGAACGGAGGAACAAGAAGAAGGAACATGTTCAACCCAAAAGGAACAAAGGATCAACAAAGGCTATGGTTGCTGCTTGGGGAGAAACATCAGATGAGGATTCAGAAGATGAAGCTGGAGATGAACAAGCACTTATGAACATCGGAGAATAAGATGATAAACAAGAGGTAAGTGTCCTTCATCTCAAAGACAAGATAATTTTTTTGACTAAAGATAGGTTTTCTGAACTATTGAAGGACTTCATCGATGAGTCTGAGATAATTAACAATGAGACGGAAGAGCTGTCTAGGGAGTGTGTGATCTTAAAAGCCAAGTGTAAAAATCTAGAATCTAGGGCTAATGAGAGTGACAGTAAAAATGCTGAGTTGAAGAACCAGGTTCTTGAACTTGACACCAGTGTCCTAGAACTTAGGTCTGAAAATTTAAAACTAAAATTAGGAACATGTAAGAAGAAAGCTGATCACACACATCTCACCTTAGAAGAAAACTTTGGAAAAATGAAGGATGAGTTGTACATGAAAGATGAGCAGATAAGAGTCTTAAAAGAAGACCTAGGGAAGTTAAAGCATGAACTAGACAGAACTTGCAAATGGAATAAGGCTTCTGATGCACTTTCTTGGCTACAAGAACATCACAGTAGCAACAAGAGAGGACTTGGCTATGGGGCTCAAGCACCTAAGCGGGACCCTAAAAGCAAGTATCTCACTCTTCCTAAAAACAAAATCTGCACACACTGTGGCAATACTGGTCATTACAAAAATGAATGTAATGCAAAAGAAAAAGCCAGTCAAAAGAACAAAGCCTTTGTTCAAGAGAAAAATAGGCTACCTAGGTGGGCTAAAAGGAATTTGATTTACCCCTTTGCCTATAGAAAGGGACACAAACTAGTCTGGGTTCCTAAGACTAACCCCTGATTTCTTTTTACAGGTCCAAGTGAAGGGAAGTAGCCAAATATGGTACATGGATAGTGGCTGCTCAAAACATATGACTGGAAGTAAGAACCAGTTCCTTTCACTTGAAGACTTAAAAGGAGGTAATGTATCCTTTGGAAATGGGAATAAAGGTGAGATTATTGGGGTTGGAAAAGTAGGTAAGACAGACTCACACTCCATTGAGAATGTCTACTTGATTGATGGCTTGAAATATAGCCTAATCAAACAACTATGTGACAGAGGTAACCTTGTAGCATTTACCTCTACCAAATGCTTTGTGATTAATCTTACCACTGACAAGATTGTTTTGCAGGGAAAAAGAGTTAACAATATTTACATTGTAGATTTGTCTACTCTTTCAGAAAATGAACTCACTTGATTAAGTGTGTTGGACAATGATCCCCTCCAGTGGAACAAAAGACTTGGTCATGCAAGTTTGAATCAACTCAATAAATTAGTCTCCAAGGACTTGGTGATAGGGTTACCTAACATCAAGTTCAAGGAAGACAAAGTTTGTGAGGCCTGTGCAAGGAGGAAGCAGGTAAGATCATCCTTTAAAAGCAAAAAAATGGTTAGCACAACTAGGACGTTGGAACTGGTTCATATGGATCTCTGTAGTCCAATGAGAACATTGAGCAAAGGTGGTAAGAAATATGTGATGGTACTTGTTGATAATTATTCTAGGTTTACCTAGGTATTATTCTTAACATCTAAAGATGAAGCATTTGACATGTTTACTGTTTTGTTAGAAATAACTAGGTAATCAACTTGCATCAATTGGGTCTGATCATGAAACTGAATTTGAAAATGCTAAGTTTGCAGAATTTTGTGATGAGCATGGTATAGATCATAACTTATCTTCCCCTATGTTTCCTCAACAAAATAGAGTAGTTGAAACAAAGAACATGACTCTTGAAGATATGGCTAGGCCTATGTTTCTTTCTAGTAAACTGCCTCATAACTTCTGGGCAGAGGCTGTAAACACTGCATGTTATATCATCAATAGATATATGACTAGACCTCTTGTATAGAAGACTCCCTATGAGTTACTTAAAAGGAGAAAACCAAATATATCCCATCTTAGGGCATTTGGATGCAAGTGCTTTGTACACAATAATGGAAAGGACTCCCTAGGTAAGTTTGATCCCAGAAGTGATGAGTGAGTATTCTTGGGATATTCTTCATATAGAAAAGCATATAAAGTGTTCAATAAAAGAATTTTGTGTGTAGAAGAAAGTGTGCATGTAGTGTTTGATGAAACTAACATTCTTTCCGAGAGACAGGAACTTGAAGATGAAGCTATTGGACTGGTCAAAGATTTGACTGAAGTCTCAGCTCAAGGTAAAGTGGCACCAAAAGAAGGAACATGTGATGGAACAGGTCCTTCTACCTAGGGCAACCTGACAGGGGGAACTGATCAAAGAGGAACTGAAATCAATCTTCTAAAGGAACCTGTTCATAACTCTGTTCCTCAACAATAGACCATGGGAGAAACATCAAGCAGAAATCGGTTGGTTGTGAAACCCCACAAGTATCAAAGTTCTCATCCTATTGAGAATATAATTACTGATCCAACCTCTAGAGTCAAAACTGGATCACAATTAAAGAATATGTGTGCTTTTGATGCTTTCCTATCTCTTATTGAACCTAAAAATGTTGTTGAGGCTTTGTAGGATGTAGATTGGGTAAATTCAATGCAAGATGAACTCAATCAGTTCGAGAGAAGTCAAGTTTGGCATCTAGTTCCAAGACCCAAGGACAGATCAGTAATTGGCACAAAATGGGTCTTCAGAAACAAACTTGATGAAGATGGAACAGTTACAAGAAACAAGGCAAGACTGGTGGTCCAAGGTTACACCCAAGAGGAGGGTATAGATTATGATGAGACTTTTGTTCCAGTTGCAAGACTAGGGGCAATAAGATTCCTCATAGCCTTTGCAACACACATGGAATTCACTCTTCATCAGATGGATGTCAAAAGTGCCTTCCTGAATGGCTACCTAAAAGAAGAAGTGTTTGTGAAACAACCTCCAGAATTTGAGAGCAAGGAATGACCTGAGCATGTGTACAAATTAGATAAGGTTCTCTATGGACTCAAGCAGGCTCCTAGATCATGGTATGAACGACTGTCCAAATTCTTGCTTGAACATGGCTACAAAGAGGTAAAATTGACAGTACTCTATTCTTGAGGGAAAAAGGTAAGGATCTTCTTGTGGTACAAATATATGTTGATGACATAATATTTGGGGCCACCACTAACAAACTAATTAAGGATTTTGCCAAATTAATGGGGAGTGAATTTGAAATTAGTATGATGGGTGAGCTTAACTTTTTCTTAGGATTACAGATTAAACAAAGCCCAAATGAAACCATGATCCATCAACAGAAATATGCAAATGAGCTGATCAAAAATTTTAAAATGGATGAATCAAAGGAAATAGACACCCCCATTGCAACTGCCACTAAATTAGACATAGATGAACATGATTCATCTGTTGATCAGAAGTTGTATAGGGGTATGATTGGTTCACTTTTGTATCTTACTGCCAGCATACCTGTCATAGTTTTTTCAGTGTAGGGCTTTAAGCTCGCTTTCAGGAAAATCTAGAAGAATCTCACTTGACTGGTGTCAAGAGTATACTGAGATATTTGAAAGGCACTACTGATCTGTGTCTTTGGTACCCTAAAGGTAGTAATTTCAATCTAGTAGGGTATGCTGATGTTGATTATGCAAGTTTCCTTATGGATAGGAAAGTTACCTCAGGTATGGCTCATTTTCTTGGTTCATGTCTTGTATCATGGGCCACTAAAAAGAAAAATTCAGTGGCATTATCCATTGTTGAGGCTGAATATGTTGCTGCTACCTCTTGTTGTGCTCAACTACTATGGATCAAACAGTAACTGGTAGATTTTGGCATTGAAGTTGGTTGCATTCCTATATTCTGTGATAACACCAGTGCCATAAGTATGAGAAAGAAGCCTGTTCATCATAAGAGGACTATGCACATAGATGTTAGACACCACTTCTTAAGAGATAACTATGAGAAATGATTGATCTCCATAGAATTCTGTGCTACTGATAAACAAATTGCTGAGATCTTTACTAAAGCACCGAGTAGAGAAAACTTTGAGAAGAACAGGTTGGAATTAGGGATGATTAAGATCACCTAATAGGTCCAGCTCAGAATGCATAATGAAAAAAAAATGAAAAAAAATAAAAAATAAAAAATAATTTTTTTTGGCTAGGAACTCTGAACTTGTGTAAATATCTAGATTAATTTTTACTCAGTTTCATACTTTAATTAGTATACTCCTGTGACATGTGTTAATATGACTCACTGATCTCTTACAAAATTTTCTCTATTATGGTAAATTGAGGCATGTTCAAGAGAATTCTAAATGAAGAACCTGGTTCATTAGTATGGGTTCATCTGAAAGCTAAGGTATGTTTTCTATACTATGCACAATTAGAAATATCAATATTTAAATCATGAGCAGAAGTCCTACAATTGTTCAATTCCTTAGAAAATTCTATCCGTTAGCTTTGAACCAGTTACGTCTACCTAGAACTCTAAATTACAAAAATTACCTAAAATCTAGGGAAGTTAAACCAATCATTCAAATCTGCAATTTCAGGTTGATTAGACCTCTAATTGACCACTGTTAAACCTGCCGTTACACATTAAATATGTATTTCTCTTTAAATACTCATCATTCTTTCTGCCATCTCCATAATTCCAAACCATCAAAAATTCCTCTTCACTTTCACTTGCCTTATTCTCCAAAATTCTAAATCACCAATTCTCTCAAGAAACCAGTGATCATGACAAACCCACAAGGCAATCCTAGAACTCCACCACAACCCACTCCCTCTGATTTATCTACCCCTCCTCCACCCAGCACATCTCCCAAACCCAGTGTGAGAAGGGTGAAAATGCTTGCTCGAAAAATAGTAGCGTTTGGGGCTCTCAAAAAGAAATTAAATGAGAAATTAAAGGCAAGTCAGGTCCAAGGCTCTGACTCCAACTCTGATTTTGAGTCATACAAATCTGCTAGTGAGGGGGAAGGACCTAGGTCTTCTAACTCTGAAAAGGATCAAGAATCCCCTTATAAGGTAAGTTCTTCTTTGTCTGAAAATCTAAAAACTAGGTTTGTTCTTGTTGGGCCTGTTAAGGATGTAGAATTACCTAAGTTATGAAGGAGTGGAGGTAAAATGAAATCTGAAAAGGAAAAAGAGAGAGAGGGTGCGTGTGGTGAAGAGAGGGGAAATGAGAAAAGAGTTGTTGATCATTCACCCACTACTGATTTGCATGTGCCTGCTATCTGTGGAGTTGAACAAGAAAAGGTAGAAGAGAGTGGCTAGAAGTCAAGGGGAAGTGGTTATGGTGAAGCTACTGAAGGGTTAGTTCATCTAAGCACACAAAGAGATGAACCTAGTTCATCTACTGAAGAAACCCTAGCAGACCTATTGAAAAAGGTTGGGGCAAGCTATGATCCAAAAAAACGAAGAACTCCCACACCAAAAGCCCCCAGTGTTCGTAAACTTTCCAAGAAAAGAAAGGCTTCATCCCCAAAAACTACTAAAATTTCATTGCCAAAGGGAAGAGCTACAAGAAGCAGGGTGAAGCAGAGTGAGAGTGATCTTCAAAAGGCTCTAGCTAAGAGTAAAAAGAAAAAGCTGGCTAAAGTAAAAGAGAAGGTTGCAGAGTCCTTAGAGGCTGTGGAGGTTGAGGAGATGGCACAGGTCCATCAGGAGGAAGTTCAAACAGTGGAGGTTCATACCCCCAAGCCCAAAAAGCCCAAGACTTCTTCCAAGAAGTCTTCCTCTGTGTCTGAGGCTGCTGAACCTTCATTAGCCAAGAGGACAAGGCCTGCAGTGAAAAGTAAACAAGTGAAAATTTATGAAGATGAGGAATGGAGTGGAGAAGAAGTAGAAGATGATTCTGATGGTGAACAAGACAAGCTTGCCATGTTTGGAAAAATAAAGATTTTGAAGGGTAGACTGCTGAAAGATCTAGTGGAACCAAGAATGATGAGACTAGTGGATCCCTTAGCTGCTCAGGGGTGGAAGGACATGGTCCTTCAGATGGATGGTAGGCTAGCCAAGAATGAGATAATTGAGTTTATGGCAAATGCAGAGGTTAAAAATGGCAAGGTTAGCAGCTTGGTGAAAGGAGTTCAAATGTCCTTTGATGTAGAAAAACTGGGAGAGATCCTTGATATACCCTCTGAAGGGTTTGATGACTATACTAGGCAAAGGTGGCCTTGTCTGGACTCCTTTCCTAATGCCCTTGAAATTACTAGGAGGTTTTGTGATGCTGAAGATGTGAATGAAGCCAGGACTGTTCAGAAAATTGAAATGAGACCTCAGCACAAGGTCTTGTTTGATTTTGTCAATAAGTGCCTATTGCCCAGACAATAGAGAAGGAATATTGCCAACTATATAGACGTGGTTCTTATGGAGTGCCTGGAAAGAGGGAGGCAGATTAATTGGCTTGCTTTAATCATCAAGCCGCTGGACAGGGTCATAAATGGCTCCAAGGCTCATGCTACCCCCTATGGCTTTATTCTGACTACTATTCTGGATAGGTGCAGTGTGCCTCTGAAGAATGGGAAATGGCCTAAAGCATGGATCATATTGGCATTAACACTTTGATTGCTTGTGACTACTTAGTTAGTTCCATCCCAAATGAACCTAGTTCATCCAAGAAGACTCCTATCAATATCAAAGTCAGGGACCTAGTTCAGGAATGTGAAGCCAAGGATGCTGAGATAGCTAGGCTTAAGGCTCGTGTGGCAGAGGTGGAATTTGAGAGGGATGCTCTCAGAACTAAGGTTACCAAAGAAAAGGAGAAGAATGATGGAATTCTTCATAATATGCTGAATCTTCTCCAAGCCCAAAACCAACCCTCTAGCTGCCCCAAGCCTTCAGAATCCTAGCTTTAGTCTCCTGAACCTATCTAGTACCTTCGGTGACACAGATTAGGGATTTTTCTATCTTTTTGCTCATGTTTTAAATGTGTTTGCTTTCTGGTTGTGGATTGTGGTAGCAACATATCTCTATCAATGATATCTATTATTTTTTCTCTTGTTCAATGTTAATATTTCCTTGATAGTTTAATATATTTGCTTGATTACTGATGATTAAACCATGATTGCACTTGCAGTTGCCCTAATGGCCATGAGTAATTATTAAAATCTGGGACTCACACTTTGTATGCAACTTTTCGATGATGCCAAAAAGGGGAAGAGATATTGTGCTTTACACATTTTGAAATAAGTGATATTTGTAACCTAATTAACCTGGTCCTTGATGATAAGTGAATTTTCTAAACTTTGTATTAATGGTTAAGCTTAGTTCTTACAGGATCCAAGTAAGTAAAAAGCACAGAGTTTGTCATCATCAAAAAGGGGGAATTTGTTGGCCCAAGAACAGGTGAAGTTTTGAAGATTGACAAAAGAACTCAGACATGGACCAGGTCCATCTTGTGAAGAACAGTCATGGTCAAACTGTACATGTGAGATGCACGTGAAGGAGATAAGTATAACTGATCAAGAAGCAATATCTCCTGATCTGATCGAAAAGGTTGCATATTGGATAAGGAGAGAAAGACTCCTTACATGAAGAGAACACAGTTTATGATGAAGATAATGTTAGTGCTTGATCATCATGAACGCTTCTACGATAGAAGAGTAGCAATTGAATCCCAATCAAACTCTAATTACTAACCTATTAAAAGTCAGTGTTGTTCTCTTTTACAGGTAATGCACATAAGCAGAAGTTAAACTTAAATTGAGAGTGAAAGATCAAGGAGATTTTGCAAGCAATTTATGTGTGATTTGAGTGTGCAATCCTGAAGCTACTTGAACGAGATAGAAGAACCAGTTCCAAGTGTCTATCTTTTATTCTAGTTCAATTATAGTAGGAGATTTTACATTGTACCTTTCAGCTTTCATAGAAGCAATTGTATTAGGTACCTAGAGTGTTCATGTTAGAGTTAACTTGAAGTTGTCGCAACAGTTTAGGCTATGTGCTACAACGGGATTAGAGTTAATCCTTAGGTTTACAAAGGGTTTTTGTAAATGCTGTTATGGCTCAGTGATTTTAGTGGAAGTTTGGGAAAATCCTACTGAGTAGTAGGTCGTAGTTTTTTCACCTTTTGAGCCAGGTGTTTTCCACATAAAATTTTTTGTGTTCTTTATTTTCTGTATTTATTATTCCGCAAACAGTAGTATTTGGAACACCAAGAAGAACCAGGTTTTTCTATAGAGTAGTTAAGCAAAAATTTGGTACCACACAAATCATCCCCTCTCTTGTGTGGTATTGACCCTTAAAACATCAATATATATATATATATATATTTGTGTGTATGTGTGTGTGTGTATGTGTGTGTGTGCATATAATATATTCACACGCACATGTACTTTGGCTTTACTTCCATATATCCTATTCATAACTTTTCCCTTGCAAAGAAAATAAGCGGGATGGTTATTTTGTAGCTATTACACGAAACAATTTACATTGTTTAAACTTTAATATTAATTAATGAATGCATTTTTCAGAAAATAAAAGGGTTTTCTAAAAATATGGTATAAACGATGAAAATAAAAATGAAAATCTTGATACAACTTACGTAGCAATGTCTGAAAGAAAAGAAGACCTTAAACTTGTATTAAAGTCATAGAAGTTTATGTACTTATAAAATTATTTCATAAAAAATGTGACGATCCGGCCAGTCGTCTCATGAGTCACCACTCCGTTTCCCCCATTTCTGCTTCTTTATGCTTCATTATCCGTGTTCTGTGGTATTGGGTTGGTCGAATCGAGTTCGGAAAGAGTTTGGTGAAGTTTGAGACACTTAGTCTCTTTTAAGGAAGTTTGAGTTGGAAAAGTCAACCAGATGTTGACTTATGTGTTAGAGGGATCAGATGTGAGTTTCGATGGTTCGGTTAGCTTCGGGAGGTTATTTGTGATTTAGGAGTGTGATCGGAGTGGGTTTTGGAGGTTCGGAGTAGATGTAGGCTTGAATTGGCGAAGTTGAGATTTTGGCGATTTTCGGTTGGTAGGCGAGATTTTGATATAGGGGTTGGAATGGAATTCCGAGAGTTGCAGTAGTTTCATTGTGTCATTTGGGATGTGTGTGTAAAATTCAGATCATTCGGACATGGTTTGGTTGGGTTTTTGATCAAAAGCGTATTTCGGAAGATTTTAGAAATTTAGGCTTAAATCTGAGGTGCTTTGGTTGATTTGATGTTGTTTGAAGTGTTTTGATGATTGGAACAAGTTTGAATAAGGTATTGGGATTAGTTTGTGCTTTTGGGTGAGGTCCTGGGGGCCTAGGGGTGATTTCAGATGGTTAATGGAGAGGTTGGAACCTTGTTGCAGCAGCTGATATTGTTGCTTTTGGTGTTTTCGCACCTGTGGTTTGGGGACCGCAGGTGCAGTGCCGCATATGTGGAAGGGGAGCCGCAGAATCGGATTTGGGAAAAATAGTCAGGGAACGCAGATGCGGTATATGGACCGCAGCTGCGGAGTCGCAGATGCAGTGTGTGGACCGCAAATGCGGAATCTGGTCCCTTAAGTGATATCCGTAGAAGCAGATGCTAGACCGCAAATGCGGTACCGCAGAAGCGGTTGGGGAGTCGCAGAAGCGAAAATGTCTGGCATAGCGTATAAGTTATTCCATTTCGCGAAATTGAGCTATTCCACCATTTTTGACTTCGGCTTGAGAGCTTTTGGACAACTTGGAAGAGGGATTTCAAGGAAACTTCGTTAAGGTAAGGATTTCGGACCTAAAACACATTTTTATGGTAGAATTTCATGGATTAAGACTGTAATTAAAGGAATTAAAAGGCTAAAAATGGGGGATTAGGGCTTGAGTTTAAGAGGCCTTAAATTGAGGATTTGAGGGGTCATTTGAACTCCGATTTTGGTATTCTTGATATGCATAGACTCATGGGGAGATGAGGAATCTGTTGATGCAAAATTTTCTGAGTTTCGAGAAGTGGCTCCAGGGCTTGGGTTTGACCAATTTCGGGATTTTTGGTATTTTTCGATTGTTTTCGTTTGGGCTTTGTTCCCTTAGCATATTGTGATGTATTCGTTCTGGTTTTGGATAGATTCGACGTGCGTGGAGGCCGTTTCGAGGGGCAAAGGCATCGTGAGCTATAGATTAAGCCGGTTCGAGGTGAGTAATGATTGTAAATGATGCTCTGAAGGTTTGAAACCCCGGATTGCATATCGTAGTGCTATATTGAGGAGAGGCACACGTTTGATGACGAGCATGGGGTCGTGCACTATTAGGGATTGCGACTTGGTCTGTCCTGATTGATGATTTACCGCGTATTTGATTGAAAACTATTTGCTATATCATTATTTGGGCTGAATGCCATATTTGGGTCTAGTGCCAACTATTTGAACCCTTCAGGGATTTTTATTGATATTTCCTCACTGTTTTGACTTATACTTGAACTCAGTCACGTTATTTTTTCATTGTTTTACTACTCAGCCACGTTTACTCAGTTTTAAGACTTAAATGATATTTTAAATGATGTTTGGGCTGAGAAACACTATTTTACTATTGCATGAGAGACTTGTGAGGATTTTTGACTGAGTAAGGCCGAGGGCCTATGTTGTGAGGAAACACTGATACTGATTTAAGGCCGAGGGCCTGAGATATGTATGCCATGAGGTGGCTTGTTGATATTGATAAGAAGCTGAGGGCCTATTTTGATGCCACGCGATGGCTTGATATTGTGCTTGGGCCGTAAGGGGCCCCTCTAGGAGTCTGCACACCCCAATGAGCGCGGGTACCCATTATGAAGTAAGATTGAGCCCGAGGGGCTGGTATTGTTCTGAGATGTTGCCCAAGGGCCGGATTTGTTGATACTGTGCCCGAGGGGCGAACTTCTATTTGTTTACTTTACCTTAATTATTTGTCAATTACCTATTTACCGGTTGAAAGAGGATTGTACTTGATTTTTACCACTTTACTGATTTTAAGTGATTTTTACTGCTTTATTATAGATTGCCTTGCGCTTTACGTGTTTTCTTACTCTCAGTTGTTATTTACATTTGTTACTCACTGAGTTGGAGTATTCACTTTACTCCCTACACCCCTATGTGCAGATTCAAGTGTAGCTGGTTTCGCTCTGGAGTGCTGATTTCCTCCAGTTCTAGGCGGGCCTTTCGGAGATTACGAGGTAGCTGTTGACGTCCACAGTCCCGTATCTCTACTCCTCTATCATTTCTGTTCCTTTTCAAACACTTGTAGTAGTTATGAATTTAGCAGACTTGTATTATGGATATAGATTCTCGTGACTTGTGACACCATGGTTAGGGCTGTGTCGGGTGTATTTCCGTATTGTTATCGATATTTTCCGCTGTTTAGCATTATCAATCCTGTTTAGACTATTTCTATGTTGAATAACTATTTTGAAAAGTGATTTGGGTGCAATTGGCTGGCTTGTCTTCACGAGAGGCGCCATCACGACCATGGTCGGGGTTAGGGTCGTGACAAGTTTGTATCAGAGCCTAGGTTACATAGGTCTCACGAGTCATGAGCATGTTTAGTAGGGTCTTACAGATCAGTATAGAGATGTCTGTATTTATCCTCGAGACATTGCAGAACCTTTAGGAAAAACTTCATATTCTTGAAATTCTTGTCGTGCGAACTTGTTGATCTAAGTACTAAACTTCTATTATTCTATTTCCTCACTGATGGTGAGGACACGTGCTAGTGGTCAGGGTGGACGTCCCCCAATACCACCAGCTATGGCCACTAGAGGCCGAGGATGCGGTCGTGGTCGTGGCAGAGGTAGAGGAGAGAGGGCAGCACCTGTAGATCCACCAACTGCCCCAGCACAGGATCAGGCTCCAGCTATGGATGCTCTAACAGCACCAGTTCAGGCACCAACTGTGCCATCGTGATTCTGGGTCTTTAGGAGGCCTTAGCACAGATCTTATCAGTTTGCACTGGCCTGGCTCAGGCGGTTTCAGCCACTACAACCACAACTACTTCTCAGGTCGGGGGAGGCAATTAGACTCCTGTCGCTCGCACACCTGAGCAGATCGTGCAGGGACTTCAGACGCCGGGGGCGTATCCAGCCCAGCTGGTTACAACTGCTCAGGACTATGTGGTTCCTGTCATGCCGGAGGATGAACAGCGTAGGTTGGATAGGTTTGGTAGATTGCAGCCTCTGACCTTCAGTGGTGCAGAGGGCGAGGATGCCCAGGGCTTTTGGATAAGTGTCAGAAGATGCTTTGTACTGCAGGTATTCTGGAGACCAGCGAGGTCGCTTTTACCACCTATCAGTTTTCAGGAGCTGCTTTCACTTGGTGGGAGGATTTTGAGAGGCGTAGGCCTATTGGTGCAGCACCCCTTACCTGGCAGCAGTTCTCCGTTCTCTTTCTGGAGAAGTATGTGCCACAATCTCATAGAGAGGAGCTACATAGGCAGTTTGAGTGGTTGTGTCAGGGGATATGACCATGTCTTAGTATGAGTTAAGGTTCTCTGAGTTGGCTCGTCATGACACCTGGTTGATCCCGATAGATAGAGTGAGGATTAGGAGGTTTGTTGATGGCCTTACTTATCAACTCCATATTCTTATGACCAGGGAGAGGATGACTGGTGCTACCTTCGAGGAGGTTGTGGATATCGCCCATGAGATTAAGACGGTTCACCGTCAGGAGCGAGAGGAGAAGGAGGCCAAAAGGCCTTGAGGATCTGGCAGCTATACCGGTGCTCCTTTGAGCGACCAGTTTCAGCATGGTAGAGGCCATTCATTCAGGCCTACTCAGTCAGCTCGCCCAGGTTATTGTGGGGCATCTTCAGGTCATGGTTATCATGGATCTCATTAGGTCCAGTCATCACTCAATGCCCTTCCAGCTCAAAGTTAATCTCGTGCCCCATTAGCTCAGGGCTCTTCTATGTCGAGTGCATCTGCTATTCACTCCGGTGCAAGGGGTTCCCTTCAATCCCCTTCTCTAGCACTTGAGAGTTGTTATGAGTGTGGCAAGATGGGCCACATGTGGAGGCAGTGTCCTCATTGTGTTGCTAGTTTGTCCCAGCAGAGGGGTCAGTCATCGGCTTCAACGCCAGTTGCTTCATTACCACCCACTCTTCCAGCTAGGGGTAGAGGTCAGTAGCTAGGGGTCACCCCAGAGGTGGAGGTCGATTAGGGGGGCGGTCAGGCCCATTTCTATGCACTCCCAGGCAAACCCGATGTTATTGCTTCAGATGCTATTATTACAGGTATTATTTTAGTCTGCCACAGAGATACCTTTGTATTATTTGATCCGGGTTCCACCTTTTCTTATGTGTCATCATACTTTGCTCGTTATTTGGGTACATCCCATGAGTTTCTTGCTTTACCTGTTCATGTATCAACCCTGGTGGGCGATACTGTTGTTGTAGACCGTGTGTATCGGTCGTGTGTGGTGACTATTGAGGGTCTGGAGCTCCGTATGGATCTATTATTATTGAGCATGGTGGATTTTGATGTCATTTTGGGCATGGATTGGTTATCTCCGTGTCGTGCTATTCTGGATTGTCATGCTAAGACAGTCACATTGGCTATGCCGAGTGTGCCACGGATCGAGTGGCGAGGTGTGACTAATTATGTTTCCAGTAGAGTGATCTCATTCTTGAAAGCCCAGCGTATAGTTGGGAAGGGTTGTCTTTCATATCTAGCGTTTGTGAAGGATGTCAGAGCTGAGGCTCCCAGTATTGATTATGTTCTAGTTGTGAGGGATTTTCCTGATGTATTTCCTGCAGACCTGTCGGGCATGCCACCAGACAGTGATATTGATTTTGGTATTGACCTAGTGCCGAGCACTCAGCCCATTTCTATTTTGCCGTATCGTATGACACCAGCGGAGTTGAAAGAATTGAAGGATCAACTTCAGGATCTCCTAGATAAGGGGTTTATTCGGCCTAGTGTATCACCTTGGGGTGCGCCAGTTCTGTTTGTGAAGAAGAAGGATGCCACAATGAGAATGTGCATTTATTATAGGCAATTGAACAAGGTAACAATTAAGAACAACTATCCTTTGCCTCGCATTGATGATTTATTTGATCAGATTCAGGGAGCGAGGGTCTTCTCCAAGATTGATCTCCATTCGAGTTATTACCAGTTGAAGATCAGGGATTCAGATATTCTTAAGACGACTTTCAGGACCAGATATGGTCACTATGAGTTCTTGGTGATGTCTTTTGGGCTGACCAATGCCCCAGCAACGTTCATGCATTTGATGACATCGTGTTCCGGCCTTATCTCGATTCATTCATCATAGTCTTCATTGATGATATTCTGGTATATTCGCGTAGTCAGGAGGAGCACGCGGAGCATTTGAGAGTTGTGTTGCAGAGATTGAGGGAGGAGAAGCTTTATGTAAAATTCTCCAAGTGTGAGTTTTGGCTCAGTTCAGTGGCTTTCTTGGGGCATGTGGAGTCCAACAAGGGTATTCAGGTTGACCCAAAGAAGATTGAGGCAGTTTAGAGTTGGCCCAGACCGTCCTTAGCCACAGAGATTCACAGCTTTCTTGATTTGGTGGGTTATTATCGCCGGTTTGTTCAAGGATTCTCATCTATCGTATCGCCCTTGACCAAGTTGACTCAGAAGGGTGCTTTGTTTGTGTGGTCGGACGAGTGTGAGGAGAGATTTCAGAAGCTCAAGACAGCTTTGACCACAGCTCCAGCGTTGGTTTTACCATCAGCTTCAGGTTCATATACCGTGTATTGTGATGCTTCGAGAGTTGGGATTGGTTGTGTGTCGATGTAGGAGGGTAGAGTTATTGCTTATGCTTCTTATCAGTTGAAGCCCAATGAGAAGAACTACCTCATTCATGATTTGGAGTTGGCTACCATAGTTCACGCGTTGAAGATTTGGAGGCATTACTTGTATGGCGTATCTTGTGAGGTGTTCACTGATCATCACAGTTTTCAGCATTTGTTCAAGCAAAAAAATCTTAATTTGAGGCAGCGGAGATGGTTGGAGTTGCTTAAGGATTATGATATCACTATATTGTACCATCCGAGAAAGGCCAATGTGGTGGCCGATGCTTTGAGCCGAAAGGCAGTGAGTATGGGGAGTTTGGCATATATTCCAGTTGGGGAGAGACCTCTTGCAGTTGATGTTCAGGCCTTGGCTAATTGGTTCGTGAGGTTGGATATTTCGGAGCCCAGTCGGGTATTGGCTTGTGTGGTTTCTCGGTCTTCCTTATATGATTACATCAGAGAGTGCCAGTATGATGATTCGCATTTGCTTGTCCTTAAGGACAGAGTTCAACACGATGATGCCAGAGATGTAACCATTGGTGATGATGGGGTGTTGAGGATGTAGTGCCAGATTTGTGTGCCCAATATGGATGGGCTTCGGGAGTTGATTCTGGAGGAGGCCCATAGCTTGCGGTATTCCATTCATCCGGGTGCCGCAAAGATGTATCAGGATTTGAGGCAGCACTATTGGTGGAGAAGAATGAAGAAAGACATTTTGGGATTTGTAGCTCGGTGTCTCAATTGTCAGCAGGTGAAATATGAGCATCAGAGACTGGATGGCTTGCTTTAGCAGATGATTATTCCCGAGTGGAAGTGGGAATCACTATAGATTTTGTTATTGGACTTCCACAGACTTTGAGAAAGTTCGATGCTATTTGGGTGATTTTAGATCGGCTGACCAAGTCTGCGCACTTCATTCCTGTGTGTACTACCTATTCTTTAGAGCGGTTGGCAGGGATATATATATCCAAGAGATTGTTCGTTCGCATGGTGTCCCAGTTTCCATCATTTCAGATAGGGCCACTCAGTTTACTTTGCAGTTTTGGAGGTCTGTGCAGCCAGAGTTGGGTACTTAAGTTGAGTTGAGCACAAGTTTTAATCCTCAGACGGACGGGCAGTTCGAGCATACTATTCAGATATTAGAGGACATGTTGCATGCTTGTGTTATTGATTTTGGAGGGTCATGGGATCAGTTTCTACTGCTTGCAAAGTTTGCTTATAACAACAGCTACCAGTCGAGTATTCAGATGGCTCCATACGAGGCTTTGTATGGGAGGTAGTGTAGATCTCTAGTTGGTTGGTTCGAGCCCTGTGAGGCTAGGCTATTGGGGACAGATCTGGTGCAGGATGCTTTGGAGAAGGTGGAGGTGATTCAGGAGAGGCTTCGTACTGTGCAATCAAGGCAAAAGAGCTATGCCTATAGGAAGGTTCGAGATGTGTCCTACATGGTTGGCAAGAAGGTTCTGTTGAAGGTTTCACCCATGAAGGGTGTTATGAGATTTGGAAAGAAAGGGAAATTGAGTCCGTGGTTCATTGGGCCTTTTGAGGTGCTTCGGAGGATTGAGGAGGTGGCTTATGAGCTTGCTTTACCACCCAGCTTGTCGAGTGTGCATCCGGTATTTCATGTTTCTATGCTCCAAAAGCATATTGGGGATCCGTCTCATGTTCTGGATTTCAGCACGATTCAGTTGGATGATGATTTGACCTATGATGTGGAGCCAGTGGCTATTTTGGGTCATCAGGTTCGAAAGTTGAGATCAAAGGATATAGCTTCAGTGAAAGTGCAGTGGAGAGGTCGGCCCGTGAAGGAGGCTACTTGGGAGACCGAGCGGGAGATGCAGAGTAGATATCCTCACCTGTCTGAGGCTTTAGGTATGTTTCTTGATTCGTTCGCGGACGAATGTTTGTTTAAGTTGGGGAGGATGTGACGACCCGGCCAGTCATCTCATGAGTTACCGCTCTGTTTCCCCCATTTCTACTTATTTATGCTTCATTATCCGTGTTCTGTGATATTGGGTTGGTCGGAGCAAGTCCGGAAAGAGTTTGGTGAAGTTTGAGACACTTAGTCTCTTTTAAGGAAGTTTGAGTTGGAAAAGTCAACCAGATGTTGACTTATGTGTTAGAGGGTTCGGATGTGAGTTCTGATGGTTTGGTTAGCTTCGGGAGGTAATTTGTGACATAGGAGTGTGATCGGAGTGGGTTTTGGAGGTTCGGAGTAGATGTAGGCTTGAATTGGCGAAGTTGAGATTTTGGCGATTTTCGGTTGGTAGGCGAAATTTTGATATAGGGGTCGGAATGGAATTTCAAGAGTTGCAGTATCTTCGTTGTGTCATTTGGGATGTGTGTGTAAAATTTTAGGTCATTCGGACGTGGTTTGGTTGGATTTTTGATCAAAAGCGTATTTCGGAAGATTTTAGAAATTTAGGCTTAAATCCGAGGTGTTTTGGTTGATTTGATGTTGTTTGAAGTGTTTTGATGATTGGAACAAGTTGAATAAGGTATTGGGATAAGTTTGTGCTTTTGGGTGAGGTCCCGGGGGCCTCGGGATGATTTCGGATGGTTAACGGAGAGGTTGGAACCTTGTTGCAGCAGCTGATATTGCTGCTTCTAGTGTTTTCGCACCTGTTGTTTGGGGACCGCAGGTGCGGTGCCACACGTGCGGAAGGGGAGCCGCAGAAGCGGGTTTGGGAAGAATAGTCAGGGACTGCAGATGCGGTATTGGACCGCACCCGCGGAGTCGCAAATGCAGTGCGTGGACCACAGATGCGGAATCTAGTCCCTTAAGTGATTTCCGTAGAAGCGGATGCTAGAACGCAAATGCGGTACCACAAAAGCGGTTGGGGAGTCGCAGATGCGAAAATGTCTGGCAGAGCATATAAGTTATTCCATTTCACAAAATTGAGCTATTCCACCATTTCTGACTTCGGCTTGAGAGCTTTGGACGATTTGGAAGAGGGATTTCAAGGGAACTTCGTTAAGGTAAGGATTTTGGACCTAAAACACATTTCTATGGTAGAATTTCATGGATTAAGGTTGTAATTAAAGGAATTAAAAGGCTAAAAATGGGAGATTAGGGCTTGAGTTTAAGAGGCCTTATATTGAGGATTTGAGGGGTCATTAGAACTCCGATTTTGGTATTCTTGATATGCATAGACTCGTGGGGAGCTGAGGAATCTGTTGATGCAAAAATTTCTGAGTTTTGAGAAGTGGGCCTGGGGTTCAGGTTTGACCAATTTCGGAATTTTTGGTATTTTTCGATTGTTTTCGCTTGGGCTTTGTTCCCTTAGCATATTGTGACGTATTCGTTCTGATTTTGGATAGATTCGACGTGCGTGGAGGCCAATTCGATGGGCAAAGGCATCGCGAGCTAGAGATTTAGCTGGTACGAAGTGAGTAATGATCGTAAATGATGCTCTGAGGGTTTGAAGCCCCGGATTGCACATCGTAGTGCTATATTGAAGTGAGGCACACGCCTGATGACGAGCTTGGGGTCGTGCACTATTGGGGATTGCGACTTGGTCCGTCCCGATTGATGATTTTACCGCGTATTTGATTGAAAACTATTTTCTATCATCATTATTTGGGCTGAATGCCATATTTGGGTCTAGTGCCAACTATTTGAATCCTTCGGGGATTTTATTGATATTTCCTCACTGTTTTGACTTATACTTGAACTCAGTCACGTTATTTTTTCACTATTTTACTACTCAGCCACGTTTACTCAGTTTTAAGACTTAAATGATATTTTAAATGATGTTTGGGCTGAGAAACGCTGTTTTACTATTGCCGGAAAGGCTTGTGATGATTTTTGACTGAATAAGGCCGAGAGCCTATGTTGTGAGGAAACACTGATACTGATTTGAGGCTGAGGGCCTGAGATATATACGTCACGAGGTGGCTTGTTGATATTGATATGAGGCCGAGGGCCTAGTTTGATTCTACGAGATGACTTGATATTGCGCTTGGGCCATAAGGGGCCCCTCCAGGAGTCTGCACACCTCCAGTGAGCGCGGGTACCTATTGTGATATGAGATTGAGCCCGTGGGGCTGGTTTTGTTCTGAGATGTTTCCCGAGGGGCGGATTTGTTGATACTGTGCCTGAGGGGTGAACTTCTATTTGTTTACTTTACCTTAATTATCTGTCAATTACCTGTTTACCGGTTGAAAGAGGATTGTACTTGATTTTTACTGCTTCACTGATTTTAAGTGATTTTTACTACTTCATTATAGATTGCCTTGCGCTTTACCTGTTTTCTTACTCTCAGTTGTTATTTACATTTGTTACTCACTGAGTTGGAGTACTCACTTTACTCTTTGCACCCCTGTGTGCAGATTCAAGCGTAGCTGGTTCCGCTCCGGAGTGTTGATTTCCTCCAGTTCCAAGCGGGCCTTTTGGAGATTACAAGGTAGTTATTGACGTTCGCAGCCCCATGTCTCTACTCCTCTATCATTTCTGTTCCTTTTCAAACACTTGTAATAGTTATGACTTTAGCAGACTTGTATTATGGCTATAGATGCTCGTGACTTGTGATACCCCGGTTAGGATTGTGTCGGGTGTATTTCTGCATTGTTATCGATGTTTTCCGCTGTTTAGCATTATCAATCCTGTTTAGACTATTTCAATGTTGAATAACTATTTTGAAAAGTGATTTGGGTACAATTGGCTGACCTTGTCTTCACGAAAGGCGCCATTACGACCGGGTTCAGGGTTAGGGTCGTGATAAATAAAATAGAACGTTAAAAGTATAATTTTGGATAGTTATCATTATTACTATTTTTTAATATGATAAATTATACACTAATATGAGAAAGTTTATGAAATTTTCTTTATTGTAAAGATAAAAATTATTTTCAAGAAAAGAAGGTTATCTTTTTACTATTTTAAGAATTTAGCGTACGTAAATTTGTACTCTTTATATGAGGTTAGGAAAATTATAAGTTGAGAATATATATATATATATATATATATATATTTACATGGATGTTTTAATGAGATAATAATGTATGTACTTATTTTATATGGCACCACATGACCATGTTAGTAAGGTATATGAAGTGTGTTAAAAGTAAGTAGTATTTTATATATCTGGTAAACTCTTCAGATAAGCAAAAAAAATCTTTTAACAATCACCCCCTAATTTATTAAATAGAAATGCTTAAGCTTGGCTTTGTTTACATAGACTATGATAGTCAGATGGAGAGTAATGACTGCTTAGTTAACTTGTCAATAATGTATTAGTAAAAATTAGACTCCCCATGTGGGTCTATTAAATGGCGACACGTGTCAGCAAAGTTTGAAAAAAGTGAAAAATGACATGTAAAGATGATATGTGAAACACCACCGGGACCGAACATACTCGTACTGTGCCTGTTAGCCTCGGAACTGATCTTCATGAAATAGTCTGGATCAGGTGCAGGAGAATATCTCATAATTACAAATGAGGAAGGAATCAATTAATCCCAAATTATATGGGATTTACCGTCATTACACCATCAGTTACAAACCAATTATTAATAAATACAATAAATGATTGTAACGGTCAGAACAAGGCAATCAATTACAAGATTGACTCAACAGGCACGAGATTAATTCAACAGGTACGTGATTGACTCAGCAGACACGTGATTGACTCAACAGGTAAGGGATTGACTCATCAGTTACAGAATTAACTCATCAGTTATGGAATTAACTCATCAATTACGAAATTAACTCATCAGTTACAGAATTCCAGCATTTACACAGTTGTTACAAGTCTTCCAAAAGTAATGGATGAATTGAGTAAATGCTCATAATGGACCCATAATTCAAGGAGACTAATTACTTAGATTTAGCCCTATAAATAGACATACTTTTGTGACCATCAGGGGGATCTAATTTTCTTCTCTACAATTCTATACATTGTAATTCATAGCATCTGCTCCCAAGTTAGCCATAGTTCAGCCCTCCAAGCTCTGTTCGGCTCATTATCCTATCAAGGACCATTTAATAAGAATTCTTTCTTCTCTGCTTTATTTTTATTATATTATCTGTCATTGAATTTATTTTCCACTTCTATATCATGTTATATTAATGAAATTTTATATCTTTCGGATTGAATCGGTTGCTTGTGGCCCATCATATAAAATTATTGCTTTGACCTTGAAAATTATTTTTTAGGTTAAACAGTTTGGTTCCGTTACCGGGAACTCAAGCAAATTTGCTATTCATCCAAAGATAGTAACAATTTTTGTTAATATTCTCTTGTTTTCAGTTTAAACCTTTATCATGGCCGAAATTTACCAATCAACACAATTGAGGACAACCAAGTTGGAGATGGCTTTACCATGCAAAATAAAAAAGGGTAGAATAGCCATGATAATAATATGTAAGCAACAAGCAGAGAAAAATGGAGAATGTACATCGATATATTGGTACCACAACTATCAGTACCAGAACTGATCATAACGGATCTGTACGAAATAGTTCCGGAACAGGAGGTTCAGATACACCAGGTAATTTTAATTTGCAAAATTTAGTTCTAACCTTATAGAAACAGATCAAGGAATAGAACGAGCGGATAGAACACCTCCGGGAATTCCAATCTATCCTGCGAGAATAATATGCATAACCATTGCAGCACCGGAATTTAAATAGAAGAAGACACACTAAGTCGAATCAACACTAATAAGATGTCCAAAAATAGGTTCAATAACCAAACCGAGGTGATTCCGGATCCGATTGAAGGAGTCAGAAGAATAATGACGGACCTTCCCGGAACTGAGGTGTAAAATTTACATTCGATATAATACAAAACTTCGAATAGAGGAAGACACGTTCATTCAATTGAAAGTCAAAAATGGGTCTGGAGATCAAGCGGATGTGATTCTTGGGTGATCCGAATCTAAACGCAAAAATCTAAAAATAGGTCCGAGCAAAAGAGATATGAGATTTTCTTCACTGGCTGGAAAAGATCCGGATCTACCCGATCAGGTAAGGAATTACCTTGCTAAATTGTAAAATTTTATAGGAGAAGAATGAAGATTACGAGGAACATGGGTAAAACAGCCACGAGATTGCTTAGAAAGATACCACACCTAACAACTGAAAAAGAAGAGATAGCTGCGGGATGGAATAAACCACGAGGAAGGAAGGTTCATTAATAACCCTGGATAATTATACAAATATTTTCAGAAGCAATCATTGAACCGAAGGCATTAGAAGCCACGAGGTCAAATGCTGAAGAACTAGAAATTATCATTGACTTCCCAAATAGGAAGGTTTACATTGGTCGAGACTCGACACCGAATTTAAAGGTAAGTTGATTAAACTTTTACATGTTAACAAAAATTACTTTGCTTTCCTACATGCTAACATAATAGCTGTACCACCAGAGGTAAAGGTTTATATGCTCAATATTGACCCGCTGTATAATCCGGTCAAGCAAAAGAAGAAACTAAAGTTAAATAATAAAAGATAAAGTTATAGAACTTCGAAAGATCGGTTTAGTCCGAAAAGTCGAATCATTCGAACTTGCTATCTAACAACAACGTATCATTACTTTCAAAATTCCGAGGAGAAAAATGATTCCTGGTGCACCAAATTGTCTCGGATGTCTCGGTAAATGCAATTTTAATTCAAGAAGATAAAGGTACACATTCTCCTATCTATTATAAAATGTTTTTAGATACGGAAACTACATATCTACATTTTGATAAGTTGACATTAATTGTAGTTGCCCTAAATCTAAGGCTTTATTTCAATGTCATTCAATTCCCAGAGTCACTATATTTTTATTTCGCAATATTTTGCATAAACATGAATTGTCATGAAGGCTAACTAAATGAGTAGTCGAACTAAGTGAATATAATATTATTTATCAGCCGCGTACGACTATAAAATCACAAATTTAGCAGATTTCATGATTAATCTTAGCTCGAACATATTACCCGAACATGTTATTTCTTTAATTATGGGGATCTGGACCTTCTACACAATTAGGTCCACAAGTACTAAACTTTCCAAGTTAGGAAAAATGCTTAATGCCTATCAGGGAAAGTAGTTAGATAATTCATAAAAGTTATTTTATTACTAACAACAAAGCCGAGTATGAAGCATATGCTACAGGGCTTAAATTAGTTGGGGGACTCAGAGCAAAAATATTGATTTAACAATTGATCAAATCCAAAAAAACTATGCAGCCCAAGAAAATCGAGCCTGATGTGCTAGTCTCGGATCTACTGCTGATATCACTAACTCTGAAAGCAACTCCGGGCTCTTATTGAGAAATATCATTTCCGAATCAAACAGTCTCATGATCGAGTCATCCCTTGTTTAGGCGATCCCTGATCTATCATCAATTAGAATGAAAATGAGGTAAGCCTGACTAATTTAATTGGCATAATATTCATTTATTACCTGTAGAATGAGACTTTACCCAAAGACAAGCATGCTCTTGATAACTCTGAGTACATCTCATCCTCTACTGCCTTGTTTAAGAAGAATTATATTTGAGAATATTCAAGGCCCCAAAAGCTAAAATGCCACATGGGTCAAACAAACAAAATATATGATGCAAGAAATTTATAAAGAAACCAGTGAAAATTACTCTGATAATAAGGCTTTAAATCAATAACTCATCAAAGTCAGTATGAATAGCTCAAATGAAGATATGGGACGATCCTCGATAACATTTTGGAACCTCCGTAGTTCCCGTCCAGAGTACCAAATATTTGATATAAAGAGCTATGGTACCGTCCCTATTTTGGAACTGGACAATTTAAAAGTCCATCAATATCGAAACTAACTATCCTACTAGGGACTATTAAACTGCAGACTATCAAATTATGATTCCAGTGTTTGAGTTCTCATACCTTAAAACTCAAACACTAGGGAGATTACTTATACTTGAAGATTAGTCAATTTGACCTGACATTATAAGAAGTGATACAAGCAATTGATTGCCTTGGGAGATATAATTCCTAAGAGTATTCCGACATTAATTATCATCTCAACTCAGTTAGTTGTCTTGCTCATATCAAACATAAACACTTCAAACAGTGTTGAATGAGTTCTTCAAAAATACATATACTATACAAAAAGAATCGAGAACTCCATGTCAGAGTCAAGAATCCCACGATAAAAAATGAGAGTTTTACATCTAAGTCAAGATAAAGGTATGCAAATATGCCACCAGAATAAAATTCACTTTGAACGAACACGTGACTTATATTCGGTCCAACAACGACCATCCAAGTTAAATATATAAGCCTTTCTTATTGGCTAATTGTATTATGACTCGGATCAATTATCCCGTATATATAAATGAAAATATCAAATATTATTTCGGACATGTGTCCCTTTCTACTTGGAAGTATATTCATATACTCCAATTTGGATTCAAAATCCAATCAAATTAAATGTCTCTTCAGGACAAATCTACTAAGATATATATTTATTTGGGATCAATATTCCCTCAAACTCAATGTCTTACCGGGATCAATATTCCCGTAAATATTAATGGGGTCAATACTCTTGTAAATCCTACTGGGATTAATATTCCCTCAGACTAAAAGTCTACTCGGATCAATCAATTCTATTTTATGCCTGAATGAAAAGGAGACGTCCTCTTCATAGCATTTAAAGTATATAAAAGGGCCCTCTTTTATATAAAAGTTAACACCCAAAGGTGAAACTTTAAGACATCACACATGTAACGATGCATCCAAATATATATTTTAAGTCTAATAGACTAAGTATGAGTACTCAAATAATTTTCTAAAGTGCCAAGAAAAACTTGTACTTGGATGAATTCCCTAAAATGCCAAATGATGATATTAGACTCGAAAGACACGAGGAACATTGTATTATTCCCCGTCTAGGTTATAACCCTTCTAATGAAATAAAATGGTTAAGCCGTCATCATCTAAAATATATACCTCCGAGTCCCGTATGTTTTTCCTTTTCAAGAAATGGACCACAAGGAAGGAATAATCAAATGCTCGAGATTTCATACTTAAAAGCTCTAACACTTGAGAGGCTATATATATGGAAGGCAAAGAAGACTAGAAAAATCAGAATTCAAGTCAAGCCTAAGGTCTACCCAACAAATTGAAAGTTAAGAGCCAAAAATGCAAGCTTGATTCAAAAACCTATGAAGAATACACTCGTGGATGTAAATTTCAAAATCCTACGAATGTTTAGGTTAAAGGCAATATTTAATCATGGGTTGCAAGATATACCCTTGAATATTTTACAAATCTGTTGTAAAGAAAACAGTTACGAAAGAGTTATAGATGATACTTAAATACATGTAAACTATTATATAAGTTGAAAGATAAAATGATACAAAACTTTTCTCAAAGTTGTTCAAAGAAACATGTGTGTTCCTATTTTTTCTTTCGTATGTTTACGCCATTATGAAGTTGAGACGTCTTCTTCATTAAGTGTCATTCATAAAAGGGTCCTCTTTTATAATTCGTGCTTATTCAAAAAAGTCACGGAGCATTGAAGCATTTTTAATGCAAAGTTAAAGGGTGAAAAGAAACCCAAACATTAAAATAGGCAGAAAATAAAGCCAAAATTTATATATCAAACTTTGCAAACATAAGGTAAAGATTTTCCATCAAACCCCGAAACAAGACAGGGGTAAACCAACCGATTACTGAGGAAAGGAACATAAGCGATGGAGTTATCATCTGAATCTCTAAGTTCTGCACTCTTTTTCCTTCGTCCGGTTTTTGTCCCTATTGGGTTTTTCTGGCAAGGTTTTTAATGAGGCAGAAGCAAGGATGAAAAGGATAAAATCTTCCACTTCCCGGTCACATCATAGTGAGTAATCGGAAAATGGAGGGACTATCTGTATTAGTAAAATTAGACTCGCCATGTGGGTCTATTAAATGGCGACACGTGTCAGCAAAGTTTGAAGAAAAGTAAAGAATGACATGTAAAGATGATATGTGAAACACCCCCGGGACCGAACATACTCGTACCGCGCATGTTAGCCTCAGAACTGATCATCATGAAATAGCCCGGATCAGGTGCAGGAGAATATCTCATTATTACAAATGAGGAAGGAATCAATTAATCCCGGGTTATATGAGATTTACATCATTACACCATCAGTTACAAATCAATTATTAATAAATATAATAAATGATTATAACGGTCAGAGCAAGGCGATAAATTACAAGATTGACTCAACAGGCACGAGATTGACTCAACAGTCACGGGATTGACTCAACAGGTACGTGATTGACTCATCAGTTACGAAATTAACTCATCAGTTATGGAATTAACTCATCAATTACAAAATTAACTCATAGTTACGGAATTCCAGCATTTACACAATTGTTACAAGTCTTCCAAAAGCAATGGATGGATTGAGTAAATGCTCATAATGGACCCATAATTCAAGGAGACTAGTTACATAGATTTAGCCCTATAAATAGACATACTTTTACGACCATCAAGGGGGATCTAATTTTCTTCTCTACAATTCTATACATTATAATTCATAGCATCTTGCTCCCAAGTTAGCCATAGTTCGACCCTTAAAGCTCTGTTCGGCTCATTATCCTATCAAGGATCATTCAATACAAATTATTTCTTCTTTGCTTTATTTTTATTATATTATCTATCATTGAATTTATTTCTCACTTCTCTATCACGTTGTATTAACGGAATTTTATATCTTTCGGATTGAATCGGTTGCTTGTGGCCCATCGTATAAAATTATTGCTTTTACCTTGAAAACTATTTTTTGGGTTAAACAAATAACAATTCTAAAAATCTTTAAGAACAACATTGAACTCAATGGAGATGCTTAGATACAAAATATTGATGGCTAGCCAAAACATTTCATTTATCAGTGGAGCTTGGAAAGTTAAAGTGGTATATTGAAGCGGCCAATACAAAGAGAGGAGAGTTAAGCTTAACAGTAGAGAGGGAACCATCAGAATGAGTTGGGAGTAATTTCGGATAAGGGAGTTCGATACAATCTTTCTCAAGAATATCATACGGATTTCCCTACTTCGATCCGCCATTACGTGTTTGCCGCGTTTGACGTGTGTTGGAGGGATTGTCAAGAGAATCGTCTCAGGTATGTTAAGGCTATCCCTTCTTTCTTTTTGGCATGATTCAAATGATACAAATGAAACAAGCAAATGCACAACTTTCATAAATAACTCTATCTTTTGTAATTTGTACTAGCTTTACTCTTAGGGGTCGTTTGATAGGAGGTATTAGAAAAAATAATGCAAGCATTAGCTTTATGCATTGCTAATACTTTGTTTGGTACATTTTTTTAACATGTGTATAACTAATACATCATACTTAGTATTATCCTATGTATAAGTAATGCATAGAAAACCATGGTATTAGTAATACCAAGGCTATTAATACATGCATTAGTATGGTTAAAGATAAAATTATCCCTAAAGTCCCTTAAGGCTAGAGAATATAGAGGGCATTTTTGTAAACAACTATTTTTCTTACAAATTATGCAATGCATTATAATTTTAATACACCACACCAAACAATAGATAAAAAATAATATCTGCATAACTAATGCTTGCATTATTAACACATGCATTACTAATACACATTATTCCGTACTATTCTTATACACCCTACCAAACGATAAAGTGTTGCAGTGAATGTGTTCTAAATGTTTATTTGATGATGTGTTATCCTCTAAACATTTGGCCTACCTATTAAGTATCTGCTAGACCTATAGTTATGAGAAACCATCAGCTAAAGTTGCCTTGGCTAGTTGGCTCAATGATTTTGGTGTAAAATGAGCCAAGCGTATATGTTGATGGGAGTAAATAGCTTTTTACGTAAAATAGCTTGTTGATTTGATTGCTTATGCAAGTAGGAAGCTAACTGCTTCACGATGTATGTTGTACGGTTAATTGTGACCAACACTTACATGGTCATGTATTTATGAATCAACTCACATGGAACTGAAAGAGCATCTATGTAGATCTTCAGTTTAGACAAGAAACTTGCTTTATGATTTCAGGATTGATATTAATCAGAGGATAACGGTCTTATGACGTTCCAAGAATTTTTTATTAACGTACTTCTCATGCATTACATTCGTATACATGTGCATTTACCCATGACTCAGACAGCGTTATATACGCGTATATATATATATATATATATATATATATATATATATATATATATATATATATATATATATGTATGTATATATATATGGGATATGGGATATGGGAAAAGGTTACGGCGTTATATACGCACCACCACCTAATCAGCTAGTATATGATGATGATGTTGCCTACAGTGGCTGAAATATGAATCAGACGGTGTTATATATGTGTTTATATGTATATATATGTATATGGGATATGAGAAAAGGTTATGGCGTTATATACGCACCACAACCTAATCAGCTGGTATATGTTGAAGATTTGCCCACAGTGGCCAAGATGATTTGATGGGATGCCCTTAGAGGCTTGATGATGTTATGTACGTACCGACCTATGCATTACATGACATTTATACTCATATACATGACCTTATAAATAAGTCATGATTTATAGAGCTAGCTAGACTTACAGATTGAGTCTTTTACTCTGTGTTTCTTCCATGTCCTTTATATAGTGATTTACATGCCTTACACACTCGGTACATTATTCGTACTGACGTACTTTTATTGGGGAAGGTGCATTCATGCCCGCAGGTATATATAATCAGTTTGACGAGCCCTCATAGTAGACGAGATTGGCATTCAGCGAAGGATCAATAAGACTCTACCTCATTCGGAGTGCAGCCGAGTCTATGAGTCATCGTGTCAGAGTTTTCTACAGACTTATAGGTAGGCCGGTACCCTGTCTCATTTCATGTCAAATAATCTTAGTGGCTTTGTAGATAGAGGTTCATTTTGTACAGTATGTCAGAGGCCTTGACGGCCCATATGTATTCATGTTTTATGAACGATGGTTCATTAATATCACATTTGCCCACTTACAATTGTACATTACGAGTTGTTGCCATGTTGGCCCATGATAATTATAAAAGGAATGAATGAGTTACAGAGTGGTTCGCTCGGGCAACTACGATACCGGGCGCCAGCCACACCTCCCCAGGTTTGGGGCGTGACACATCATCCAATGTTAATTGCTAGTTCTCCAGGAGCTTCTTTTGGTTTTCCAGAAGCTCCTTGAGAGTGTCCTCCACTGACTCTGGGACTTGCGGCTGAGGGGGTACCGACTAGGCTTCCACTGAGGTAGAAAGTACAGACAGCTTAGAGGTGGCTGCCTGCATCCAGTTGTTGATACTGACAAGGGTCTGGTTTAGACGGTGAGCAGTCAATGGGTAGGCAGAAGAGGAGGGGATATTTGGGGCATTGGTAGTAGATGGACCCAGGGCCATATCTGGGGTAACTGAAGGAGGCTGAGTAGGGACTACTACTACTACTGGCTCTTCAGATTGGCCAGTAAAAGTAGCGGATTTACCTTTCGTATCTTTGCCTTTGGTGTTGTTACCACCCTGTAGGCTGTACCAGGAAAAGGGTGCCTTCGGTTTCACCTTCACATCAAATCTCCTTTTTTTACATCTTGATCCTTAAAGTACATAGTCAGGAAATTTGGGAAGGGGTAGTATCTATCACCTTCATTCACCACTCGTGTAATCACCCTGGACATAACATTCCCAATGTTGATCGGGTACCCCTCCATGATAGATTCCACCAGAATAGCCCGGGAGATAGGAAGAGAGTTCTCGTGAGTGGTGGGGTCTAGCCTGCTGCACACAAATGTCTCCCACCCTTTTGCCTCAAAGTTCAGGGTTCTCCTCAAAATTTTAACTCCCGCCTTCAACCATACTGGGGTGGTACCTGGGATTTCCAAATACTCTGCTAACCACGGATGGGCATCCTCCCCCAAAACTACCTTCTCTAAGTATAATGCTTCGTCCTCCTCCAGAAAGCCTAGGTAGTCATTTATTGTTTTCTCATCAGCCTTTATTTTCAAATTTTGCACCTTGGTCACTGTAGTGCCCTTTTTGATGTGGGGAACATTAATGTAAAATTCCTTCATCAAGTGCTCATTTGCATCCTCAACATTGCCTATGAAATAATCCCAGCCCGTCCTCTCTCTGAATTGCCTCTACACATTTGGGTTGTGAGGCAGAAGATCCTTGTCAATGAATCTCCGTTCAGGTATTAACTTCCTCTCGGGTTACCATTCTCTGAACTTATGGTATGCTACTTCACTGACAAACCTATCTTGCCAAGCCTCCGGTTTCCTGATTCTCTCCACCCCTCCTACTTGGGGCTCACCCCCTCCTTCTTCTACAGGATCCTCATCGGGTGTTGAAGTTGTAGGTGAGGTAGAAGAAATATCATCACCGCTCTCAGCTGAGCCCTCAGATGACTCAGAAGAAATTGCCATTGAAGCTTGAGAAGTAGGAGTGCTTGGTGGTATGTCTCTCAATCTTTGCCTTCTCGGCTAGTCAGGTACATACTCTGGCACTGACTCGAAGTCGGATGCCTCTCGAGAGGGCACATACTCACTTCCCGAATGGGAAACAGCTCTATCCGCAGCCCTTATTGACTTTCTATTATCTTTGATTGCTTGTCGGACTTGTGGGGTCAATCTGATCATGCCTTGTCCCCTACCCCGAGAGGACTCTCCTTTTCCTCTTTGTTTTCCACCACCGCCTCGTAATTTAACCATTTACTGCAAGTGAAATTTAATTTAAGCTTGTTAGTATCAGAAGAATCAGTGAATGGCATAATTGCAAGAAATAGAAGAACATATCTGCAGACAGCAGACGACGGTCCACACAAAATATAGTGCGGCCGCAAAGGGACCACCACGGACCACAAAAAATAGCACCGCGGTCCGTATTGAGGTGGGGGTCAGACTACCCACTCTCTGAAAAAGGCCACTGCGGACCGCACAAAATGGTACCGCAGTCCGCATTAAGGCATCGCAGACCTCAGAGAATCCACTGCGGCCGCGATCATCAATTCTCAACTTTCAGAAGTTTCACCACCGCGGTCTACACAAAATGGCATTGCGGACCGTGGAGAAGCACCGCGGACCTCAATAAATCCACCACGGATCGCGGTAAGCCACAACTAGTAATACCAACCTAGGGTTTTAGATTTTGCTCAGTTTAAGCCTAAATGCACATATTATGATCCCACTAGGTAGTTAATCAAGGTATTTAACTAATTAATCCTAAACTAAACACAGTATGTAACCCTAAGCTAAAAATTTAAAGAGAAAGGCAAGAAGAAGAAGAAGACGTATTAACTAATCAATTAAAAGAAAATAAACACAATTAAAGACTAAGGGAAGATTAAAAGTACCAGCAACAGGATGCAACATAGATGAATGAGAGTGAGTGATTGAATTCGTAGTGATTGAATGAGCGTGGGTGAACAGTAATTTTCTATTTAGTGTGCAGAAGAGTGAAAATTTAAAATGAAGGCCTAAGGTTCTATTTATAGAAAAAGGACCTGGGTCCCACTTCACCTACCCACTGCGGACCGCACAAAATCGCACTGCGATACTCACAAGTCAAAAACATTGGGTAGATGTCCACTATGGACCGCAAGAAATGCTTTGCGGCTGCAGTGGTCCACTGCGGACCGCGCAAATTGCATTGCGGACGCGGTGGCAAACTTTAGAGAATCCCATTTTTGAACAATCAACTCTGCGGACCGCATTGAAATGTTGCCCCCGCACTCAGGCCTTTGCGGCCGCAGTGCAAACTTCAGAGAGTGCACATTTTTCCCAACTTGGTCATCCACTACATCAAAACAATCCTACACACATCTCACAACCAGTTAGTCCAAAAGTAAATTTTACACTAAAAAGAAAATCAAAGACAAACAAAAACAAAGACACATGGGTTGCCTCCCAAGAAGCGCCTGATTTAACGTCGTGGCACGACGCAGGTTACCATCAAATCACTTTAGATGGAGTAGTGTCACCACATGGCTGTCATCAATTTTGCCTAAGTAGTGTTTGACACTGTGCCCATTAACTCTGAACACCTCCCCATTTTTGTTGTTCAAGTCATGTGCACCAAACAGAGTCACAAACACCACTTCAAAAGGTCTACTCCATTTTGACTTAAGCTTTCCCGGAAACAGACGTTATTGAGAATTGAACAAGAGAACGAAATCACCCACTTTGAACTCTTTGCCACGAGCATACTTATCATGAAGGTACTTCATATTGTCCTTATACAAGGACGAACTGGAGTAGGCATGGAATCGGAATTCATCAAGTTCATTAAGCTGCTCCACACTAAGATTTGTTGCCACATCCCATTCAAGATTCAGCTTCCTCAAAGCCCACATGTCCTTGTGCTCTAACTCAACTGGTAGATGGAACGCTTTCCCAAACACCAACCGATATGAAGACATACCAATCGGAGTCTTGTAAGCAGTCCTATAAGCCCATAGAGCATCATCCAACTTCTTTGACCAATCGGTCCTATTTGCATTGACCGTCTTTGACAATATACTCTTGATTTCCCTGTTTGAGACTTCAACTTGGCCACTCGCTTGAGTATGATAAGGAGTATAAACTTTGTGATTGACACCATACTTTGCAAGCAAAGTGTCAAAAGCTCTATTACAAAAATGAGACCCCCCATAACTTATGATTGCACGAGGAGTGCCAAACCTAGTAAAAAAATGCTCTTCTTGAGAAATGCAACAACACTCTGGGCCTCATTGTTGGGTAAAGCCATGGCTTCAACCCACTTTGAAACATAGTCAACCGCCACAAGAATGTATGTGTTCCCACATAAGCTAACAAACGGGCCCATAGAATCAATGCCCCACACATCAAAAATATCAACTTCAAGAATGGTATTGAAAGGCATCTCATCTTTCTTCAAAATTCCATCCGCTCTTTGGCATTCATCGCATCTCTTCACAAGTTCACTTTTGTACAAAGTTGGCCAATAAAACCCGCAACTAAGAACTTTTAAAGCTGTCCTCACCCCGCAATGATGGCCACCATAGGGAGAGGAATGACAAGCCTCTAAGATACTCAATTGCTCCTCCTCAGGAGACACACCTTCGGATCACACCATCCGTGCAGATCTTGAACAAGTACGGCTCATCCCAATAGAATTCCAAACTATCCCGTTTGATCTTCTTTCTTTGGTTAGAAGAGAGCTCACACGGGATTATACCAATCACCAGGAAATTAGAAACGTCCGCAAACCATGGCATACCATTCACCGACACATAAAGGAGTTGCTCATCGGGAAATGAATCATTGATCTCTAGGCCATCACGAGGCCTCCCCTCCTCCTTCAAGCGGGACAAGTGGTCCACCACTTGGTTTTCACTACCCTTTCAGTCCACAATCTCCAAATCAAACTCTTGAAGCAACAAGACCCGTCACATCAGTCTAGCTTTGGAATCCTTCTTTGTCATCAAGTACCGGAGTGCGTCATGATCGGTATGAACTATGACCTTAGCACCCATGAGATACGGTCAAACTTTCTCCATTGCGAACACAATAGCCAACAACTCTTTCTCGGTCACTGTGTCATTCACTTGAGCATCATTCATTGTCTTGCTCGCATAGTACACCAGATGAAACATTTTGTTTACTCTTTAACCCAAAACTGCCCCAACCGCAAAATTGCTCGCATCACACATGAGCTCAAAAGGCAAGCTCCAATTAAGTGCGGTAATAATAGGAGTGGTGGTCAACCTGTGCTTGAGAAGTTCAAAGTCTTGCATACATCTCTCATCGAACACGAACTTGGCATCTTTTTCCAATAACTTGTATAAGGGATTCACTACCTTTGAAAAGTCTTTAATAAATCTCCGGTAGAACCCCGCATACCCAAGAAAACTTCAACTCTCTTGACAGAGGTAGGGGGAGGGAGCCTTGAAATCACATCAATTTTTGCTTTGTTCACCTCTATACCATGCTTTGAAATTTTATGCCCAAGAACTATGCCCTCCTTAACCATGAAGTGGCATTTCTCCCAATTAAGAACAAGATTGGTTTCTTCACAACAGGCCAACACTCTATCTAGATTTTTCAAACATTCATCAAACAAATCACCCAGAACACTAAAGTTGTCCATGAACACCTCCAAAATATCTATGAAAATGGCCATCATACACCGCTGGAATGTAGCCGGTGCATTAAATAACCCAAAATGCATCCGAGAAAAGGCAAATGTGCCATATGGACAAGTGAATGTGGTCTTTTCCTGATCTTCCAGAGCAATCAAAATTTGGTTGTACCCAGAATACCCATCCAAGAAACAGTAGAATGCATGCCCAGCAAGTCTGTCTAGCATCTGATCAAGAAAAGGCAATGGAAACTAATCCTTGCGGGTCACTTTATTCAACTTGCAGTAGTCCATGCACACCCTCCACATGGTGACAGTCCTTGTTGGAATCAACTCATTCTGCGAATTTGTAACCACGGTCATACCACCCTTCTTCGGCACACATTGCACCGGCAAAGTCCAAGAGCTATCAGAGATGGGGTACAAAACCCCGACATCCAACCACTTGATCACCTCCTTTTTTACAACTTCCTGCATTGCCTCATTCAACCTCCTTTGATGTTCCAATGAGGTATTTGCATCATCTTCCAGAATAATCTTGTGCATACAGAATGCGGGGCTTATCCCCCGAATATTAGCTAAGGTCCGTCCAATTGCCTTCTTCTGCTTTTGAAGCGCCGCCAATGTGGCATCAACCTGCATGTTAGTAAGATAAGAGGAAAGAATAACTGGCAAAGTTGAACTAGGGCCTAAGAACTCATACATGAGGTGTGGAGGCAATGACTTTAACTCCAACACCAGAGGTTCTTCGATTGAATGTTTTGTTCGTGGGGTCTTCCAATTCTCAAGATCCAAAGAGAGTTTACTAGGCTCATAAGAGTAAGGGCCCATTCCATGCAAAGCATTCACACACTCCACTCGGCCTTCATTCTCATTTACATTAAGATTCAACAATACTGCCTCTAGAGGGTCCTCCACATTAATCATTGCACTAGTATCATCAACTATCAGTGCCGTGACAAGGTCCACAAAAGAGCACACTTCAGAACTGTTGGGCTGCTTCATTAACTTGCACACATGAAAGACTACTTTCTCATCACCCAGCCCAAAGGTGAGTTCCTCTGCTTCCACATCAACTAAGGCCTTCCTAGTAGCAAGGAAAGGTCTTCCCAAGATGATTGGAACCTCATAATCAACCTCAGAGTCCAAGATCACAAAATCAGCTGGCAAGATAAATTTGTCCACCCAGACAAGGACATCATCAATAATACCCAATGGTCTCTTCATAGTTCTATCCACCATTTGCAATCTCATGGAAGTCAGCCTTGGTTGGCCAATACCCAAAGTCTTGAAAATTGAGTAGGGCATCAAGTTGATACTTGCCCCCAAATCACATAGAGCTTTTACAAAGTCCGCACTCCCAATTGTGCAAGGAATGGTGAAAGCACAAGGATTTTCTAGCTTCGGGGCCATTGAGTGCACTATTGCACTAACTTGGTGGGTTATCTTGATAATTTGACAATCCATGGATCTTTTCTTTGTCACCAAGTCCTTCATGAATTTAGCATAACCCGACATTTGCTCTAGAGCCTCCACCAAAGGCACATTAATGGATAAGCTCTTCATCATGTCAATAAACTTCTTAAACTGATTCTCATTTTTTTGCTTCGCGAGCCTTTGGGGATAAGGTGGAGGTAGCCTTGGAAAATGATCCTTGGTTTTAGGCATAACCGTTTCCAGCATGTCTATTACGTGTTCCCTAGACGGGTTCACGTCATTCTGAGTTTCCACCTCAGCATCTTGGATATCAATCCTCACTTCCTCATTCACATTCTCATCAATCACATTTTCAACCACCAAAGGAATCTCATCTTCTTGCAACTCAACTTCTTTACTCAAAATTTCTTTTTGTTTGGAGGCATTCACATCACCACCTCATCCACTTCTTGTAGTTACCACCATAACAGTTCCCACCATTCGGGTTAACTACCATATCACTTGGTAGAGCCCCATTAGGGCAAGTATTCAAGGATTGTTAGATTTGACCTAATTGAACCTCCAAGTTTCTGATTGAAGTATCGTGGGAAGCCAACTGAGCATCAGAGTCCGCATTCTTTTTCATCATCTGTTCAAACATCATTTCAATTCTCCCCATTTCATTGTTAGAAGAACTCAAACCTTGGGATAGAAATGGGGGTGGATTATTCAGTTGTTGATACATTGGGGGCCTTTGAAAGCCTTGCCCCCGATTTCCTTGATTGCCATTGTTCCAACCACCCTGATTGTTGTTACCACCCCAATTGTTGTTGTTGCCATTCCAATTACCCTGATTGTTATGATTATTGTTCTGATTGCCCCAATTGGAATTTTGGTTGTTGTTCCCCCAATTACTATTCCCTTGTTGTTGTTGATTGCCCCAATTGCCTTGCGGTCTCCATTGTTGTTGGTTGGAAGAATTGCCCCTTTGGCCCTGATAATTGTTCACATATTGCATTTCTTCATTCTGCCCATCATAACCATCATCTTGGAATCCACCACAATCATTGTCATATTGATCCGAACTCCCTTGGTTCTGTTGACACCCTCCATAGCATTTACTTGGCGTGGATTTTGAACCTGCTATAACTGTGCATTTGCTAGCTAGTTCATTGTTGTTGTCAGCTCTGCTATTGCCTACTCATGATCATGTAGCTCTTTGTGCAAGTGAGTGACCGTGAGGTCACCCTATGGCACATTAGCTCTACTTTGCCAAGTAGAGGACGTGTCTTCCATCTCATCAAGAATGTCATAAGACTTATCATAAGACAACTTCATGAAATTACCCTCAGCAAGTTGGTTCACTATGCACTAATGTGTTGTGTTAATGCCCCGGTAAAATGTCTATTGTATCATTGCCTCAGTCATATCATTGTTGGGACATTCCTTTACCATGGTTCTATATCTCTCTCATATCTCATGTAATGGTTCGGTGGGCTCCTGCTTGAAAGCTAAGGTCTCATCCCTCAATGCTGCCATGTTCCCCGGCGAGAAAAACTTTACAATGAATTTATCCGCCAACTCATCCCAAGTAGTGATGGAATGGTTGAGAAGTTGTTCAAGCCAATCCAATTCCTTTCCTCTAAGTGATAAAGGGAATAACTCAACTGAAGTGCATCCTCTGATACATTAGTTTGCTTGCTCCCCCAACAGGTATCCACGAAACCCTTGAGATATTTGTAAGCATTCTGATTGGCAGCGCCCATGAAATACCCTCGCGGCTCCAACAAAGTGATCGGAGCCAACCCTACACCACTACAAAGTGGCGAGATCAGTGGAAGCAGCTTTTACCCAAGATGGTCGGGATCGAATCCACAGGGAGCTAGAAGTGGGAATTGGATTCCTATCTAAACTAGAGATGCGTAGTGCTATTAATTACTCTTCCCAACATCTTTTGGTTGGTTATTACTTCTAATATTTATGCTAATGATAAGCTAAATTAAACTAAGAATGATTGCTTGTAAGGTTTTCCAAATAGTTAAAGAGGCACTAGGGAAGTGACTTTCTCCTAGGTGAATACTTGACGGGATCTAAAGCCTAAGGAAAAGACGTTATGTTGGGGATTGTGATATAGCCAATGCACGGAATTACTCACTCTATGCCTCTCGGTAGCTAGAGTGACTTTGCGCTCATTGACTTTCTCAAGACCAATCGGGTGTCAAAATTGTGCAAGCAATATAGGCTCAAGTCGGGTATTACTAGCTCTAAGTTTAACCCTTTAATTAGGGCTATCAAACTCTTGATTACACCCCAATTCCTTGTTGGACTGATTTTCCTAGACTCAAGCTCTCTTTCTCAAGAAGAACCCAAGTCAAATAGGCACAAATTAGTGTTTGAAACCACTAATTCAACATGTAAAACACAAATCAGTCCAAATATCAACTACCCATAAACATCTAAGCCTTAAATCAAAAGACCCATCAAATACCCACACTAGGGTTGAGCCACAACCCTAGCTAAGGGGTCTAGCTACTCATAATAATGGAAGAAAACAGAGAATTAGATGAAGACTAACCCATATGATTTAATTACAAACTAAGATAAAGAAGATTCAGTGTTAATCTAGCTACTATTACTCAAAATAGCCTAATACAGACGTTCACGTGCTCTGGTCTTTCACAGATTATAAAAGATACCCTAAAAATGTGAAAAGAAAGTATTTATACTAGGCCAAATTTTCTAGACAAAAATACCCCTAACGAGGTAGTGCAGTTCGTATAAAATGCACCACGGACCGCAATGAGACTTCTTAGCTTGATTAATCATTCTCTGAATTTGGCCACCACGGGCCACATAAAATGCACCACGGCCACGGTGGCTTCAACTGCGGTTCGCACAAAAAGGACCGTGGAATGTATTGGCCTTAATCTCCAAACTCCCTACTCTCTAAACCCCCATCATTGCGGACCGTGAAAAATGGGTTACGGCCGCAAAGAGGCCACTACGACCACACAAAATCCTCCACGGTCCGCATTGCCTTAGGCTCCAAAAGTGTACCTCTCTTAATCTCCTCACTGCAGACCGCACTAAATGGCTTGCGGCCGTGGTGGGCCTGTTGTAGCTGTGCTTTGACTTGTTCTTGGTACTTGTGCATGTTTCACTCCTTTTTGAGCTAGTTTTGACTAATTGTCACCTTTTTGACCAAACCCTGCAAACAAGTACAACATGTAAGACTTTGGGACTATTTTGTATACATTTTTAATCAAAACTCAAGTAAAAAGGAGTGTAAAATGAACTAGAATCCCTAGTTATCAGATGCCGGAGAGGTCAAGCAACAATGGGTCGGTAGCCGACACCACCATCGTAAATATGATCGACGACCTCACAAAGGGGATCGAATCGGGCAAGAAGAAGATAGAAGCTAATGACAAGAAGGCCGAGACATAAAACTCCAGAGTCGACCAAATTCCGGGCGCCCCCCCGGTCCTGAAAGGTGTGGATTCGAAGAAGTTCATACAAAGGCCGTTCCCAGAGGAAGCGGCTCCAAAACCCATTCCAAAGAAGTTCAGAATGCCAGACCTCCCAAAATACAATGGCACCTCAGACCCCAATGTGCATGTTACTGCTTACACTTGCGCAGTGAAGGGCAACGACATAAAGGACGACGAGATCGAGTCTGTCTTACTAAGGAAGTTTGGGAAAACACTCTCAAAGGGGGCCATGATGTGGTATCACAACCTAGATCCTAACTCCATAGACTCATTTGCCATGCTGGTAGACTCCTTCATAAAGGCACATACCGGTGCCATCAAAGTAGCAACAAGGAAATCTGACGTGTTCAAGATCAAGCAGAGGGAGAACGAAATGTTGCGAGAGTTCGTATCTTGTTTTCAAATGGAACGGATGGAACTACTGCCAGTCTCCGATGACTGGGTAGTGCAGGCCTTCACTCAAGGTCTGAATGAACGAAGCTCGATGGCTTTAAAGCAGTTGAAACAAAATTTGGTCGAGTATCCCGATCTGACCTGGTCGGACGTCCACAACCGATACCAGTCGACTCTGACCTGGTCGGACATCCATAACCGATACCAGTCGAAGATCAGGGTCGAAAACGACCAGCTAGGGGCCCCTCGGGCTCAGTATACCCAAGCAGGCTTCTGGAGAAGGAGCCAAAGCCAAACAAAGAAAGATATCAGCCATACATCGAAGACAAAAGGAATGCCTCGAGGCGCAACCCACCTCGCTTTGATCTAAGGATAGACTGAGGACAGAATCCTTGGGGACTCATCAACAGAGCAGGATTCAATAAAAACACAGGGCCAACAGAGGCACCTCGCTTATTAGAATACAACTTCAATGTCAACGTATCGGACATCGTGTTCTCCATCAGTAAAATTAGAGATGCCAGGTGGACTAGGCCAGTACAATCAGATCCTTCACAAAGGAATCATAACTTAGTGTGTGAATTCCATAACACGCACGGCCATAGGACTGAGGATTGCCACTAGCTCCGAGAAGAGGTAGCCTGGCTACTTAACAAAGGTCATCTCCAGGAATTCCTCAGCGACCGAGCCAAAAATCAGTTCCGGGTGTTACATCTCACGTTTTCGTAAGTTAAAATTTTGTTTTCAGTTAATCGACATAGACTCGGGGATGAGATCATCTTGACGTTAACATACTTACGCTATTTATAACAAGCGATAAATAAGTGTTATGAAGGATAAATGGGTACACGGATTAAAGAAAACGAGTTTTGTTGAAAAGTGGCCAATTTGAAATAAAATACGGGTCGAGCGATAATACCCGATAATTATGAACTAGTACTATGCAAGGTACCATATGACCAGGGTAGTATAACATATAAAGTATATATGAAGTATTTTAAAAATAAATAAAATTTTAAGTAATTTGTGGTAATTTTTAAATTATGCGGGTAATTGATTAATTACCGGGTAACGGGACATTACCCAATTAACTAATAAGTGGATAAAAACTTAATAATTATTACTTAATCCAAAACGTGGTGGCTGACCACATATGGAAGAAGTGACTAAGTGTCACATTTCCTTATGTGTCCATCTAGGATCAAGGCCTTAAATATGTAAGAGACAAGTCATAAGACATTAGTCTCTGATAAGGAAACATACGTACTTTCCTTTAGAATGGAAAAGAAAAATTCAAAATCTTAATAACAAGAGTTTAGTTCTCGTTCCAAAATAGTTTCACAAAGTCAGAAACAAATCCGTTCAAAAGTTTGAAGAATCAAAAGTAAAAATTTCGTTCAATCAATAAAGGTTTTCCAACAAGAAAATTATACGGCGTTTTTCCTACTCCAGGTATGTTAAGGCCCTCCCTTCTTTCTTTTGGCATGGTACAAATTATGTTGAATAAATGAGCAAATACACAGTTTCTATAAATTACTCTATTCATAGAAATAGTAGGGGTGTCTATATTATTGATTCCCCATAAAAAATATTATTATCTTCTGTGCGTGGTTCTCAGAATAATACACAGTTGAAAACGTTTATCCAGAAGAAATATTGAGATTATTACATATTTTTCATGCATTTCACTTATTTATACATGTACATTGACCCATGACCAGATGGTATTATATACGTGTATATATGTAAATATATGTATGGGAAAAGGTTACAGCGTTATATACGCATCACCACCTGATCAGCTGGTATCTGTTGATGATATTGCGCACAGTGGCCGAGATGATATGATAAGATGCCCTCAGTGGTTTGATGATATTATGTACACTCATACCTATGCATGATATGACATTTATATGCACGTGCATAACATTATAAATGTTACAGAATTTACAAAGTTATTCAGATTTAAAGATGTGTTTCTGTATTCCATGTTTATCTATGTCTTTTACGTACTAATTTTCATGCCTTACATACTCAGTACATTTTTCGTACTGACGCCCTATTTCACAGGGCCTGCGTTTCATGTCCGCAGGTTTAGAGAGGCAAGCTGACGGTCCCCCTTCTTAGGATCCCTGATCAGCGAGAGTTGGCGTGCTCCACTTGATCCGGAGCTGCTTTGATTTTGGTACGATACATTTGTTTGTATATATATATATATATATATACAAGTGGAGCACGCGAACTCTCGCTGATCAGGGATCCTAAGAAGGGGGACCGTCAGCTTGCCTATCTGCACCCGTGGGCATGAAACGCAGGCCCCGTGAAATAGGGCGTCAGTACGAAAAATGTACTGAGTATGTAATATATATATATGGTTATGATGTGGCTCAGTCTCGTCTTTGTATAGTCATATTTCTATTAGAGGTCTGTAGACAGTATGTCTAGTTGGGTTGTATGTGGCCTTGTCGTCATTCAGTTTTGGATGTATAGTTGTCTGTAGCAGCCTTGCCGGCTCGCCCACTGTATTCTGCATGTATACATACATATGCATTGTTGGTAGGTTTCCTTCATATATGTTCTTTTCGTAATTCAGCAGATGTTATTCAAGTTCATATCTTAGACGCATGCTTAGGGGTGGTTGACAGGAAGGACTCAGGCACCCGTCGTGGCACATTGGTTTGGGTCGTGACACTGGGAAAGAGAGGCGGCCAAGAATAACGAAACAAATGAGCCACACCATGTCATCCACATGATCTTAGGAGGCATCGATGCCCCATAGGAGCCCGTGATGAGAAGAACAAAGTTATCCATCACTAGAGAAAAGCGAATCCGGGGGTATATACCCGAGGATGCCCTAACATTCAGCGAAGAGGACACTGAGACCTTGTCTCAACCCCACAATGACACTCTGGTAATCACTTTCCTTGTAAATATATTTCAAATAAAATGTGTACTCGTGGATCCAGGTAGCTCGGCCAACATTATCAGATCGAGGGTAATAAAGTAGCTTAAACTGCAACAGATTCAACATGGTAAGTAAAAAAACGAAAGGAGAAATCACCCTCCTAGTCAACGTGGCTGGCATAACCTAAAATGTCAAATTCCATGTCATCGAAGGAGACATGAGGTACAACGCCTTGTTCGGGAGGCCGTGGACAACCACCCTCCACCAAATGATGAAATTCCCGACAAAGGATGGAATCAAAACCGTCTACGGGGAACAACATGCGGCAAGAGAAATGTTCGCGGTGCATGATGTGGCACCGGTACCAACACCTCCACCCGCGAAGGGGCCAAAGGGTAAATCAAACTACATCTTTGGTTAAGCCCGATTAAACAAAGCAAAGGATCGTACCGCATCCTCAACACAAGCGAGTAGAACATATCGGACCTTAAAATGTCACCGGCACATCCCGCACTAAGGTATAACCCTCTCCCTTTTCATTTTTTATTTAACACTAACACTAACGCAGGCGCCCGACCAAAGCAGTCAAAGCGCTAACCCAGCCCGAAGAACTTAAGGTTTCAAAGCATCCGTTTCACTCTTTTCCTTCGACTGAGTTTTTGTCCCAAAAAGGGTTTTATCGGGAAGGTTTTTAATGATGTAACATTCACATGCTACCTAAGGACGACTCGACAAGTATTCAAGGATTCTTTTGCAATCAACCTCGAACACTGGGGGGCATCCCCCCGGAAGGTCATCCACTTGGAAAAGCCAAAAAATGCCAAATGGGGTCCCAATAGGAAAACGATGTACCGGGCCAAACGGTCGAATGAATCATGTCTGTATAGCCGGTCCACCGACGGCAAAAATATGTACACTTGTACCAAGTAATTGAAGAGCATATTTTATCAAAGCATCTCACACTCCAAAAGAACTCGGCACCTTTGCAAAAATGACTCCTCTAACAAAACGTCCCGAGAACTCGGGGACTGGCCTCAACAATTCAACACCTGAACAACCTCTGGGTCGGGACTCCAAACTCATAAGCCCTCAGCCAGGCAACATGAAAATCACGAAACATCTCCAAGGCCGAAAGTGTCTCGAACACTCGGGGACTAGCGTCAAAATCTCAAAAATCGCACGACCTTAGGGCGGAATATCCAAAATTGTAAGCTCTCAATGAGGCAATACCAAGGTTACAAGTAATGGCTCTCGAGTTAAGAAACCCTCGATGACTCTGGGGCTGCCGTCAAGTGCCACCTTCATCGACTTATCAAAACTCGAGGTCGTAAAGACACATGCGGGCAGCCTCGGTCTTGTAAGACCTACATAGGGCAACATCAATATCTGTAAGACCTCAAGAAAGGCATGAACAATACTTGTACCAAGTATCCAAAACTATAAGATCTCAAAGGCATGTAAAACTATAAGACCTCAAAGGCATGTAAAACTTGTAAGACCTCACTAAAGGCATAAACCCGATCTCAAAGTTTTAGCTATATATCGAACTTGTAAGACCCATAAAAAGGCATACCCTCGATATAGATGCCGAAACTACTTCACTCGAGACTTAAAGGCTCCGGCCGAATACAAATAACTTCGGTCACAAGGTTGTACTAGCCGAACTAACGCGACTCGGGGACGCCCGACCGTTGCTACAAAATCATAGGCCTTCAATTACTTCGAATCTACTTCGAAAAGAACCAGTTAAATAGGCTACCCTTGATACAGGCAAAAGAGCTTTGACCATGTCAACTCCTAAACACCGGCTTCGAGATACTCAGCCTCCAAGCCAAACCTCCCGAAGTGCTTGATCATCGCCATATAACGACTCACAATCGAGTTTTTTTTAAGCCATCGAAGAGTCAGGCAAACACTATTTCAAAAAATCCTTATCAAGGGAAAAATAAAGCTTACATAAAAGGTCGCATCTAACCAAGGCGTAAGAGCCACTGTTGCCAGCACACACATATAAAAGGTCGTACAGACCCAACGCATAAGATCCTAAGGGCCAGCTTGCAATTCTAAAACTTGAGGGTCGAATGAGCTCGAGTCATAACCCGATTCGTAGACTGAACCCAAAATAGTTAACTAAATATGCCTAAGGTAAAATCGTAAGAGCCATTATTGCCAGCCCACATACACTAAAAGGTCGCATCGACCAAAAGAGTAAGAGCCATTGTCGCCAGCCCACATACATTAAAAGGTCGTATCGACCAAAAGCATAAGAGCCATTGTCGCCAGCCCACATAAAAGGTCGCATCGACCAAGCGCATAAGAGCCGATAGGTCAGCCCAATGAGCCTCAAGGCCATACCATGAATCTAAGGATTCCACTCAGCTCAAAGACCAGTTCATCTGGCTAAAGTCGAGGCAAAAAGAAATGCAGGAGAAACAAAACCGCAAGGTTTCTTCTTTATAGATACATATGAAAAAATGCAATCTCTATCTACAAACATTCTTTGAAAATACTATATACAGATGGCAAAATCTACGCCCCCCAGGAGCTATGGCCTACCAACCTCGTCTTTGCTTTCTTCGGCGTCGGACAGAAGTAACCGAGCATCACACTCGTCAGCCCTCGCTCGTGCCAACTCTTCTGAGGGGGCGAAACCCTTAGCGTGGATCTCCTCGAGGGTATTTCTTCGAGACTTGCAACGAGCATATTGTTCAATCCTCTCTTTGTGGTCGAGGATCCTTCTCAGCTCAGCTTGAGCATCGGTAGCATCCTTTAAATAGATCGCCATCTCCTGGTCAGCCTTAGCTCGGCTCAATACGGCTTCAGCCAGGGCATCAACGATCCCAGCCCTGACCTTCAAAAGCTCGAACTCGAGCTTTGTAATCATATCTGTTTGAACCGAAGTGTTATCACGAGCTAAGAAAAGTTGAGCCTCAAAAGCGGGAACTTTAGCCAGAGCACCCTTCACCTCTAAAGCCTGAACCTCCGCCCGAGCTTTTAGCTCATCATGCTTACCTCTGGCTCGGCCAGATTCATCCCGAAGGCGCTCCAGGGCCTCCATATTTTTCGGCAACTGAAATAAATTAAGTGTTAGACTCAGAAGCTAGAAGGCGGAATGCACGCTCACCCAGGACAGATTTCTTACTCCTTCAAGTAGTTCTCGCAATTCAAGCTCTGGCTCACCTCATACCACAAGTGTACTAACTCAACTTCCTTTTCATCATAAAGGATCCTAAGGGATCTCTCCTCATCTAGAGCTTTCCGCATCCTAGCTTCGACGAAGCAGCCCGGATTTAAGCTTGTGGAAGGCCTGCAAAAGAAAACTCAATAAGGAAGAGAAGGCGCGAAGCTTGAAAGGCCTGTGCCGAAACTCACCACGAAGTGAAGCTACTGGGCTTCCTCGAAAGTCGAGCACACATCTGCCAACCTAGTTCCCTCAGCTCTGAAAGGGCCAACTCCGGTCGAGGCATAGTCACTCGGTGAATGCAACCCCGGGTTTCTAGTATCTCTCGAAGTACTATCGACCAAAAAAGAAGGCAAAAGCAGCGGGGAAACCATCTTTCTAGAACTAGGAACCACGGGCGTGGCAGGCTCAGATGATGCTTCCGCTCCGAAGCCTCGATCCCATTTTTCCTTGCTTTGAGTGCCATCGCCCTGTAAAAGCATCTCTCGCTTATTGTTATCGTTCTTTAGCCCGAAAGTTGGCAACCCTTCCCCATCTCCAGAGGAGTGCGGCCTCGCCTCGGAAGGCTCTCCGATGCCTACAACAGCAAGATTAATACGCATAAAGGGAAAATTCCTCTCCAAATGAAGGAAGGGAAAGGAAAAAGTATCACAACACGCACCATGATGTTTTTCTTCCCATCTGCCTTGGGACAAAGCTTACCACTTGCGCTCATCATAGGTCGAGTGGGTCGCCAACTTTCGAACCCAATCCGGCAAATCAGGAATGTCACCCAGCGCCCATGAAATCGCTGCAGAAAAAGAAAAGAAGGCACAGTTACGAAACCAGTTTTTTTCATAGACAAAACTGAGAAGGCACGGAATTCACCACTTATGTGTATAGTTCCATTCCTCAGGGAATGGCATAAGCTCTACGGGAATAATATCAGCGGTCCACACTCGGACGAAGTGACTCATCCACTCCCGGTCTCCATCTTCCTCATCATCAACAACGAAGGGTGTGGTTGATTGGCATTGCAAGGTTAGCAGACCTCGATGGTGAAATGACCGGTATTAGCCTAATAAGATGACTAAGCATAAGTTCAATCCCCGCCTTCTCTGCGAAAAATCTCATCATCAACACTATTCGCTAAAATGACGGGTGGATTTGCATAAGGTAACCTGATACTTTAAACAAAAGTCGAGCACAACCCTATCAAGGGGGCCCAGTGTGAAAGGATACGTGTACACATGCAAAAATTCATCGGCACGATCCGTGATGCCCTCATCCGAGGAAAATGTATGTAACACTACTTTCTCCCCCCATCCGCAGTCTTTTCTCACTAACTCAAGATGCTCTTCTCCTATCAAAGAAGTAGTCTTCAAGGTATACTTTCATTGGTCCTAAATGCCGGAGGCGGAACTCTCCCCTCTCTGTCGGACGGACCCCGATATGGCCGTCATGCCTATGGCAAAATTAGAGAACTAAAGCAGGAATCTGTGCAAGTACGTTAGTACTTAAAGTAATGAAAGACTTAACAAAGAAAAAGAAGGGTTACTACTTAAAAGGGTGGGATCTCCAAAGGAGCATAAACAACCCTATAAATGAAAATAACGGCAGCGATTCGCCCGCCTAAAAAGCCAACGGCATCATCGCTAGTCCCGAGGTGGTACTCGACCTCGAAGACCTCCATCATAGAGAAGTTAGGCTCTAAAAGGCCAACGACATCATTGCCAGTCCCGAGGTGGTACCCGACCTCGAGGACCTCCATAAAAAAGAAGTTAGGATCTAAAAGGTCAACGACATTATCGCTAGTCCTGAGGTGGTACCCGACCTCGAGGACCTCTATCAAAGAGAAGTTAGGCTCTAAAAGGCCAACAACATCATCGCCGGTCCCGAGGTGGTACCGGATCTCAAGGACCTACATCAAAAAGAAGTTAGGCTCTAAAAAGCCAACGGCATCATCGCAAGTCCCGAGGTGGTAACCGACCTCGAGGACCTCCATCAGAAAACGGTTAGGCTCTAGGAAGCCAATGACATCATTACAAGACTTGAGGTAGTACCCGACCTCGGGGACTTTCGTCAAAAAGGAGTTGGGCTCCAAGGAAATAAGCACTTAAACTCCACCCGTATGGGTTTGGCCCCGGGGTACCATTTGAGTTCGGGCAAACCCTCTTCCGGGAGCTATCTAAAGTGCCTTCAGGCTATCTACGCCAAGTTCGAAGCAAGTTTCCAGGTAGCCCGAGTTTGAACAAACCTCCACTTGGGGACTGCTCTCGAAAGCTCAAAGGCAGTCCCTATCCTCGGACCTCCGAGCAAACTCCCCCTCAAAGACTACCGCGGGACCTTGGTGATAAATCACGGTCTCAAGGCTCGAAGCGTTACTTTCAATCAACTCGAAGTAAGGGTTCCAATGACCCGAATTTATCGGTTCAATCTAGGCTCGATCCAAGGAACAACAAATGGTTCCACGAGAGGTCGTATTAGTCAATCAAAGGTCAGAAAAAACACTCTCATCCGGGTTCAATATTGGTAGTAGCCGATAGAGTCACACATTCAGAGTCTCCATAAGTGCAAATGAAAGGAAATATAGCAAGCATCGAAGATAAACTTGGGAAAACGTCATTATATTCAGAAAACACTTGATTACAAAAGCCCTCGAGGGGTCTAACACATGATTACAAAAGCCCACGAAGGGTCCTTACACACAAACAAAGAAGCAAAAGGGTACATATATAGTAAAAAGCCTAGAGCCTAGCCTACTCTCAAAGGTGCATCCTCGACAGCAACATCTTCGAGCACCATCTCTTCAGGCATGCATCCCCGGCGACAATATGTTCGACCACCACCTCCTCTGGGGTTTCATCTCGGTCCTCCAGAATAACATCTCCGAGGGCGAAGATGAAGAAGGGGAAAGTGGAAAGATGAAGAAGAGGAAAGTGATGCAGAAGAAGCAGAAAAAAGAGACATAGCCCGCCGAAGCTAGAGGTTGAAGATTTGGCGGGCATCAACCCTACTTGCACGGCTGCTCCAGGTCCGCCTTCCGGTACATTGTGCCATCCAAGTCTAATGGACGGTTGTGCCATTTTATCCCTTGGAAAACCAAGGGGATGAAGTGCCACACCAGGACAGGGTAGAAGAGTGAGAAGCGGTGTATAGTCCGAACGCTCTCCCGAGTAGCGGTGTAGAGTCCAAACGTCCTCCGAAGTCGGAAGAAGTCGGCCCCCTATCTTATCACCTTGAACCAACGACGACAACAGTAATAACTGTAATAACAACAACAACAATGACAAAACAGTATAATCTCGCTCGTTAAATAAAAGCCTAGACAAAAAGCCATGGCGTGGCTGATGAGAACGTCGCCATAAGACCTTAAGGCCATAGACCCCAAACATGGTGGGTACCAATGGAGGAGGATAGTGGGAAAAAAAGGGATGGAAAGGTGTTGAAAGGTCACTTGGATAAAAAGATAGTACCGAAAGGCCCCCATTTATAGGGGGTAATAGTATGGCCAACAACGCCATCAATGCCTTTGAAAGACGGATCGGCAGGAGCAATCAATGCGTCATTGGAAACTAGATCGACGGCGATACTGTTGCTTTGAATAATGGGAATCGACAATGCATTGAATGACGCTGAAAAGACAAGTCCATGGGATGGCCCGGCTATCGTGAAGGCTTATGTCATAAGTATGATATCATCAATGTGACATCATCGCGGGAAGTCCGAAGAGTTGGATGTCGAAATCGTTTCTTGTCGCTCCTTTCTAAGAAACGCGGGGACTATCTTTATACGGTGAAATCGGAAGGTCCAATCCCTCGTCATCGAGGCACCTAAGAAGATCATCTCGAAGCCTCGAGGCTATAAGGCTATGGTTGAGTTTCCTCCCTCGGGGTTCATCCATGCCCGACCTCGGGATAATGTTGACCATGGCTATGGTATAAATGGGGAGTTCCCAAGGTACACGACTAGGACTGACAGAGCCTAGTGGACTACTCTAACCCTGAATCAGGGTGTCATCTAGCTATCCCATATCCGCTTCTTTGTCATTAATGTATTTTGTACTATGTTAGGATTCCCCTCCTATATAAAGGGGATCCTTGTCATTTTGTAGACTCCGGTTGCTTCAGTTGCTCCACACGAAATATACAAGAACATTCTCTCTTCTCTCTAACACATTCTCTTGATATTATTGTTTCCATTTATTATCTTCATTATTGTTCATCATTGATTACTTATCATTAGCCATAAAGAGCCTTCGTTGATTTTCTTATAACTGTTAGCCATACTTCGACCACCTTTGATAAGCTCCCAACCGAGCTCCGGAATCGACCCCGATGCCCACGAATCGACAAGCTCGAGGCCCCGATTGTTAACCCATCGGTTTGGTTATCATCTTATTCCTAACTCTTATCTCATTTCTAAGTCTCACATGTAGCATCATCTGCTTAACAACTAACATAAACATAGATCACGTATTTTTAGAGTCTCATAATCAAATTTAATTGTTATTATCAATTTCATGGTAAACACCCATTTCGCTTGATAAATAATTAACTCATGATTCTCGTTAAAAATCCAATCGCGACTTGAAGAAATTAGACCAAACTTTCCAAATCACTCCTATAATTCATTATCACCGGAAGTCTCGAAATCAAATTTCGATCACTAGAACTAAAAATGGACCTTTGGATCATTATATGCTTATGCTCAAAACGCCAAAATCTTCCAAAAACTCTACCAAAACTTATCCGAGCCTCATAGGACCCCGCCAAACATGCCAACACATCCCATAACATCATTCAAAATTGTTCCAACCTTCAGAACTCTCAAAACAACATCAAAACATCGAATCACCCTCGGATTCAAGCCTAAGAATTCCAAAACTTCCGAATTCTGAATTCGATCAAAAAGTCTATCAAACCTCATCCAAATGACCTAGATTTTGCACACACGTCACAAATGACACAACAGACCTACTCCAATTTTTGGAATTCCATTCCGACCCCGATATCAAGACTTTCACTGCCGACCAGAAAATGCCAAATTTCCAATTTCGCTAATTCGAGCCTAAATCTACCACGGACCTCCAAAATACATTCCGGATGCACTCCCAAGTCCAAAATCACCTAACAGAGCTAACCAAATCATAGAAATCCAAATCCAAGATCGAATACTAAAAAGTCAAAACTTGGTCAAACCTTTCAAACTTAAAGCTTCAAACTAAGAATTGTTCTTCCAAATCTATTCTGACTATCCTGAAAACCAAAACCGATGATTTAGATAGTCATAATACATCACACGGGGCTAGTCATGTCCGAAAACTGGCGAGCGAAATACAAAAGCTCAAAACGACCGGTCGGGTCGTTACATCCTCCCCCACTTAAACATACATTCGTCCTCTAACGCGCTTAGGGTTATTCCGAAAAGCATCAAATCATTGTGTAACCTTACCATGAACATACTCGGGGGTGATCCCACGTCACCCTATCCCATATAGGTCCGATAACACAACATAACTAAAATTTCACAATTCACCCTAGCCCATAACCTTAGAAACAATTTTCCACTTCCGAAACTATCTATAAGATCAGAATCTTACATCTACACACTGAATAAGTCTGAACAAGCTGTATCAAACCATATCTGCAACCCTAGATGCAATTACATGATATACCCCATAACTCAGACACTCGTAGCGATAACTTCTAATCAAGACAGCTGCACACAACAAACGAATATTGATAATAAACCTCTTACCAATTAAAGTCTCATTCCATCACTTTCATATACTGCCAATGATGAAAGAAACATGCAAAATCATAATCATTTATCAGATCAACCATTCATGAAGCTCCCTCTCCTTTGGCAAGGACCATAGTAAATTTCTAAGTCGAATCCCGATATTATCCTTCCAACATGCTAAAATCGAATCCGATAGTATTCATTCTAGATCTCAATGTCATCATCTCATTCAACACAACTGCTCTAATGACATGACACATCAATACAATCTAAAAACACAACCTGTGCGACCCGCGCACCAAGAAACAACAGTCCAAATATACTCAAATCATGGAAAAATGACTCAAATGAGAGAGCTGTACCGCAAGCTCACCAGTACCACCACCACACAATGTTGAGAACCCATCACACATCATAGAACTAGAACACATAAATCTAACTTGAAGGATCATACCTACACATAACTTTGCTGCAATGCGCGACCCTATCCAACCACTTGTCCACATGAAACACCTCGAGTCGTTATGCTCAAAATCAACAACCACGCGCAATTTGATGTCTAGTACCAAAAGTAAATCATCATAACCAGGGTGAGGCAAATGACATAGCATCACACAAACTCGAAAAGACACAACCGATATGCCATCCACCAAGAAATACCCAATACTCTTCCCGCTCGAATTCCACTAAGAGACCCCAATAAAACCTCACCACATGTGCCTATAACTAACAAATCCTAACGCCTCGCAACACAAAAAAGTAACTCATAGATCTCCCGAACACGAATAAGCTCAATGACAATCGAATGGCACATCCCTAAACAATATCAGTTCGGAGTCAACATACCCGACTCGATGCAGAACACCTATCCATATTGGGCCTACCAATGAATCCCAAATCAACTCTGGTCACCCACAATAGATGAGTAACTTTCCGAAAGTTCACAATGACTGAATCATGGCACATACAACATCTGACTGGCTTTGCCCACATCTTTACAGTCCACAACCACAAAATAACCTATTTGTGAGAACTGTCAGTCTCCAAGTCCATAAAGAACACGAATCATCACATCCAATCCCAACTCCACAACCCGAATATCTAACACACTTCTAATACTTGATCATTCCATGAGAGTACTCCAAACATTCTCTTGTGCCACCAAGCAAACTTCGAATATTAGCAGTCGATCAGACAAGATAGTGTTGCAATACCAATGAAGTATCCATAACTCAAACACATCGCCATTTTTGAAATGTGTATCCTCATCAAGCCACACCAATCAGTGATCTCATTTATCTAGTCATCTGGAACCGTCCATGATGCCTAAGAATTTATGACCTTCCTTTCAAAACTGAATCGCGACCTTACACACGCAAATCTCAACCCTACACAACATACCGCATATACCATGACATCCTATGATAAACATGATAACTTCATAGTCCACTCTAAGCTACAAGCAACTACGTACTCAACCGGCCAAGAACTTTTCCATTTGATCCCATCTAAAATAAAATCACTACACATCATATGCTTCTCACGCCAGTAGAAAATATACCTCTCTAACTATGGTAGAAACCATCAAGAACTCTATGAATCCCATTGTCACACAACCCAACCGTCTGGACTGAATTCCTTTAACTCAACCAAGCTATGCAAGCCATCAAAACCTAAGAGCATTGCTGCAAAACACATGTAGAAACCCACCGCATCATAAGCACCCAAGAACCAATCATATCAATTACCATGCCGATCAAACCTACTACCAAGTTGTCCTAATTCTCTAAGTTCCTTTCGAATTGCCTTCAAATTGATACGTTTCCTTGCTAGTACACCACTATCCTTAACCAAAACTTGCCCCATGAACTTTAGCATAACACTACACCATCTAAGGTTCATAAGCCACTGAATTCTCCCTCAAATATCCCCAAAAGCATCACATTCAAAATACTTACCTTGAAGAGACTTCCTGTGAATCTCACCTTCTTGATATTGATATGTAGAATCCATAATGATATAGAAATGCCACAAGTCTTGGCATCCTCCCATATAATTCTCAGTTTCTAGCCAATTACACATCCCGAATATCCCCGATTTATACATATAAACTGTAATCCATTGGAACTATTCTCGAGAGTCATCCATTCTGCTCAAATCTCAATTAGACCGACCAAATGGACTGAACGATCTGTGCCCTGTTAGCACTCCAACACCCAAGGAAGTAACCCATTCTTCTAAGCCGCCGAGCGATTTTTCCTACTCTATACACATTACATTCCTTACAAACAACAACTAAATCATCCATTGTTCCTCATATGCCCATAAAGCATAACACAACCCTTGTCCGAAATTTTCTTTACTCAAGTCATCCTCGATCTCAACCGCTGTAAGCCATAACTGATTCACTAGCATACCCCAAATTGGAACCAACGCAGCACATAACCGCACAATCAACTGATCAATAGCAGACTCCCCCACTTGGCTTAAAGCTATGGATCAAAACACACAAAACTCATAATGCCCATGCTTTATTACTACCATAATACCATAGTGAGACTCAGCTAAACCCTTCATAAGCTCATGCAACACAAACCATTTAGTACTTCTAATCATCTACAAAAATCTCACATTCACCCTCGTAATAGTCAAGACAACGCTCTTACACAATCTAAACTCAAACTACAACACGTATAATTCACTAGTAAAAGAGGACTCCCAACCAACAACATAAGGATCACACAAACCTCAGAACACCCCGCAGGAGATAATCCACCTGTTTCGCCTTAAACTAACATCTCTTTATACCCTTCCACCGTCATAAACATCATGCAATCACTTAATCTTCCCGAGTCTGAACTCATATCACAACATGAAATCTACTTCATTCCCCAACTAGAAAACATGGAAAGATCCTTCAACACACCCATAACTCGGGGATAAACATCAAACCAAGATGGAATTCAAGCACCAAATAGTTATTTATACCCTCAAGCAGACCCTCCTCGTCACATCCAAATCATATGAACACATCTCGCAATCATAGCATACTCATCACGTAGCCATCCATCCATCACTTCCACTAATAGGGACATTACAGAACATATAAATCCAAAAGCACACGCTCACACAATCAACACCTCAGTTCTCAAGCTACATGAAAAGCCTGGCTCCAAGTCCTCCAGACTGGCCCAACATCAACACACAAAAATCACATTTCGCCTCTTGTTCAGGGAATCACAAGGTGCCAATGCACAGCTGATACCGAGCACTCATGCATGCATACGAATACGTGGAAGGAATTTCAAGAGTTACATTTCAAGCTGAATCAATGTCGCACGATAAGAATTCAAGAATGTGGGATTTCCTAAAGGTTCTACAGCCTCCCGAGGATAAGTACAGACGTCTCCGTACCGATACACGAGACTCTACTAAACCTGCTCATGACTCGTGAGACCTATGTAACCTAGGCTCTAATACCAACTTGTCGTGGCCCTAAAACCGACCCGGTCGTGATGGCGCCTATCATGAAACTAGGCCAGCTAACATAATTTCCAAATCAACCATTTTTCTATAAAGGTCATTTTAAGCCATTAATTCAATAAGAAATCTCATAATAAAGGTCTAAATGATCAGTTCGGAAATATAACACAAGCCCGACATCGGGGTGTCACAAGTCACAAGCATCTACTAAGGTCTGAATACAACGAAGAGTCTGAAAATATACTAAAAATAGTCTAAGGAATATAAGAGGGAGAAGAGCAGGGCTGCGAACATCGGGCAACTACCTTGCAAACTCCGATGACTCTGCCACTGAGCAATCAACACCTGTTACCGGATTCAGAAATACCTGAATCTGCACACAAGGTGCAGGGAGTAATGTGAGTACGCCAACTCAGTAAGTAATAAAAGTAAATGAAAGCTGAGTAGTAAGAAAACACGTAAATTACAACATAACGCTACAACAAATACAATACATTTCCAAACAGTACAAAAATCATTTACTTCGTAAATCAAACTCAGTTCAATAAAAACCCTTTCCTTTATAAAACATCTTCCAATAGTTTAAAATGAGTGATAAAATAGTGAGTAAAAATGATAGAAACGTAAATAGCCCCTCAGGCAAAATATATACCATAAACCGCCCCTAAGGCATAATATCAATAGAACTAGCCCCTCAGGCTACCTCACAATCTCTCGTAATCAGCCCCTCGAGCATAACATGAATCAAGAACCGCCCCTCGGGCTACATCACATCACTCACACTGGGTACCCGTGCTGACTGGGGGTGTTCAGACTCCGGAGGGGCTCTTACAGCCTAAGCGCTATAACAAGCCATCTCGTGGCATAATAAATCAGGCCCTCGGCCTCATAACAACAAGCCACCTCATGGCATGAATCAATCAGGCCCTCGGCCTCACAATATCATAAATCAGTAACAACCTGTTGCGGCGTGCAGCCCGATCCCATAATATCCTTACAACATAGGCTCTCAGCCTCATTCAGTCAGAAATCTCTCAAGCCAGTTGGGCAATAGTAAAACATGATGCTCAGCCCAAAATATTATTTAAAATATCAAAAGGGAGTATATACGGCTGAGTTATTAAAATAGTAAAGCACAGCATGACTGAGTACAGATATTAAGTCAAAATAGTAAGGAATAGTAGTAAAAATCCCCTAAGGGTCCAAAACATTTGGCACGAGGCCCAAATATGGCATTCAGCCCAAAACATGGTAATACTTTCCAAAACACAATGATGTCAAACAGTTTTCAATTAAATACGCGACTTAACAATCGTACGGGATGAACCAAGTCACACTCTCCAATGGTGCACGACCCCACGCTCATCATCCAGCGTGCGCGTCACCTCAAAGTAGCACAACGATACAAAATTCGGGGTTTCATACCCTCAGGATAACATTTACAATCATTACATATCTCAATTAGGATGAAATTCTACTCTGCAATGCCCTCGCCACTCGACTCGGCCTCTAAATGCTCCGAATCTAACTAAAATCAGTATATTATCATCAATATACGCTAAAGGAATGAATTCCCTATGGAAATTATCAAATTAGACCAAAAATCTCGAATTAGCTCAAACTTGGCCCCCGGGCTCACGCTTCGAAATCCGACGAAACTCACAAAATCTGACAACTCATTCAACCACGAGTCCAACCATACCAAAATTACTAAATTTCGATAATAATTCAGCCTCTAAATCTTCAAATCTTACTTCCAAATTCCCAATTTACACCTCAAAAACATGTAATCTAGTCGGATTATTCGATGATAATTCAATATTATGGAGTAGAAATGATCACAAGTGATTTACCTCAAGATTTCCCATGATTTCTTGCTCAAAAATCGCCCCAATTCATGTTCTTTCACCAAAAAAGGTCAAAATGAGCTAAAAAAATAGAACATCATTAATAAACCCGATTCTAGTTGCTAAAAGCTAATTCCCGTCGCTAAAAATGGTCCAATCTGGTCGCTAAAGGTGCACACCAGATCTGATGCACCAGCAGTCTTTAATTTCACTAAAAAGGCTCTAACTCCATCATACGAACTCAGAATTTGATGATTCGTATTCCTATGAGTCACAAATAATAATACGAACATTGTCCTTCAATCAAAACTCAATTCGGAGCTGATTTGCTCAGTGCGATACCCATTTTGCTCATTAAACAATTAACTCATGATTCGCATCAAAAACCCAATTTCGACTTGAAGAAATTAGACCAAACTTTCCAGATCATTCCTATAATTTATTATCAAAATTCCGGAAGTCTCGAAATCAAATTTTGATCTCTAGAACTAAAAATGGACCTTTGGATCATTACATGCTTATGCTCAAAATGCCAACATCTTCCAAAAACTCTTCCAAAACTTATCTGAGTCTCATGGGACCCCTACCAATCATACCAACACACTCCATAACATCATTCAAACTTGTTCCAACCTTCAGAACGCTCAAAACAATATCAAAACATTGAATCGCCCTCGGATTCAAGCTTAAGAATTTCAAAACTTTCGAATTCCGAATTCGATCAAAAAGTCTATCAAACCTCGTCCGAATGACCGGAAATTTTGCACACACGTCACAAATGACACAATAGACCTACTCTAATTTACGGAATTCCATTCCTACCCTAATATCAAAACTTCCACTGCGGATCGGAAAATGCCAAATTTTCAATTTCGCCAATTCGAGCCTAAATCTACCACAGACCTCCAAAATACATTCCAGATGCGCTCCCAAGTCCAAAATCACTTAACAGAGCTAACAAATCATAGAAATCTAAATCCGAGGTTAAATACTAAAAAGTCAAATTTTGGTCAAACATTTCAAACTTAAAGCTTCAAACTGAGAATTGTTGTTCCAAATCTATTCTGATTATCCTAAAAACCAAAACCGACGATTTACATAATCATAATACATCATACAGGGCTAGTCATGCCCGAAAAATGGCGAGCAAAGTACAAAAGCTCAAAAAAACTGGTCGGGTCATTACATCTACTTTGTGCGAAGCTGAGCAGGACACCATAGATGTTTATATTCAGGAGCCCGACGAGACCATGGTAAGAAAATATTTTTGACTTAACACGTACATTACTAATATATTTTTTCATATACTGAGCTTACTTATTATTTTGTAGGTTGCTTATGGACCGACGACCTCTTCTACAGATCTTGCCAGCCCTACTAACGATCATGCTGCAGCACGTCCTCATATAAAGAGGCGACGTGATGAGAAGGATCCTGATAGTGTATCCGGGCGGGAGGGGATGCGCCTCAGGACAGCGGCTGCATTGAAGCACACAGGTTGTGGGACACATTGATTTTCTTCTTTTTTTTGTATTTTATGTAAATAATAACAACAATTTTTTATGCTTACATAATATGCGCATTATGTTTTTATTACCCCACTTCTTCTTTACTTTAACACTACAACACAAACACAAACATAGAGACTTAACATAACTTAAATTCAGTACAACTAATGAAAATACATGATACGGGAAACATAAAGATATACTACTACGCTCAACACATATATGTCATTGTTTAGTCACCACTGCCTAGTATTCTCTGCTCCAACCACTTAAATTTTTCTTCCAGCTTATTTTTTTCTTCATCCACCTCTTTGAGTTTCTCCTTCAACTCTGCAACTTATCGTTTGTATTGTCGTTCATATTCCCACTGTTTTCTGGTCAAATCATGAAGATACTGCAACTTTTCTTTGTAGTATTCCTGCTGACAGGGTTCATCAATCCATACCTCAAAATTGCAAATAGGTTCGTCGGGAACCCTATAAAACTTGTTCATACACATCCAGTAGCGGCGTCCAACTTCACCATCATCTCAACAGTATTTCATCATGCATTTTTTGCTGCACTCGCACCTTGGTACATAAAGGGGTTCAGACATTTATTAAAGCGTAAATAAAGAAACCTTGCTTTTATGGAAATATTTGCTATTGGTTATTGTTAAACGCAGAAAATAACTAGAATGTGCCTGTTATTTATAGGCAAGGCAACACAAAAAATGTAGTATTTAACTGCGCTATACATATTGACACAAAACGTAGTATTTAACCGCGATATACATAGCGTGTTAAATATTTTTTTCTGAAACGAACCAGCTTTTTCGCAGTCGGTCAGCTTTTCAGACCGACAAGATAACACACAAAACGTAGTATTTAACCACGCTATACATATTGACTTTTTCTGAAACGAAATAGCTTTTTCGCAGTCGGGCAGCTTTTCAGAACGACAAGACAACACACATAACGTAGTATTCAATCAGGCTATATATATTCACACATAATGTATTATTCAATCGCGCTATGTTATACATGTCCCTATATATATAGTCACATACTCAAAATATAAAACACACTCACATACTCAAACCCTAAACACAGAAAACACACTCACATGCTCAAACCATAAATTATGGATGCCTCTTCCTCTACCAAACGAGCCCTATCTTACTATTCTACTAGCAGTGATGCCATATCTTACTCTTCTACTAGCAGTGATAATGAAGAAGAGAATCTTCCAACATTTGAAGTGCTTATGATTGGTTCATGCGTCGACGACAACGATCTGGTAAATTATTATTTTCATTAAACTTTATTTCTTTAACATAAAATATTTTTGTTTCTTATACATTAACTCTAGAAAATATATATATACATCAGTATTATATATCTTTATTCAGTTTCATATTTTCCAAAACTTAATAGTAATGCTTTTTTTAAAGTATATTCCAAGAAAAATCTGCAAGCATCTTCCTCCAACATTAGAACACCCGTTTCTTCACCATCGTGGCAAAGAGTGGTATGTAGATATGAGTGTTGGTGATCAAAGAAGGTTCAAGGTAGGCTGGAGACTTTTTGTGTTTGAGAATTTTATCAGTTGAGGTTTTGTCGTCAAATTTACGTTAGTTGATGTTTCACCACTGCGTGCTATCTTCAATGTTCAAGTAAAGGGAGACGGATATCTTGTTTGTACTAATAAGTTTATTACTTTCTACTAGGATGTGTTTGTATTGATTTATCCTTTTATTATCTTTTATTTTCATGTATGTTGCTTTAGTTATGGTTGTTGTGATTTTTTCTCTTAAAGTTTTATGTTATGAAATTTCAATCTTCATATTGGTCTTCTTTACTAACACCAATAAGTTGAATGTTGGAACTATCATATCATCATCCCAATTCAAAAGGTCATTTTCAGAACGACAAGACAACACACAAAACACAGTATTTAACCGCGCTATATATATTCACTTATTTATCAAAATTCCTCCTCTGATAGTGTAATTTTCTAATAATTTTAGATAATAAGATGTAACAAGGCTATGGAAAATAATTTTATTTGATACATCTTGCAACATAAACAAGTACAAACACTTATTACAAAAAACATTATGAAATCAAAACACTAGGTGTATCCTTGATAGTTGGGTACATTAGATGAACTTGCACCAGGAGCTGGATTACCACTGCCACCCAGACCAGTTAAAGGACATTTATAACGGTCGTGTCCTATTTGCGAGTATATGCCACATTTACGCGCATAAATGGTATCACCAACATCCATTTGGTTCCGTATACGCGTTCTCTTTTGCACTTGTAGCATGCACAAATAGTCCTTATTACACAGCATTTTAAATGGTTCCGGCGGCCAATAATGCTCAGCACCCACTGGCTGCAATTGCCCACTATATGTGTTTACGTATGCAATAACACTGTATTTCCTATGAACATAGTTGGTTGCCCATAAACCTGTTTGTTGAAAGCATTTCATGGCATGTGGGTACGGTATGTGGTAGATGGTCCATTTCCCACATGAACACAACCTGTTGGCTTCATTTACGGTGTGTAGATTATTCCCCCGGTATCCACAGGTAGTGGTGCAAACTTCAAAAACACCCCGGTCGTGATCATACTATAATTATGAATGCCAATACGCTCGCCTCCTGTATTTCTCAAATCTTCTCATCGGTATTGGCATAATTTCAACACCCCTGTCCATTAATTCTGATGCAGCTCTATGCCTTTCAACAAACCTCTCCGCCATCTGTTTGAATGTTATCCGGACCATGGCAGTGACAGACAATCCACGTGCAGACTTCAATAACCCGTTGAATGACTCTAGCACATTTGTATTCAGGGCTCCCCATCGTCTGCCACCATCAGCATGCAATGTCCACTTGTGAAGCTCATGTCCCATCAGCCAATTATAGGCTCTTTTGTCTAACTGTCTGATCGGTTCCAAGCGCCTCCTGAATTTGCACTACTGGTGCTCAGTTGCAGCCGTCCACATTAAATCATGCAATTCTTTGGTGGGATATTTCTTCTAGAAATTGGCCTTCAGGTGCTTCACACAGTAATGGTGGTATGCATATGGTTCTTGCCATTCAGGCAAATACCGTACAGAACTTAAAATACCACCATGCCTATCAGATATTAGACAAATACCTAAACGTTATTTGACAACGTGCTGCTTCCAGTGGTTCAAAAATAGTGCCCACATCTCTTCGCTTTCATTGGCACAAATGGCAAAAGCTAGTGAAAATATTTGTCCATTGGCATCTACTGCAACGGCGACCAACAACTTAATATCATACTTTCCATAGACATGAGTACCGTCTATGGAAATTACCGAACGGCAATGCACAAAACCATCAATTGCTGGTTTAAATGCTCAGAACACATATCTGAATATATATTCCGGTATTCCTAGACTCCACTCATGCTTCTATTCAACAACAGTCCCGGGGTTAAAGTGTTTCAGTGCGGCCATGTACCTGGGTAGAGATGAAAATGACTTATCCCAGTCACCATAAATAATTTCAAATGTACGTTTTTGCCCGAGATATGTCTTTCTTTTGGTAATAGTACACCCATATTCCTAATGCACGGATGTAATACTCTCTTTGATCATGTACCTAATGGACACTTCCAAGTGTGGAATCAACACAAGAGAAATCAAGTCAACATCCAAGTTGAAGTGATTCTCGTTGAATGTGTCCACTTCACAAACGTGGGTGCTAATATATTTACCCACTTTCCACAACCCCGTTCCTTCTTGCTCGCACGCAACATCCAGTTACAACCCATAGAGGATCTATGGCATACGACCTTGTATACCTACGGAGTTGACTCCCATACCGTCATCTCACGACACTCTCTTACGCTGTACATTTATACAGCCCTGGTTAGGCGAGCTTTATTGGGAAAATACATGCCCTTTGCCAGCAGCGTTGGTCTAGACTCATCCAACATTGTTGACCGAATTTCGTCAAGATCCCTTGTGAGGGAATCCACATCCGACATACTTGAAAAATTATCAAGGTAGGGAATATGCCTAGAATGAAACGGCACGTGGGACGCATACACTCTTGGTCTAACGGGAGGTAGAAGAGCATGCTCCCTCGTCAGCTCAGGTTCGACATTCACTTCCTCGTCATCATTACCCTCATCATGGAAGTGTGTGTCATCTCCAGACTCATCGATATTGTTTTCATGATCGCTATTATCTTGCTGACTTTGCACATCTGCCAAATCAAGAGTAAATACGTCGTTTACGGACTGAGTGACGTCAGGACCATCAAGATGCTCGTTTTCACTGCACAAACAACAAAATGTTAAGCTACTCAAATTGATAAATACTTTACATATAGCTATATCACTTCACTTACAAGTCGTACTGTGTTGACATTCCATGATGGACATTTTTCTGTTAGTGATGACTCCCAGATGGACCACCATGATCCAACACGCCAAAACTACGCATATTCCAACTGGGCGTGGGGTCATAACTTGTAAAATTCATATTCGGACGGTACCCCCTGTGGAATATATGAGTGTTAATACAAATTCAATTCAACAAAAAATAAACATCGTAACAGAAAGGAAAATTGAAATTTACTAGTCGTCTTGTGGATTATGTAAAGTAGGAGAAATTATTTCCTCTCTCCTCTCTCCTATCTCCTCGCTCCTCGTTCGCCCACAGAGATAAGTTTAGATCCGGCCAAACTCTTTTAGTCGGAACCTGTTGGGCTAAAACAACTCCAGAATAACCACCTGATGATTGAAGGTTATCCCTGCTTTGCGCAATCTCATTATTGTGAACGTCTTTAGCCTTGACGTACATTTCCAACAATTTTATCATAATAAATTCCCTGTATTCATCTGGAATTCACAAAAAATCTCTCAGAGTTTCATCGTCTTCGATGTTAAACTCAGAATAACAAGCAAACCCCTGCGGAGTTACAGAATACAGATATCTTCTGGTTATTTTAAGATTCACCGAACGTTTGCTCAATCTCATTTTATAACATAACAACGATACCAGTTTATCGTACTCCATTGTAAGTGGCAACTTAACATGACTCTTTGTAGATAAACTATAGTTCACTGAGTTATTCGCCACCATAACATAACCCCCCAATATAATAAAACCCTTACTTTTCGCTCTTCAGACATTATGAACAAAGCTTGAGAATTTAACAACAATAAAAAATTATCATGAAGTTGAAGTATTTCTAAATGATAATTCTCAAAACCCTTAACGCATTTATCTATGACAATGCCCAATCCTGGGGTCAAATTTTTCGAAGTAGAATGCGGTTTAAAAGAGCGTTTTACATATTCGAATTATTGTTATATCAATTAAGCGCAGAAGAATTATTGGTGAGCCCACTTAACATGTAAAACGTGGTCCATTACCGCGCTTTATATAAAATACGGTGATGTACCGCGTTTTATATAGCGTCTTTTAGCTTAAGGTAAAATGCGATATTCTAAAGCATTTTATGTAAAATGCGACACCTTAACAGTCCAAACGGCCATTAAGGTAAAACGCGGTTCCTAATCGCGTTTTATATAGAAATGTAACTTTTTTTTTACACTTAAAAATATATTTTTAGTAAAAAAAAAAATACATTTAGGTTCCGAACTCTTGTTTTAATTAGGCATAATGGCTTCTTGGCCACTTAAACTTGTAGGACTTTTAAAAGACGATACATGAACTTGCACCTTTCCCATTTGAACATTCCAACTTAATGCAATAAATACTGATAAACACCTTTGACCGTTGACTATGCCTATGTGGAAGCAGCGCAGCTGACTTGGCTAAATTGTGTGTAAATCACGCTACAAAGGCGCGTGAATAGTATTATTTTTATTAAAAAATAAAAAGAAAAAGAAAAAAAGATCTTTCCCTTCTCTTTTTCCCTCGTCTTCCTTACCAAACTCCCACCTCCCCTTTCCCCATCTCCCTTCTATTCTATCATTGCCACTTCTAGCAAAACATAGAACACAACCCAAACAAAAGAAAAATCTCTGAACCTTTGCACACTCCTAACGCATTCGCGTAACTCCTTCCAAGATATCAACACCAAACTCCAATAATCATGGGAAGTAAAGGTGATGTCAAGACCAACAACGTTACCAATCAGAAGAAACCCAGATTTCTTTGTGTTCCTGGGTTTCGAACCAGTGGCCAAATTCTTAAGAAATAAGTTTTTGACAATTGGCCAACTCAAATTGTAGAAAAATTGGATCTTGTTTTTGTTGATGCACCTTTAATTTCCTTGTCAAGGCAAATCTGAAGTTGAGGGTATTTTTGATCCTCCTTATTACGAATGGTTCTGTTACAACCCATATCCACATGTGTTAGTTCATGCCATATATTAGTTAACATAAATCCAAGAAGAAATTATCTTTGAGATGATATATTGGTCTTAAGTGATACAAGAGTGTATAAGGGTGATTAACCAGTATTAGAAGTTAAACGAATCAAGGATGTTGTAACTCGTGTTTTCAGATAATCTAGCGGTGCTTGATACACTCAAGAAGTCATTTATTAAGGTATTTTAATCATATAATATCCGTATCATAAGTCTTGAAGTCAAACGAGTTATGAAACAAAAGTCGACAAAAGTTGTCGCAACTTAGGTTCATAATTTTACTTAAACATTAGGTCAAATGTTTCTAATCTTTTCTCATAATTTACAAGGAATTATGGGGTGATCTACCAACCAAATTAAATATCTATTAGTCTAGTTTCCAACTCATTAAACCGTACATCGATACGATCTCGGAGTAGAGAGATATTCGCATTTTCGTGATACTGCGCCAAGCACCTCTCTATGGGGTCCACTAAGTCGGTTTAAGATATTTGGACCTATATAGGATGCCTCCAACTCGTTTTAAGTCATTTATTTTCACTATTTTCAGACCTTAGAACCCTAGGAACATCCTCTCAAGGTTCTCTCAAGATTCAAGACCCAAAAAAGGGCAAACAACACAAATCAAGTGTCGGGAATTCCGTGGCGCTAGTAAGTCTCTTGTTCTTCTTGTTGTTGCTCATTTTTGTGTCGTTTCAGCTCGTGTGGGAGGTTGTTTTAAAGGGTTTATGTTCTGTAAATACTCCCTCATGTTCTTAATATCAATCCTAGGTGATTTCAAGCCTTCTAAAGTGATTCTAGTGCCGAAAAATACTAATTGATCGCTAGTTTCGCTTTTTTGTTGTTGTGGCAGCATTGGAGGGATATTTCATGGAAATTTAAGGTCAAATTGGAGTTGTTCTTTCTGTATAAAGGTAAGGAACCTCTTACTCTATATGTATTTAAGATTATCCAAGTTGCAGCTAAGCCATTGAAGCTAGAACTTGTGAAATATATATCGAAAGGCTTGGAAGTAATGTTATTGTTTTGTGGACTGTTTTGCGTTGTTGTTGGGCTGCGTATTTTACTACTATCTTGTGGAGTTTTGGAGGAGGAAGGGTGTGTAGAAACACCATATATATGTAGGGTTATGGGCTGATAGTTATTCGTAACATTTCCAGGTTGTTTGACACGACTACGGTGGTCGTCGTATGTATGGAGTGATTAGGCTGTGTGTGGACTATTTTGGGAGGCTCAATATGTTTATTATTGATGTTGTTTGGGCTGTTTGGTGATTGTTTTGAATGGTGTGAGGTCATATATATAGGGGAGGTGCTGTCCGTTTCATCGTAAAATAGGTTGTGGTCGATACATAATAGTTATGACGCTTAAATGATAATGATAGTATCGTTTCTCTTATTGTAGAGTAAGGAGTTTTGACAATTGCATAGCTTGAGATTGGGGCATTATATACAAGGTATGTGACGCTATCCCTTTACTTCTTTTGCACGACTCCGATTGTACATAATGTAATGAACGAGCTTCCAAGATACTCTACTCTTAGAAGCTAGCAGTACTTACATTGTTTTCCCTCTTATGGAACGATTGGTGTTAATGTTACTTCTCTTATTCTTATGTTATCAATGTTGTTCGTACTTCCTAAATCTTGTAAGGTTCATAGTGAAGAGTTAGTCCTAATAACGTGTATAGAGGATACCGACCTTACGTCACTCCGAAAGGTTTAGAATATGATTCCATGAGTCGAGCATGCATTATATATATGTATCTATTTTACTCTACCGAGCCACGCTATAGTTGGCCGGGTACGGCACCTATTGTGCAACCACTGATCAGTTGGGTTTTACCGAGCTCCACGTGGCCGGGTACGATTCTACCGAGCCTATTATGGCCGGGTACGATATGATGATGATGATGCCCACAGAGGCGAATGCTTTAAAGGTTTATGTATTTATACATATGTATCATGCATTTCATGTAAGTAGCCCTCAGAGGTACTAAGATGTTACAGGTTGTATATTCTCTATCCTTGCTTACATTACTGATCGTATTTATGGTTCCTTGCCTTACATACTCAGTACTTTATTCGTACTGACGTCCTTTTATTTGTGGACGCTGCATGTCGTGCTGCAGGTCCTGATAGACAGGCAGGTACAGCTCCCCCACCACAGTAGACTGTCCAGTTCAGCGGTGATTGGCGAGATCCCTTCTCCGGACTTGCCTTGGTCTTGGTATGCAATTTTTGTTATAGACATTATGGGTATGTCGGGGCCCTGTTCCGGCTATGTTGCAACACTTATGTTCTTTTAGAGGCTCATAGATAGGTGTCGGCTCATGTATAGTTTGGTATGCCTTGTCGGCTAGTTTTTGTTGTATAGTCTTTCATAGTAGCGTGGTAGCTCATACCTTATACGTAGTTTCTTGATTGTCTGGTCATCCCCTGCTATGTATGTTCATGCCGTCATATTTTATTGCTGGTTGTCCATGATCTAGGTCTACCATTTATATTGATCTCGTCAGCCTTAAAAGATAATAATGAAGGTTAGATGAAATGTACGTTGGTGCTCGGCAAGTGTGGTCGGGTGCTAGTCATGGCCCTTCAGTTTGGGTCGTGACAAACTTGGTATCAGAGCAAGTCTGTCCTAGGGGTTGTCTATGAGCCGTGTCTAGTAGAGTCTTGATTATGGATGTGTAGCGCGCCACATTTATAATCAGGAGGCTACATGACATCTAGGGTTGTTACCTTCTTCCTGAATCTAGATCGTGCGTAGAGTTGAGTCGTAAGTGTTTGTCTCTAATATTCACCTTGTTTTTTTTTCAGTGATGCCTTCGACTAGGAAGCAAACGATTAGTAGACGGCTTGATACAACAGCGGGAGAGGGTACCAGTCAGGTGCCCCAAGTCAGAGCAGGACAAAGTGAGGCTCAAAGTGAGATGCCCTCTCATACCTCATCTACTCCATCTCCTCCAGAGGATATTAGAAGGCACCCAGCGCCTCCAGTTCCTCCGTCTGGCACTCCAGACCAGGATATGCGGAGTGCTTTGCAGTTATTGACTAGCTTGGTAGCTGCTCAGGATCAGAGGCAGAATACAGGTGCTGCTGAGAAACCAGTTAGTACAAGAGTTCGTGATTTTATTAATTTAGACCCTCCAGTGTTTACCGGATCAGACCCCAAGGAGGACCCACAGACTTTTATTGACCAAGTTCATCGTACACTTCGGGTTATGCATGTTAGTGATACAGAGGCAGTAGAGTTGGCTTCTTATCGGTTACGGGATTTAGCGGTTCTCTGGTATGATAGTTGGGAGAGATCCAGGGGTCCGAACCCTCCTCCAGCTGTGTGGAAGGAATTTTCTGAGGCCTTTCTTCGTCACTACTTGCCAGTTGAGATACGACGAGCTAGAGCTGATAAGTTCTTGAACCTTAGACAAGGTAATATGAGTGTGCGAGAGTATAGTATGCAGTTTGATTCTTTGGCAAGGTATGCTCCCCATATGGTGGCCGAGATGAGTGATAGGGTGCATATGTTCGTGAATGGGTTGGGACCACATCTAATAAATGAGTGTACGACAGCCTCCTTGGTGGAGGGCATGGATATTTCCCGTATTCAAGCTTATGCCCAGACCCTAGAGGATCGTAAGCGCCAGCAGAGGGCAGTTAGGGAGCAGGATAGAGGCCAGCATAAGAGGGCGAGATTTGCAGGGTATTCTGATGACTTCAGAGGCCGCATCAGGCCACAGTTTTCGAGGAGTTCGGCGCCACCTGTAGCTAGTGCTCCTCCACAGTTTCAGAGGCCTCGATATGATCGATCCTATTCTGGTCCAGGTCAGAGTTCGCGGGCATCTGGCTCGCAACATCACAGGGATACTAGTCAGATGAGACCCCCAACACCACATTGTGATCAGTGCGGCAAGGCCCACTTTGGACTGTGTCGTCGAGGTTCTGATGCATGCTATTCGTGCGGGCAGCCTGGCCATATGATGCGGGATTGTCCTAATAGAGGAGGTGATGGTATGGCTCAGCCGACTGGATCTGTGTCTGGTTCTTCCTCATCAGTTCGACCTCCAGCACGGGGTTTTCAGCAGTCGACAGGTCGTGGTAGGGGTAGAGGTGCAGTGCCGAGTTCGAGTGGTGCTCAAAATCGAACCTATGCTCTAGTAGGTCGACAGGATCTCGAGTCGTCTCCAGATGTTGTTACAGGTATTATATCTGTGTTTTCTTATGATGTATATGCGTTGATTGATCCGGGATCTACATTATCATATGTTACACCCTTTGTGGCTAATAAGTTTGGCATTGAACCTGAATTGATAAGTAAACCCCTCGCGGTATCTACTCCGATAGGAGATTCTGTGATTGCTAGAAGGGTATATAGAGGTTGCACTGTGATGATTTGTAGTCGTCAAACCTCGGCAAATTTATTTGAGTTAGAAATGGTTGATTTTGATGTGATAATGGGAATGGACTGGTTGGCCTCATGCTATGCAAATGTTGACTGTCGTACGAAGATGGTTAGGTTCCAATTTCCGGGTGAACCCGTCATTGAATGGAAAGGGAACATTGCTACACCGAAAGGTAGGTTTATTTCCTATCTTAAGGCAAGGAAAATGATCTCAAAAGGTTACATTTATCATCTCGTTCGCGTTAGGGATGCGGAGGCGAAACCGCCTACTTTACAATCAATCCCTGTGGTCAACGAATTCCCAGATGTTTTCCCAGATGAACTCCCAGGCCTTCCTCCTGAAAGGGAGATTGAGTTTAGCATTGATGTGTTGCCTGACACTCAACCGATCTCTATTCCTCCATACAGAATGGCCCCGGCAGAGTTGCGAGAGTTGAAGGTGCAGTTGAAGGACTTGCTGGATAAGGGCTTTATTAGGCCTAGCACTTCACCTTGGGGTGCACCAGTCCTATTCGTGCGGAAGAAAGACGGGTCGTTACGGATGTGTATCGACTATCGACAGTTGAATAAGTCTACTATAAAGAACAAGTATCCACTTCCAAGAATTGATGACCTGTTTGACCAACTCCAGGGTGCCAAGTATTTCTCTAAGATTGATTTACGTTCAGGGTATCATCAGGTGAGGGTTAGGGAGAAGGATATTCCAAAGACGGCCTTCCGGACAAGATATGGGCACTTTGAGTTCTTGGTGATGTCGTTCGGGCTAACAAATGCCCCAGCAGCTTTTATGGATCTCATGAATACTATATTCAGGCCCTATCTTGATGTGTTCGTGATTGTATTCATTGATGACATTCTAGTATATTCTCGTTCGGAGGCGGAACATGCGGGCCACTTGCGGATAGTATTACAGACGCTTCAGGATCGTAAGTTATATGTTAAGCTCTCCAAATGTGAATTCTGGCTGAACTCAGTAGCATTCCTTGGCCATGTGATATCTGATGAGGGTATTAGTGTCGACACTCAGAAGATCGATGCAGTAAAGAATTGGCCGAGACCTACAACACCATCAGAAGTCCGCAGCTTCCTAGGGCTAGCAGGATATTATAGGCGGTTTGTAGAAGGATTTTCCTCTATATCATCACCATTGACTAAGTTAACACAAAAAGCTACCAAATTCCAGTGGTCTGACACTTGTGAACGTAGTTTTCAGGAGCTGAAGAATCGATTGACATCTGCACCAGTGCTCACTCTTCCTGAAGGAACAGAAGGTTATGTGGTATATTGTGATGCCTCAGGTATAGGTTTGGGGTGCGTATTGATGCAGCGTGGGAATGTGATTGCTTATGCATCAAGACAATTGAAGAAGCATGAAAAGAATTATCCAACCCATGATTTGGAATTGGCTGCAGTAATATATGCTTTGAAGATATGGCGGCACTACTTATACGGCGTCCATGTTGACATCTACACAGATCACAAGAGTTTACAATACATCTTCAAGCAGAAAGAGTTGAATTTGAGGCAGCGTAGGTGGCTTGAATTATTGAAAGACTACGACGTCGAGATATTGTATCATCCCGGTAAAGCCAATGTTGTGGCAGACGCTCTCAGCCGTAAATCAATGGGAAGCTTAGTACATATTGAGGCAGGTAGATGGGGGTTGATTAAAGAGCTTCATCAGCTAGCCAATATGAGAATCAGATTGTTAGACTCTGATGACGGAGGTGTTACTGTACAGAATACATCAGAATCATCTTTGGTAGCCGAGGTAAAAGCACGACAATATGAAGATCCTATCTTAGTACGATTAAGAGAAAGCATTCAACAGTGTAAAAGTATGGCTTTTGGGATCGGAAAAGATGGGGCACTGAGATACCAGAGCCGATTGTGTGTGCCTAATGTGGCAGGGTTGCGAGAGAAGATTATGAATGAGATTCATCAATCCCGATATTCCATCCATCCCGGCTCGACAAAGATGTATCATGATGTCAAGGAGCAATATTGGTGGGATAATATGAAGAAGTCTATTGCAGAATTTGTAGCCCAGTGTCCCAATTGTCAACAAGTAAAGATAGAACATCAGAAACCCAGTGGATTGCTTCAAAATATAGAGATTCCGACCTGGAAGTGGGAGGTGATTAATATGGACTTCATTATTGGATTACCTCGCTCTTATCATAAGTTTGACTCCATCTGGGTGATAATTGATCGACTTACAAAATGTGCCCATTTTCTGCCAGTGAAGACAACTTACACGGCTGAAGATTATGCAAAGTTGTATATCAAGGAGATTGTTAGGCTTCATGGTGTGCCCATATCTATTATATCAGATCGAGGAGCTCAATTTACGGCTAACTTTTGGAGGTCTTTCCAGAAGGGTTTAGGCACACAAGTAAATCTCAGCACTGCATTTCATCCGCAGACTGACGGACAGGCTGAACGTACCATTCAGACACTGGAAGATATGCTACGAGCATGTGTTCTAGATTTTAAGGGGAATTGGGATGATCATCTTCCACTCATAGAATTCGCCTATAACAATAGCTACCATTCCAGTATTAAAATGGCCCCATATGAGGCACTATACGGGAGGAGATGTAGATCACCAGTTGGATGGTTCGAAGTCGGTGAAACAGAATTATATGGGCCAGATTTGATTCACCAAGCTATTGAGAAGGTGAAAGTGATACAGGAGCGATTGAGGACGGCACAAAGCAGGCAAAAATCTTATTCTGATGTCCGACGTCGTGATCTAGAGTTTGAGGTTGGTGATTGGGTTTTCCTGAGGATCTCACCAATGAAGGGTATTATGCGTTTTGGGAAGAAAGGTAAGCTGAGTCCAAGGTATATCGGGCCGTATAAAATTCTTCGACGGATTGGACAGGTTGCTTATGAGTTAGAATTGCCATCCGAATTGGAATTTGTCCACCCGGTATTCCATGTATCTATGTTGAGAAAATGTATTGGAGACCCTTCTCGAGTCGTCCCTATCAAAGATGTACAAGTTACAGAGGACCTATCATATGAAGAAGTGCCAGTGGCGATATTAGATCGGCAAGTCCGCAAGCTGAGAACAAAAGATGTAGCTTCCGTCAAAGTATTGTGGAGGAACAAAAATATGGAAGAAATGACATGGGAAGCAGAAGAGGAGATGAAGTCTAAATACCCTTACTTATTCCAGAATGAAGATAACAAGGATGCTGGTGGAAGACAGGATACATTGGAAGAAGAAACGGCTCTATGAGGTAAGCAATAATTTGAGAATACTCCTCCTTAATACAAAATGGTGATATGTAGATAATGTAAATACGCATAATGCTTTGTGTAGCCTTGTGAAGCCATATGTTGGGCTTAATTACTTGCAAGTTTTGCTAGTGACCATTTTATAGGGGAAAATTGATCGGAAATTTCCATTGGAATCCACGATGATTTAAACTCCCCATAAACCCTTACATTCGAGGACGAATGTTCCTAAGGGGGGGAGGGTGTTACAACCCATATCCACATGTGTTAGTTCATGCCATATATTAGTTAACATAAATCCAAGAAGGAATTATCTTTGAGATGATAAGAAGTCAATCCTATTGGTCTTAAGTGATACAAGAGTGTATAAGGGTGATTAACCAGTATTAGAAGTTAAACGAATCAAGGATGTTGTAACTCGTATTTTCAGGTAATCTAGTGGTTGCTTAATACACTCAAGAGGTCATTTATTAAGGTATTTTAATCATATAATATCCGTATCATAAGTCTTGAAGTCAAACGAGTTATGAAACAAAAGTCGACAAAAGTTGTCGCAACTTAGGTTCATAATTTTACTTAAACATTAGGTCAAATGTTTCTAATCTTTTATCATAATTTACAAGGAATTACGGGGTGATCTACCAACCAAATTAAAGATCTATGAGTTTAGTTTCCAACGCATTAAACCGTTCATCGATACAATCTCGGAGTAGAGAGATATTCGCATTTTCGCGAGACTGCGCCAAGCACCTCTCTATGGGGCCCACTAAGTCGGTTTAAGATATTTGGACCTATATAGGATGCCTCCAACCCGTTTTAAGTCATTTCTTTTCACTATTTTCAGACCTTAGAACCCTAGGAACATCCTCTCAAGGTTCTCTCAAGATTCAAGACCCAAAAAAGGGCAAACAACACAAATCAAGTGTCGGGAATTCCGTGGCGCTAGTAAGTCTCTTGTTCTTCTTGTTGTTGCTCATTTTTGTGTCGTTTCAGCTCGTGTGGGAGGTTGTTTTAAAGGGTTTATGTTCTGTAAATACTCCCTCATGTTCTTAATATCAATCCTAGGTGATTTCAAGCCTTCTAAAGTGATTCTAGTGCCGAAAAACACTAATTGATCGCTAGTTTCGCTTTTTTGTTGTTGTGGCAGCATTGGAGGGATATTTCATGGAAATTTAAGGTCAAATTGGAGTTGTTCTTTCTGTATAAAGGTAAGGAACCTCTTACTCTATATGTATTTAAGATTATCCAAGTTGCAGCTAAGCCATTGAAGCTAGAACTTGTGAAATATATATCGAAAGGCTTGGAAGTAATGTTATTGTTTTGTGGACTGTTTTGCGTTGTTGTTGGGCTGCGTATTTTACTACTATCTTGTGGAGTTTTGGAGGAGGAAGGGTGTGGAGAAACACCATATATATGTAGGGTTATGGGCTGATAGTTATTCGTAACATTTCCAGGTTGTTTGACACGACTACGGTGGTCGTCGTATGTATGGAGTGATTAGGCTGTGTGTGGACTATTTTGGGAGGCTCAATATGTTTATTATTGATGTTGTTTGGGCTGTTTGGTGATTATTTTGAATGGTGTGAGGTCATATATATAGGGGAGGTGCTGTCCGTTTCATCGTAAAATAGGTTGTGGTCGATACATAATAGTTATGACGCTTAAATGATAACGATAGTATCGTTTCTCTTATTGTAGACTAAGGAGTTTTGACAATTGCATAGCTTGAGATTGGGGCAGTATATACAAGGTATGTGAGGCTATCCCTTTCCTTCTTTTGCACGACTCCGATTGTACATAATGTAATGAACGAGCTTCCAAGATACTCTACTCTTAGAAGCTAGCAGTACTTACATTGTTTTCCCTCTTATGGAACGATTGATGTTAATGTTACTTCTCTTATTCTTATGTTATCAATGTTGTTCGTACTTCCTAAATCTTATAAGGTTCATAGTGAAGAGTTAGTCCTAATAACGTGTATAGAGGATACCGACCTTACGTCACTCCGAAAGGTTTAGAATGTGATTCCATGAGTCGAGCATGCATTATATATATGTATCTATTTTACTCTACCGAGCCACGCTATAGTTGGCCGGGTACAGCACCTATTGTGCAACCACTGATCAGTTGGGTTTTACCGAGCTCCACGTGGCCGGGTACGATTCTACCGAGCCTATTATGGCCGGGTACGATATGATGATGATGATGCCCACAGAGGCGAATGCTTTAAAGGTTTATGTATTTATACATATGTATCATGCATTTCATGTAAGTAGCCCTCAGAGGTACTAAGATGTTACAGGTTGTATATTCTCTATCCTTGCTTACATTACTGATCGTATTTATGGTTCCTTGCCTTACATACTCAGTACTTTATTCGTACTGACGTCCTTTTATTTGTGGACGCTGCATGTCGTGCTGCAGGTCCTGATAGACAGGCAGGTGCAGCTCCCCCACCACAGTAGACTGTCCAGTTCAGCGGTGATTGGCGAGATCCCTTCTCCGGACTTGCCTTGGTCTTGGTATGCAATTTTTGTTATAGACATTATGGGTATGTCGGGGCCCTGTTCCGGCTATGTTGCAACACTTATGTTCTTTTAGAGGCTCATAGACAGGTGTCGGCTCATGTATAGTTTGGTATGCCTTGTCGGCTAGTTTTTGTTGTATAGTCTTTCATAGTAGCGTGGTAGCTCATACCTTATACGTAGTTTCTTGATTGTCTGGTCATCCCCTGCTATGTATGTTCATGCCGTCATATTTTATTGCTGGTTGTCCATGATCTAGGTCTACCATTTATATTGATCTCGTCAGCCTTAAAAGATAATAATGAAGGTTAGATGAAATGTACGTTGGTGCTCGGCAAGTGTGGTCGGGTGCTAGTCATGGCCCTTCAGTTTGGGTCGTGACAAACTTGGTATCAGAGCAAGTCTGTCCTAGGGGTTGTCTATGAGCCGTGTCTAGTAGAGTCTTGATTATGGATGTGTAGCGCGCCACATTTATAATCAGGAGGCTACATGACATCTAGGGTTGTTACCTTCTTCCTGAATCTAGATCGTGCGTAGAGTTGAGTCGTAAGTGTTCGTCTCTAATATTCACCTTGTTTTTTTCAGTGATGCCTTCGACTAGGAAGCAAACGATTAGTAGACGGCTTGATACAGCAGCGGGAGAGGGTACCAGTCAGGTGCCCCAAGTCAGAGCAGGACAAAGTGAGGCTCAAAGTGAGATGCCCTCTCATACCTCATCTACTCCATCTCCTCCAGAGGATATTAGAAGGCACCCAGCGCCTCCAGTTCCTCCGTCTGGCACTCCAGACCAGGATATGCGGAGTGCTTTGCAGTTATTGACTAGCTTGGTAGCTGCTCAGGCTCAGAGGCAGAATACAGGTGCTGCTGAGAAACCAGTTAGTACAAGAGTTCGTGATTTTATTAATTTAGACCCTCCAGTGTTTACCGGATCAGACCCCAAGGAGGACCCACAGACTTTTATTGACCAACCTTTCTATCTCGCATTATGTGTTTATGCGACTACATGTCCTATCATGAAGGTTTAATCTCTGCACATAATATATTTAAGGGAGAAAACTTGGGTTAAAACACTATTTTAAAGGGCATTTTTGGATCGAGCCCTGGGGCGAGGCGCACCAAAAATATCCTGAGGCAATGATGTGGGGCGAAAGTCTCAAGAGGCGTACGCCCGGGTGTTCGGGGTATATGTCCGGGCATTTAAGGTGCGTTTTTGTAGTGAGGCATAAGTCCGTAGACCTTTTCAAATTAAAATAAAATTTGTTAAATAAGTCCTTCATATAATACCCAAATTCTCAAAAGTCAACTTGTAATTACTCAAATATTTTAAAAAGGAACCAATATGTATTAAATTTAAAAGCTGAAACCTTTTTTTATTGATTGAAGCTCTAATTTATGGTCTTTTCTAATTCTTTATGTTGTCTGTTAATCTGCTAATATCTCCCAAAAGCAATGAATATTTAATTATTATTTTTTACAAATACAAAGACTACTCTATTCTCTTTCATAGTATTCAAAGTTCAAATTGCAGGTTAGTCATCCTTTTTGTTCATACATGTAGAAAACTTTATTCTCAAGTTACTTGTGTTTGTAAGTAACGTATAATAGATTATTTTGACAAGTTTTTTGTGTTAGCTTCAAGGTTTCACGTATTAATTTTGATGATAACAAACCAAAATAACTATTAATCAAAGAATATTTACTTATGGTAATCTTATTCTTGTACAGGAAAGAAAATGCTGGTAAAGATCCAAACAAATATGGAAAAGAGAATATCTTGTGAAGAATTTATCAAGGAAGATTATTTTCAGAGATTCAATCTAGAAGAAATAATATTTGAAATATGGAAATTATGGATGGAAAACTTTTCAACATCTTGAAAGGAAAGTTGCTAAAATCATGGAGAAGATCTATTATTTTGTGGAAGAAAGATACTATATGGAAAAGATACTAAAAGGACAAGGAAGAATATATTTTTTATGGAAAGAAAATATATTAGATGTAGTACAATCTATATTACGGAAAGATATTATTTTTCAAGATCAAGAAAATTTCAATATAATGGGAGAAGAATATATTTTCTATGGAAAGAAAAAATATTATGGGTGTAGTATATTCTATATTATGGAAAGAGATTATTTTTCAAGATCAACAAAGGAGTCAAAGATATATTGAGATCTATCAGAAAGGAAATATTTTATTAAGAAAGATATTTTTACCAGGTCATGTACTACAAAAAATTGGTCAAGTCTTGCATTTAAGGAATGTTGCACAAAGAAGCTTATTTACTACGGATGAGATGCAAAGTATTGTTCTTATGGAAAGAAGCATGAGTTACTGGAATCAATCAAGAATTACTATAATCATGGAAAAGTAAATTATGGGGATTTTGATTGAATCATCATGACTATTCTCAAGTAGATATCATAAAGATTATATATTGCAGAGAATTATTAATCATGGATCTATTCAAGGAAAGAATTGATATTGGCATCATGGTTGGAAATTCAAATTGTCCAATTCAAAAGGAAAGCTTGCATTAACAAAAGATATCCAAATATGCCTTATAGATTGTGATCATGTTCAAAAGGGCAAGAAGCAGTAAAGGAAAGTTGGAGCAGCAGCAAAGGAAAACCTTTTCCAAAATTAGAAGACCGCTGCAGCGACTAGAATATTCACGACCAAGTATAAAAGAGAAGATACTTGCAACAACAAAATTACGCAGCCTTCTATACAATTGTCTATCCAACTACAAGTTCTTTATTTTACTCTTAACAAGCATTGTAATTCACTTTAGTAGATTTACTGTGTACACAAAAGAGAGAAGAGAGATAGAAAAATATTAGGGAGACAGTGTGTCCGAGAGGTTGTGTCATTGTTCGTTTCTTTGGTGAGTGAGTGAAAACCAAAGGGTTGTTGTTGGTGAGCGAGTGAAAACCAACCCTGTCAGCATTGGTGGTGATCGCTGAAAATCACAAAGGGTGTATTCAATTCAGTTTACAAAGAGCTCTAAAAAACAACACTCTTGCAACCCAAGAGGACTGGATTAGGATACCACATTGGTTCTGAATCAGTATAAAATTCCTGGTGTCATTTATTTTATCGCTCTCATATTATATTCTGTTCCCTTACTATTTATTGTGACTAACTCTTGTTTAAATCGAAAGGACTAACAGTTCTGTGCAGGCTGTCTCCGCATAAGTTGACTAGGTCTGAAGAGTAGTCGACTAGAAATTTAAAAAAGCTACAATTCACCCCCACCTCCTGTACTTTCAATTGGTATAAGAGCAGGTCTAACACCTTTATTTTTTGGCTTAACAGCAAGTGAGAAATATTTTACATATTTATAGTTTTCTTCAATTTTGATGCAATTTTACCTATTTATAAGTATTTACTGTAATTATATTATTTTATAAAATATTAAAAATTAAATACCCATAGGGCTTACGCCCCATGCCTTCATGTAAAACACTTCGCCTTACGCCCACACCCTTTAAAACACTGGTTTAACATAGAGTTCGTACTCTTTTTGGGTAAATAGGCTAAAGGAATTGTAGCATTGGGTAAATAGGCTAAAGTTAAGGACACTCATGTCCTTAATATTTAAACAATACTCATAAAGTTAAGGATACTATGTCCTTAACATTTACACTGTACACATGAAGTTAAGAACACCATGTCCTTAACATTTATACTGCACATATGAAGTTAAGGACATGAGGTCCTAAAGTTTAACAACTGAAGGTGCAAATACAAGTTAAAGACATTATGTCCTTAACATTTACACTGCACATATAAAGTTAAGGACGTCATGTCCTTAACATTTACACTGCACATATGAAGTTAAGGACATGATGTCCTAAAGTTTAACAACGGAAGGTGCAAATACAGGACACGTTGTCCTTAATATTTACACAATATTCATGAAGTTGAGGACACCATGTCCTTAGTGGTCGTTTGGCAAGAGGGATTAGGTGGGATTAAATTTATACCTTGTTTGGTTAGAGGTAAATTAATCCCAGGATAAATTTATACCTCCAACCAAACAGGGTCTAAATTTAATCCCACCTATTATCCCATCTTATCCCATCAAATGTGGTATTATTTTATACCATATCTCAAGTGGTATTTTCGTCCGGACGAGTAAAATTTTATTAAGCACTGGTTAAAGAGTAAATGCATTTTAAATAGTGGCTAAAGAGTAAAAACATCTCTAATTAGTGGCTAACTATTCACTTCCCCCTTAGATAAGACGGGGCATTTGCATCTATACCCGCTTTTTGTGTCACGTTTTAACTTGTGCCCGCTTTGCAAAAAGAATTGCAAGTGTACCCGCTTTTTTGCATAACTTCAGCATACGGGGCTGAAGTAGCAAAGACAATCACGCAAAACTTCAGCATTCTAGTAGCCGGGCCTGAAGTTCAGCTCTAGAGTTGAAGTTTTTGTTTTGTAACTAGCGAACATCAGCTCTAGAAAGTTTTTGTTTTTGTAACTGGCAAACTTCAGCTCTAGAGCTGAAGTTTTTTTTTGGTGACTCGCGAACTTCATCTCTAGAGCTGAAGTTTTTGTTTTTGTAACTGGCAAACTTTAGCTCTAGAGCTGAAGTTTTTGTTTTGTAACTGTCGAAATTCAACTCTACATCGGAAGTTTTCTATTTTTGGGGGAGGAAGATTGACCTTTCAAATTCCATATTCTAAGTATGGAGATGGCTTCATTGATTTATTCTGGATCAGCAGCGTTTAATTTTCTTAAACGCTCAGAGTTAGCAGATTTGAATTCTGATCAAATCAATACAACAAATAAAGAAAAAATTGAAAAATCCAACAGTGCATCAGATGTTGGTGAACCAATTAACAATAGCAGAAGAAGATCATCAAAGTGTTTCATTAGAAGCAAGAGTAATGGAGAAGAGACAACGTCGAATGATTAAGAATAGAGAGTCTGCTGCACGATCTAGAGCTAGAAAGCAGGTAACAAAATCTTGCCCATACGTTTGAGCTCATATCATTAAGTGAAAGCGTATTATCTTTTGTATTCAACTGTTGACAGATGAGGTTTTTCACCGCTTTTATATTGTTGTGGGATGACAAATATAATGTTTAATTTTCTTCATATGTTGATAGTTCAGTAAATATTAGTACAATAACGCTACTAGAATGTATAGTAAGATGGCTTCTGAGGAATTGAGTGAAGCCACAGAAGGAGAGATATTATTACATCAATGTTAAGTTCCGGAGAGATATAGAGATCACTGGGAGAAGGAGGAGGAGAAAGGGGCTGCAGTTATTTAAAAAGTGGGTACAAGTTAAAAGTTTAAAAAAAAATAGGTATAGGTTAAATTGGGGCGACCAAATAGGGCGCCCCGTACAATTTTTTCGGATAAGACCAAGCTGATGAAAATTTGGAATACTTAATGAACTTTGTTATAAATATATTATATTATGGATGTTCATTTAGTACTCTGTTGTAAATAAGCTTCCTGAAGAAGCTTATCCATATGGGACTCCACCGTAAATATATTTATCTATTTAGTACTATATTGGAAATAAGCTTCCTGAAGAAGCTTATCACTTCGGTACCCGGTTATGGATAAACATTACCCCCAGTAGAAGTTTATCCATACCGGGTATAATAAGCTTATCTTTTCAGTACCCAGTTATGGATAAACATTACCCCCGGTAGAAGATTATCCATACCGGATATAATAAGCTTATCCATTCAGTACTCCGTTATGGATAAATATTGCTCTCAGTAGAAGATTATCCATATCTGGTACAGCAGCAGCTTACACAGCAGCTTGTAGCAGCTTACACAACAGCTTGTAGTAGCAGCTTACACAGCAGCTTATAGTAGCTTACACTGCAGCTTGTAGTAGCAGCTTACACAGCAGCTTGTAGTAGCAGCTTACAGAGCAGCTTCCTTTCTTCTATAAATAGAAGAGATTTCAGTTCATTATGTACATCAGTTTGAATTCGAATAATATATCAGTTTCTCTCTATACTTGTCTTTACTTTATAGTCTTTATTTCATAACACGTTATCAGCACGAAGCTCTACCATCTCGAGCAAATATTTTGAAAGTATCTGAGGTAAGAACTTTCTTTTCCTAAATAATGTCAAATCTTTCTAAACTTGAATTTGTAGCCCTGGATATATCGGGCAAAAGCTACATGTCTTGGGTGCTTGATGCTGAAATTCATCTTGATGCGATGGGTCTGGCAGACACCATCAAGGATAAAAATCAGGCATCAAACCAAGACCGTGCCAAAGCAATGATATTCCTACGCCATCACCTTGATGAGGGCCTGAAAATGGAATATCTCACTATTAAAGATCCAGTCATACTGTGGAATAATTTGAAAGATAGATATGACCACCTGAAGATGGTCGTTCTTCCACAGGCACGTTATGATTGGACTCATCTAAGGCTACAAGATTTTAAATCTATCAGTGAGTATAATTCTGCTATGTTCAGAATTATTTCCCAATTAAAATTATGTGGTGATAATATTACTGATCATGATATGTTGGAGAAAACTTTCACCACTTTTTCATGCCTCGAATATGCTCCTGCAGCAGCAATATCGAGAGATGGGATTTAAAAAGTATTCTGAACTTATCTCACATCTTCTTATAGCAGAGCAACATAATGGGCTATTAATGAAAAATCATGAAAGTCGACCTATTGGTTCTTGTCCATTCCCTGAAGTGAATGAGACGAACTTCCACCAAGCTAAACGTGGAAGAGGTCGTGGCCCCAGTCGTGGTCATGGCCGTGGTCGGGGAAGAAACCCCAATCATGGTAATAATAATGCACCAAAGAAGCCTCCTCACCACCAGCAGTGGAAAAGGAAGGAACAAAAGCATGAAGCGGTGCAAGCGCCAAATGCAGAAAATGCATGCTATAGATGTGGAGGAAAAGGGCACTGGTCACGTACTTGTCGTACGCCAAAGCACCTGGTTGAGCTTTATCAAGCCTCCCTGAAGAAGACAGAGAAAAATGCTGAAGCAAATTTTATTTCTGAAGATAATTTAGACTTCATGCATTTGGATGTAGCTGATTACTTTGCACTCCCAGAAGGAGAAATAAGTCATGTAATCGGTAGTGAATCTGTAGAAATGTAAATATTTTAATTTTTGTTGTTTGTAATAAATAGTATGGTTATGTAATTGTTGTACATAAATAAAAGTTATGTTTTGATAATGATATTTACTATAATATATTTTATTTATGTTATTTTGAAGAATATGGATAACCCTCAAATTATGTTTGGATCAAAGACAAATCATGAAGATATGTGTGTTATTGATAGTGGAACAACACATGCCATATTCAACGATCAGAAATACTTTTCTTATTTGCATAAGGAAAAAGCAAATGTTTCAACAATTTCTGGTAATATAAGTTTGATTGAAGGCTCCGGAAGAGCCATAATATTTCTGTCTAAGGGAACAAAACTTATTATAGACAATGCATTGTTCTCCTCCAAGTCCCGAAGAAACTTGTTGAGTTTTATAGATATCCGCCGAAATGGGTATCATGTAGAGACAATAGATGAAATGAACAGGGAATATCTTTGTATTACAAAGAATATTTCTGGCCAGAAATGCATTGTAGAAAAGTTACCAACTTTATCTTCTGGCTTATACTATTCAAAAATTAGTACAATTGAAGCACACTCTATCGTAAACCAGAAGTTTACGGATTCAAATACTTTTGTGCTTTGGCATGGCCGTTTGGGCCATCCCGGATCAATAATGATGAGACGAATTACTGAAAATTCGAGTGGGCATCCATTAAAGAACCTGAAGATTCTTACAAATGACGAATTTTCTTGTGATGCTTGTTATCAAGGAAAAATGATCACTAGACCATCACCAATGAAGGTTGATATTGAATCCCCTGCCTTTTTAGAGCGTATACATGGGGATATATGTGGACCTATTCACCCACCAAGTGGGTTGTTTAGATATTTTATGGTCCTAATAGATGCATCTTCAAGATGGTCTCATGTGTGTCTACTATCATCTCGCAACCTGGCGTTTGCAAAGCTATTAGCCCAAATAATTCGATTAAGGGCACAATTCCCAGATTATCCTATAAAGGCTATTCGCCTTGATAATGCTGGAGAATTCTCATCTCAAGCTTTTGATGATTATTGTCTATCCGTTGGGATAAAAGTTGAACATCCTGTAGCTTATGTTCATACTCAAAATGGCCTTGCAGAGTCATTTATTAAACGCTTGCAATTGATAGCAAGACCACTACTTATGAAAACAAAATTGCCCACTACTGTTTGGGGCCATGCTATCTTGCATGCAGCATCACTTATCCGTCTTAGACCGACACATTATAATAAATATTCTTCGTCACAATTAGTTTTTGGTCATGAACCAACTATTGCCCATCTACGAATTTTCGGATATGCTGTATATGTGCCAGTATCACCACCACAACGTAGTAAGATGGGACCACAGAGAAGGATAGGAATATATGTTGGGTTTGAATCACCCTCTATTATTCGCTATCTTGAACCATTGACAGGAGATTTATTTACTGCTCGATTTGCAGATTGTCGGTTTGATGAAACAAATTTCCCACAATTAGGGGGAGAGAAAAAGGAAATCAAAAGAGAAATTGTGTGGAAAGTTTCATCATTATCTCACTTTGATCCCCGTACCCCTATATGTAATCAGGAGGTCCAGAAGATCATCCATTTACAGAATATAGCAAATCAAATGCCAGACGCATTTACTGATTTGAAAAGGATAACTAAGTCACATATCCCAGCAGAGAATGTGCCTATCCGAATTGATGTCCCAGTAGGACCATCTACTAGCATGAGAGCTAGTGAACCTAAAGCACGCCTGAAGCGTGGTAGGCCTTTGGGTTCTAAGGATCGAAATCCTCGAAAAAGAAAATCGACAAATGATCAAAACGATACTATGAAGGGATCCCCTGAAGAGACCCAAAATCTGATTAGTTCTGAGATTCCTGAAGAAATCAATGAACCTGAAGCTCATGTGAGTGAGGAACTTTTAATAAGTTCGAACGGTGATGGGATTAATTTAAATCGATTTGAAATAGTGGTGGATAATATTTTTGCATATAATGTTGCACTTAATATTATGCAAGATAGTGAGGATCTTGAACCTCGATCTGTCGAAGAATGTCGACAAAGATCTGATTGGCCAAAATGGCAAGAGGCAATTCAATCGGAATTGAAGTCACTTGCTAAAAGAGAGGTCTTTGGACCAGTAGTCCAAACACCTGCTGGTATAAAACCAGTTGGTCATAAATGGGTTTTTGTGCGAAAAAGGAATGATAAAAATGAAGTTGAAAGATACAAAGCTCGCCTTGTTGCACAAGGATTCTCACAACGACCTGGAGTCGATTTTGATGAAACATATTCACCTGTTATGGATGCCATAACATTTCGATATCTCATCAGTTTAGCACTACATGAAAAGCTTGAAATACATCTAATGGATGTAGTTACAGCTTATCTGTACGGTTCACTTGATAATGAAATTTATATGAAAATTCCTGAAGGATTTAAAATGCCTGAAGCAAAATCTCAGGAAATGTATTCAATCAGATTACAAAGATCTTTGTACGGTTTAAAGCAATCTGGGCGCATGTGGTATAATCGCCTTAGTGAATATTTGCTGAAAGAAGGTTACATAAATGATGTTATTTGTCCATGTATTTTTATAAAGAAAATGACATCAGAATTTGTTATACTTGTTGTTTATGTTGATGACATAAATCTTGTTGGAACTCCAGAAGAGCTCCAAAAGGCAATTGAATATCTTAAGAAAGAATTTGAGATGAAAGATCTTGGAAAGACAAAACTTTGTCTTGGTCTGCAAATTGAACATTTAGCAGACGGGATCTTTATCCATCAATCTGCCTATACAGAAAGGGTCTTAAAACGCTTTTACATGGACAAAGCGCACCCATTGAGTACACCAATGGTTGTTCGATCACTTGAAGTGAATAAGGATTTGTTCCGACCTCCAGAAGAGGACGAGGAACTCCTTGGTCCCGAAGTACCCTATCTCAGTGCAATTGGTGCACTAATGTATCTTGCTAATGCTACAAGGCCTGACATAGCATTTTCTGTTAATTTACTAGCAAGATATAGTTCTTCTCCTACACGGAGACATTGGAACGGGATTAAGCATATATTGCGATATTTAAAGGGAACTCTTGATATGGGTTTGTTTTATGCTAACAAAGATAGTGCAGACCTTGTTGGTTATGCAGATGCAGGTTATTTATCTGATCCCCATAAAGCTCGATCTCAAACCGGCTACGTATTTACATATGGAGGTACTATCATATCATGGCGCTCCACAAAGCAATCTATTGTTGCTACTTCTTCAAATCACGCTGAGATAATAGCTATTCATGAAGCAAGTAGGGAGTGCGTATGGTTGAGATCAATAATTCATTTTATTCGAGAAAAATGTGGTTTGGAATGTGAGAAAAGACCCACAATTTTATACGAAGACAATGCTGCATGCATAGCCCAATTGAAGGGAGGATTTATAAAAGGAGATAGAACGAAGCACATTTCACCAAAATTATTCTACACACACGATCTTCAGAAAAATGGTGACATTGATGTGCAACAAATCCGTTCAAGTGATAATCCAGCAGATTTATTCACTAAATCTTTGCCAACTTCAACTTTTGAGAAGATGGTATACAAGATTGGAATGCGGAGACTCAAATATTTGAAACAAGGTTTTCATCAGGGGGAGTAAAATACGCGATGCACTCTTTTTCCCTTACTAAGGTTTTTTCCCATGGGGTTTTCCTTATAAGGTTTTTAATGAGGCACCTAACAATGCGTATTACTAAATATGTGTACTCTTTTTCCTTCACTAGATTTTTTTTCCCACGTGGTTTTTCCTAGTGAGGTCTTAATGAGACACATTATCTTTTAATGAACATCCAAGGGGAGTGTTATAAATATATTATATTATGGATGTTCATTTAGTACTCTGTTGTAAATAAGCTTCCTGAATAAGCTTATCCATATGTGACTCCACCGTAAATATATTTATCTATTTAGTATTATATTGGAAATAAGCTTCCTGAAGAAGCTTATCACTTCGGTACCCGGTTATGGATAAACATTACCCCCAGTAGAAGTTTATCCATACCGGGTATAATAAGCTTATCTTTTCAGTATTCGGTTATGGATAAACATTACCCCCGGTAGAAGATTATCCATACCGGATATAATAAGCTTATTCATTCAGTACTCCGTTATGGATAAAAATTGCTCTCAGTAGAAGATTATCCATATCTGGTACAGCAGCAGCTTACACAACAGCTTGTAGCAGCTTACACAGCAGCTTGTAGTAGCAGCTTATAGTAGCTTACACTGCAGCTTGTAGTAGCAGCTTACACATCAGCTTGTAGTAGCAGCTTACAGAGCAGCTTCCTTTCTTCTATAAATAGAAGAGATTTCAGTTCATTATGTACATCAGTTTGAATTCGAATAATATATCAGTTTCTCTCTATATTTGTCTTTACTTTATAGTCTTTATTTCATAACAAACTTGTTATAATTAGATTATTTAAGAATTTTAAATTTGGTCAATCTTTCCTACTATAGCCTTAGACTCAAATGCCCCATTTTCAACAATAAATGCAATTTACATTGGTAACATACTCCATCAAGAAACTATTACTACATAAAAGAGTTTCAAGTATAATGAAAACGATTTACTTTCAGCACATACTTAACTGTAGGAGATTTCGAGGGGCTCTGAAGGAAATGGATGTTCCTTAATTTATTGACTTTTGACTATGAAGATACTGAGGGAAAACGGCAAAAAGAATAGCATAATTATTTATTAAAAGATCAGTACTTGAACAACCAATAAGGAATATGAAAGATTCGGGTAAACTAACAAACTTTTCACTATACATGACAGAGAAGATTGGAATAACAACAATTGAGACCTTTAATCTTACAATAAGATAAATAGGAAAACAGGGAAAATGGACAAAAAGATGAGGAAAATATGACATCTTATCCATGGGGTCCTAGCAACACTGTGAAACACTGCTTCCCACGGGAAAAAAAACTTTAGTTCCTTCGAATCTCGACTTGTTGCTAGCATGATCTTTTTATCAGAGTTGGTTATTATGCTGCAACTCCATGCAGTCTGTAGTACCTCATTAGTATATAAACTGGATGGCTGCTCTCTTTTTGTACGAATGAGTTCAACAGCCACCGAGTGTAACAGCCACTGATATCCTCGGAACTGTGCTCACCACTGCTCTAGGTACATGGCTCTTCTATATGCATTACTGAAAATCTACAAATACATATAAAAGTACATAAGGAAATGTTAACTAATTTACTTAGATTTTAAACACTTAACCAAGAGAGAGTTGTGAACCACATGAATCCATTTGCCATGATGGTGAACTTCACGTCCTTTGAATGAAGTTACTAAATCTAACACCAAATAAATAATCCACAGGTTCTCCATGCTTTGAACTTTTTGAGCTTTGTAAGTGACGTAACTTTAATTTGCTTTTACTTCTTGTATTTTCCATACATACATTTTCACTAAATTCAAATCATAGGATAAAGGAAACATCCATGACCAGAATATGAAATTGTGATAATTTACTAATAACATGAAATAAGTTTCAACAGTAATTGAGTCTAACCTCATTAGAATTGCCATATCTCATCCCAAGGTTTACCATTTTTAGCAGATTCAATCTTCAAAATTAGGATATCCATTCACCTTGCTATATCAGATCCTTATAAAAGACTTCTAGCAGCAATTTAATAATTAAGTTAAAAATATTTCGCTAACAATAACTAAACAAACCTGGGCATCAAAATCTCATTGTGTCAAATGTTCACAACTAATCTGACATTCTTTTATCTCTTTCTATAGCTCCGCAATTTTTCTTCAAGCAAAGAAATTTTGTGCTCAAGGATCTGCTCATCATACATAGAAACTCAATATTATCAAATGTCTGATAGTAGTTAAAGAACAATACTTTAAAAACCAAATAAGGAATAGAAAAGGTTGGAAGAGCAATAATTGAGTCTTCGAATCTATAGTAAGATAAATAGGAAAATAGGAGGAACAAAAGCTTTCAAAATATTTGATGAACGGTGAGTTTAAATAAGCTGGATCCATTAATAAACAATAAAATTAATTTTTTTGAAATTGCTGGGCGCAATGTTATTCCAATAATCTTCACCTTTTAGGTTATCATTGGAATCTTAGCATTAATTCTTGGGCTAACGAAGAAACAGAAAAAGGAAAAAGAGAAGAGAATAAAGCAATTTACAAAGGCAGATCACAAGGAAAAGAAGACAAATGGATGCGTACACTAAACAATCATGATTTACTATCCCATAATCTTTTTTAAAATCTCGTCAACAGATTTAACAAAGAAGGTCCACTTGAACAATTAAAATACTTATTAAATATCGAATGAAAACATGCTCTAAATCCCATCTCTATGTTAGCTTCTCTGGATTAGGAATTTCCTAGAATATGTTTTCTGTTCTTGCAACTAAAGTGCAAGGATCTTAAATCCCAACACTCTTGCTACTAAAGCAGTGTTGTTAAAGGCGCGCTTAAGCCCTAAAGCGAGGCTCAAAACATGTTGAGCGCTTCACCTTGCTTTGCGGGCGCTTTAGTGTCGCATCAAGGCTCTAAGACATACTTTTTCTTGCCAACGAGTATAATCCTGAAAATAAATTGATATTTCACTTTATCGTATTTTTTTTCCAATTATTTTGTCTATATATTTTTTATTCATGCTTATAATTATTGGTCTTGGACTAAATATACATATTTTTACTTTTTATCCAGTTGCGCCTTCTTTCATTAAAGCCCACGCTTTATTTGCGCTTTGCGCTTGAAGCCCCGCCGGGCCTTAGAGCCTTTTTGCGCTTTTCGTCTTTGATAACATGTACTAACGTGCAATGATCTTAAATCCCAGAACTCTTGCTACTAAAGTGCAAGGATGTTAACTGCCAAAACACATTATCATATTTAAAACAAAGCTCTACCATCAATTTGAAAAAAGCATGCTGCAGCATTACCATTATTCTGATAGAAACTCAAGCAAGAACTACTATTGTCGAACTGAAACACATTACTAAAGCTCACACGATACATCTCTAAAAAATTTCCGGAGGCATGGATATAGTTAACAAAAGAACAGTTGATTTTGAAACGGAAAATTCTCAGCAGCTGTTTGAATATAATACCAGGAAATAAGCTGGGGGCCTCCCCTCAAATTTGTTGGGATAAAAAATAATCTCGCCCAGGAATAATATCCACAGCAAATAGTAATAACACAAGAGAGTAACAATGACACCAAATATTTTAGCAGGATAAAATACAATACCCGAGTGGAGCAATATTACCACTATAATACTACAACTCAGTAGTGTCAAGAGACTACTACAACTTTGAAAGAAATAACACTCTTTATTTAAAACACCTCACTACAATATTACTACCACTCACTAGTTATCTCACAAACCACAATCTGTGGATTACTCTCACTGCTTTATGCTTCTCTCGTTATTTTGGTGTAATTCAAATGAAGAAACGAGGCTGCTATTTATAGGAAAAGTTTCCTTGTTTTCAGTCAATCATGGCATGCTTTGAAAGTTTGTTTTCAGTCAATCATGGCATGCTTTGACAACTTGCAATTGCAAATTGGATTTGCAAATTGCATCAGAAATGTAGGCGCCTACCTTTGCCTTTCTCTTATCCAATCACGTTTTTTTTCTCTTTTTCATTTGTTATTTTTATTTAGGGACCCTACAAAATTTAGCTGCAACTTTATTGAGACAAACTTGCAGAAGGAGAATTCAGATCCACACAAGATGGATAAATGGTCAATTACTGTGGCGATCACTTGAGATTTTTTCAGTAGAACAATAAGACTCGGATAGATTTGTAAGGGATAACAAAAATCATATACTCCTATCGTTTAAGCTTCGTCTAAGGACCCAAAAAACTAAATCAGGCAAATTGAGCAAATCAAGGGGAGGCATAGAAGGGCATAAAACAGGATAGTCACACATATGATATTATACAATATTAAATTGCAATATGCAACAGGAACACAAACGCTAGATTTAGGAACCACCACTTAGGAAGGCCAAAAAACAAATTTACCTGAATTCATCTAGAAAACCCTAAAAGGGGGACATGTCCATCAATAATCTGCTATTTTGACAAAAACACGAAATCAAAAGATCTAAAATTGTAAGAAAGCAATCAAATAAGAAATAAGGAGACATAAAAATCTTAACTTTATTGCACAAACAAAAAGGATGTGATTGCTAACTGAAGGCAAAGGCTTACAATGGAGAAAAAAACATTGTCAGAAAATTTCCAATCGGACACAATATACATTATCCAAACAGGAAGACAACTGAAAATAGAGTTAAATAACAAAAGACAATGGAGTTTTGAAGGTCAGTATAGGGAAATCGAGAGGAGAACACGAGTCACCTTCTCTTTTTTCCGGCGCCATACGCACGATTTGTGAGTTTCTGGGAGAAGACGCTATAGATGTCCGTCTGTTAAGGGCATATAAGCAACGGCCTAGGAAAAGAGAATAAAATATAAGAATGATAACTGAAAATTAATGGGAAGATTGAAATTTGAAACGAAGCGTTCTTCCAGAGTCACGAGAAAGGAAAATATAGAGTTAAAATGGCCAAAAATTGACAAAATGGATTACTAGTAAATAGTTACGCTGGCCAAGTAGAGTGCGACGTCACCGTTTGGATTAGCTGATTTCAAGTAGCTTATAACCATTAGCTGCTGGAAAGTATTTTTAAGTGCTAAAATTAATTTAATAAATAAATAGTTACGTATTTGGGTGCAAGTGCTAAAATTAATAATAAGTTGTTGCAGTATTTGATAAAAAAATACTGTTAAACTCTTTTTCTATTAAAATAACTTAGATAACCTTAGAACTGTTTACACTTATAAGGGCGTAATTTCTTTAAAATTTCAAATTCCGGATCGATTCAAATACAAAATATTCTATTTGTCATTTTATTTTAAATACAATTATGCTTAGATAAGATAATTTTTATGATAAATAAAATTTATTTTATGATAAGCATATAACATAAGTTATAATAATTAATAAATTGACAAAAGTTTTTCAGTAAAATAAATCTAAATAGGACAAAATATTTGAGGCAGTATCGATGCAAGAGTTTTGTTCTAGAAAGGAATATTTTAAGGATAAAATAGTAAAAATCTTGTTCAAACTTAAAGTGCTTATAAGCTAAAAATTCATATGCTCGGGGTGACCAGCTTATGGCTTTTGGCTTATTTTAACTTATAAGCACTTGCCCTATAAACACTTGTAACTTTACCAAACATATAGATAAGCCGAAAAGTGCTTATAAGCTAGTTTGACCAACTTATAAGCTTAGCCAAACGCCCTCTATATATAGAGAGAGATTTGGTAGAGCCCATAAAATTAATCTCATATAACTAATTAATCTCACCCATATCCCCACGTAACAGAATATTTTCTCCGATCCAAAATAAGTGATTTTTAGCCTTTTTCTTGTGGTCCAAAATAAGTGATTTTTCCAGATTTCAAAAATGAATTAATTATTTTTTTCCTACATTGCCCTTGGAGTAATTAATATTGGAGTATGTGTTAGGAGTGTTTATGCGAAGAGATAATAAAGGTTAATATGGTCAATTTCATTGTTAATTAATGTTAAAAGGTAAATTTCTTAATATGTGTGAACACAACCAAAAAAACACTTATTTTGGGGAGGGAGTAGTTGATTAGGATTCACAGGTAATAAAAAGATGGCAATCTCTAATCTCAAATTTGCTTCCTTTTGGAGGCTTAAAACTCCTTCTTTGGGTGGCCTTTTTGTCAATTGATTTTGGCGCAAAGATAACAGGAGTTTTAAGTACTTCTATATTTCTTTTACTTATAATGGATTAATTCACTCTGAAGCTTCTCTCAAAGGTTTGCAAGATCCTTATGGCGAAGGTGTTGTGATTTTGAATTCCTGTGGTGGTTTACTTGTGTGTCGCACCATGAAAAAGGAAAGAACCATAAACCCTATATGCAAATACTATGTCTGTAATCCCACTACAAACCAATTCATTTCTCTTCCTAAAATAACATATATGCATACTGAACATAGATATGGTGATGCTGCTGAATTTCTACACATGACTTTGGCTTTCGATTATTCTGTATCGTCTCATTTTAAAGTAATTCATGTAAGTTCTGATATGAAAATTTTGAGATGGGAATATATTCTTCAGAGACTAATTTGTGGAAGCATTTGACATGTCAAATTTAAAACTCAGCTGTAAGTCGCGCGGACTTCAACAATGGAGTTTTTGTAAATAGAGCAATTTTTTGGCCAGCATATAAATCTGAGACTTCTATCTATTTTGATCTTGATACGGAAAGCCTTCATCTGTGTCCACTGCCATCCAAGAAAAGGGAAGCTATGTACTTTGGAAGCTTGAAAGAGCGTCTATATTATATTCGCTCAAAAAAGGGTTATCGCTTAGATGTTTTTGAAACTCTAAAAAGACTATTCCTCTTGGTGTTGCAAGTATAAGATATATGAATTTCCTGAAATGGATTTCTCTCAAATTAATTTTCTCACTCTTATTTGTGGAGATGAAAATCGGTACTTGGTCATATGCACACAGCCCGCGGGCATGGTTTTGTCTATCAACTTGGAGGATAGTTCTTGTACAAACTTGTGTAAGTTACTATTGCGTGTTTCTGATATGAAGGAACTATCCGAAACTTGTGGATCAGCGGTTCATTATTTGTCTGAAAATCCATTTTGGGTAGGAAGCAAACGGGACATACAACATGCAATGGCACAAGTGGTGGATTTTAATTAACACATTTTGTTGCTCCTTTTTTTTTTTTGGTAATGATCTTTAATGCTTGTTCTAAGAACCACTTTTCAAGGTAACTTTGTGACGTTGGTTACTACATACAAAATGATTTTGATATTTTGAATCAGATTCATGAAAGTAATTTTTTTTCTCAAGCAGTTTCTAGTTTCTCAACTAGGCCAAAAAGTAGCTAGTAGTCTCCGAAAATTCTATTTGCAGGTAATATTAGTTTCTCAACCAGGGAATAATATTAGTTTTTCATATATGAGTTTGGCTACAGAAAGTTACATTTTCCATGCTCCTAGTACATTTGAGATAAAAATTGCCAAGAAATGAGATAGAAACAAGGCAAAGTTAGGGGCCGGATCTACCGAAACACTTAATCTTCTATATACTATATTAAAAGCACGAACGCCCTTAGCAAAATGTTGTTCGCCTTTTTTATCCTTTAAAAACAATTTTCACATTAGACAAAGTTGTAATTTAATTATTCCTTCTAATATATAGGGTTTTAAAATCAAATAAAATTTTGTTTATTAAATCTTTCCTTATTTGAACTATGTAGTATTTAGAATTATTGAAATTTACTATAAATAAACAACTTTGACATTTCTAGATCCTTTTGTCCAAAAAAAACAACGTACTTCAAAATTAGAAAAAGAAAAAATTAATTTGAATTAAACTATTCAAAATGCGTAGGAAGGAAATTGTATCTACTTTCGCCTTTGAAAGATGTTACAACCAAGCAGCAGCCAAGGATTTGTAGCAAATTTTATTATCAATTTGATTCCTCTGAAATAATTTTTTAGAAAAAAAGTATCCTAAATGTAAATAAACAAGAAAATTATCTCTTTAAGAAGGAACAAAGTTGTCTTTAAAGTATTTAACAATTCCTAATTTATATAAAAAAGAAATATCTTGAGTATAATTACAATTTTTTCTAAAATAAATTATGAAATACACTTTGATTTACATGGTTAAATTCTAATATAAATAATTAAAAAAGGTAAAAGATACCCTAGAACTCCTGACATACCTCTTTTTTTTTCCTACACCCCCGTAAGGGTATAATGGAATTTTTTTTCAATTTAAGTGACAATCGAAACGGGATTTATTTATTTATTTAAGTTCAGAGTCGCCAGTTGGGATAATTATGGTGTCCCAAGTCACCGGTTCAAATTCCGAGTCGAGGAAAAGGTTGACTCTGTATTACAGTTCGCGAACCAGAAATCCGGGTAAGGAATTTTGTTAACCCGAGAGAAGGTGTTAGGCATTCCCGAGTTCCGTGGTTCTAGCACGGTCGCTCAACTGTTATAATTGGCCTATCATCTGATTTGAATATATGTTTTAGCCTATGGTTCAATTTTAACTTTATAACCGCTTTTATTTAATTAAGGAAGATTGCAACGTCATTTAAAATACATTTTTAACCACGTCACATAAATGCACCCGTAGTCTTCAACATATTTTATCTAACATTGTTGAGATTTGGATTTTGGGTCACATAAATGCGCACCCGAGTTTAGGAAGGTAATTTATTAAATAGCGCGCCTAAAGCAACTACGCATTTTCAAATTTGCGAGGGCCATGGAAATTCAACTAAATAGTACGCCTCGATTTCTAAGGATTAAATTAATTGAGTGAGGATCATGGGTTTCAGGATTTTATTTGGCACAGTGTGCCTCAAATTATTTAATCAAATGTATTTTTAACTTAGCTTTTGAGGGCCATAGATCGTAACTCATCTAATATGGCTCGCCTCGAATTCATTTTAAGAAACTAGTTAATTTATTGAAGGGCCTAATTATACCTCTGATTTACTTTTAGACCAAACTAATCTGAAGTTTGAAAAAGACCATGGGGGCCAGTATCAGTAGAACCTACATTTGACTATTAAAGGAACCTAAATCGGTTAAGAGGCCCAATGGCCAATTACTAATTGCATGACTTAAAGCAAAGAATGCAACTGGGCTCTTCATAAAGCCCAGATCAGGAGTGTGCTTGTCGGAAAAGGAGAAATCAGCACGGCTGGGCCCAACAATGTTAATCTTATATAGCATATGACAAAATAACTCTCACCTACAAAGGGTATCAAGTTCATGCCAGAGTGATTCTGATTTGCTAAACGATTGCAGTCCCATATTCGAAATAAACGACATGCTCATGACAAAATGAAAACAGCCCGGTAATGTAGTCGCATTTGAAGATTTACAGAAGCAGAAGATTTATGCAACCCTATAACTAAAATTCACTTATACAGATAATCATAGACCTTCTAGCATTTAAACTAAGCAAGTGAAAAGGAAAATTTATACAACACTATAACAGAACCTAAACGATAATGACCAGAAACTAAATAACTCACACGAATCTAGGAGGAACATGAAAACAAAATACAATAGATTTTAAACTGGTAATGCAACAAAGAATGGACAACAATCAGCTTCTTCAACTTGGATTGCACAACTTCAGCATAACATCCATAAAAAACTTCATTTCCATCCATAGTTTGAAGGAAATACCTGGTAATGAACAAAGGAAAAACCAAAGAGAAGTGGAGGATCAGCAACAAACAATAGCAGAAATCAGCCCAGATTCAGCCAATAAATTAGTGAAATCAGCTCAGGAATATTCAACAGAACAGTAGAGGAATAACAAATGCAAACACCAACTTCAAACCAAAAGCTCATGTCATTTCTTAACCAGAAGTGTAGCTAGGGAAATTTTTAAGTATTCTAGCTAACCAAAGGAAGTGAGAAATCGAAACAGCAAAATTTTGATAGTTCTTCAACAATGGAATGCAGGAATTTCAAAACCTTTAAAAGTAATCAGCCGTTCTAGCTTCTCAGGGTTTTTTTCCCCAAAATCTGACTTGAATAGCAAGTCTTGGTGCCTTTATAGGCAAGGCATTAGGGCAGCCTCAAAGAATTCAAATTTTGCAATTAGACCCTTTTTACATTTTCATTTTTACTCAGAAAACCTTAGTCAATTTTTGGTTTTGCTTAACTCCCCTTAATTCAAATGTCATAATTTTAGAACAGTCCCTCTCCCCAGCTTCCTAGAAGCTTCCAATTCAGTTACACAATATTCCCCTAGCCTATTTCCCTAAACTACCCTTTTAAATTTCTGTTTTTACCTTTAAGAATTTAGACAGAACATGGGTCGAATTGACCCAATGGCTTAAGCCCCAAATGAATGGGTTGTTCTTTGTCAATGGGTTGGCATTGAACCCAAGGCCCAAACATAATCAGAACCCTATGTTGGCTATTTAGTGAAAAGTCAGAAAAATTACACAACTGAACAAATTCACAATGGACACTTTAGCTAAATGACTGACTCTCTTTAAAATTAGCTAATAAATTATAACTAAGCTAAATTACCACATTTAACAAAGGCCAATTATACGACTGGAAAATCAGAAATTAAACGAGCCATATGCACAACTAAACATTATTCACGAGAACATTTATAAGCAAATTAAAAAGCTCGCGGAATAAGTACGACCCCCATATAAGCAAAGAAACCTATATTCAGTATTTTAATACTTCACCAGATTCAAACCAAGAAATCAAAATAAAAAAGAGAAAGGGAGAGGGACAAGTAAAAAGAAAACGGACAGAAAAGGATACGAGTTCAAGAACGACACAGAAGACGGAGATGAAAGAAAAAGAACAAAAAATACCTCGAAGGCCATGCAGACAGGGCTTGATAAACTTCAGGCGACTTCGATTTTACTCGAAACGTATATTAACCGCATGTTCTCTTTGAGAACAAACGAACAATATTTGTTTCAAGACCAATCGTTGTCACACCTCCGTTTTTTCCTACACCTCCGTAAGGGTATAAGGGAGTTTTCCAATTTAAGTGACAATCGAAACTGGATTTATTTATTTATTTAAGTTCAGAGTCGCCACTTGGGATAATTATGGTGTCCCAAGTCACCGGTTCAAATCCCTAGTCGAGAAAAAGATTGACTCTGTATTACAGTCCACGAACCAGAAATCCTGGTAAGGAATTTTGTTAACCCGGGAGAAGGTGTTAGGCATTCCCGAGTTCCGTAGTTCTAGCACGGTCGCTCAACTGTTACAATTGGCCTATTATCTGATTTGAATATATGTTTTAGCCTATGGTTCAATTTTAACTTTATAACCGCTTTATTTAGTTAAGGAAGATTGCAACGTCATTTAAAATACATCTTCAACCACGTCACATAAATGCACTCGTAGTCTTCAACATATTTTATCTAACATTGTTGAGATTTGGATTTTGGGTTACATAAATACACACCCGAGTTTAGGAAGGTAAATTATTCAGTAGCGCGCCTAAAGCAACTACGCATTTTTAAATTTGCGAGGGCCATGAAAATTCAACTAAATGGCACGCCTCGATTTCTAAGGATTAAATTAATTGAGTGAGGGCCATGAGTTTCGGGATTTTATTTGGCACGGTGCGCCTCAAATTATTTTATCAAATGTATTTTTAACTTAGCTTTTGAGGGCCATAGATCGTAACTCATCTAATATGGCTCGCCTCGAATTCATTTTAAGAAACTAGTTAATTTATTGAAGGGCCTAATTATACCTCTGATTTACTTTTAGACCAAACTAATATGAAGTTTGAAAAAGACCATGGGGGCCAGTATCGGTAGAACCTACATTTAACTATTAAAGGAACCCAAATCGGTTAAGAGGCCCAATAGCCAATTACTAATTGCATGACTTAAAACAAAGAATGTAACTGGGCTCTTCATAAAGCCCAGATCAGGAGTGTGCTTGTCGGGAAAAGGAGAAATCAGCACGGCTGGGCCCAACAATGTTAATCTAATATAGCATATGACAAACTAACTCTCACCTACAAAGGGTATCAAGTTCATGCTAGGGTGATTCTGATTTTCTAAACGACTGCAGTCCCATATTCGAAATAAACGACATGCTCATGACAAAATGAAAATAGACAAGTAATGCAGTCACATTTGAAGATTTACAGAAGCAGAAGATTTGTGCAACCCTATAACTAAAATTCACTTATACAGGTGATCATAGACCTTCTAGTATTTAAACTAAGCAAGTGAAAAGGAAAATTTATACAACACTATAACAGAACCTAAACGATAATGACCAGAAACTAAATAACTCACACGAATCTAGGAGGAACATGAAAACAAAATACAATATATTTTAAACTGGTAATGCAACAGAGAATGGACAACAATCAGTTTCTTCAACTTGGATTGCACAACTTCAGCATAACATCCACAACAAACTTTATTTCCATCCATAGTTTGAAGGAAATACCTGGTAATGAACAAAGGAAAAACTAAAGAGAAGTGAAGGATCAGCAGCAAACAATAGCAGAAATTAGCCCAGATTCAGCCAATAAATCAGTGAAATCAGCTTAGGAAGATTCAACGGAACAGTAGAGGAATAACAAATGCAAACACCAACTTCAAACCAAAAGCTCAAGCCATTTCTTAACCAGAAGTGTAGCTAGGGAAATTTTTAAGTATTCTAGCTAACCAAAGGAAGTCAGAAATCGAAACAGCAGAATTTTGATAGTTCTTCAATAATGGAATGCAGGAATTTCAAAACCTTTAAAAGTAATCAACCATTCCAGCTTCTCAGGGTTTTTTTCCCCAAAATCTGAATTGACTAACAAGTCTTGGTGCCTTTATAAGCAAGGCATTAGGGCAGCCTCAAAGAATTCAAATTTTGCAATTAGACCCTTTTTACATTTTCATTTTTGCTCAGAAAACCTTAGTCAATTTTTGGTTTTGCTTAACTCCCCTTAGTTCAAATGTCAGAATTTCATAACAGTCCCTCTCCCCAGTTTCCTAGAAGCTTGCCATTCAAGTACACAATATTCCCCTAGCCAATTTCCCTAAACTACCCTTTTAAACCTCTGTTTTTTACTTTCAAGCAACCAAACGGGCCATGGGTCAAATTGATCCAATGGTTTAAGCCCCAAATGAACAGGCCAGAATTGAACCTAAGGCCCGAAAAAAAACCCATTTAGCTAAACCGATGAGAAACAGAAAAGAGAAACAATTGAATGACTTTAAACATCAAAATCTAACTAAGCAATTGATTTCTTTTAGAACTAAATACTGAGTCGAGCTAAGTTAACAAATTAACAAAAATCTAACTTAAGCTAATTATCAGAAAATGTCATAAAAAATAGAGAACAACAATTAAGAACTTAAAAAGAAAACTGAAAATACAACGGAACAAAAGTGAACCCCAAGTTAATCTAAAGGGAAAGACTAGGTTCGAAACTCTTGAACAATTTCATACGGAGGACAGGCCACTCAAACAGACGTAGGAGAAAAGAAGAAGAACAAGAGATGAAACGAACGATAACGGACATAAAATGAAAGAAAACTCACCAAGTAAAACTCGAAACCAATACTGGAACCCTCGATTTAACGAAATTGGTGCTAACCACTTGTTCTTTGTCAACAACAAATGAATAGCATTGATTTTGCATTGAATCAAGCTTCGAAACGTGAAAATCAAAAGCATAGGCCGATGCATGCCGTAGAATCGAGGGTAAATTGATTTGGGGTTTTAGGGTTCATCGCTTCGAATCAAGATTCAACGGAATCTAGGGTGATTCGAAGGAAACGGAGTAGAGATTGGGTAAAATGGGGTTGTGAGGGTTCTATGGTATTAAGATGGGGGTGATTGGAGTGGTTTGTAGCGGCGCTGCCGGCATATGGTTTCAAGGCGGCGTTTCTAGGGTTTCGGAGTTCAGAGACGAGGATGGGGGAAGAGGGTATGAGGGAGGTAGGGCTAGGTTTGGACAGTTTTATACGGGGAAGGGGTCGAGTTCCGGTCCGTTGGATCTAATGAGATCAACGGTTGAGATGAAGGGATTCCGAAACTACATCGTTTGGTTGGAAAGTGGGGCTGGACCGGGTATTGGCTGGGTTCGGGCCAGATCGAGACGGGTCTTTTTGGGCTGTAGGCGGGTTTGGGGCATGGGTATGGGCGTAGTTGGGCTGGGGTGAGGGAATTCACATTGGGCTTGGACAAATTAAAACAAAACAGCCCAACTTTCTAACTTTTCAATTCCCATTTCTTTTTTTTCAAAATAATTCTTTTTTTTTTCAAAATTAAATTAAAATCTAAATTAAATCCTAGAACCTAATTAACCTGAAAAACACTGATTAAACCTAAATAAAAATTATCACAATTAATTAAAAACAAATTAAAAGAGGACTACTCAAAATCAAAATTAAAATTAAAGAGTGCAAATTAAACTATTTTTGTGATTTTCCTTTTTTTATAAAATAACTAATTACTAATTAATTCTTAAAAATGCAAAGTTAAATCCTAAATGCACATGCAATATATTTTTTGTATTTTTTATTAATTAAATAAAACAAACGTGCACAGACAAATGCAAACAATTGACAGAAAATGCCACAAAAATCCACAAAATTGCAAACAATGGGAAAAATTATTTTGTTTTGAATTTGTGGGAGTAATTCATATAGGGCAAAAATCACGTGCTCACAGCTGCCCCTCTTTGCTCGGAAACACGAAGAGTTTTTGTGCAAAGATAAAGTGAGCGGATACGAGTGATTTTTGCCCGTTTGAATACTCCGTGGAAAGCATTTTTTGAAAGATTTGACCGCACCCTACTTCCGAGGTTGCCTACATATCATTGGCTATAAAAGAGTCAGGTCAGTGTAGTTCGGGAAGTTTTGGTAGCTGGGACTACCATGAGCTGTGATTTCACTGCTGCTACTGCTTACTAAACCCCTTATTACACCATGTCAAAATAAAAAGAAGCTAGACTAGACTATGATCTATGCATTACAAAAATCCTATCTATATCTTCAAACTTGCTCTGGTGGTTGTTGTTGCCTTGTTGACTTGTATTCTCCCGGTGAAATCCCTTTGTTGCCGACCTGAATTATAAGCTGAGATGTTTTCCCTTTCTCTAGGTGGATGCCTGACTGCTAAACTTGAATTATATTTCCGTGCTCTCCAGGTGGGTTCCTGACTGCTGAACTTGAATTGTATTCTCGTGCTCTCCAGGTGGGCGCCTGACTACTGAACTTGAATTGTATCCTCGTGCTCTCCAGGTGGGCGCCTGACTGCTGAACTTGAATTGTATTCCCGTGCTCTCCAGGTGGGCGCCTGACTGCTGAATTTGAGTTGCTTCTCCCTATTCTCCAAGTGGGTACCTGATTTCAACAAAAATAGACAAAACAAAGAAAATTTTCTGCCCCAGTTTGGTAGATGGGCACATATGTGAGTGTTACACTGAATCATATTACCAAATATTACTAAGAATTGGAAAGCTAGATCTCGTTATCCAGGAGGGTCCTGACAGCTCCTACTTACACGACAGTTTAAAATCTAAATTATATCTTCTAAAAGTATTACTTTCGCTACATCTTGTTATCTAAGCCGATCTTAAAACTTCACCCCATTATCCAGGAGGGTACTGACAACTCTTAATTAAATGACAATTTTAAACCTAAGTTATATCTTTTAAAGCTGGGACCTCTGCTAAATCTTGTTATCTAAGAGGGTCTTAAACTACTCCTCATTATCCAGGGGGGTCCTGAAAATCAAAAATCAAGTTTTATCTTAAGAGTGACAATTTTATGGCTAAATTATATTACCCTACACCAGAACTTACGCTAAATTTTGTTATCCAATGGAAATTTTAAAGCTAGGTCTCATTATTCAGGAGGGTCCTGACAACTCCTAATTGAATCTTATCTCCAACATGCGAACTTTAAAATCATCTTATATTCCTTGGGGTACATTTATGCTAGATTTTGCTACTCATGATTGTTTTGAATTTTAAACTAGGTCCCATTTTCCAGGAGGTCCTGAGAACTTCAAATTAAATTCCATTATCCAGGCGGGTCCTGAGAGTTTACGGTCAAACCTGTGTGGTGCTTGCCTTTCCTTATGGAGGGTTTCTCCGAAACAACGAAACTTTCTGCCCCTGTTTCAATCAAAGAAAAATCTTGTCAGTTTAAAATGTAGTGGTTAGTTGATGGCATTCTTGCTGAAGGTCTCTCCACTGCCGTGCTTTGTTTTGACTGGCTTCCCCAAACTGGCCCTGAACAGCTTGACTTTCCGACTGACTTTCAACCCACATGACCTCGGATGACTCGAGTGTTATATACCCGAACCATTGTTTTACACTTCTGACCCTTTAACTAAACCTCTGCATCTCCCATGAAATTAGTAAATCATTCCGCTGATGGAACTTTCGCTGGCACTTTATATCCCATTTTACATCATACTATCTTTGGTATGTTCTGGCCACACTGTGCTTTGCGATTTTTGAAGTTGGTAGTGAGCTTTGAAATCCTTTCTTATTTGCTTGACCAAGACTGACATTGAAACATCTTAGAGAAATGAAACCCAAAAGAACTGAAATACAATGACCCTGAGAGTTAAGGATAAAGAAAATCCAAAACTGGATGACTTGCTAAAAAGGAAAAAGGAAAGAGACTTATCTAAGTGGAATAGCTAGTACCAATGATCATGACATGCATTTCGGATTAATCGGCCCAGTCTGTTCAACCAATCAACTTTCAGTTGCCATATTTTGTTTCCCCGGAATTTCTATAACCTGATTTCTTCACCAAACCTTGACCTTGTTCGGCTTGCGGTGCCCTGAAGGGTTTTCACCAACAAGCTTTTCTCATTTGTTCATCTCTCAACTCACTTTCGCCTTACGGTGCCCGTGAGGGTTTTCACCAATAAGACTCTCTCATTTTTTATTTCTCTTAGCTCCCGTCGCCTTATGGTGCCCGTGAGGGTTTTCACCAATAAGACTCTCATTTTCAACATTTTTCTGCTTGGACTAGAGTGTTGCCCCTGATATGAATTACCTCTCCTTGCTTGACTTGGCATTTCTCGAAGGCTGATCGGAAGGTCTTTCTTTGGACTGTAATATGGGATTTTGGATAGAGTTAGAAAGAAAAGGTATCAAAGGCTCAAAATAATTCAAATGGGTTCAAAATTACAACTTTTGGAATCAGATTTCTTGCAACAACCACAACTTCTGCCCCAGTTTCTTGCTTGGGGACTTTTGGATTTTTATTTTGATGGGACCGAAATGTGAGGCTGCCTACTTATTCTTTAAAGGAATCAGGTCGAACGTAGTTCATGACATAGAAGTTGCTTTGTTGTTGTGACTTTTCCTTTTTTTTTTCTTTTTTTCCTTTTCTTCTTCTTTTTCTTTTTGTTGCTTTTTCTTCTTTTCTCTTTTTCTTTTCTTTTTTTTCTTTTCTTTCTCTTTTCATTCTTTTCTTTTACTTGTCTTCTTCTCTCGCGTTTCCGAGTTTTGTCACTGATTCCAAAAGAGGGGAATGAAAGGAAATAAATAATGCTCAAAAAAGGGTAACAAAGGATAAAGTATTTAGATAGCAGAACAAAATGCCTTCATCATTCCAATCTTCAAAATATGCCAAGTACAAACAAATACAATTTAACCAAAGAAATAATACATAGTATCTCTTGACCGCATCGGAATTGATGGCCATCTCTACACACTTGCCTTCTATATCTATTAAATACAAAGCACCATTGGACAACACTCTTGTTACGACGAACGACCCCTGTCAGTTTGGGGTGAACTTGCCTTTTGCTTCAGCCTGATAAGGAAGGATGCGTTTTAATACTAACTGACCCACTTCAAACTTCCATGGACGCACCTTCTTATTATATGCTCTTGCCATTCTCTGTTGTTACAACTGGCCATGACACACTGCTGCCAATATTTTCTCATCGATCAGGCTCAATTGTTCCATGCGTGTTTTGACCCATTCATCATTATCGATTTCAGCCTCCACGACAATTCGAAGGGATGGGATTTCCACTTCTGCGGGTATCACTGCTTCGGTTCCATACACCCGCAAATAAAGAGTCGCCCCTACTAAAGTACGAACAGCAGTACGATAACCCAGCAATGCAAAAGGCAGCTTTTCATGCCATTGCCTGGACCCTTCCACCATTTTCCGAAGTATCTTCTTTATGTTCTTTTTGTTGCCTTGACTGCTCTGTTTGCCTTGGAGCGGTAAGGGGTGGAATTGCGATGTGTAATCTTGAACTGCTGACATACCTCTTTAATCAAATGACTATTGAGATTAGCCCCATTGTCTGTAATAATCACCTTTGGTATCCCAAACCGACAAATGATATTTGAGTGCACAAAATCAACCACCGCTTTCTTGGTTACAGACTTGAACGTTTTAGCCTCCACCCACTTGGTGAAATAGTCGATGGCCACTAGAATGAACTTGTGCCCATTTGATGCTGCCGGCTCAATTGGCCCAATGACATCCATGCCCCACACGATAAAAGGCCACGGTGCAGACATTGTGTGCAATTCTGATGGTGGAGAAAGGATCAAATCTCCATGCACTTGACACTGATGACATTTGTGCATGAAACTGATACAATCTCGCTCCATAGTGAGCCAATAATAACTTTCTCGGAGAATCTTCTTTGCCAGCACGTATCCACTCATGTGTGGTCCACAAACTCCAGAATGTACCTTGGTCATGATAGTTGTGGCCTATCTAGAATCTACGCATCTCAACAATCCAAGATCCGGAGTCCTTTTGTACAAAACCCCTCCGCTGAAGAAAAATCCGCTCGCCAACCGCCGAATTGTTCTCTTTGATCACATGTGGCTTGTACTGGATACAGCCCCATCCTGATATATTCCTTGATATCATGAAACCAAGGCTCACCATAAAGCTCTTCTTCTACCACATTACAGTAAGCATGCTGATCATGGATCTGAATATGCAACGGGTCAACATAAGCCTTATCCGGATGATGTAACATTGACGCCAAGGTAGCCAAAGCATCAGCAACTTCGTTATGGATCCTTGGAATATGCCTGAAATATACTAATCGAAACCGTTGACAAAGATCATGATATTGCCGGTACGGTATGAGTTTTAAATCCCATGTTTCCCATTCCCCTTGAATCTGGTGCACCAGAAGGTCTGAGTCCCCCAAAACCAAAACTTCCTGGACACCCTTGCCTGCAGCTAACCTCAAGCCCAAAATGCATGCCTCGTACTCAGCCATGTTGTTAGTACAGTAGAAACAAAGCTGAGCCATAACAGGGTAGTGATGTCCTGTTTCACAAATCAATACAGCTCCTATCCCAACGCCTTTCATGTTAGCAGCTCCACCAAAGAAAAGTTTCCAACCTGGCTCTCCAACTTGTTCCAACTCATCAATGTGCATTACCATTTCATCAGGGAAGTAAGTCTTCAAAGGCTCATATTCTTCATCTACTGGGTTCTCAGCCAAATGGTCGGCCAATGCCTGGGCTTTCATCGCAATCTGGATCACATAGACGATGTCAGATTCTGTGTGCAAAATCTGCCACTTTGCGAGCCTCCCTGTGGGCATAGGCTTATGAAAGATATACTTTAATGGATCCAAATGAGAGATGAGGTAAGTAGTGTAAGATGGCAAATAATGCTTCAGCTTCTGTGCCACCCAAGTTAGGGCACAACATGTCCTTTCCAGGTGAGTGTACTTAACCTCGTAAGATGTGAACTTCTTGCTGAGATAATAGATGGACTGCTCTTTCCTGCCGGTGATATCATACTGACCCAACACGCAACCAATCGAATTGTCCAAAACCGTCAAATACAGAATCAAAGGTCTTCCCGGTTCTGGTGGCACCAACACAGGTGGGTTTGACAAATACCCCTTTATCTTATCAAATGCTTCTTGACACTCATCTGTCCACTTGACCGCAACATCTTTCTTCAACAATTTGAAGATAGGCTCACAAGTTGTCGTAAGCTGAGCAATAAATGTACTGATGTAATTCAACCTGCCTAATAAACTCATCACTTCAGTCTTGTTCCTTGGAGGTGGCAATTCTTGGAGAGCTTTAATCTTTGACGGGTCCAATTCAATACCTCGGCAGCTGACTATGAATCCCAACAATTTTCTAGATGGCACACCGAATGCGCATTTTGCAGGATTGAGCTTAAGATTGTACCTGCGAAGCCTTTGGAAGAACTTTCTTAAATCCCTGACATGGTCAGACTGATTTCTAGACTTTATGATCACATCATCCACATAAACCTCGATCTCCTTGTGTATCATGTCATGGAATATGGTTGTCATTGCCCTCATGTAAGTTGCCCCAGCATTTTTCAAACCGAAAGGCATGACCCTGTTGCAGTATGTTCCCCATGGCGTGATGAATGTTGTCTTCTCTGCATCTTCCTCATCCATTAAGATCTGATGATAGCCCGCATAGCAATCCCCAAAGGACCCAATCTCATGTTTGGCGCAATTGTCAATCAGAATGTGGATATTTGGCAGTGGAAAGTTTTCCTTGGGGATCGCCTTGTTGAGATCACGGTAATCAACACACACCCTGGTCTTGCCATCCTTCTTTGGCACAGTTACTACATTGGCTAACCAAGTGGGATATCGAGTGACCCGAATGACTTTTGCATCGAACTGCTTGGTGACCTCTTCTTTGATCTTCATACTCATATCAGCTTTAAATTTCCTCAGCTTCTGTTGACAGGAGGGAATGCTGGGTCAGTGGGCAATTTGTGAACCACCAACTCAGTGCTTAGACCCGACATGTCATCATACAACCATGCAAAAATATCTTTGTACTCAAACAGTGCTTTAATTATCTCCTCCCTGAGTTGAGGTTCAGGATGGACACTTATCTTAGTTTCTCTGATATTATCTAGGTCCCCTAAATTTATTTCTTCTGTATCACTCAGGTTAGGCTTGGGTTTTTCTTCAAAATGGCTTAATTCTTTACTAATCTCTTCAAAGGCCTCATCCTCATCATATTCCTATTCATCATCACACTCTATTTCTTGAATTACTATTTCAAAATTAGATTGGCTTTTAAGACTGGGCCGAAGATTCCTCATGCATGTCATGCCATTGAAACCAGCATAAAAAGAACTGTACAAGAAAGAAAAAGAAAAGCAAAATAAAACTATCAGAAATGATGGAAAAGGGAAATTGCATTTCATTGAAATTGAAAGATAACAAGATTTATACATCCAAACGGACGGAACATAGAATCTGAATTACAACCCTGGAATAATCCAGATAAACTGAAAGAAAATCAAAGCAAACTACCAAAACTCCTTCCTGGTAGGGAGATGAGTAGCTTCCCAATTGTTAATCTTTGCACTGGGCCCAACAAATTGCACATCCTCCTTGCTAGAACCCTCTCTAGCTTCCACCATGTTCACCTCGTCGAATAATTTCTCAAACCTTTCAAGAAACTCCTTATCATGACCTACCACAGAACTGGAAACTGTTGTTGTTGGGCGTTTCTTGGTGCCGAGCCTGACAAATGATCTGGAGAGACGTAGGATGGGCTTTGGGAGGACCCATGCCCTTTGTTTCAACTTTATGGCTCTTTTTATGTCCACAATTGTGGGCTTGAACCCCAATCCAAATGTATCCAAGTTTTTAGGGAGGGACACCGGCTGTACGATACCTTGCAGAGATGCACCCAAACCTTTGCCCCGTACAAAACTATTTTTCAACATTTCAACGGCTACCATGACTGATGCAGCAGCTACCCTCAGAGTTTGAATGCACTTCCCTTCTGAAATTTTCTCTACCAATATCGTGTCAAAAACTTGATAAACACATGGCCCCTTGTCGTCTTCCAACTCTATGAACGGAACAATGGCATCACTGTGGGCACACAAATTATCCTCGCCGTGCACAACAATTTCCACTCTATCCCATTCAAACATGACCATTTGATGCAGAGTAGACAGGACCGTTTTTGCAGCATGAATCTAGGGTCGACCTAATAGCAGATTGTAAGAAACAGCCACATCGAGCACCTGGAACTCCATGGTAAATTCAACTGGCCCTATTGTAAGCTCAAGCACTATGTCCCCGACTAAATCTTTCCCTCCACCATCGAATCCCCGAACGCAAATACAGTTCTTGTGAATTCTTTCATCATCCACCTTCATTGTGTTCAGAGTGGAGAGAGGGCAAATGTTCGCACTGGAACCATTGTCGACCAGTACCCGGTTAACCATGGAATCTTCGCATTTCATCGTAAGATAGAGGGCTCTATTGTGCTCAGTACCCTCCACGGGCAACTCATCATCAGAAAAAGTGACTCTGTTTACCTCAAATATCTTGTTAGCTATCTTTTCCAAGTGGTTTACTGAGATTTTGTCAGGAACGTGGGCCTTATTCAGGATCTTCATCAAAGCCTGATGGTGCTCGTCTGAATGGATGAATAATGACAATAGTGAAATCTGAGTTGGTGTCTTCCTCAACTGCTCCACAATGGAATAGTCCTGCACTTTTATCTTTCTTAAAAATTCCTCTGCTTCTTCCTCGGTCACAGCTTTTTTCACCGGCACTGGGTTATCTTTGGAGATCTTAGCTTTTCTCAACTCTTCGAGGGCAAAGCATCTCCCTGATCGAGTCAAACCATAGGTCTCACAAACTTCTTCTTTAACCCCCTTCCCTTTGTAAGTCACTGTCACTCGTTCATAATTTCACGGGACAGCCTTGCTGTTGACTATTGGTAATTGGGTGACAAGTTTGATAATTACAGGATCTGTGCGAGCACCCTACACAATTATGACAGGATTTTTTGCCACCCCTGGCACCACCACTTTTGCTTTTTCTTGTTTCACTGCAATGCCACTTGAAGACCCTTTCTTGACTATTGCAGATGGTTCACTGTTTGCCCCGCTCAACCTGATCACTAATTTCTCACTTGTTGGATTTTCAACCGGCCTAACTTCACTGGACCAAATCATCATGACGCTCTGTGAAGGCTTCTTGGGCTCCCCTCCCCTATGCACTATCTCGATCATATTTGTCTCAGGATGGGCCGACAACAGATTCTAGTTGATATTGGGTGCCTCCGGAGCTTGGACCTCAATCTGATTAGTATTAATGAGCTCTTGAATAGCTATTTTCAATTGCCAGCACTTCTCTGTGTCGTGTCCCGGAGCACCAGAACAATATTCGCAACTCACAGAGTGATCAAGATTCCTCGGGGGAGGGTTTGGCAATTTTGGCTCGATCGGACTCAGCATACCCAATTGTCTCAACCTGTGAAACAAACTGGTATAGGATTCTCCCAATGGAGTGAAGGTTTTTTCTTTTGTAATCTCTCATTCTTAAATGCTTGGTTGGGCCGGAAACCTGATCCAGGAGGGTTTCGGTAGGCTCTTGGGGGTGGATACGCATTTTGTGGAGCTGGGTATGTATTTTGTGGGACCGGCGCATGCCATTGTGCGTGGGCCGGAGGTTGGCTGTATGTTTGGGCATGGTGGACAGAAAAATGGGGGTCTGGTGGTGGGTAGTAGTGTTGGGATGGATTATACGGGGTATAGGGGTAGGTTTGGTGGTAGGGACGAGGCTGATGATAGTGGTGAGGTAAACCCAAGGGTCCGAACCAAGCTCCTGAATCGATTATTGCTACATCCTCTTTCTTCTTCTTTCCCATTACCCCCCCCCCCCAATTCCACTTTGAATGGCCTGAGTGGTTGCCTTAATAGCCGAATAGCTAATGATTTTGTTTGTCTTGAGCCCTTCTTCTACCATACCGCCCATCTTTACCACTTCATTGAAGGACTTGCCTATAGATGATACCAGATGACCATAATAATTAGGTTCTAAGGCCTGCATTAAATAATCCACCATTTTACTTTCTTTCATTGGAGGGTCAACCCTTGCTGCCTGTTCTCTCCACCTAAAACCATACTCCCTGAAACTCTCATTGTGCTTTTTCTCAAGTTTCGTCAAAGACAGACGATCCAGAATAATCTCGATATTGTACTGGAAGTGACAAGGAAATGCCTGGGCCAGATTATCCCATGTGTACCACCTTCCATGATCTTGCCGAGTGTACCACTCCAGCGCCGAACCACTCAGACTTTGACTGAAATATGCCATTAGCAACTCATCTTTCCCACCAGCTCCCCTCATTTTGCTACATAAACCTCTCAAATGTACTACTGGATCACCGTGCCCATCATACAAATCAAACTTGGTCATCTTAAGCCCTGCCGGCAATTGCACATATGGAAATAGACATAGATCTTTGTAAGCCACACTTACTTGACCTCCCAACCCCCGCATGTCTCTGAATGACTGTTCCAGGCTTTTAACTTTCCTGAACATCTCCTCCTGTTAAAGATTTTTATATGGTTTTTCGGTTTCCGCGGGGAGGTCAAAATGAGGAGTGTAGGAATAGGGTTCTGGAACCTTGAAAGTGGGCTCCGAGGGGTAATACTTGTTGTCGTGAGTCTGGAGCAGAGGCTCACTGGAGGATCGGTGTAATGCAGCGGGTGGGGGTGCCACAAAAATAGGAGTGACTCGTGGAGGAGGGAACGAGACTTGTTTGGGTGGTGGAGCTTGTGATGTATGGGAAGTGGTGTCGTGGCATTGTTGGTAGAGGGGACAGGCCGGAGATGAGTTCGCAGTGGGAGGTTCCTGGGGCTGAGCCAATGGCGGGATAAAAGCAGGGTTGGCGGGGTAAACTGGAGGTGGGTGCCCTTTTGCCCATGCTTGGTACATTTCAGCCATCTGCTGCTTCAGCTTATACAACTCATCTTTCAGATTAACCTCCGATTCTTCCACCTCTTTTGACGGATCGACAAAACTTGCCTCAAGTTCCTGGTTGGCCATGTTCAACTTGTTTTTGGACCGGGTGTTGTAGGAATGAGTTGCCAGAATGCCAATCAAACTAATCACCTGCCTGAACTATAATTTCATCAATAATAAACTTGTTAGGGATTAGGGCTTTAACGGATAGGCAACCGCACATTTGAGGAGTGAATGCACCTAAGCAATTAACCATTTCTATTATGCATTTGATCGGTTGCTTGCGTCATCCTGGCTTTTCCTTATTTCCATTTGCAACTATCTCTTTTCTCTTTTTTTTTTCTCTTTTTCATTCTTGCCTTTCCTTGCTTGGTCTATCTTTGTTTTTATTCTTTCATGTCTTTTTCTTATTTTGTCGTTGTTCCCTCCCCATGGTTTCTTATTTTTCTCTCTTTTCTTTTCTTGTTTTTCCTCTTTTTTTTCTTCTTTTCTCTTTTTTCTTTTGATTATGGTCGAATCCTATGGAGATTGCCTACATATCATGACCCCGCATGAATCAAACCAAGCGTAGTTCTGGGGGATAAGTGTAAAAATAAAATATTTTGGGATTTTCAGATTTTCATAAAAAGAAAATGCTTTGATTACAACGACTCAAAAACTAACAGACTCAAAAAGACACTAACAGACTTTGATGAAAAGATGAAACTACCGACTCAAAACAAACTGACAGACCCCAACAGAAAGATGAAAACACAGACTCGAAAACAAACTAACAGTCTCCAATGGAAAGAAAATACAGACTCGAGTAAAAATCATGAATACATTAATGCCTCAAATGCTCCTGGGGCCCGCGGGACATCATTCGATCTCGCCACAAGCTTACGCGCTAAATCCCCTTGGAGGTGGTAGAGATCTTCCATTATCTGGCAGACAAAGGTCATCACAGTGGCAAAGAACATGGATCTGGTCATATCCTCACAACTACTACACTTCATCGCGATGTAGTCGGCGATCCTTCTGATTCTCTCTCTTATGACACCCTTTTCTTGCAAGAAACGCCCAATCTACTGGGCCCTGGATTCCAAAGTTTGTTCGGCTACATGATTCTGTTCTTGAAGTTGTCGCAAATCTCTTTCTAACTGTGCCATCGCTGCGTAACAGTGTTCCCTTTCTACCTTAAAGTCTTTTGCCTGCTTGATCATTTTGTTCTCAAAGATGGTAACCCTTTTCTTCAACCCCACAATCTCATTGTCATATTTCTCTTTTAATTGTTTAACCAAGCGCTCTCATTCCTCCGCATTCTTAGCCAATTTTGTTTGAGCCCTTGCTAGTTCACCCTCGGCCTTATTCAGATCAAAACCATACTCACTCACCTTTTGCCGAAGATTATTTATAGGTTTTTCATCTTTTGCACTTCTGGTGAGATTTTCTGCCGCTATTTTCATTTTCTGAATCTGGGCTCGAAGTGCTTCATTTTCTTTGGCTAGCTTTTTCTTTTCACCCTCATCCGCCGCGATTTGCAAACCATTCTCGAATTGGAGATCCCTGACTTGCTTTTCCAGCTTTCTTATTGTGGCCCTATACTCATTCTCCTTGGCCAACCAAGCCCACTGTTCTTGCGACGCCTCAACGAATTCTCGAATGTGAGGCTTTTTGGCTGGTCTTTCTAGTTCAGCCCTTATGGTGTTCTTCTTTCTATACCAGGCAAGATAGGTGGGTGAGACCTCGCCTCTAGATAGGTCATGCACTCGAGTGTTCGCTGTCAAATACTAGCACTCGTTCCAAATAGAACGAACTGTTTCTTCATGAAATTGGCCGTCAGGCTAACCTCGACCGCATAAACACTAAGATCTTCATCTGGGTGCATCACCTGACACCTTCCCAACTGTCTCATCACCCGGTATGGAGCAAAAGGCTGAATGCCTCGAAGACCCGTTAGGAGGAAGTAAGGACCGGTGGCGGGCATATACACAATTTCTTCAACAGGAAGCCAACCAGTGTCCATTCTATTTGCCTCGCAGTGATGGAGCGAAGGCGGGATACCCAATCTCCAAACCCCTCTGGTAACTTGAACCCTAAAATCCTTGTGTCAAACTCTTCAATGCAACTTTTCTCTGCAGACCCATAACTCATATATTGAGGGCGGTGACACAGGTGTTCGATCAACCACATTTGTAGTAGCAAATTGCATCCCTCGAAGAAATCTGCCCCAGCTTTACAAGCTATGAGAGCTCGGTATATCTAAGATACTATCAGAGGGGCAAGGGTGCTCTTGGCATTGGTAATCAAGACTTTGATGACCCTAGCCACCCGCAGATCAATATTCCCATCTTTCCGAGGAAACACCATGAGGCCTATCACACCTCCTTTTTCCGCACCCGGGGGGCGACGGGGAGTTTTTTCCAATTAAAGGACAATCGAAACGGGATTTGTTTATTTATTTCAGAGTCTCCACTTGGGAGATTTAGGGTGTCCCAAGTCACCAATTTTAATCCCGAATCAAGGAAAAGAATGACTCTATATTACAGTCTGCGTACCAGAAATCCGGATAAGGAATTCTGTTAACCCGGGAGAAGGTGTTAGGCATTCCCGAGTTCCGTGGTTCTAGCACGGTCGCTCAACTGTTATATTTGGCTTATTTATCTGATTTTAAATACAATATGAACTTATGTGCAAATTTTATCTTTCAACCGCTTTTATCATTTACTGTTATTTTTATGAGATTTGCAACGTTGTGAAAACATATCTCGAACCATGTTGCATCAATGCACCCGTGATTGTTGACATATTTCGACTCGGTTGAGATTTGGATTTGGGTCACATAAATGTGCACCCGAATTAAGGAGAATAAATTATTAAGACGTGCCTAAAGCAACTAGCGTATTGTTGTTTTGGGTAAGGCCGAAAAATTCGCTAAAAGGCCTGTCCCGAATTCTAAGTGTTTTAATATATATACAGTTAGAGGGCCCCGCAGCTGTGTACATTTTTTGTTTGACGAGGCTCGTCTCGTTCTACTTTTAAAAGGAATTCGCGACGTCATGGATATGCCTCTCGGATCACGTCACAATCAATGTACCCGTGATTAGAAATACATTTCGAATCCGTCGAGATTTGGATTTGGGTCACATAAATGTGCACCCGAGTTTAAGAAGGTAAGGTTTATTAAAGCGTATCCTAAAGAGACTAACGTGTTGTTATTTTAGGAGGGTTGTGAGATTTGCTAAGCAACCCGTCCTGGAAACTAAATGCTTCAATAATATACATTTAACAAGGGCCCCGCATCTGCGCGTTTTGTTTATTTTCATCGAGGCTCATCTCGTTCTTATTTTAAAAGGATATCCTATAGCAACTACGTTTCTTGTCGTGTTTGTCTCTATCAATTGAAAACAGTAGATAGTCCTAATTAATTACATGCTTGCAAGTTGTTTGTAACGGAATTCGGAAATGCTTAAAAATATCAGGACCGAAGCTGCGTGCACAGTCAGCCGAACAAATGATCATGGGCCCAAGTCCAGCCCACGCGCGGTTGGCCAGACCTGGGCCACTGCTCGTTCGATGCGAGCCCGCTTGGTCTGTTTTGACCCGGGCTCGAACTTTGTGGGGTTGAGATTGTAAACCCTGTGTTCTTTATCTTAAAACATGGTTTTAACAGTTATATGGCATTTTATGGGAAAGGAAAGTACTTAATTAACAGTGTATGATTTTCATGCTTGACATACATTATATGCTTATACTACACCATTGCACCAAATTTAAGATACAACCTACTGCCTTAGGCATACTCTTATCACCATCCCATATACACAATTCAACTACCATTCGTTAACAGTTGTTGGGCCTGAAGGCTATTTCCAGCATCCAAAACAAGAATAAATTTTTTTTACATTACATGATATTTAAAGTAACAAACTATGTATAAAAAACATTCTTCAGGTCTTTTCATTTACATTCATGCTCAAGTTTCCAGCTACATCGGACAGTGTATTAGGTGTGTACCTGGTATAGAAAGGAAAGGAAGAAAGAGAGGTAATCAGTTGAGTAGTATGCAACGAATACAGCAGCAGCAGACACACAGCAACAACACAGCAACAATCAACCAAACCAAGTGTTTTCCACAGCCACAGACAACCAACAATGTCTCCCAGAATACAAGGACTAGCAGATAGTCGAGTACCAAGCCAGTAATCCCAGGAAAGAGTAGGGAAATAACAACAGTAACTGAGGGTTCAAATGCAGTAACCACCAGTTCAACAACCACAAACAACTCAGTCAATGCAAGCAACAGAACTTGGCCAAGACAGCTTGACCAATATGCATTCTTATACAACTTTCAGGCAGTGTTTGGTTACCATGTCTATTGGAAACTACCTTATGTTTATACTGTTATGATTTGGGACTCACTAGACCTCTCTTCAGACTAAAGTTTTTTCAGCCTTTTGTTTTGTTTTTCTTTTCTGAAGACTCCAAAAAGTCCAGCCCTGTTTAAGTTCTCGAATGGCCTATTTATGAGCCAAATGACCAAGTGCAGCTAAGCTGCCTCCCTCCTACTTGCAGACTGCTCATACCCCTTAACTCCCCATGCCTAAAGGCATCTTTCTTGGAATCCTTAATCAGCCCCCATGCCCTGTCTTATTACTCTAATCAAGGGTTATGGGTTTAGTTAAGTATTCAATTAATTCCCATACTCTTAGGTCTGGTCCCCCATTGGCATTAATTTAATCCCAAATTAGTACCCTACTTGTCAGCTCATTTAAACTAATCTTTCTGTCCTTTTTAACACCCCAGAATACCCCTGCTTAACCTTGATTATTACTGCCCTGCCCATTGCAGCATCAGGGCATTTTTGAACTGATGAAAGTTCAAATTCAAGACTGCCTGGACTGAACCCTTTTCAGTCATTTTTACAATGCAAACAAACCATCTCAAACAATGCTGGGGCATTCGGTCAGTGGCAAAGTTCAATTAGTCATGCGACATTATTAGCTCATTCGATTCATTAGTTATAGAAAACTAATCGACGACATTTATCGAGTCGACTATACTAATTATAACAGGTAATAATCAGTCGCTCATATAAACAATACGTTCAGGGACTTAAAGGGCATCAAACAACTTTTGTTCAATTACTGGGGCCTATATGAATTAACTCATTTGACGATTAATCTAATTGACGATCATGTTTATCACAGAGTGTATTCAGAACACAAACAGAAGATAATTGACCAAATAAAAGGCCTTTAACAGAGATGGAAGAAATCCGAATGAAAAATAACAAAATAACAAACAATCATAACGAAGCATGCTGACAACTTAATTAGAACCAAACAAAGAGAAAAGGAAACTTACCGAAAAAGTTTGAAATCAAAACGGACCCAAATCAGACTCAACTTCGAACTCTTGAGGCCGAACAAACTTTAATCAGGGTGTTCTCACATGAGAACACCTTGATTAAGGTCTATTAGACCTCAAACCCTTGTCAAGACCGGCCGGATTCCCCAGGTGCATGTGTTCTAAGGTCTGGATTTTCAGATCTGGATTTTTAGGAGTTGTGGGTAGATTCGGACCAAACCAAGCTTGGTTTGGTCACGAGGAAGGTCAGGGGAGTGTCTGATACAAAGATGGTGAGGTTTGGTATAGATCGAGTTTTGTCTCGAATCTTCAAATCCAGATTCGAGACGACAGGAGGTGATTCGAGGTTCATGGTTAGTGGATTCGTGTTCAGGGGAGTGAGGGGGTCTTAGGGTGTTCGGGAGGTGGCCACCGGCGTTCATGCCGCCGGGTTTTGGTGGAAGGGAAACTAGGGCGGCTTGCTAGGGTTTGGGGGTTTCAGGTTGGGGAAGGAGACGAGTGAGGGGTGGGGTTCGGATAGGGGGTGCGGGGTAAAGGGCTGAGTTTATATATGGGGAGGTTGATCGGATCTGAGTCGTTAGATCAGACGATCTCAACGGCTTGGATCTGATGGTGAGAAATGAAATGGGGTCGTTTGGTAGTTGAACGGGGTCGTTTGGTTTAAGTGAGGGGTTGGGTCAGATTGGTTATTGGGTCGGGTTTGAACATGGGTTGCTGAAAGAGGTCCTGAGCCGTTGGATCGAGAGTTTGAACGGCCCAGATCAGACGCATGATGCGGCGTCGTTTTGGGAGGTGGTCAGGGCAGGCCTGGTTTGGACCGGATTTGAGTGCTGGTTTGTGCCTGTTTTTTTCTTATTTTTGGGCCCAAATTGATTTCAACTTCTTTTTCTTTTGTTTTCTAATTTAAGAAAAAAAATGAAAAATAACAAAACAAAATAAATAATAAAACAAATTAAAACAAATAACAATGTAGCACTTCAACGTAATTATCATACCAAATTAAAATGTTTAAGTAAGTTAAATCACAACCTAGAACGAACGATGCATATATATATTTTGAACTTTCTTTTAATGACACATATTTTTGTATTTTGTTTGATAATGATTAAATGCAAAAAATGAACAGACCCACAAATGACTAGCAATACATGTCATGAAAAATTTGTACTGCGGGGTCATCTGTCACTATTATTTTTTGTTTTCCTTTGGGAGTGATTGCTCGTGAAGCAAAAATCACGTGCTTACAGCTGCCCCTCTTTGCACGAAGACACGAAGGGTTTTCGCGCAAAGATAAAGCGAGCGATTTTTGCCCGTCCGAATACTCCGTGTGAAGCATTTTTTGAAAAAGATTTGACCGAACCTTTGCTTCAGAGGTTTCCTACATATCCTGGGCTGAACAGGAATCAGGTCAATGTAGTTCGGGAAATTTTGGTAGCTGGGACTACCGTGTGACTGTAGTGCTTGCTGTTGTTGTGCGCTGTTGTATGCTGCTGTAGGATGCTACCGCTCACTGATCTCCTTGTTACATTGATCTTGAAAGGAAAAACAAGAAGTTAAGCTAGAGTATGAGATCTCATCTATCTCCAATTTGTTCTTGTTGTCTTGCTTTCTTGTCGGCTAACGCTTTCCTCTGACGCCTTTTGTGAACTTGGCAGATTATGCTGGTCCTTCGCCTTTCTGAATGCCAGTTTTCATCACTTTGTTTGATTTGCTGGGAACATGGCTTTCTTCTTTAAATCTTCCAATGGTTTCTTCAGTGGTATGTTTCTTCATCAGCATTGTCATACTGGGCATGCTACAATGTTTCCGAACTGCTTCTTCTGAGACGCGTTCCTTCCTCCTTTTGAATGCGCGCTTGCTTTCGCAGCCTTCTGCTTCTTGGCGCTGGGGATTTTATTCTTCCCTGCTTGGGGATCTCTGTTGTAACCTTCCGTATTCAGGTGGGGCTACTGATTCCAAAATCTAGAGCTAAAAGTATTCCCGCATTTTACTGGTGGGTGACCTAGAACTTAAATGTATTCCCGCATTATACTGGTGGGCGACCTAGAACTTAAATGTATTCCCGCATTATACTGGTGGGCGACCTAGAACTTAAAAGTATTCCCGCATTATACTGGTGGGCGACCTAGAACTTAAATGTATTCCCGCATTATACTGGTGGGCGACCTAGAACTTAAATGTATTCCCGCATTATACTGGTGGGCGACCTAGAACTTAAAAGTATTCCCGCATTATACTGGTGGGCGACCTAGAACTTAAATGTATTCCCGCATTATACTGGTGGGCGACCTAGAACTTAAAAGTATTCCCGCATTATACTGGTGGGCGACCTAGAACTTAAATGTATTCCCGCATTATACTGGTGGGCGACCTAGAACTTAAAAGTATTCCCGCATTATACTGGTGGGCGACCTAGAACTTAAATGTATTCCCGCATTATACTGGTGGGCGACCTAGAACTTAAAAGTATTCCTGCATTATACTGGTGGGCGACCTAGAACTTAAATGTATTCCCGCATTATACTGGTGGGCGACCTAGAACTTAAATGTATTCCCGCATTATACTGGTGGGCGACCTAGAACTTAAATGTATTCCCGCATTATACTGGTGGGCGACCTAGAACTTAAATGTATTCCCGCATTATACTGGTGGGCGACCTAGAACTTAAAAGTATTCCCGCATTATACTGGTGGGCGACCTAGAACTTAAATGTATTCCCGCATTATACTGGTGGACGACCTAGAACTTAAATGTATTCCCGCATTATACTGGTGGGCGACCTAGAACTTAAATGTATTCCCGCATTATACTGGTGGGCGACCTAGGACTTAAATGTATTAAAATTGCTTCCCCGTTCTTCCGAGAAAATTTTCGACAATCGGCAGAAAATTTTCTGCCCCGGTTTTTGGTGACTTCCCTGGCGTTGCATCTTGCTGCCATCATCAATCCTTTGTTTTCCTGCAGCAGACAAAGGGATTTAATTAGTTTTTATCGTGGTGGTAGAGGGTGCCTTTCTAGCGGATGATTTTTCCTTTCTTCTCTTTTCTTGCTCCCTGTCCCAATTGATTAGTGGGCAAAGTTGCCTGTTGGGGCCCTTAGCCTGCTGGGGATTGGCTCTCAATTAATCCCCTTTTCTGCTTTCTCTTTAAACACCTGCTGTGGGAGTCTGCTTTTAACTCCCGACACCACTCCCTTTAGGAGCTTACTTCCTCCAAAATTGTCGGGCATGATCACTGCATTGCCTGGGATCGGCTTCTAAGACTATTTGTATTATTCTGCATTGGATGAATTCCCCTCCGGTTTCTGGTAGTAAGCTTTGAAAAATTCTTTTCAAGACAAATTTTAGGAAGAAAAGATAAAAGCTAGAAGAAGAAAATCTTTCTGAACCCATATTTGGTGGGGAGAAGAAACTCAGAAGAACTTATCTGGAGGACCTGACTGGTCCCCGTGATCATGACGTGCACCATAGATTCCTGACCCAGTCTATTTGTATCAATCGATTTGCCGGATGGTCTGACTTGCTGGGGATGATAAATGACTGTCCATTCTGTTGCAAATGTGGTAGCTTTTGCTGATTCGTCTTGTCGCCTCATAGTGCCCTTCGAGGGGTTTTCACTAATGAGACTCTCTCTTTTCTCTCATCTCCCGGCGCCTTATGGTGCCTGTGAAGGTTTTCACCAATAAGACTCTCTCATTTCATATCCCTCATCTTACATCGCCTCTCGGTGCCTGTGAAGGTTTTCACCGATAAGACTCTCTCAGTCTTACGATCCTCTTCTTTGCTGGGGATTGGTGTATTATTCTCGGTCTTATTTGCCTGACTCGACATCTCTTGAACACTGATCGGGAGGTCTTTGGGATGTTGATGTTGGTTTTGGTGTGGGGTTAAAGAAAGGCTATAAAAATGAAAATAATTTGATGGGTGATGTGCTACAACTTTTGGAATCAAACCTTTGTTGGAACTTAAAACATAACCTCTGCCCCAGTTTTCTTGCTTGGGGAATTTATTTTTTACACTTATGTTGCGCTATGTGCGTTACGCACACTGTGCCTATTATGCACACTATGTACATTATGCATCCTATATTCGCTATGATGCATACTATGACCGAGCCGTGAGGCGCCTACGTATCCTCTTTGAGGAATCAGGTCAAACGTAGTTCCCACGGTTTTGTATTTCTTATGATTTTATCTTCTTCTCTTTTTTTTCTTTTCCTTCTTTTCATTTTCTTTCTCTTTTCTTTTTCTATTTTTTTTCATGTCTTTTCCATTAGTGATTCCAAAAAGAGGGGTATGAAAGAATTACTTAAGGCTCAAAGGGGGAAGCAAGGGTTAAACAGTGTTTGGATAGAAGAAAGAATTGCCTCCGTCATCTCATTATCCAACAAATGCCAAATACAAACAAATAAACCAAAAATTGCCATAATTAAAGAAATTACGCATAATATCTCTTGACTGCATCTGAATTGATAGCCATGTCGACACATCTACCCTCGACATCTGTCAAACACAAAGCACCGTTGGACAATACTCTGGTCACGATATAAGGCCCTTGCCAATTTGGGGCGAATTTGCCTTTTGCCTCGACCTGATGTGGGAGGATCTTCTTCAATACCTGCTGCCCTACTTCAAACTTCCTGGGGCGCACCTTCTTATTATATGTTCTTGCCATTCTCTTCTGGTACAGCTGACCATGGCACACTGCTGCCAATCTTTTCTCATCTATCAGGCTCAACTGTTCCAATCGAGCTTTGACCCATTCATCATCATCAATCCCGGCTTCAGCGACAATTCGGAGGGACGGAATTTCGACTTCCGCTGGTATTACGGCCTCAGTTCCGTACACCAACAAATAAGGAGTTGTGCCTATGGAAGTTCGGACGGTAGTGCGGTAACCCAACAAAGCAAAGGGTAATCTCTCGTGCCATTGTCTGGACCCTTCCACCATTTTTCGCAGTATCTTCTTGATATTCTTATTGGCTGCTTCGACTGCTCCATTCGCCTTGGGACGATATGGGGTGGAATTGCGGTGTGTAATCTTGAATTGTTGGCATACCTCTTTCATCAAGCTGCTATTAAGATTCGCACCGTTATCCGTGATGATCACTTTTGGGATCCCAAATCTGCAGATGATATGGGAGTGAACAAAGTCCACCACTGCCTTCTTGGTTACTGATTTGAAGGTTTTAGCCTCAACCCATTTGGTGAAGTAATCAATGGTCACTAGGATGAACCTATGACCGTTGGACGCTGCCGGCTCGATGGGCCCAATGACATCCATGCCCCATGCCACAAACGGCCAGGGTGCTGACATCGTATGTAACTCTGTTGGCGGAGAATGAATCAAATCTCCATGTATCTGGCATTGATGGCATTTCCTCACAAAAGTGATGCAATCGTGTTCCATGGTGAGCCAATAACACCCTGTTCGAAGGATCTTTCTTGCCAATACATATCCACTCATGTGCGGCCCGCAAACTCCAGCATGTACCTCTGCCATAACCGTCGTTGCTTGACTGGCATCTATACATCTCAACAATCCCAAGTTCGGGGTTCTTTTGTACAATACTCCTCCATTGAGGAAAAAGCCATTCGACAAACGCCGAAGGGCTCTTTTTTGGTCTCCAGAGGCATGTTCTGGATATATCCCCATTCTGAGGTATTCCTTGATATCATGAAACCCGGGTTCGCCATCTACTTCTTCTTCTATGACATTGCAGTAGGCGTGCTGATCACGGATCTGGATGTGCAAAGGATCAACATACATTTTGTCAGGGTGGTGCAACATTGATGCTAAGGTAGCCAAGGCATCCGCAACCTCGTTGTGAACTCTCGGGATGTGTTTGAACTTCACCGATCGAAATTGCTTGCTCAGATCATGCAAGCATTGTCGGTATGGTATGAGTTTTAGATCTCATGTTTCCCATTCACCCTGAATTTGATGTACCAAGAGGTCCGAGTCTCCCAAGACCAAGACGTCTTGGACATCCATGTCAGCAGCCAAGCGCAGACCCAGAATGCAAGCCTCATACACGGCCATATTGTTGGTGCAATAGAAACGTAGTTGAGCCATAACAGGATAATGGCGTCCTGTTTCAGAAATGAGTACTGCTCCTATTCCAACCCCTTTTGCGTTCGCAGCTCCATCGAAGAAAAGCTTCCAACCTGGTTCCTCAGTCAATTCCAACTCATTTGTATGCATTACCTCTTCGTCAGGAAAGTACGTTCTTAAAGGCTCGTATTTTTCATCAACGGGATTCTCTGCCAAATGGTCTGCCAGCGCCTGGGCTTTCATGGCCGTCCTCGTCACATAGACGATATCAAACTCTGTGAGCAGAATTTGCCATTTTGCCAACCTTCCCGTGGGCATAGGTTTCTGAAAGATATATTTTAATGGGTCCAAACGGGATATGAGATAAGTAGTATATGAAGACAGGTAGTGTTTCAACTTCTGAGCTACCCAAGTTAAGGCGCAGCATGTTTTCTCGAGTTGAGTGTACTTGACCTCATGTACTGTGAATTTCTTGCTAAGATAGTAGATGGCCTGCTCCTTCCTTCCCGTGTCATCATGTTGCCCTAGTACACAACCAAATGAATTTTCCAGGACCGTTAGATAAAGAATCAAAGGCTTCCCTGGCTTAGGCGGGACCAGGACGGGCGGATTTGACAGATACCCTTTGATTTGGTCAAAGGCCTCCTGACACTCTGCCGTCCAACCTACCGCAGCATCCTTCCTCAGCAGCCGAAATATGGGCTCACAAGTTGTTGTGAGTTGAGCGATGAACCTGCTGATGTAATTGAGCCTACCCAGCAAACTCATTACCTCTGTATTGTTCCTTGGCGGTGGCAAATCTCGGATGGATTCAATTTTGGATGGGTCTAGCTCAATCCCCCGTCGACTGACGATGAATCCTAGCAACTTTCCTGATGGGACCCCGAATGCGCATTTGGCCGGGTTAAGCTTGATATCATACCTCCGGAGTCTTTGAAAAATCTCCTTAGGTCTGCTACATGGTCCTCCTGACGCCAAGATTTGATGATCACATCATCGACGTACACCTCGATTTCTTTGTGTATCATGTCATGAAACACTGCAGTCATTGCTCGCATGTACGTTGCCCCGGCGTTCTTTAACCCGAATGGCATTACCCGATAGCAGTAGGTTCCCCATGGCGTAATAAACGCTGTCTTCTCAGCATCCTCTTCGTCCATTAGGATCTGATGATAACCCGCATAGCAATCCACAAAGGATCCGATCTCGCGCCCAGCGCAATTATCGATCAGGATATGAATGTTGGGTAACGGAAAATTGTCCTTGGGACTTGCTTTGTTGAGGTTGCGGTAGTCGACGCACACCCTGATTTTTCCATCCTTCTTTGGGACTGGTACCACATTGGCCAACCACTCGGGATATCGAGTGACCCGAATGACCTTTGCCTGCAACTGCTTAATCACCTCTTCTTTGATTTTTACACTCATTTCTGTTTTAAATTTCCTTAGTTTTTGCTTGACCGGAGGGTATGCCGGGTCAGTGGGCAATTTGTGAACCACTAAATTGGTGCTTAATCCAGGCATATCGTCATATGACCATGCAAAAACATCTTTGAATTCCATGAGGGTTTTGATCAATTCTTCTCTGACATTCGGCTCAATGTGGATGCTAATTTTGGTCTCTTGGACGTTATCAGCGTCTCCTAGATTCACAGCCTCAGTGTCATTTAGGTTAGGCTTGGGTTTCTCTTCAAATTGGCACAGTTCTCGGTTTATCTCTTCGAAGGCTTCACCTTCGTCACATTCGGACTCATCATCACAAACGACCTCTTGCATCATTGAGTCAAATTCAGATTGATTTATTAGACTAGGTCGAAGATCCGTTGTGCATGCCATGTCATTAGAACCAGTCAAAAGAGAACTGTTCAGAAAGAAAAAGAACAAAACAAAATTAAAATGGAACAAAAGGAAAGAACTTTATTAAGCTTGCGGGATAAAAGGGTTCACACTTTTACAAAACGAAAGTAAAATTTGGATTACACCCTTGAATAATCCGGACAAAACAAAACAACAAAACATAAATCAAAGCCTACTACCAAGACTCCCCTCGGATAGGAAGAGGAGTAACCGTCCAATTGTTGGTCTTGGCCTCAGGCCCCACAAACTGTATCTCTGCTATGCTGGAACTTTCTCCAGCTTCCACCATACTGACATCCGTGAATAGTCTCTCAAAACTCAGATTCAGGTCTTCATTTATACCGATCAAAGGCCCTCGAATCTTTGGGACCGGCGACCCCTTGGCGCTTGCTCTGACAAAAGACTTTGCGAGGCGTGGCACTGGTTTAGGCAGAAACCAAACCCTCTTCTTCATTTTTCGTGCTTGCTTCCTATCTGCTGTGGTTGGTTTGAACCCCAATCCGAAAGTTTCCAGATTTTTAGGAAGGGATACCGGTTGGACAATCCCTTGAAGCTCGACTCCCAGGTCTTTTCCTGGCACAAATCCATTACCCAGCATTTCCGAGACCATCATGGCTGTCGCGGCAGCTATCCTAGGGTGCGGGATGATTTCTCCTTCAGAAATTTTGTTGGCTGACCCTGTATCGAAAATCTGGTAGACCCAAGGACCTTTGTCATCAGTAGTCTCTATGAAAGGTACAATTGCTCCACCCGGGGTGCACGTTGTGTCCTCGCCGTGTAACACGACCTCTTGTCTTTCCCACTCGAACTTCACCATCTGATGTAGGGTGGAAGGCACCGCTTTGACTGCATGAATCCATGGGCGTCCTAACAGCAGGTTATAAGAAACTGTGGCATCTAACACCTGGAATTCCATGGTAAACAGGACTGGACCGATGGTCAGTTCAAGTACCACATCCCCTACAGTGGCTGTTCCGTTTCCGTCAAACCCCCGGACACAGATGCTATTCTTTCGGATTCTTCCACGGTTGATCTTTAACTAGTCCAGAGTGAATAATGGACAAATATTGGCGCTTGAGCCATTATCCACCAATACTCGAGTTACCACCGAGTCTTCACATTTGACAGCTAGGTATAGAGCCTTATTATGCTCCGTACCCTCCACCGGTGGGGTTCGGATAGGGGGTGCGGGGTAAAGGGCTGAGTTTATATATGGGGAGGTTGATCGGATCTGAGCCGTTAGATCAGACGATCTCAACGGCTTGGATCTGATGGTGAGAAATGAAATGGGGTCGTTTGGTAGTTGAACGGGGTCGTTTGGTTTAAGTGAGGGGTTGGGTCAGATTGGTTATTGGGTCGGGTTTGAACATGGGTTGCTGAAAGAGGTCCTGAGCCGTTGGATCGAGAGTTTGAACGGCCCAGATCAGACGCATGATGCGGCGTCGTTTTGGGAGGTGGTCAGGGCAGGCCTGGTTTGGACCGGATTTGAGTGCTGGTTTGGGCCTGTTTTTGTCTTATTTTTGGGCCCAAATTGATTTCAACTTCTTTTTCTTTTGTTTTCTAATTTAAGAAAAAAATGAAAAATAACAAAACAAAATAAATAATAAAACAAATTAAAACAAATAACAATGTAGCACTTCAACGTAATTATCATACCAAATTAAAATGTTTAAGTAAGTTAAATCACAACCTAGAACGAACGATGCATATATATATTTTGAACTTTCTTTTAATGACACATATTTTTGTATTTTGTTTGATAATGATTAAATGCAAAAAATGGACAGACCCACAAATGACTAGCAATACATGTCATGAAAAATTTGTACTGCGGGGTCATCTGTCACTATTATTTTTTGTTTTCCTTTGGGAGTGATTGCTCGTGAAGCAAAAATCACGTGCTTACAAGGCCTAAGAAAGCTACCATGAAAGCGAAACGCCTATGCTTGTCCCATTTTGCTCGGTTCCCTTTGCTACAAACCCCGCTTTCTGGGTTGTTAAATCCTCCTACATGCCCGTACCTATGGTATATAAAACGTAGAGTGAAAAAACCATCCTCCAACTCGGAGTATGAAACTCCCTTGCTTATTTTTAGCAAATCCATGAATTTGTGAGAGTTAACGGCTCTTGGAGCGATCAAATACTTATGCCTCAGACCTTCAGTACTTCCCATATAAGCTGCTATCTCTTCCAAGGTGGGTGTGAGTTCAAAATCCGAGAAATGCAAGACGTTGTGAGCTGGGTCCCAAAACGTAACCAACGCCTTTATGATGTCTCCTCTAGGCCTTATCTTCAATAACCCGATAAGGCAAGGCCTCCCAAATGTAGATTGACCTTATCTTGCTCTGATTTACCCAGATCCTCCCACCATATATGGAACTCCAAAGGGATCTTGTTCATGACTGTTATTGGCAAACTTTGACTTGTGCTTATTCTGCATATTTATTAGGGTGATTAAGCAAAATCAAGACTCATTTGACTCAAAAACAAAGTTAACACTATTTTTCTCACTTTTCTTTTCAAATTTTCATTTCAAAATAAAACCCAGCTTTACAAATACGGCCTTTTAGCACTTGCGGGGAGAAGATTTTAAGGCTGTGCTTGCTAACCGGCCAAAATGACAAAAAATAAAGACCAAAGGTGGCTGTTCTTGCAAAAACAGCCTTCCGGCATCCTTTTGGGGACATTCGGCTATTTTCGACAAGAATGGCTTCACCTTACTTATTTCCAACAAAGTAAGAAAATTTTGATGCCTTTTGGGATATTTTTGCAAAAAGGAAGTTGGACCCGATGGGGGTTGCATACGTATCCCACATCCGGTGAGAATCAAACTGGCGTAGTTCGGGCAATTTAAGACAAAAACTAACCTTTTTTTTTCTTTTCTCTTTTTTTCTTCAAAATAAAACAAGATTTTTTTTCCTTTTTTTCAGAATTTTGCCAGAGTTTCGGTACCATTTGGATATTGGTTTTTCAAAACAGGTGATTATCTCACTTAGCCCTCGCACTGCTATTTTCTTTTTTCAACTTTCTCCTATTATTCAAGAGTCGGTCAGCATGCAAATCCGAAGTAAATAAATGCACATGTAGCAAGTAAGATGCATCAGGATGGTCTTTTCATTTCAGTTACACCTGTCCTAGACAGACCCAACCCCTGTGTTGAGTCTCCAAAGTCAAATGCACGTGATGCAAATAAACGCTCCTACTAGGGATCCGGCATGAGGTTGAGTTATTCTAAGTTTAAAACCTGGGTGTATTGTTATAGACCTGGCTTACCCGAGCGGACAACTCGAGCCGAGGGAGGGCTGTGTACCGATAACCAAAAGATCATCTAGCTTTTTGTCACTTTCCGAACCTCGTTCTATTTGGGATATGATAATAACAGAAAGAAGTCACGACCAGCGTGCACTCCTCAGGAGAGAGAAGAGAGGGGTTTTGTAGCAGTTTATACAGTTCAGATAATATCAAAGCGATAAAATCAACATTTAGCACATTAGACCCAAACATGTAATAAAATCAGATAATGAATAAAGCCAAATTTAACAATTCATCTAAGCTCAAATTTTGAACCCTGAACCAGAGATTCTGAGTTCGATCCCCAGCAGAGTCGCCAGAGCTTTCACACCTCCTTTTTTTCCTACACCCCCGTAAGGGTATAAGAGAGTTTTTTCCAATTTAAGTGACAATCGAAACGAGATTTATTTATTTATTAAGTTCAGAGTCTCCACTTGGGATAATTATGGTGTCCCAAGTCACCGGTTCAAATCCCGAGTCAAGGAAAAGGTTGACTCTGTATTACAGTCCGCAAACCAGAAATTCGGGTAAGGAATTCTGTTAACCCGGGAGATGGTGTTAGGCATTCCCGAGTTCCGTGGTTCTAGGACGGTCGCTCAACTGTTACAATTGGCCTATTATTTGATTTGAATATATGTTTTAGCTTATGGTTCAATTTTAACTTTATAACCGTTTTTATTTAATTAAGGAAGATTACAACGTCATTTAAAATACATCTTCAACCACGTCACATAAATGCACCGTAGTCTTCAACATATTTTATCTAACATTGTTGAGATTTGAATTTTGGGTCACATAAATGCGCACCCGAGTTTAGGAAGGTAAATTATTAAATAGCGCGCCTAAAGCAACTACACATTTTCAAATTTGCAAGGGCCATGGAAATTCAACTAAATGGCACGCCTCGATTTCTAAGGATTAAATTAATTGAGTGAGGGCCATGGGTTTTGGGATTTTATTTGTCACAACATGCCTCAAATTATTTTATCAAATGTATTTTTAACTTAGCTTTTGAGGGCCATAGATCGTAACTCATCTAATATGGCTCGCCTCGAATTCATTTTAAGAAACTAGTTAATTTATTGAAGGGCCTAATTATACCTCTGATTTAGTTTTAGACCAAACTAATCTAAAGTTTGAAAAAGACCATGGGGGCCAGTATCAGTAGAACTTACATTTAACTATTAAAGGAACCCAAATAGGTTAAGAGGCCCAATGGCCAATTACTAATTGCATGACTTAAAACAAAGAATGCAACTGGGCTCTTCATAAATCCTAGATCAGGAGTGTGCTTGTCGGGAAAAGAAGAAATCAGCACGGTTAGGCTCAACAATGTTAATCTAATATAGCATATGACAAACTAATTCTCACCGACAAAGGGTATCAAGTTCATGCCAGAGTGAATCTGATTTCCTAAACGACTGCAGTCCCATATTTGAAATAAACGACATGCTCATGACAAAATGAAAACAGCCCAGTAATGCAGTCACATTTGAAGATTTATAGAAGTAGAAGATTTATGCAACCCTATAACTAAAATTCACTTATACAGGTGATCATATACCTTCTAGCATTTAAACTAAGCAAGTGAAAAGGAAAATTTGTACAACACTATAACAGAACCTAAACGATAATGACCAGAAACTAAATAACTCACACGAATCTAGGAGGAACATGAAAACAAAATACAATAGATTTTAAAGTGGTAATGCAACAGAGAATGGACAACAATCAGTTTCTTCAACTTGGATTGCACAACTTCAGCATAACATCCATAACAAACTTCATTTTCATCCATAGTTTGAAGGAAATACCTGGTAATGAACAAAGGAAAAACCAAAGAGAAGTAGAGGATCAGTAGCAGAAATCAGCCCAGATTCAGCCAATAAATCAGTGAAATCAGCTCAGGAAGATTCAAAAGAACAGTAGAGGAATAACAAATGCAAACACCAACTTCAAACCAAAAGCTCAAGCTATTTCTTAACCAGAAGTGTATCTAGGGAAATTTTTAAGTATTCTAGCTAACCAAAGGAAGTCAGAAATTGAAATAGCAGAATTTTGATAGTTCTTCAACAATGGAATGCAGGAATTTCAAAACCTTTAAAAGTAATCAACCGTTCCAGCTTCTCAGGTTTTTTTTAAAAAATCTGACTTGAATAGCAAGTCTTGATGCCTTTATAGGCAAGGCATTAGGGCAGCCTCAAAGAATTAAATTTTTGCAATTAGACCCTTTTTACATTTTCATTTTTGCTCAAAAAACCTTAGTCAATTTTTGGTTTTGCTTAAATCCCCTTAGTTCAAACGTCAGAATTTCAGAACAATCCCATTCCCCAGCTTCCTAGAAGCTTCCCATTCAGTTACACAATATTCCCCTAGCCAATTTCCCTAAACTACCCTTTTAAACTCCTATTTTTTACTTTCAAGCAACCAAACGGGCCATTGGTCAAATTGACCCAATCGTTTAAGCCCCAAATGAACAGGCCAGAATTGAACCTAAGGCCCAAAAAAAACCCCCATTTAGTTAAACCGATGAGAAACAGAAAAGAGAAACAATTAAATGACTTTAAACATCAAAATCTAACTAAGTAATTGATTTCTTTTAGAACTAAATATTGAGCCGGAGCTTTGTTACCAAATTAACAAAAATCTAACTTAAGCTAATTATCAGAAAATGTCATAAAAAATGGAGAACAGCAATTAAGAACTTAAAAAGAAAACTGAAAATCCAACGGAACAAAAATGAACCCCAAGTTAATCTAAAGGGAAAGACTAGGTTCGAAACTCTTGAACAATTTCAGACGGAGGACAGGCCACTCAAACAGACGTAGAAGAAAAGAAGAAGAACAAGAGATGAAATGAACGATAAAGAACATAAAATGAAAGAAAACTCACCAAGTAAAACTCGAAACCAATACTGGAACCCTCGATTTAACGAAATTGATGCTAACCACTTGTTCTTTGTCAAGAACAAATGAACAACATCGATTTTGCATTGAATCAAGCTTCAAAAAGTGAAAATCGAAAGCATAGGCTGATGTATGCCGCAGAATCGAGGGTAAAGCGATTTGGGGTTTTAGGGTTCATCGCTTCAAATCAAGATTCAACGGAATCTAGGGTGATTCGAAGGAAACGGAGTAGAGATTGGGTAAAATGGGGTTGTGAGGGTTCTATGGTATTAAGATGGGGGTGATTGGAGTGGTTTGTAGCGGCGCTGCCGGCGTAGGGTTTCAAGGCGGCGTTTCTAGGGTTTCGGAGTTCAGAGACGAGGATGGGGGAAGAGGGTCTGAGGGAGGTAGGGCTAGGTTTGGACAGTTTTATACGGGGAAGGGGTCGAGTTCCAGTCCGTTGGATCTAATGAGATCAACGGTTGAGATGAAGGGATTCCGAAACGGCATCGTTTGGTTGGAAAGTGGGGCTGGACCGGGTATTGGCTGGGTTCGGGCCAGATCGAGACGGGTCTTTTTGGGCTGTAGGCGGGTTTGGGGCATGGGTCTGGGCGTAGTTGGGCTGGGGTGAGGGAATTCACATTGGGCTTGGACAAATTAAAACAAAACAGCCCAACTTTCTAACTTTTCAATTCCCATTTCTTTTTTTTCAAAATTATTCTTTTTCTTCTTTTTTTTCAAAATTAAATTAAAATCTAAATTAAATCCTAGAACCTAATTAACCTGAAAAACACTAATTAAAGCTAAATAACAATTATCACAATTAATTAAAAACAAATTAAAAGAGGACTACTCAAAATCAAAATTAAAATTCAAGAGTGTAAATTAAACTATTTTGTGATTTTTCTTTTTTTTATAAAACAACTAATTACTAATTAATTCTTAAAAATGCAAAGTTAAATCCTAAATGTACATGCAAAATATTTTTTTTGTATTTTTCATTAATTAAATAAAATAAACGTGCACAAACAAATGCAAACAATTGACAGAAAATGCCACAAAAATCCACAAAATTGCAAACAATGGGAAAAATTATTTTGTTTTGAATTTGTGGGAGTAATTCATAAAGGGCAAAAATTACGTGCTCACAATCGTTTATAGGAACTTGAGGACCCGAAAGATTCTCTTTCTTTCAATTTTTAGATTCAAAACTGGTCCGATTTGATGATCATTTGGGGAGAAGTGGTGGTGGATTAGGATGCAAGGAGGGGTGATGGTTGCATGGCTGGATTTTGGTGATGGTTGGAGCTCCGCCGCCGGCCGGAAATGGTGAAGAAGCTCAGGGCGGCGGGTCTAGGGTTGAAGGTGAAGGGGAAGGGTCGAAGTACAGAGATACAAGGTTATTCAGACAATTATATCAAAAATACAGGGTGTTCCTTGGCCGTTGGTTTGAAAGAAATCAACGGCCCAGATCTATCATCTCCCGAACGACGTCGTTTTGATTTTTGGGACAAGGGGAACTGGACTGGGTAAAACAACGGATCTTGGGCCAATTTCGACGGGCTTCAGTGTAGAATCTTTGGGCTTGGGAGAATTTAAATGGTTTTAGCCCAATATAGACTCTCTTCTTTGTTTTCCTTCCTCTTTCAATTCAATTTTCTTTTTATTTTCAAACTCTTTTTAATTTCTTTTAAATAAATAAAATAAAACCTAAATTAATTCCTAAATCAAATTAATCTACCACATTGAATTAATTAACTCCGACTAACAATTATCACAAATAATTAAAAACCAAATTTAAAGGGAAAACTACCAAAATTTCAAAAATTAAAATTAAAAAGTGGAAAAGTAAACTATTTTTTTTTATATTTTTGTAAAGCAACTTAATTTGCTAATTAGTCTAACAAATGTAAAATTAAATCCTAAATGCAAATGCAACATATTTTTGTATTTTTCATGAATTAAATAAAATAAACGTGTACAGATAAATGCAGACAGTCGACAAAAGAATTCCACAAAAATCTACAAAATTGTAAATAATGGGAGAAATTTATTTTTCTTGAATCTATGGGAGTAATTCATATAGGGCAAAAAATCACGTACTCACAGTTGCCCCTCTTTGCTCGGAAACACAAAGAGTTTTCATGCAAAGATAAAGTGAGCGTATACGAGCATTTTTGGCCCGCTGAATACTTTGTGGAAAGCATTTTTGAAAAATTTTGACCGCACCCTGCTTCCGAGGTTGCCTACATATCCTTGGCTAAAAATGAATCAAGTCAGTGTAGTTCGGGAAGTTTTGGTAGCTGGGACTACCATGAAGCTGTGATTTCACTGTTGCTACTACTGTTGCTACTGCTTACTGAACCCCTTATTACACCACGATAGGATAAAAGAAGCTAGACTAAACTATGATCTATGAATTACAAAAATCCTATCTATATCTTCAAACTTGCTCTTGTTGTTCTTGTTGCCTTATTGATTTGTATTCTCCCAGCAAAATCCCTTTGTTGCCGACTTGAATTGTAATCTGAGATATTTTCCTTTTTCTCCAGGTGGACGCCTGATTGCTGAACTCGAATTGTACTCTGAGATGTTTTCCCTTTCCCCAGGTGGGCGCCTGACTGCTGAACTAGAATTGTATTCCCGTGCTCTCCAGGAGGGCGCCTGATTGTTGAACTTGAATTGTATTCCCATGCTCTCTAGGTGGGCGCCTGATTGCTGAACTTGAATTGTATTACCATGCTCTCCAGGTGGGAGCCTGATTGCTGAACTTGAATTGTATTCTCGTGCTCTCCAGGTGGGCGCCTAACTGCTGAACTTGAATTGCTTATCCCTGTTCTCCAAGTGGGTACCTGATTTCAACAAAATAGACAAAACAAAGAAAATTTTCTGCCCCAGTTTGTTAGTTGGGCACATATGTGAGTGTTAAACTGAATCATATTACCAAATATTACTAAGAGTTTGAAAGCTAGGTCCCATCATCCAGGGGGGTCCTGACAATTCTTAATTAAATGACAAATTTAAATCTAAGTTATATCTTCTAAAGGTGTAACTTTCGCTAAATCTTGTTATCTATGAGGGTCTTAAACTACTCCACATTATCCAGGAGGGTCCTAAAAATCAAAAATCAAGTATTATCTTAAAAGTGACAATTTTTACGGCTGAATTGCACTACCCTACAACAGATCTTACGCTAAATCTTGTTATCTAATGGAAGTTTTAAAGCTAAGTCCCATTATTCAAGAGGGTCCTGAAAACTACTAATTGAATCCTATCTCAACCATGCAAACTTTGAAGCCAACTTATATTCCTTTGGGGTACATTATACTAGATTTTGGTACTCATGATCGTTTTGAATTTTAAACTAGATCCCATTTTCTATGAGGGTCCTGAAAATTTACGATCGAACCTGTCTGGTGCTTGCCTTTCCTTACGGAGGGTTTCTCCGAAACAAACGAAATTTTCTGCCCCTGTTTCAATCAAAAAAGAGTCTTGTCAGTTTAAAATGTGGTGGTTAGTTGATGACATTCTTGCTGAAGGTCTCCCCACTGTCATGCTTTATTTTGATTGGCTTCCCCGAACTGGCTCTGAACCGCTTGACTTTCTGACTGACTTTCACCCACATGACCTCGAATGAACCGAGTGTTCTATACCCAAACCGTTGTGTTACATCTCTAACCCATCTGTTTCAACCTCTGCATTTCCCACGAAATTACTAAATCGTTTCACCGATGGAACTTCCACTGACCTTTTATATCCCATTTCACATCGTACTATCTCTAGCAATGCCTTGCCCGCCCTGTGCCTTGTGGAACTTTGGAAGTTGGAAGTAAGCTTTGAAATCCCTTCTTATTTGCTTAAACAAAACAGAAATTGGAACATCTTTTAGAAATAAACCCAAAAGAAATGAAATGCAATGACCTTGAGAGTGAAGGGTAAGAAAAAATCCAGAACTGGAAGACTATCTGAAGGGGAAAAAGAAAAGAGACTTATCTGAGTGGAGCAGCTGGCACCAATGATCATGACATGCATTTCGGATTAGTCGGCCCAGTCTGTCCAACCAACCAACTTTCAGTTGTCGTACTTTGTTTCCCCGAAATTTCCATAACCTAATTTCTTCACCGAAACCTTGACCTTGTTCGGCCTGCGGTACCCTGAAGGGATTTTACCAACAAGCCTCTCTCATTTGTTCATCTCTCAACTCACTTTCGCCTTACGGTGCCCGTGAGGTTTTCACCAATAAGACTCTCTCATTTTCATTATTTTTTCCTGCTTGTCCTAGAGTGTTGCCCCTGATATGAATCACCTCCACTTGCTTGACTTGGTATTTTCTCGAAGACTGATCGGAAGGTCTTTCTTTGGACCATAATGTGGGCTTTTGGATAGGGTTAGAAGAAAGGGTATCAAAGGCTCAAAACAATTCAAATGGGTTCAAAATTATAACTTTTGGAATCAGATTTCTTGCAACAACCACAACTTTTTTCTCTTTTTTTTCTCTCTCTTTTTTCTTTTCATTCTTTTCTTTTCTCTTTTTTCCTTTATTTATCTTTCACGCTTGCGTTTTTTATCTTTGCTACTGATTCCAAAAGAGGGGTATGAAAGGAAATAAATAAGGCTCAAGGGGATAACAAAGGACAGAGTGTTTAGATAGCAGAACAAAATGCCTTCGTCATTCCAATCTTCAAAACATGCCAAATACAAATAAATACAATTTAAACAAAGAAATCATACATAATATCTCTTGAACACATCGAAATTGTTGGCCATTTCTAAACATTTTCCTTCTATGTCTGTTAAATACAAAGCAATATTGGACAACACTCTTGTTACGACGAACGACCCCTGCCAGCTTGGGGCTAACTTGCCTTTTGCTTCAGCCTGATGAGGAAGAATGCGTTTCAATACTAATTGACCCACTTAAAACTTCCGTAGACGCACCTTCTTATTATATGCTCTTGTCATTCTCTGTTGATACAACTGGCCATGACACACTGCTGCTAATCTTTTCTCATCAATCAAACTCAGTTGCTCCATGCGGGTTTTGTCCCACTCGTCATCATCAATTTTGGCCTCAGCGACAATCCGAAGGGATGGGATTTCAACTTTCGCGGGTATTACTACTTCGGTGCCATATACTAACAAATAAGGAGTTGCCCCTACTGAAGTACGAACAGTAGTGCGATAACCCAACAATACAAAAGACAGCTTCTCATGCCATTGCCTAGAACCTTCCACCATTTTCCGAAATATCTTATTTATGTTCTTGTTGGCTGCCTCGACTGCTCCATTCGCTTTGAAGCGATATGGGGTGGAATTGTAATGTGTAATCTTAAACTATTGACATACCTCTTCCATCAGATGACTATTGAGATTAGCCCCATTGTCTGTAATGATCACCCTTGGTATCCCAAACCGACAAATGATATTTGAGTGCACAAAATCAACCACCGCTTTCTTGGTTACAGACTTGAACGTTTTAACCTCCACCAACTTGGTGAAATAGTCGATGGCCACTAGAATGAACCTGTGCCCATTTGATATTGCCGGCTTAATTGGCCCAATGACATCCTGTGACGACCCAAAGGGTCACCACCGTAGTTCTTCCTTGTTCCGCGCTTCCGAGGCCTTGAAAACCTCGCTTTTAGTTGCCTCGATTTGTGTGCGCAGTTCGGGCGCGTAGCACGAAAGTTTTAATGTTAGAATATGTGAATTTTGTGAAAAATTTGATGAATTTTGATATTAATATGCATAATATTGATTTCGGTCAATATTTTGGGTACACGGACCCGGACCTATGTCTGGGACCGTAAAAAAATATGGGACTTGGGAGTGTACTCGGAATCAAATTCCGAGGTCCCAAGCCCGAGAAATGAATTTTTGTGTGAAATTGTTTTCTGAAATTAATTAAGGAAAATGAAGAAGAAAATTGATCAATAAACTGGGGTATCGGGCTCGTATTTTTGTTCTGACGCCCGGTACGAGTCTTAAATATGTTTTAAGCACTATCTGTAAAGTTTAGCTAAAAAGGATGTCATATGACGTGTTTCGGACTTAAAATGGGGAATTTGAGTTTTTATGAAAGTTGAAAGAAAATCATGTATTTTGAGGCTTGATCCTATGTATATGATGTTATTTTGGAGATTTGATCGCACGAGTAAGTCTGTAAGGTGTTTTCGAGATCATATGAATGTTTGGTTTGTAGCCCCGAGGGCTCGGGTGAGTTTTGAGTAGGGCCCGGGAGGTCTTAGACTTAGAAAAATATACATGTTCAGATGTTGCAGGCCTAGCGTGGCCGCGGCCATTTCCGCGCGGTCCGCGCTGGCAGCCACGCGGCCGCGGTGCTTTTCTGCGGTCCGCGTGGTGGGGTTCAGAGGGTCGACCAGCGCGGCCGCGCACCAAATCAGTGCGGTCCGCGCTGGGTGGGTTCAGAGAGAGCCCACTTCTCCCCTCCCTTGGCGCGGCCGCGGTGCATTTCTATGCGGTCCACGCCAGCCCCCAACAAAATGTATAAATTTGGGATTTTCAGTCATTTTTCCACTTTTCAAAAACCCAAAACCTAAGAGGCAATTTGTAAAACAACTTTTCTTCTTCAAAACGATTGGTAAGTGATTTCTAACTCATTTTCTTCACTTCTTAACATCTTTTAACATGATTTCAACTTCAAAACAAAGATTTTCATGGGGGAAATTGGGTGTTTTGGGTAGAACCTAGGTTTTCTACAAATTGAGGAGTTGGACCTCAATTTGGGGTCCGATTTCAAAATAAAGCATATATTTGGATTCGTGGGAGAATGGGTAACCGGGTTTTGGTCCGAACCTCGAGTTTCGAATATGTGGGTCCGGGGGTGTTTTTGGCCTTTTTGGGAAAAACCTTGTAAAAATTATTTTCATGCATTGGGATTGATTCATTTAGTAATTATTAATGTGATTAAGTAACTTATGACTAGATTCGAGCGGATTGGTGGTGGAATCAAGAGGTAAAGCTATACTAGAAGCGTGAGTTGAGTTTGGAGCATTCGAGGTAAGTGTTTGTTCTAACTTTGGCTTGAGGGAATAGGATTAGGATGATATTTGCTACTTGCTAATGTGGAGTACGGTGTATAGGCATGGTGACGGTTATCTATGCACCGGAGTCTAGCATGACCGTGAGTCTTGATTGCTTTTAATTCGAATAATGTGACACAAGCTCCTTGTTTATTTGATGAGTTTCATATAATGTGAACGGTCGAGGTAGAATTGTGATTGGTGTACTCTTGGAGCGTTAGCTCGAACATGAATGTGTTAGTTGAGGAAGAAGTGATTTAAAAAGAGAATGTGTTGTGATTACTCCCTTGCCGGGATGTGTAGACTGATATATATACTCTCCCTTGTCGGGATATTTTGGGCTGTTAGCTGTACCCTTGCCGGGTTAAAGGTATTGAAATGTTATTCTCCCCTGAAGGGGTCTACTATATGAAGTTAGATAGTATGAACTATATTAAGGGATCGTGTGGCACGTCGTCCACCTATATATTGTTAAAAGGGATCGTGTGGCACGCCATCCACTTATATACTATATTATGGGATCGTGTGGCACGCCGTCCACTTATATACTATATTATGGGATCGTGTGGCACGCCGTCCACTTATATACTATATTATGGGATCGTGTGGCACGCCGTCCACTTATATACTATATTATGGGATCGTGTGGCATGCCGTCCACTTATCGTGTGGCACGCCGTCCACTATATATATATATATATATATATATATCATGGAAACCGGAGTTTCTTCTATTTATTTCCGATATTTTATTTTTATCTGTTACTCCCCGATAGCATGTCCCCTCCCAGCCTTACTTTGTATTATCTTGTTACTGTTTTCTTGCACTCGTTATATATATCTGTACAGGTTAATTGTGGTAGGTCCTGTCTAGCCTCGTCACAACTTCACCGGGGTTATGCTAGGCCCTTACCAGCACATGAGGTCGGTTATGCTGATGCTACACTCTGTGCATTTTTTGCACAGATCAGGGAGCAGCTTACGGACCGCAGCAGTAGGACTTCTGGGAGCTATCTTCAGTCCAGGGACTCTCGAGGTAGCCTAGCTGGCGTTCGTAGGCTGAAGTCCCTTTCCATGTTTCTTGTTTGTTCATCTTGTACTAGACAAACATGATATATTTCCTTTCAGACATTGTTTGTAGTATTCTGTAGTAGTCCGTGAGCTAGTGATACCAGACCTTGGGTAATGATGTGTATTAAACTTCCGCACTTTTGGTTTTTTTCCAGTTGCTTTAGATTTAAAGTCTTCCGCTTAAATTTTGTCTCATTTATTATATTGTTTTGAAAGAAAGCAGGAAAGGTGGTTTAAATATTTGGCTTGCCTAGCTCCGATAGTAGGCGCCATCACGACACCCGATGGTGGGAAATCCGGGTCGTGACAAGTTGGTATTAGAGCACTAGGTTACTTAGGTCTCACAACCCACGGACAGCTCGGTAGAGTTTGAGGGATCGGTACGAAGACGTCTGTATTTATCCCGCAGAGGCTACTGAGTTAGGAAAACTTCACCTTGTTCATTCTTGTCGTGCGATTCTGTTTCTCAAGTACTGATTGTCTTTCCACTCTGTTCTTTCGCAGATGGCGAGGATACGTGCTTCCTCTTCTACCGTGCAGCATCCCGAGCCCCCAGCAGCAGCTCCTATCAGGGGCAGGGGGTGAGGCCGAGGCCGTGCCAGAGGCCGAGGCCAGGGCAGAGCTCAGCCCCGAGCGGCAGTCCCAGAGGTGGAGCCTCATGTTGACTACGACGAAGGGTCCCAGCTTCAGCAGCTCCGGTGGGCCCAGCTCAGGTCCCAGAGGGTTTCATAGCCACTCCAGTGCTTCAGGACGCTTTGGTCTGACTGGTAGGCTTTATGGAGGGCATTTCTAGAGCGGGTTTGCTTCCCGTAGCTCCAGCCACATCTCTGGCTGGGGGAGGAGTTCAGACTCCCGATACTCGTACTCTAGAGCCGGTAGCTCCTCAGGCTCAGGTTCCAGCAGTTCAGCCAGCCGTGGCAGTTCAGCCAGCTGTGGCAGTTCAGCCAACTGTGGCAGCCTAGCCAGGTATTGCAACTCAGCCCAGCGATGGTGCGGCTATGTCCGCGGATGCTTTATGGAGGCTTGATCGTTTCACCAAGCTCTTCACAACCATATATAGTGGCACCCCCTCAGAGGATGCTCAGGATTTCATATTCAGCTGTCATGAGGTTCTACGGACTATGGGCATTGTAGAGACCAATGGGGTCGACTTCGCCACTTTTTGCCTGGCAGGATCCGCCAAGACTTGGTGGAGGCATTTCTGTTTAGCCAGGCCAACAGGGTCGCCATCATTGACCTGGGATTAGTTTTCAGAGTTATTTCTGGGGAAGTTTCTTCTAGTTACTTAGCGAGATGCTCTTCGCAGGCAGTTTGAGCGTCTCCAGCAGGGTCCTATGATGGTCACCCAGTATGAGACCCGGTTCATTGATCTTGCTCGTCATGCCATTATGATACTCCCCACCGATAGAGAGAGGGTGCAGAGGTTTATTGATGGGTTGTCCTAGCCGATCCGTGTTCAGATGGCCATGAGCGCCGGTAGTGAGAATTCATTTCAGGAGGCGGCAGATGGTGCCCGCCGGATAGAGATGGCACTTGCTCATGGAGGTGGTCATGGGTCTGATAAGAGGCCCCGTCATTCTGGTAGATTCAGTGGTACCTCGTCTGGAGGTAGGGATTCCTATGGTAGAGGCCATCCTTCGAGGCCCTTTCAGTCAGCTCTCCAAGTTTCTCATGGTACACCAGGTGGTCGTGGTTCTCAGTCGCAGTATTCTGACTAGCAACTCTTCAGTTCACCATCAGCACCTATCAGTACACCACCACTTCGTTATTCTTAGCAGCCGAGGGCTAGTTATACTTGCGGCGATGTGAGTCACATTGCCAGATATTGCCCTCGAGCTTCCAGCAGCTCGCAGCAGTAGGGTCCTTGCCCGATGATCCAGGCACCAGTTACCCCACAGCCTACCTAGCCAGCTAGAGGCGGGGGGTAGAGGACATAGAGGTGGAGGTAGAGGTCTTAGAGGTGGAGCTTAGACCGCTAGAGGTAGGGGTCAGCCAGCAGCAGATCGTCCCAGGGATATGATTTAGGGAGGTGGGGCCCAGCCCCGTTGTTATGCCTTGCCAGCCAGGCCAGAGGCTGAGTCATCAGATGTTGTGATTACAGGTACTATTCTAGTCTGTGATAGGGATGCTTCTGTGTTATTTGATCCCGGATCTACGTATTCATATGTGTCGTCCTATTTTGCACCCTATTTGGTTATGCCTAGTGAGGCCTTGAGTATTCCTGTATATGTGTCTACGCCAGTGGGGGATTCTATCGTGGTGGACCGGGTTCATCGTTCATGTGTTGTGGTATTCAGGGGTCTTGAGACCCGTGTTGACTTGTTGCTCTTGGATATGGTGGATTTCGACGTCATATTAGGGATGGATTGGTTGTCCTCGTATCATGCGATCTTGGATTGTCATGCCAAGACCGTGACCTTAGCCTTACCGAATTTGCCCCGTTTAGAATGGAGAGGGACTCCTGGTCATTCTTCTCGCAACGTTATTTCTTATGTGAAGGCTCGACGCATGGTCGAGAAGGGGTGTCTAGCTTATCTGGCTTATGTTCGCGACTCCAGCGCTGAGGTCCCGTCTATTGATTCTGTTCCTATTGTTCGGGAGTTTCTCGAGGTATTCCCTTCAAACTTGTCGGGCATGCCGCCCGACAGGGATATTGATTTTTGTATTGATCTGGCTCCGGGCACTCAGCCCGTTTAAATTCTGTCGTATCGTATGGCGCCGCCAAAATTGAAGGAGTTAAAGGGTCAGCTTCAGGATTTTCTTGAGAAGGGTTTCATTAGACCCGATGTTTTGGCTTGCGGCGCACCGGTGCTATTTATGAAGAAAAAGGATGGTTCGATGAGGATGTGCGTTGATTACCGGCAATTGAACAAGGTAACGATTAAGAACAAGTACCCACTGCCGAGGATCGATGATTTATTCGACCAGCTTTAGGGTGTGAGGGTGTTTTCAAAGATAGATTTGAGATCTGGCTACCACCAGCTGAGGATTAGGGCGTCTGATGTCTAAGACATCATTTCGCACTCGGTATGGGCACTATGAGTTTTTGGTCATGTCATTTGGATTGACTAATGCCCTAGCAGCGTTCATGGAGTTGATGAACCGAGTGTTCAGACCTTATTTAGACTTGTTCGTGATAGTCTTCATTGATGATATTCTTATATACTCCCGCAATCAGGAGGAGCATGAGCAGCACCTCAGAGCGGTTCTTCAGACCCTAAAGGATAGTCAGTTGTATGCTAAGTTCTCGAAGTGCGAGTTTTGGCTGAGTTCGGTCGCATTCCTGGGTCATGTCATATCAGCAGCAGGTATTCAGGTAGACACGAAGAAGATAGAAGTAGTCAAGAACTGGCCTCGACCAGCTTCAGCTACGGAGATTCGGAGTTTCCTGGAGTTAGCAGGTTACTACCGTCGGTTCGTGGAGGGGTTTTCATCCATTGCAGCCCCTATGACCAGATTGACCCAGAAAGGTGCCCAGTTCAGATGGTCAGATGAGTGTGAGGCAAGCTTTCAGAGGCTCAAAGCAGCTCTGACCACGACACCGGTGTTGGTTTTGCCCACAGGTTCAGGGCCCTATACAGTCTATTGTGATGCATCTCGTATTGGACTTGGTGCAGTGTTGATGCAGGATGGCAAGGTCATTTCCTATGCTTCGAGGCAGTTGAAGGTTCATGAGAAGAACTATCCAGTGCATGATTTGGAGTTGGCAGCCATTGTTCACGTATTGAAGATTTGGAGGCACTATCTGTATGGTGTGGCGTGTGAGGTGTTCACGGATCATAAGAGTCTTCAGTATTTGTTCAAGCAAAAGGAGTTGAATTTGAGGCAGAGGAGGTGGTTGGAATTGTTGAAAGATAATGACATCACTATCTTATATCACCCGGGAAAGGCCAATGTGGTGGCCGATGCCTTGAGTAGGAAGTCAGCCAGTATGGGCAGTCTGGCTTATATTCTGGTCGGTGAGAGACCGCTTGCTTTGGACATTCAGGCTTTGGCCAATCAATTTGTGAGGTTGGACATTTCTGAGCCTAGTCGAGTATTAGCTTGCACGGTCGCTCGTTCCTCGTTATTGGAGCGTATCCGTGATCGGCAATTCGATGATCCCTATTTATGTGTCTTGAGAGACACGGTGCAGCGTGGAGGTGCCAAGAAAGTAACCTTAGATGATAATGGCGTATTGAGATTGCAGGGGCGAGTTTGTGTGCCCAATGTTGATGGGATTCGAGAGTTGATCTTAGCGGAGGCCCACAGTTCTCGGTATTCTATTCACCCGGGCGCCGTGAAGATGTATCAAGATTTGAGGCAGCACTATTGGTGGCGCAAGATGAAGAAAGACATCGTTGCGCATGTGGCTCGGTGTTTGAATTGTCAGCAGGTTAAGTACGAGCATCAAAGACCTGGTGGTCTATTTCAGAGGATTGCACTTCCCGAGTGGAAGTGGGAGAGGATTACGATGGATTTCGTTACTGGGTTTCCGATGACTCGGAAGAAGTTTGATGCAGTTTGGGTCATTGTTGATAGGTTGACCAAGTCAGCGCATTTTGTTCCTGTTGCATCCACCTATTCGTCTGAAAGGTTAGCCGAGATTATATCAGGGAGATTGTTCGCCTTCATGGGGTGCCGCTATCTATCATTTCGGATCGGGGTACGCAGTTTACCTCGCATTTCTGGAGAGCGGTTCAGCGAGAGTTAGGCACCCAGGTTAAGTTGAGTACAACATTTCATCCCCAGACGGACGGTCAGTCCTAGAGGACTATTCAGATTCTTGAGGACATGCTCCGAGCCTGTGTCATTGATTTTGGAGGCTCGTGGGACCAATTTTTGCCTTTAGCAGAGTTCGCCTACAACAATAGCTACCAGTCCAGCATTCAGATGGCTCTGTATGAGGCGTTGTATGGTAGGCGATGTCGGTCTCCGGTTGGATGGTTTGAGCCGGGAGAGGCTCGATTATTGGGTACGGATCTGGTTCAGGAGGCCTTGGACAAGGTCAGGATTATTCAGGATAGACTTCGTACAGCTCAGTCCAGACAAAAGAGTTATGCAGACCGCAAGGTCAGAGATGTTGCTTTCATGGTTGGGGAGCGGGTATTGCTCCGTGTATCGCCTATGAAGGGCGTGATGAGATTTGGGAAGAAGGGCAAGCTCAGCCCTAGGTTCATCAGTCCATTTGAGATTCTTGATCGTGTGGGAGAGGTGGCTTATAGACTTGCCTTGCCACCTAGCTTATCAGTCGTGCATCCCGTGTTTCATGTATCTATGCTCCGAAAGTATCGCGGAGATCCATCGCACATGTTAGATTTCAGCACTGTCCAATTGGAAAAGGATCTGTCATATGAGGAGGAGCCGGTGGCTATTCTAGACCGGCAGGTTCGATAGTTGAGGTCGAAGAGTTTTCCTTCGGTGCGTGTTCAGTGGAGAGGTCAGCCTCATGAGGCATCGACCTGGGAGTCCGAGTCCGATATGCGGGGCCGTTATCCTCATCTATTTCCCGACTCAGGTACTTCTTTCTTTTGTCCGTTCGAGGACGAACGGTTGTTTTAGAGGTGGAGAATGTGACGACCCAAAGGGTCATCACCGTAGTTCTTCCTTGTTCTGCGCTTCCGAGGCCTTGAAAACCTCGCTTTTAGTTGCCTCGATTTGCGTGCACAGTTCAGGCGTGTAGCCCGAAAGTTTTTATGTTAGAATATGTGAATTTTGTGAAAAATTTGATGAATTTTGATATTAATATGCATAATATTGATTTCGGTCAACATTTTGGGTAAACGGGCCCGGAACTGTGATTCGACGGTCCCGGAGGGTCCGTAGAAAAATATGGGACTTGGGCATGTACTCGGAATCAAATTCCGAGGTCCAAGCCCGAGAAATGAATTTTTGTGTGAAATTGTTTTCTGAAATTAATTAAGGAAAATGAAGAAGAAAATTGATCAGAAAACTGGAGTATCGGGCTCGTATTTTGGTTCCGACGGCCGGTACGAGTCTTAAATATGTTTTAAGCACTATCGGTAAAGTTTTGCTAAAAACGGATGTCATATGACGTGTTTCGGACTTAAAATGGAGAATTTGAGTTTTTATGAAAGTTGAAAGAAAATCATGTATTTTGAGGCTTGATCCTATGTATATGATGTTATTTTGGCGATTTGATCGCACGAGTAAGTCCGTAAGGTGTTTTTGAGATCATATGAATGTTTAGTTTGGAGCCCCGAGGGCTCGGGTGAGTTTTGAGTAGGGCCCGGGAGGTCTTAGACTTAGAAAAATATACAGGTTCAGATGTTGCAGGCCTAGCGCGGCCGCGGCCATTTCCGCGTGGTCCGCGCTGGCAGCCACGCGGCCGCAGTGCTTTTCTGTGCGGTCCGCGTAGTGGGGTTCAGAGGATCGACCAGCGCGGCCGCGCACCAAATCAGTGCGGTCCGCGCTGGGTGGGTTCAGAGAGAGCCCACTTCTCCCCTCCTTCGGCGCGGCAGCGGTGCATTTCTGTGCGGTCCGCGCCAGCCCCCAGCAAAATGTATAAATTCGGGATTTTCAGTCATTTTTCCACTTTTCATAAACCCAAAACCTAAGAGGCAATTTTCCAAACAACTTTTCTTCTTTAAAACGATTGGTAAGTGATTTCTAACTCATTTTCTTCACTTCTTAACATCTTTTAACATGATTTCAACTTCAAAACAAAGATTTTCATGGGGGGAGATTAGGTGTTTTGGGTAGAACCTAGGTTTTCTACAAATTGAGGAGTTGGACCTCAATTTGGGGTCCGATTTCAAAACAAATCATATATTTGGATTCGTGGGAGAATGGGTAACCGGGTTTTGGTCCGAACCTCGAGTTTTGACCACGTGGGTCCGGGGGTGTTTTTGGCCTTTATGGGAAAAACCTTGTAAAAATTATTTTCATGCATTGGGATTGATCCATTTAGTAATTATTAATGTGATTGAGTAATTTATGACTAGATTCGAGCGGATTGGTGGTGGAATCAAGAGGTAAAGCTATACTAGAAGCGTGAGTTGAGTTTGGAGCATTCGAGGTAAGTGTTTGTTCTAGCTTTGGCTTGAGGGAATAAGATTAGGATGATATTTGCTACTTGCTAATGTGGAGTACGGTGTATAGGCATGGTGACGGTTATCTATGCACCGGAGTCTAGCATGACCGTGAGTCTTGATTGCTTTTAATTCGAATAATGTGACACAAGCTCCTTGTTTATTTGATGAGTTTTCATATGATGTGAACGGTTGAGGTAGAATTGTGATTGGTGTACTCTTGGAGCGTTAGCTCGAACATGAATGTGTTAGTTGAGGAAGAAGTTATTTAAAAAGAGAATGTGTTGTGATTACTCCCTTGCCGGGATATGTAGACTGATATATATACTCTCCATTGTCAGGATATTTTGGGTTGTTAGCTTTACCCTTGCCGGGTTAAAGGTATTGAGATGTTATTCTCCCCTGAAGGGGTCTACTATATGAAGTCAGATAGTATGAACTATATTAAGGGATCGTGTGGCACGCCGTCCACCTATATATTGTTAAAAGGGATCGTGTGGCACGCCGTCCACTTATATATGATAATATGGGATCGTCTGGCACGCCGTCCACTATATATATATATATATATATATCATGGAAATCGGAGTTTCTTCTGTTTATTTTCGATATTTTATTTTTATCTGTTACTCCCCGATAGCATGTCCCCTCCCAGCCTTACTTTGTATTATCTTGTTATTGTTTTCTTGCACTCGTTATATATATCTATACAGGTTAATTGTGGTAGGTCCTGTCTAGCCTCGTCACTACTTCGCTGGGGTTAGGCCAGGCACTTACCAGAACATTGGGTCGGTTGTGCTGATGCTACACTCTGTGCATTTTGTGCACAGATCAGGGAGCAGCTTACGGACCGCAGCAGTAGGACTTCTGGGAGCTATCTTCAGTCCAGGGACTCTCGAGGTAGCCTAGCTGGCATTCGGAGGCCGAAGTCCCTTTCTATGTTTCTTGTTTGTTCATCTTGTACCAGACAAACATGACGTATTTCCTTTCAGACATTGTTTGTAGTATTCTGTAGTAGTCCATAAGCTAGTGACACCAGACCTTGGGTAGTGATGTGTATTAAACTTCCGCACTTTTGGTTTTTTTTTTCAGTTGCTTTAGATTTAAAGTCTTCCGCTTAAATTTTGTCTCGTTTATTATATTGTTTTGAAAGAAAGCAGGAAAGGTGGTTTAAATATTTGGCTTGCCTAGCTCCGATAGTAGGCGCCATCACGACACCCGATGGTGGGAAATCCGGGTCGTGACACATCCATGCCCCACGCGATAAAAGGCCACGGTGCAGACATTGTGTGCAATTCCGATGGTGGAGAATGAATCAAATCTCCATGAACTTGGCACTGATGACACTTGCGCACGACACTGATACAATCTCGCTCCATAGTGAGCCAATAATAACCTGCTCGGAGAATCTTCTTTGCCAGCACGTATCTACTCATATACGGTCCACAGACTCCAGAATGTACCTCGGTCATGATAGCTGTGGCATGTCTGGCATCTATGCATCTCAACAATCCAAGATCTGGAGTCCATTTGTACAAAACCCCTCCGCTGAAGAAAACTTCGCGCGCCAACCGCCGAATTGTTCTCTTTTAATCACCTGTGGCTTGTACCAGATACACCCCTGTCCTGATATATTCCTTGATATCATAAAACCAAGGCTCACCATCAAGCTCTTCTTCTACCACATTACATTAAGCATGGTGATCATGGACCTGAATATGCAACAGGTCAACATAAGCCTTATCCGGATGATGTAACATTGACGCCAAGGTAGCCAAAGCATCAGCAACTTCGTTATGGATCCTTGGAATATGCCTGAACTCTATTGATCGAAACCGTTGACAAACATCATGCAAACATTGCCGGTACGGTATGAGTTTTAAATTATATGTTCCCCATTCCCCTTGGATCTGGTGTACCAGAAGGTCCGAGTCTCCCAAGACCAAGACTTCATGGACACCCATGTCTGCAGCCAACCTCAAACATAAAATGCACGCCTCGTACTCAGCCATGTTGTTAGTACAGTAGAAACGAAGTTGAGCCATAACAGGGTAGTGATGGCCTGTTTTAGAAATAAGTACAACCCCTATCCCGATGCCTTTCATGTTAGCAGCTCCATCGAAGAAAAGTTTCCAACTTGGCTCTCCAACTGGTTCCAACTCATCAATTTGCATTACCTCTTCATCGGGGAAGTATGTCTTCAAAGGCTCATATTCTTCATCCACTGGGTTCTCAGCCAAATGATCGGCCAATGCCTGGGATTTCATCGCGGTCCTAGTCACATAGACGATGTCAAATTCTGTGAGCAAGAGCTGCCACTTTGCGAGCCTCCCTATAGGCATAGGCTTCTGAAAGATATACTTTAACGGATCCAAACGAGAGATGAGGTAAGTAGTGTAAGATGACAAATAGTGCTTCAACTTCTGTGCTACCCAAGTTAGGGCGCAACATGTCCTCTCAAGGTGAGTGTACTTAACTTCGTAATATGTGAACTTCTTGCTGAGATAATAGATGGTCTGCTCTTTCCTGTCAGTGATGTCATGCTAACCCAGCACACAACCAAACGAATTGTCCAAAATCGTCAAATATAGAATCAAAGGTCTCCCCGGTTATGGTGGCACCAACAGGTGGGTTTGACAAATACCCCTTTATCTTATCAAATGCTTCTTGACACTCATCTATCCACTTGACCGTAGCATATTTCTTCAACAGTTTGAAGATAGGCTCACAAGTTATCATAAGCTGAGCAATAAACCTGCTGATGTAATTCAACCTCCCTAATAGACTCATCACTTCAGTCTTGTTCCTTGGAGGTGGCAATTCATAGATAGCTTTAATCTTTGACGGGTCCAATTCAATACCTCGGCGGCTGACTATGAATCCCAACAATTTTCCAGATGGCACATCGAATGCACATTTTGTAGGATTGAGCTTAAGATTGTACCTGCGAAGCCTTTGGAAGAACTTTCTCAAATCCCTGACATGGTCAGACTGCTTTCTATACTTTATGATCACATCATCCACATAAACCTTGATCTCCTTGTGTATCATGTCGTGGAATATGGTTGTCATTGCCCTCATGTAAGTTGCCCCAGCATTTTTCAAACCGAAAGGCATGACCCTGTAGCAGTATGTTCCCCATGGCGTGATGAATGTTGTCTTCTCTGCATCTTCCTCATCCATTAGGATCTAATGATAGCCCGCATAGCAATCCACAAAGGACCCAATCTCATGTTTGGCACAATTGTCAATCAGAATGTGTATATTTGGTAGTGGAAAGTTGTCCTTGGGGCTTGCCTTGTTGAGATCACGGTAATCAACACACACCCTGGTCTTGCCATCCTTCTTTGGCACAGGTACTACATTGGCTAACCAAGTGGTATACCGAGTGACCCGAATGACTTTTGCATCGAACTGCTTGGTGACCTCTTCTTTGATCTTCACACTCATATCAGTTTTAAATTTCCTCAGCTTCTGCTTGACACGAGGGAATGCCGGGTCAGTGGGCAATTTGTGAACCACCAAGTTAGTACTTAAACACGGCATGTCATCATATGACCATGCAAAGACGTCTTTGTACTCAAGTAACGCTTTAATTATCTCATCCCTGAGTTGAGGTTCAAGATGGACACTTATCTCAGTTTCTCTGATATTATCTAGGTCCCCTAAATTGATTGCTTCTATATCACTCAGGTTAGGCTTGGGCTTTTCTTCAAAATGACTTAGTTCTTTACTAATCTCTTCAAAGGCCTCATCCTCATCATAATCCGATTCATCATCACACTCTATTTCTTGAATTACTATTTCAGAATTAGATTGGCTTTTAAGACTGGGCCGAAGATTCCTCATGCATGTCATATCATTGAAACCAGCATAAAAAGAACTGTACAAGGAAGAAAAAGAAAAGCAAAAATAAAACTATCAGAAATGATGAAAAAGGGAAATTGCATTTCATTGAAATTGAAAGATAACAAGGTTTATACATCCAAACGGACGGAACATAGAATCTGAATTACAACCCTGGAATAATCCAGATAAACTAAAAGAAAATCAAAGCAAACTACCAAAACTCCTTCCTGGTGGGGAGAGGAGTAGCTTCCCAATTGTTAATCTTTGCACTAGGCCCAACAAATTGCACATCCGCCTTGCTAGAACCCTCTCTAGCTTCCACCATGTTCACCTCATCGAATAATTTCTCAAACCTTTCAAGCAACTCCTTATCATGACCAACCACAGAACTGGGAACTATTGTTGCTGGGCGTTTCTTGGTATCGGGCCTGACAAATGATCTGGAGAGACATAGGATGGGCTTTGGGAGGACCCATGCCCTCTGTTTCAACTTTCTGGCTCTTTTTATGTCCGCAACTGTGGGCTTGAACCCCAATCCAAATGTATCCAAGTTTTTAGGGAGGGACACCAGCTGTATGATACCTTGCAGAGATGCACCCAAACCTTTACCCGGTACAAAACCATTTTTCAACATTTCAACGGCTACTATGACTGATGCAGCAGCTACCTTTGTAGTTGGAACACACTTCCCTTCTGGAATTTTCTCTACCGATACCGTGTCAAAAACCCTTATAAACCCATGGCCCCTTTTCGTCTTCAAACTCTATAAACGGAACAATGTCATTACTGTGGGCACACAAATCATCCTCGCCGTGCACAATAATTTCATGTCTATCCTATTCAAACTTGACCATTTGATGCAGAGTAGACGGGACCACTTTTGCAGCATGAATCCAGGGTCAACCTAACAGCAGATTGTAAGAAATAGCCACATCGAGCACCTGGAACTCCATGGTAAATTCAACTGGCCCTATTGTAAGCTCAAGCACTATGTCCCCGACTAAATCTTTCCCTCCACCATCGAATCCCCGAACGCAGATACTATTCTTGTGAATTCTTTTACCATCCACCTTCAATTTGTTCATAGTGGAGAGAGGGCAAATGTTCGCACTGGAACCATTGTCGACCAGTACCCAGGTAACCACGGAATCTTCGCATTTCACTGTAAGATAGAGGGCTCTATTGTGCTCAGTACCCTCCACAGGCAACTCATCATCAGAAAAATTGACTCTATTTACCTCAAATATCTTGTTAGCTATCTTTTCCAAGTGGTTTACTGAGATTTTGTTAGAAATATTGTCCTTATTCAGGATCTTCATCAAAGCTCGACGGTGCTCGTCTGAATGGATGAATAATGACAATAGTGAAATCTGAGCTGGTGTCTTCCTCAACTGATTCACAATGGAATAGTCCTGCACTTTCATATTTCTCAAAAACTCTTTTGCCTCTTCTTCGATCACAACTTTCTTCACTAGAACTGGGTTCTCTTTGGAGGTTTTAGCTTTTCTTAACTCTTCGGGGGCAAAGCATCTCCCCGACTATCGGTAATTGAGTTACCGGCTTGATAATGACAGGATATGTGCGGGCACCCTCCACAATTACAACAGGCTTGTTCGCCACTCCTGGCACAACCACTTTTGCTCTTTCTTGTTTTACTGCCACATCAGTTGGGGTATCCTTCTTGACTATTGCAGATAGTTCAGTATTTTCCCCACTCAACCTGATCACTAATTTCTCACTTGTTGGCTTTTCAACTGGCCTAACTTCACTGGACCGAATCATCATGACGGTCTGTGAAGGTTTCTTGGGCTCCCCTCCCATATGCACTATCTCGATCATATTTGTCTCAGGATGGGCCGGCAACGGATTCTGGTTGATATTGGGCGCCTCCGGAGCTTGGACCTCAATCCGATTAGTATCAATGTGCTCTTGAATAGCTGTTTTCAATTGCCAGCACTTCTCTGTGTCATGCCCCGGAGCACCAGAACAATATTTGCAACTCACAGAGTGATCAAGATTCCTCGGGGGAGGGTTTGGCAGTTTTAGCTCGATCAGACTCAGCATACCCAATTGTCTAAACTTGTGGAACAAACTAGTATATGATTCTCCCAATGGAATGAAGATTTTCTTCTTTTGCAACCTCTCGTTCTTAAATGCTTGGTTAGGTCGGAAACCTGATCCAGGAGAGTTCTGGTAGGCTCTTAAGGGTGGATAGGCATTTTGTGGAGCTGGGTATGTATTTTGTGGGACTAGCGCATGCCATTGTACGTGGGCCGGGGGTTGGCTGTATATTTGGGCATGGTGGACAGAAAAATGGGGGTCTGGTGGTGGGTAGTAGTGTTGGGGTGGATTATACGGGGTATGGGGATAGGTTTGGTGGTATGGACGAGGCTGATGATAGTGGTGAGGTGAACCCCTGGATCCGAACCAAGCTCCTGAATCGATCGTTGCTACATCCTCTTTCTTCTTCTTTCCAATTACCCCCCCCCTAGTTTCCCTTTGAATGGCCTGGGTGGTTGCCTTAATAGCCGAATAGCTAATGATTTTGTTTGTCTTGAGCCCTTCTTCTACCATACCGCCCATCTATACCACTTCATTGAAGGACTTGCCTATAGCTGATACCAGATGACCGTAATAAGTAGGTTCTAAAGCCTGCAGAAAATAATCCACCATTTCACTTTCTTTCATTGGAGGGTCAACCCTTGCTACCTGCTCTCTCCACCTAAAACCATACTCCCTGAAACTTTCATTGTGCTTTTTCTCAAGTTTCGTCAAAGACAAACGATCCGGAATAATTTTGAGATTGTACTGGAAGTGACAAGCAAATGCCTGGGCTAGATCATCCCAAGTGTACCATCTTCCGTGATCCTGCCGAGTATACCTTTCCAGCGCTGAACTACTCAGACTCTGACTGAAATACGCCATTAGCAGCTCGTCTTTCCCGCCAGCTCCCCTCATTTTGCTACAAAAACCTCTCAAATGCGCCATTGGATCACCGTGCCCATCATACAAATCAAACTTGGGCATCTTAAACCCTGCCGGCAATTGCACATCTGGAAACAGACATAGATCTTTGTAGGACACACTTCTTGACCTCCCAACCCCCGCATGTCTCTGAATGACTATTCCAGGCTTTTAACTTTCCTGAACATCTCCTCCTGTTCGGGATTTTTAGATGGTTTTTCGGTTTTCGCAGGGAGGTCAAAATGAGGAGTGTAGGAATAGGGTTTTGGAACCTTGAAAGTGGGCTTCGGGGGGTAATACTGGTTGTCATGAGTCTGGAACAGAGGCTTACTGGAGGATCGGTGTAATGCAGCGGGTGGGGGTGCCACAAAAACAGGAGTGACTGGTGGAGGAGGGTACAGGACTTGTTTGGGTGGTGGAGCTTGTGATGTATAGGAAGTGGTGTCGTGGCATTGTTGGTAGAGGGAAAAGGCCGGAGATGAGTTCACAATGGGAGGTTCCTGGGGCTGAGCCTATGGCGGGATAAAAGCAGGGTTGTCGGGGTAAACTGGCAGTGGGTGCCCTTTTGCCCATGCTTGGTACATTTCAGCCATCTGCTGCTTAAGCTTATACAACTCATCTTTCAAATTAACCTCCGATTCTTCCACCTCTTTTGACGGATCGACAATACTTGCCTATTCCTGGTTGGCCATTTTCAGCTTGTTTTTGGACCGGGTGTTGTAGGAGTGAGTTTCCAGAATGCCAATCAAACTAACCACCTGCTTGAACTATAATTTCATCAATAACAAACTTGTTAGCGATTAGGGCTTTAACGGATAGGCAACCGCACATTTGAGGAGTGAATGCACCTAAGTAGTTAACCGTTTCTATTATGCATTTGATCGGTTGCTTGCGTCTTCCGGCTTCTCTTTTCTCTCTTTTTTTTTTCTCTTTTTCATTCTTGCCTTTCCTTGCTTGGTCTCTCTTTATTTTTATTCTTGCATGTCTTTTTCTTGTTATGCCATTGTTCCCTCCCCGTGGTTTCTTATTTTTCTCTCTTTTCTTTTCTTGTTTTTCTCTTGTTTTTCCTCTTTTTTTTCTTCTTTTCTATTTTTTCTTTTGATTATGGTCGAATCCTATGGAGATTGCCTACGTATTATGACCTCGCATGAATCAGACCAAGCGTAGTTCTGGGGGATAAGTGTAAAAATAAAATATTTTGGGATTTTCAGATTTTCATAAAAAGAAAATGCTTTGGTTACAACGACTCAAAAACTAACAGACTCAAAAAGACACTAACAGACTTTGATGAAAAGATGAAACTACCGACTCAAAACAAACTGACAGACCCCAACAGAAAGATGAAAACACATACTCGAAAACAAACTAACAGGCTCCAACGGAAAGAAAATACAGACTCGAGTAAAAATCATGAATACATTAATGCCTCAAATGATCCTGGGACCCGCGGGACATCATTCGGTCTCGCCACGGGCCTACGCGCTAAATCCCCTTGGAGGTGGTAGAGGTCTTCCATTATCTGGCAGACAAAGGTCATCACAGTGGCAAAGAACATGGATCTGTTCATATCCTCACAACTACTACACTTCATCGCGTTGTAGTCGGCGATCCTTTTGACTCTCTCTCTTATGACACCCTTTTCTTGCAACAAACGCCCAATCTGCTGGGCCCTAGCTTCCAAAGTTTGTACGGCTACATGATTTTGTTCTTGAAGTTATTGCAAATCTCTTTCTAACTGTGTCATCGCTGCGTAACAGTGTACCCTTTCTGCCTTAAAGTCTTTTGCTTGCTTGATCATTTTGTTCTCAAAGATGGTAGCCCTTTTCTTCAACCTCACAATCTCATTGTCATATTTCTCTGTTAACTGTTTAACCAAGCGCATTCGTTCCTCCACATTCTTAGCCAATTTTGTTCGAGCCCTTGCTAGTTTACCCTCGGCCTTATTCAGATCAAAACCATACTCACTCACCTTTTGCCTAAGATTATTTATAAGTTTTTCATCTTTTGCGCTTCTGGTGGGATTTTCTGCCGCTATTTTCATTTTCTGAATCTGGGCTCGAAGGGCCTCATTTTCTTTGGCTAGCTTTTTCTTTTCACCCTCATCCGCCGCGGCTTGCAAACCATTATCGAATTGGAGATCCCTGACTTACTTTTCCAGCTTTCTTATTGTGGCCCTGTACTCATTCTCCTTGCCCAACCAAGCCCACTGTTCTTGTGACGCCTCAACGAATTCTCTAATGTGAGGCTTTTTGGCTGGTCTTTCAGGTTCAACCCTTGTGGTGTTCTTCTTTCTATACCAGGCAAGATAGGCGGGTGAGACCTCGCCTCTAGATAGGTCACGCACTCGAGTGTTCGCTGTCAAAATACTGGCACTCGTTCCAACTAGAACGAACTGTTTCTTCATGAAATTAGCCGTCAGAGCTAACCTCGACCGCATAAACACTAAGATCATCATCTGGGTGCATCACCTGACACCTTCCCAACTGTCTCATCACCCGGTATGGAGCGTAAGGCTGAATGCCTCGAAGACCCATTAGGAGGAAGTAAGGACCGGTGGCAGGCATATACACAATTTCTTCAATAGGAAGCCAACCCAGTGTCCATTCTATTTGCCCCGCAGTGATGGAGCGAAGGCGGGATACCCAATCTCCAAACCCCTCTAGTAACTTGAACCCTGAAATCCTTGTGTCGAACTCTTCAATGCAACTTTTCTCTGCGGACCCATAACTCATATACTGAGGGCGGTGACACAGGTGTTCGATCGTCCACATTTGTAGTAGCAAATTGCATCCCTCGAAGAAATCTGTCCCAGTTTTACAAGCTGTGAGAGCTCGGTATATCTCAGATACTATCATATGGGCAAGGGTGCTCTTGGAGTTGGTAATCAAGACTTTGATGACTCCAGCCACCTGCAGATCGATATGCCTATCTTTCCGGGGAAACACCACGAGGCCTAAAAATGCTACCATGAAAGCAAAACGCCTATGCTCATCCCATTTTGCTCGGTTCCCTTTGCTACAAACCCCACTTTCTAGGTTGTTGAATCCTCCTACATGCCCGTACCTCTGGTATATAAAACGTAGAGTGGATAAATCGTCCTTTAACTCGAAGTACGAGACCCCCTTGCTTATTTTTAGCAAATCCATGAATTTGTGAGAGTTAACGGCTCTTAGAGCGATCAGATACTTATGCCTCAGACCTTCAGTACTTCCCATATAACCTGCTATCTCTTCCAAGGTGGGTGTGAGTTCAAAATCCGAGAAATGCAAGATGTTGTGAGCTGGGTCCCAAAACGTAACCAACGCCTTTATGATGTCTCCTCTAGGCCTTATCTTCAATAACCCGGTGAGGCCTCCCAAATGTAGATTGACCTTATCTTGCTCTGATTTACCCAGATCCTCCCACCACATATGCAACTCCAAAGGGATCTTGTTCATGATTGTTATTGGCAAACTTTGACTCGTGCTCATTCTGCACATTTATTAGGGTGATTAAGCAAAATCATGACTCATTTGACTCAAAAAATAAAGTTAACATTGTTTCTCTCTTTTCTTTTCAAATTTTCATTTCAAAATAAAACCCGGCTTTACAAATACGGCCTTTCAGCACTTCTGGGGAGAAGATTTTAAGGTTGTGCTTGCTAACCGGCCAAAATGTCAAAAAAAGAGACCAAAGGTGGATGTTCTTGCAAAAACAGCCTTCTGGCGTCCTTTTGGGGACATTCGACTATTTTCGACAAGAATGACTTCACCTTACTTATTTCCAACAAAGTAAGAAAATTTGATGCCTTTTGGGCTATTTTTGCAAAAAGGAAGTTGGACCCGATGGGGGTTGCCTACGTATCCCACATCTGGTGAGAACCAAATTGGCGTAGTTCGGGAAATTTAAAACAAAAACCAACCTTTTTTTCTTTTCTCTTTTTTCTTCAAAATAAAACAAAATTTTTTCTCCTTTTTTTTCAGAATTTTGCCGGAGTTTTGGTACCATTTGGACATTGATTTTTCAAAACAGGTGATTATCTCACTTAGCCCTCACACTAATATTTTCTTTTTTTCAACTTTCTCCTATTATTCAAAAGTCGGTCTGCATGCAAATCCGAAGTAAATAAATGCATAGGTAGCAAGTAAGATGCATCAGGATAGTCTTTTCATTTCAGGTACACCTGTCCTAGACAGACCCAACCCCTGTGTTGAGTCTCCAAAGTCAAATGCACGTGATGCAAACAAACGCTCCTACTAGGGATCCGACATGAGGTTGAGTTATTCTAAGTTTAAAACCTGGGTGTATTGTTCTAGACCTGGCTTACCCGAACGGACAACTCGAGTCGAGGGGGGCTGCGTACCGATAACTAAAAGATCATCCGGCTTTACAACTGGTCCGAACCTCGTTCTATTTGGGATATGACACTAACAGAAAGAAGTCACGACCAGCGTGCACTCCTCAGGAGAGAGAAGAGAGGAGTTTCGTAGCAGTTTATACAGTTCAGATAATATCAAAGCGGTAAAAGCAACATTTAGCACATTATCAGATAATGAATAAAGCCAAATATAACAATTCATCTAAGCTCGAATTCTGAACCCTGAACCAGAGATTCTGGGTTCGATCCCCAGTAGAGTCGCTAGAGCTGTCACACCTCCTTTTTTTCCTACACCCCCGTAAGGGTATAAGGGAGTTTTTTCCAATTTAAGTGACAATAGAAACGGGATTTATTTATTTATTTAAGTTCAGAGTCACCACTTGGGATAATTATGGTGTCCCAAGTCACCGGTTCAAATCCCGAGTCGAGGAAAAGGTTGACTTTGTATTACAGTCCGCGAACCAGAAATCCGGGTAAGGAATTCTGTTAACCTAGGAGAAAGTGTTAGGCATTCCCGAGTTTCGTGGTTCTAGCACGGTCGCTCAACTGTTACAATTGGCCTATTATCTGATTTGAATATATGTTTTAGCCTATGGTTCAATTTTAACTTTATAACCGCTTTTATTTAATTAAGGAAAATTGCAACGTCATTTAAAATACATCTTGAACCACATCACATAAATGCACCCGTAGTCTTCAACATATTTTATCTAACATTGTTGAGATTTGAATTTTGGGTCACATAAATGCGCACCCGAGTTTAGGAAGGTAAATTATTAAATAGCGCGCCTAAAGCAACTACGCATTTTCAAATTTGCGAGGGTCGTGAAAATTCAACTAAATGGCATGCCTCGATTTCTAAGGATTAAATTAATTGAGTGAGTGCCATGGGTTTCGGGATTTTATTTGGCACAGCGCGCCTCAAATTATTTTATCAAATGTATTTTTAACTTAGCTTTTGAGGGCCATAGATAGTAACTCATCTAATATAGCTCACCTCGAATTCATTTTAAGAAACTATTTAATTTATTGAAGGGCCTAATTATACCACTGATTTACTTTTAGACCAAACTAATCTGAAGTTTGAAAAAGACCATGGGGCCAGTATCAGTAGAACCTACATTTAACTATTAAAGGAACCCAAATCGATTAAGAGACCCAATGGCCAATTACTAATTCCATGACTTAAAACAAAGAATGCAACTGGGCTCTTCATAAAGCCCAGATCAGGAGTGTGCTTGTCGGAAAAGGAGAAATCAGCACGGCTGGGCCAAACAATGTTAATCTAATATAGCATATGACAAAATAACTCTCACCTACAAAGGGTATCAAGTTCATGCCAGAGTGATTCTGATTTCCTAAACGACTGCAGTCCCATATTCGAAATAAATGACATGCTCATGACAAAATGAAAACAGCCTAGTAATGCAGTCACATTTAAAGATTTACAGAAGCAGAAGATTTATGCAACCCTATAACTAAAATTCACTTATACATGTTATCATAGACCTTCTAGCATTTACACTAAGCAAGTGAAAAGAAAAATTTATACAACACTATGACAGAACCTAAACGATAATGACCAGAAACTAAATAACTCACACGAATCTAGGAGGAACATGAAAACAAAATACAATAGATTTTAAAGTGGTAATGCAACAGAGAATGGACAACAATCAGTTTCTTCAACTTGGATTGCACAACTTTAGCATAACATCCATAACAAACTTCATTTCCATCCATAGTTTGAAGGAAATACCTGGTAATGAACAAAGGAAAAACCAAAGAGAAGTAGAGGATCAGCAGCAAACAATAGCAGAAATCAGCCCAGATTCAGCCAATAAATCAGTGAAATCAGCTTAGGAAGATTCAAAAGAACTGTAGAGGAATAACAAATGCAAACACCAACTTCAAACCAAAAGCTCAAGTCATTTCTTAACCAGAAGTGTATCTAAGGAAATTTTTAAGTATTCTAGCTAACCAAAGGAAGTCAGAAATCGAAACAGCAGAATTTTGATAGTTCTTCAACAATGGAATGCAGGAATTTCAAAACCTTTAAAAGTAATCAGCCGTTCCAGCTTCTCAGTTTTTTTTTTTCAAAATCTGACTTGAATAGCAAGTCTTGGTGACTGTATAGGCAAGGCATTAGGGCATCCTCAAAGAATTCAAATTTTGCAATTAGACCCTTTTTACATTTTCATTTTTGCTTAGAAAACCTTAGTCAATTTTTGGTTTTGCTTAACTCTCCTTAGTTCAAATGTCAGAATTTCAGAACAGTCCCTCTCCCCAGCTTCCTAGAAGCTTCCAATTCAGTTACACAATATTCCCCTAGCCAATTTCCCTAAACTACCCTTTTAAATTTCTGTTTTTACTTTTAAGAATTTAGACAGAACATGGGTCGAATTGACCCAATGGCTTAAGTCCCAAATGAATGGGTTGTTCTTTGCCAATGGGTTGGCATTGAACCCAAGGCCCAAACATAATCAGAATCCTATGTTGACTATTCAGTGAAAAGTCAGAAAAATTACACAACTGAACAAATTCACAATAGACATTTTAGTCAAATGACTGACTCCCTTTAAAATTAGCTAATGAACTATAACTAAGCTAAATTACCACATTTAACAAAGGCCAAGTATACGACTGGAAAATCAGAAATTAAACGAGCCATATGCGCAACTAAACAGTATTCACGAGAACATCTATAAGCAAATTAAAAAGCTCGCGGAATAAGTACGACCCCCATATAAGCAAAGAAACCTATATTCAGTATTTTAATACTTCACCAGATTCAAACCAAGAAATCAAACTAAAAAAGAGAAAGGGAGAGGGACAAGTAAAAAGAAAACGGACATAAAAGGATACGAGTTCAAGAATGACACAGAAGGCGGAGATGAAAGAAAAAGAACAAAAAATGCCTCGAAGGCCATGCGGACAGGTCTTGATAAACTCCATGCAACTTCGATTTTACTCGAAACGGGTATTAACTGCATGTTCTCTTTGAGAATAAACGAACAATATTTGTTTCAAGACGAATCGTTCATAGGAACTTGAGGACCCGAAAGATTCTCTTTCCTTTGATTCTTAGATTCAAAACTGGTCCGATTTGGTGATGATTTGGGGAGAAGTGGTGGTGGATTAGGATGCAAGGAGGGGTAATGGTTGTATGGCTGGATTTTGGTGATGGTTGGAGCTCCACCGCCGGCCGGAGATGGTGAAGAAGCTCAGGGCGGCGGGTCTAGGGTTGAAGGTGAAGGGGAAGGGTCGAAGTACAGAGATAAAAGGTTATTCGGAAAATTATATCAAAAATACAGGGGTGTTCCTTGGCCGTTGGATTGAAAGAAATCAATGGCCCAGATCTATCATCTCCCGAACGACGTCGTTTTGATTTTTGGGACAAGGGGAACTGGACCGGGTAAAACAACGGATCTTGGGCCAATTTCGACGAGCTTCAGTGTAGAATCTTTGGGCTTGGGAGAATTTAAATGGTTTTTAGCCCAATATAGACTCTCTTCTTTGTTTTCCTTCCTCTTTCAATTCAATTTTCTTTTTATTTTCAAACTCTTTTTAATTTCTTTTAAATAAATAAAATAAAACCTAAATTAATTCCTAAATCAAATTAATCTACCACATTGAATTAATTAACTCCGATGAACAATTACCACAAATAATTAAAAACCAAATTTAAAGGGAAAACTACCAAAATTTCAAAAATTAAAATTAAAAAGTGCAAAAGTAAACTTTTTTTTTTTTTGTAAAACATCTTAATTTGCTAATTAGTCTAACAAATGTAAAATTAAATCCTAAATGCAAATGCAACATATTTTTGTATTTTTCATGAATTAAATAAAATAAACGTGCACAGATAAATGCAGACAGTCGACAAAAAAATGCCACAAAAATCCACAAAATTGCAAATAATGGGAGAAATTTATTTTTCTTGAATCTATGGGAGTAATTCATACAGGGCAAAAAATCACGTGCTCACAACTCCTATCATAAATAAATGAGAAAAATAGTTTTCAAGAAGGAATCAATTTGTCTTTAATTTCTAAAATCTAGGTTAAATAAAAGAGAAAAATATCTTTTCAAGGAGGAATCAATTATTTGCCATTCCAAATTCTCGGCAACTTTGCTACTTATCAAACAAAAACTTAAGAATGGTTTATTTACCTTTTTAATTACTCCTAACATTTTGTTTTAAAAAAATGTTATGTGTTTATATTGAACATTTTTTTTTTGGAAAGTGTCAAGTTTATATAATTAAATGTAAGAAACGAACCATCCTTGCTTTTTTATAAAATTATAGTTAATGTGTCTTTGTCTCCAAAAGCAAGAATATTATAACACAAACAATTATTTATGGATGAACATATCTTTTTGTAATGTTAATAGATCATATTATTCTTCAATTATGTACTATTTCTTCAAAACATTATACATACAAAAATATAAAATTGTTTAATAATGAATAATAAATAAAACTATAGCATATTCATGGCTCCTTATATAATTGCAGTATTCTCTTTATTGTTCATTTTTTTTAGAATAATACAAACTTGTTACATTCAGTTTAACCTTTTAAGTTGTTTCCTATAAAGAAGTTTAGAGGTTACTACTAATACAAATTAACATATTGTGCTTATTCTGAGCTTTTAAATTAAATACAAAGCCCATGTATCGAAATCCAATAAAATATATCAGGACTTTGTGGGGCAACGTTTCTTTTCTTACAGAATTAGTTAAACAAAATTAACATTCATATTTTTAGGAAGTTAACTATTTCCTTTAGTTTAAATTCTATATCTAGATTAATAATATTTATGTGATTTTTATAAAGATTTTGATTATAATATGGGTACACGCACAACGAACGTACCCTAAGACTAGTTAAAATGAAGTGCATGAAACACATTGTGTAACACTACACCACCTTCAGCAATTGCCTCAGCAAGACATATTTTACAAGAAATTACAGATATGGCAACCGTTTCTAATGTTGTATAGAGTCACATAAATGTTGCAAAAATCACTAACAAACATTACACTTGTATCGGTAATTTCAAGAATTTTTCACATTTATATTACAGACAGTAATTCAACAGTGACATTTTGTTTACGACTATCATAAATGTCAGCATTATGAATTTCCAACTGATCATTTTCTTATAACAAATTTAGAAGTGCCAGAAAAGTTTGGATTGTTAGTCACATGTGCGATTGACTATAAGAGAAATCTGTTAAAAACACTGGTTGGGTCTTCATGATATCAGTTGGATTCAATGCAGCAGCATGGTTAGATATCATTTTAACTCTTAAACTTTTTCTCGTCGTTCATTTCTCTTTTTGACATGCATTGATGCCTTGTTTACACTTGTTCTACTGTAAAAGTGAATGTTTAAATCAGATAATCTTGCTTTTTTCTGTGAATGCATACCGTTTCTTTCAGTCCAGATTGAATAGTAGTGTCAACATCAGTCAACTTGTCAAAGATCTTCATTTCAACTCCTTCATCATGGCACGTGGATGAGTCCTTTCCCTTCTTCTTTTTCCTTTTCTGATGGGCTGTATTTGTTCTCAAAGATTGGTCCTCCAACGCTTCTGCTAAAGCTGCCTTTATTATTGGTCTATGTTGTGTGGAGTTCTCTGGAATTGCAACATCCCTACGATTAAACCCGGTGGAACCCTGACAGCTATCCAATTTTTTCACTTTATTCGCAATAGTCCCAGACTGTGATGTTTCATCAAGTGCATCAGTGTTCCTATTCCCACACTGCGCGTCCTGCACAGCAGAGATTTCAGCACTTGCCCCACCCATCCTACATTTCTTCTTTCCCAGTTTTGACACCTTATTACTGTGATCAGAAGGTAAAGATTCAGCACTGGCATTTTTGGATCTCGTGTTTATGTGCTCTCTTTCTCCTTCATTAGTATCATTTCCAACAACCTTAAATTCAGAAGCATCATTATCTATGCCATGCTTTGAAGTGTGGGTATCTGTGGCAAGGCCTTCTTCTATGTGACGCTTCTTAGCCACAGGACCAGCTCCGGGAGAAAGTTGCTGTAATTCATCCATGGTCTTGAATTCACGAATGACCTTTGCGACTTTCTTCTTTCTCACAATGGAGCTTGAAGCCAAGTTTCCGTGAGCTGGGTAAGGTTCATTAGTATCAAAAACCTTCTCTATTTCAGTGAACGAATGATTGTCAGCTTCAGTTTGCGCATATGTGATGCAAAGTAACCGTTGGTCACAGCTAGAAGCATCAATAGAAAGGAACCAGCCATTTTTTATACCTTCAAAAACACTTCTGACAAGCATAGTATCAGATAGGTGATAGTAATGTCCTCTCCGTTTCACCTTTTTAGGAATAACAAAAGGCATCGATCATCATGATTTTACAAGAATATATATAGACAAAAAAAACAATGAGTTGGAGGATTAGCAACAGACCTTCACTGAAGAAATCTTCAACTCTTTCATCTCAGGAAAGCACCTTAAATGTTCAAACGCGACCTTTTCTGCTTAACACAAACATGTTTTATCAGGCAACTCAACTCTTTTGTAACTTAACTATTCGTTGATTGAGAATCTAAAATCACTTATAAGCAAATTAGAACCAACAACGCGAAATTCATACTTTGGATACAAAATGGATTTAAGTTACATACACCGAAAATTTAAAAAAAAAATTAACACCAAATTTAACATAGGATAACAGGTCAGTTACCATTCTTACCAGATTAACAATTAATATTTATCGAGAGATTAACTTGTGATTACCTAATAAGTTACCAATTGTGTTAATATTTTACACATTAAGTACATAGCGCATAAAAATTAAACTCATACAAAATTAACCAACAATTTTTACCTTTTTGGCATACCCAACATACAAGCAGTGAGTGCAAATGCACCCAATTCGTCAACGTTTTTTTTAATGATGAGTCAAAGTAATTTCACTAACAGAGCATCCACAGATGAAAATGTATGAAACAGCAGCCTGTGAAAAGTTAAAAAATACGTATATATAATTGAGAAAAGGGGAAAATTACTTTTGAGATCGAAGACAGAATCCGAGTCGGAGACAACTAAAGCTAAGTGAGTATCAAAGTTGGTATCTACGAAAACCGTGTTGTACGACGTCGCAGGTTCGATTGCCGGCGCTCCATTGGAATCGGTTTCTTCGCGATGCCGTTTCATCATGATTGCGCCGCCAAGAACGACGGCGGAAGAGCTCCGGAGAAGCTGACGAACAGAAGCAGAAACGGGGGTTTTAGCTCTCTGGTAGCAATGAAGGGTTATACCGCCCAATTGAAGGGGTTTTTTGCCGCCAACGAAAATGGGCCTACCCGTGCTTTTTTCAAAGAGAAATTCTCATAAAGTACTGTATTTTAGTAGTAATTAACCATTTATAAATAATATTTGTTATATTACGGATTATAGATACATTTTTTATGGTTATAAGATGTATTTGATGTATTTAAGCTATTATGTTCATGAATACAGTAGCAAAAATAGGCGTGAATCAGGGAAGTTCAACTAATCAGTTGTTGTATTCGAGTGTATTCGACTGTATTCATGGAGTGAAACATGTGATTACAGCTGGACAAATTATTGTATTCGATTGTATTCACGGCGTGAAATAGAGGATTAGACTGTTTTTAAAACAGAAAGTGAATCAATTAACATAATAGACTCCGAATATAACTCAACAAACTCAATTATAACACACAAATTTTGTATTTTCAGTTATAAAAAAGATTCTCAACCGAAATATACCCCAAAAACATAGCAATCTTCAGAGAAATTGTATAATAAATCTGAATATATAAATTATATTAATTAAAAAAATATACGAATACATTCATGGCATATAGCGAGACAGTGAATACAATGAAATACATAAAATACAGCGGGATACATTGAAATACAATTTTAAAAAAGACAGTGAATACAATAAAATACATGGAATACAACGAGATACATTGAATTACAATTAAAAAAAGACAATGAATACAATGAAATACATGAAAATACATTGAAATATATTAACAGAAAATCAAGTTGCTCAGCCCCAAACTCCGTCGTCTTTGTTCAAGAACAAACCCTAATTTCCTTCACCATTGATGACATATTCTTTTCGAATTGCTTTACTAGACTCATCATCGTCACTAGCAAAAACAGTGAGGAAAGCGAAGCTACTCAAGAGGGCATAATTATTAGCAGTGACTGAGAAAATAGATTCAGATTTGTTGAATCCAGAGAAGTCGGTCGGATAAAAATAGAGACAGAGGAATTTAGTGCCAGGGGAAACGATGAAATTGTAGGTGAATTGAGATTGGAAAATACGGGCACTCATATAATAAACTCTAACCCTAATGAGAGAGAGGGGATAGAGAAAAATCTGAAAGAATGAGAGATAAAATAATACAAAGAGTATTTTATGGCTTAAGGGTAGGAGATAACCATAAATAAATATTTGGCTATAAAAAGCAAAAGGTAGCTATGGAATATAATTTTTTAAAAGGGTATTTATTTAAAATAAATAAGGTATCAACCTTTGCTATAGGAGGTAAAAATTCCTTTTCGAAAAGCCCAAGCCAATTTAGAGTTAATTACCAAACAAATCTGGTCGGCACTCTACTAATTGAAGAATTAACCCAAATAGCCGTTCACCCAATTGCTTAAACTATATAAGCATAATTTTGTGTTATATGTATATAATTATGTATAATCAATGTATAGACCATGTAGATAGCTAGAAAAAATAAACAATAAATATGGCCGACTATTTGTGTAAAAATTCCCTACTAATTGACACATATACAAATCTAAAGAGAATTTGGCAACTGTTTAGCCAATAATTGACATTGGCACACATAGCCCACAAAAATTAGCAATATGTAACCCTTATAATCTTATAATTTTACTTCTCTTTCTTCACATTTTTCTCAAGCCACACTAGATCTCCTCCGTCAGCCCCACAATAATCCCATAAAAATTTCAAGGTTATCCTTTGTAACCGTAAAAAATGGTAGGTTATCGGAAAGTTTCTTTTATAGCACATTTTTTGACTCTAAGGGTAATATAATTGAGTAAAATTTATTTTGTTTCTAACAAGAAAGAAATTTCATTTGTGTATGAAACCACGGGTCTATGTCGGCTTAATATGATAAAGACAGATGAATATATATTACGTTGTATATTACTATATATCATACACATATTTTTATGAATATGCATACATATACACGTTACATTAATATATATACGGAAGATATACTTGGATATTCAGGGAGATATACTAATATACACTTGTCATGTCATGGCAAGTCACCCGAAAGTTCTATTTCAGGCACATTTCTGATAATGTATATCATATTATATATCGTGCATATCATTGTATACCAAGATATACATTATATACATGTGACACAAATATAGAGATGCTACACGGATATCCAGGGGATATACGCTTGTCGAATCATGGCAGATATTTCATGGCAGATATATGAATTTCCAGTACACAAAATTTCTTATTTTTGTTTTCACCACTAAAGTTCTTTTTTATCCGATAATATCATTGCAAAAAATTGAGGATTGTTTTATCAAATCAGATTATGATAGAAAGGGAAAATTTGATTTCTAGTACGCAAAACAACCGTGAAAATATTCATCTAACATCTTTCTTTCTCCTTTTCTTTTTGGCAAGTATTACCTTTTGACTGTTACATTGACACTCAAGCATTAAAGAATTGTATTGGTAGAAAATAAATATGACACGTGAAATTATGTGTGGCTGACAAGGCATGATATGGGGATCACTAAGAAGGTGACAGCTGGAGTACTGCATTAGAAGATGCACGAGATGCAAGAGGCAGGGGCAAATCACTTCCGGGAAGAAGGGATATTGTTGTTCGAGTCTAAACCATTCAGTAAATATGAGTTGAACGAATCAAGACATTAAGAAGGGGAATATTCACGAAACTCTAATTAATGAGGAATAAGAATTGGAACCATTACAAAATCTCCACAAACAGTTACGATTGTCAATTATAACGGATCATTAGTGTCATTAATGTCATAATGATCCGGCCATAAAAGGGAGAAAACGTTATATTTGTAAATCCCTATAAAAGGGAAGAGAATTTCATTTGTAAGGATCATCTGAGACTATATTGGAATATATTCACTTTACTTTTCTGCTATCTTGACTTTGCAATCAATTATTTCTTTACTTATTTTTGTCTTTCCTTTCATATAATTGAGAAAGTACGAAATTTCTTGGTTATCAGTAGCACGAGTTCTTCTAAAAATAGTCTTTGACCTTGTCACACCTCCTTTTTACCTACACCCTCGAGAAGGGAGTATATAAGGGAGTTTTTTCCAATTTAAGTGACAATCGAAACGGGATTATTTTTATTCAAATTCAGAGTCGCCACTTGGGATAATTTATGGTGTCCCAAGTCACCGGTTTAAATCCCGAATCGAGAAAAAGATTGACCCTGTTATACAGTCCGCGAACCAGAAATCCGGGTAAGGAATTCTGTTAACCTGGGAGAAGGTGTTAGGCATTCCCGGGTTCCGTGGTGCTAGCACGGTCGCTCAAACTGTTACAATTGGCCTATTATCTGATTTTAGTACATGTTTTAGCCTATGGTACAATTTTGAACTTTATAGCCGCTTTTGTTCAATTATTTTTACAGAGAAATGCAACGTCATTTAAAATACGTCTTGAACCACGTCACATAAATGCACCCGCGGCCCTCGACATATTTTATCTAACGTTGTTGAGAATTGGATTTGGGTCACATAAATGCGCACCCGAGTTTAGGAAGGTAAGTTATTAAAATAATGCGCCTAAAGCAACTATGCGTGGTCATAATTAATTATTCTAGACTACTTTGAGATTATTAGAGGCCATGATGAGCAATATAAGCTACTTCAAACTATATTAAAACACCTTTCATAACGACCTTATATACTATGCAATTACTGCAACGAGGGGTTACTTTTGGTATTTGGTAGATCAAATTCAAACACAGATAATTAATATTTGAAGGAGCTTGTAAATTCCAAGAAATCCAAAATAAAGAAAGGCAAATAACGGGGTTCAAAAACGAACAGTACAAAGAGTTTTGAAAACCAAGAATTTGGAATATGAAAATTCCTTTGCTGCAAAATGCCAAAATAGAACAATTGTTCCTTGTTCTCATTCTTTGGTTTTACCCAAATACTAACAGACAAACTTAAAACCTTTTCAAGATAAAACCTTGTTCCCATTATTTGCAAGATTTCATCTAAGTTAATTTTCTAAAAAGAAAAACGATCAACCATGGATAAAATAATTCAGTTGCCAAACTTACTATATGACCCAATTACCAAATAAACTAGATCCTAATTATCAATTGGCAAAAATAAATTTTTCCTCTAAATCTAACACTCATTACGTACCAGAAATCAACAATTTAAGCAATAAACCAGCAAAGCTCAACAATTGAATTAAATAAAAGTTAGTAAAAGAAGTATTCTAATTTCACAAATCAGACAAACTCATATATCCATAAACTTAGCATTCAATTAAAAGTACATCGGAAGAAAGGAACCTCGATGGTGGCTGCCGATAAAAATATTGAACAAAAGAGCGAAGACTATCGAACCGGACCTCGTCAGCATCTCTTCGAACCCATGGATTAAGAGAACTTATTTCACCTACTTTGCTTTAATTTCTCTAAACATGGAAGCTCCTAAATCTTGGAATAGTGGCAAGAGGAAAACAGTGGAGGGAATGGATTTTTCTACTATTGGTCGTTGTAGAGACGAGGGGTTGTTGAAGGGATGGGAAATTGAAAACCAGAATTTCAGTGGGATGCGGCTAATCTCCTTTAGGGTGCTGCTGCCGTTTTCTTTAGGGTCCGGATCAGATTTTAGGTCTCTCCCCTTTTTAATTTAGGGATTAGGTACTATTATATAGGGGTAGGGATTAGGTTAGGGGTTTGGGCCTAGGAATTATGGGATTGAGAATTATGGGCTAGGTCCAAAATTAAGCTTTTAAAAAATGGGTTGCTCGAGCCCAAGTTTTATTCTTTTTCCGCGGATGGGGCTAAAATACGACCTCATTTATTAATTAATTCTATTTAAGTAAAATAACTATTAAAATAAGACTGACCGTTAAACAAAATTATTTTTGGTATTTTTCAAGATTAAAAATGACTACAAAATATTAATGAAACTATTTTTTTGTAATTTTTATTTTCTTGTAATAAAATAAAGTAATCGAGTAAAAATTAGTTGAAATAGTTATATTAGGCCTAAATTAAATATCTACGTGCTAAAATATGAAAAATCTTGGGGAGGGTCAAAAATCACATGTCTACAGCTGCCCCTCTTTGATTGAAAACGCGAAGAGTTTTCAGACAAAGAATGACTAGACAGGTTTTTTGATCCGACCCTTATTTAAGGAGAGCAAAAACTAAGAGGAAGGAGAATGTGACCGAGCCCTGGTATTTGAGCTGCCTACATATCCTTGGCTATAAAGGAATCAGGCCACGTGTAGTTCAGAAGTGAGTGAGATGATGGAGTATATCGAGGTGGAGAGCCGGTCGAGGTGTCGTTCCGTCGAGGTTCCGGTCCGCGGTCTTGTTATTACATCAAAAAAATCAAAATATGAAAAAGACTAGCTAAGCCTGTGTAAAGCCCAAGAAAATTGTGCTAAGTAATCTAAGATTTCGTGGCGCCAAGATAAGCTAATTATTTTATCTTGTGTGCGAGTGAGGGTTCATGATATAATGGATATCAATTAGATAAATTAATAAGTGTATGAGTCATATTATAAGTAATTTGGGATCTAAGGAGAGGCCTAAGTCTAATCCAAGTTGGAAAAATTTCATAATAGGCTAAAGTTGTAAGTGAATGCGCACAAGACCTCACTTTGGACAAGCATATCTCTAGTTATATAAAATGTTGAGTGATTCACAACCTATCAAATTAAAGCGCTTTGAGTCTAGTTCCCAACGCAACAAACCGTTTGTCATTTGGAGGTATATACAGAAAGTTATGACCATTTTACCGGACATGTATCACCAGCGCGCCCAGGAGCGCGGCTGCGGCGAACAGCGGCAAACCAAAGTTTTTCTGCCTGTAAACCGCGGCGAACCGTGGCAAACCAAAGTTTTTCTGCCTGTAAACCGCGGCGGACCGTGGCAGAATGCGGCGGAACGCGGTGGAACATGTAAAATGTCTAAAATACCCCTAGTCAGTGTAAAAACCGAATGGGTATTACATTTTCTTCATTTTTTGATCATTCAAGCTCGAATTTTGGGATTTTCTTCACCCTATCAAGACCTCTAACCCCTCCCATCTTCAAGGTATGCAATATTCATTAACTTGGTGTAAAATTCCATTATTCTTACACTAGTATTGATGAAATCTACTCATAAAACACAGATCTTCAAGAAATTCCTTCAAGAACTCAAAGGAGGGTTTTGCAAGATTTCTTCCAAAAGGTAATCCTACACCCTTAGACTTGCATGTATGAATTTATTATGGGTATATAAGTGTGAATAAAGTATTAGGACTCTTGGTGTGGTGATTAGAAGCCATAAGTTCCTAATATAAATACATAGTCATTGTAGAGATTGGAAGGTGATTATTTGATGGAATTTTGTTGGTTGGGTGATGATGGGTTGTCACACATATGTTGTTGGAAGTTATAAATTGGTTAGGAATGATTGTGGAATGAATTGTTGGTTGATGGTGATAGTTGGGTGAACCAATACTATAGTTATGAGGTGTAAAGATCTATACCTACAAGGTGCTTAATGATATGCCTAAATGGCATAAGTTACGGAATTTATTACTAATATTGGCCCTATTGAATGTTGTATTGTAGATTGAGGTTGCTAAGTGTATTGGATAATTGTAGTATCATTAAGGGCGAATTTGAGGTATATATGGCTAACTTTAGCTCTTGTAGAATCCCCTTGTTGTGACGAGCATACAGTATGTGTACCTTGTATGAAAATATGTGTATTGATTGTCTTAGTTGATTTCCACACCACCGTGTTATATGTGATTGTGAAAAGTGATTTGATGTGCCTACCTTATTATGTTCTAAGCTTGTAAATGCTTGAGGATGATGATATAGGAGTACATGTTAACAAATGAAAGAATGTTAATGTGTCCAAATGTGGAAATGTGTATAATGGCTAAAACCCTGCGTGGTAAGTAATGAAAGATGGTATTCTGAAATGACGTAAATAAGTTGAACGATTACAACAACACCTTGTACATGAATTACTACTTGGTGACATCTATGGTGTCTTAGGCCCGAATGTATGAATTATTGATATGAACTTGTGCTTCCTTGAAATGATGATTCTTGTGATTAATATGCTTTAAATGTTGTTGGTTAAGTCTCGCGATATACTGGTGTAAGTAAATGGCAACAAACCAAGTGTGTGTGTGTGAATGTGTGAATGTGGTAAGAACTGTGTAACAAATGATGGAAAGAAATCGTAACTGATGCAATTGAAACAACTGTGGTAATATCATACGTGACTTGTCACGGGCAATTATCATTGTGACTTAAATTGTATACGGGCTATTGCATATGATGGAAATGGTATTGATATTATGAAAGTTCTTTGTGAATTATTGTTGTTGTCGTGTGAAATTTGATTGTCCGATGGGATCGGGTTGCGCGCCGCAACACAAAGTTATAAGGTGTGGGTTGTGGTGATAAGGGTGGCCGAGGTAATAAGGGTGAAAAAGTGATCGAAATCACTATTGAAATGAAAATATGTGAAAGTTGTGAAACCATTGATGTGATGAAATAATGTTGAAAGGGGAAAAGGAGAGATTGTGGAACTTGTTTGGCTTTAGTTGTTCCTTTCATGTGCATTGGATTGTTGATTCTATTACTGTTTGTTACCTGTGTATTTCTTGATTTTACTTGGGGTAAAGTTTGTTCATACATACCAGTACAATTCAAATGTACTGACGTCCCTTTTGCCGGGGGCGCTACATTTGTGTTATGATTGTAGGTGGTTCTATAGCAGGTACTCCAGTCCACCAACATTAGCACTCCTTCACTTTCCGTCAGCTGTATTGGTGAGCCCCTTTTTCCTCTCGGGGCCCTGCGTGGCTCATGCCGTTTTTCCTCTCGGAAATCTTATTTTGGTATTTGCGTAAGGTATAACCGGAGCCTTGTTACCGGCAAGTATTGCAACACTCTTTTGTATCCCTAGAGGCTCCGTAGATGTTTGTGTGCGTTATGTATGGGTATTGGATAGGTCAATGGACCATGTTGTAACCTTGTACTCTTGCTTTCTTCTACACTATAACTTGTAGGGAACCTTGGAAGTTTAACCACGTTTTAAATGTTGTGATATAAAATGAACTAAGATGTTAAATGTACTACCTTTCCTAGTTTAAATAAAGTTAAGCATGGCTTCTTTATTCCTATCGAGTTGGGTAGATAGCGGTTGATAAGGCTTGCTCAGTTGGGTTCACTCGATTGAGCGCCGGTTGCGCCTCGGCTATGAAACATGATATGCTGTTAGGATATGTATTTGGGGCCCTCTGACAGGTGGATAGGTCTAGTTACAAAGGAAACTCTGGCGAAATTTTCGAAAATTTAAGTAGTTAGCCAAATTCGGGGCTGTTGATATATTTCATGATGTGAACAAGCTGAAGTTACATAAGGATGGCTAGTGAATGAACCTTGATCCTCATTCGAGGACGAATGATCCTAAGCGGGGGAGAATGTAAAGCCCCAGAAAATTTTGCTAAGTAATCTAAGATTTCATGGTGCCAAGATAGGCTAATTATTTTATGTTGTGTGCGAGTGAGGGTTCATGATATAATGGATATCAATTAGATAAGTTAATAAGTGTATGAGTCATATTATAAGTAGTTTGGGGTCTAAGGAGAGGCCTAAGTCTAAGCCAAGTTGGAAAAATTTCATAATAGGCTAAAATTATAAGTGAATACGCACAAGACCTCACTTTGGACAAGCATATCTCTAGTTATATAAAGTGTTAAGTGATGAACAACCTATCAAATTAAATCATTTTGAGTCTAGTTCCTAACTCAATAAACCGTTCGTCATTTGGAGGTGTATACAGAAAGTTATGACTATTTTACCATACTGCGTCACCAACGCGCCCAGGAGCGCGGCGAACCGCGGCAAACCAAGTTTTTTCTGCCTGTAAACCGTGGCGGAACGCGGCGGAACGTGGTGGAACATGTAAAATATCTAAAATACCCCTGGTTAGTGTAAAAACCGAATGGGTATTACATTTCCTTCATTTTTTGATCATTCAAGCTCGAATTTTGGGATTTCCTTCACCCTCTCAAGACCTCCAACCCCTCCCATCTTCAACGTATGCAATCTTCATTAACTTGGTGTAAAATTTCATTATTCTTATACTAGTATTGATAAAATCTACTCATAAAACACATAGATATTCAAGAAATTCCTTCAAAAACTCAAAGGAGGGTTTTGCAAGATTTCTTCCAAAAGGTAATCCTACACCCTTAGACTTGCATGTATGAATTTATTATGGGTATATGAGTGTGAATTAAGTATTGGGACTCTTGGTGTGGTGATTAGAAGCCATAAGTTCCTAATATAAATACATAGTCATTGTAGAGATTGGAAGGTGATTATTTGATGGAATTTTGTTGGTTGGGTGAAGATGGGTTGTCACACATATGTTGTTGGAAGTTATAAATTGGTTAGGAATGATGGTGGAATGAATTGTTGGTTAATGGTGATAGTTGGGTGAACCAATACTATAGTTATGAGGTGTAAAGATCTATACCTACAAGGTGTTTGATGATATGCCTAAATGGCATAAGTTACGGAATTTATTACTAATATTGGCCCTATTGAATGTTGATTGTATATTGAGGTTGCTTAAGTGTATTGGATCATTGTAGTATCATTAAGGGCGAATTTGAGGTATGTATGGCTAACTTTAACTCTTGTAGAATCCCCTTGTTGTGACGAGCATACAATATGTGTACCTTGTATGAAAATATGTGTATTCATTGTCTTAGTTGATTTCCACACCACCGTGTTATATGTGATTTTGAAAAGTGATTTGATGTGCCTACCTTATTATGTTCTAAGCTTGTAAATGCTTGAGGATGACGATATGGGAGTATGTGTTAACGAATGAAAGAATGTTAATTTGTCCAAATTGGGAATGTGTATAATGGCTAAAACCCTGCGTGGTAAGTAATGAAAAATGATATTGTGAAATGACATAAATAAGTTGAACGATTACGACAACACCTTGTACATGAATTACTGCTTAGTGACATCTATGGTGTCTTGGGCCCGAATGTATGAATTGTTGATATGAACTTGTGCTTCCTTGAAATTGATGATTCTTGTGATTAATATGCTTTGAACGTTGTTGGTTAAGTCTCGCGATATAATGGTGTAAGTAAATGGAAACAAACCAAGTGTGTGTGTGTGTGTGAATGTGGTAAGAACTGTGTAACAAATGATGGAAAGAAATTGTAATTGATGCAATTGAAACAACTGCGGTAATATCATACGTAACTTGTCCCGGGAAATTATTGTTGTGACTTAAATTTTATATGGGCTATTGCATATGATGGAAATGGTATTGATGTTATGAAAGTTCTTTGTGAATTATTGTTGTTGTCGTGTGAAATTTGATTGTCCGGTAGGATCGGGTTGCGCGCCGCAACACGAAGTTATAAGGTGTGGGTTGTGGTGATAAGGGTGGCCGAGGTAATAAGGGTGGAAAATTGATCGAAATCACTATTGAAATGAAAATATGTGAAAGTTATGAAACCATTGATGTGATGAAATAATGTTGAAAGGGGAAAAGGAGAGATTGTGGAACTTGTTTGGCTTTGGTTGTTCCTTTCATGTGCATTGGATTGTTAATTCTATTACTGTTTGTTACCTTTGTATTTCTTGATTTTACTTGGGGTAAAGTTTGTTCATACATACCAGTACAATTCAAATGTACTGACGTCTCTTTTGCTGGGGATGCTACGTTGGTGTTATGATTGTAGGTGGTTCTATAGCAAGTACTCTAGTCCACCAACAGTAGCACTCCTTCACTTTCCGTCAGCTGTATTGGTGAGCCCCTTTTTCCTCTTAGGGCCCTGCATGGCTCATGCCGTTTTTCCTCCCGAAAATCTTATTTTGGTATTTTCGTATTGTATAGCCGGAGCCTTGTTACCGGCAAGTATTGTAACACTCTTTTGTATCCCTAGAGGCTCCGTAGACAGGAAATGTGGGTTTTGCACTTATGTATTTTGTATTTGGGCAGTGTAACTTGTAAACCACGCTAAGTAACTATGTATGTTATGTAAATCTCGTAAGAATGTGTTCAAATTTATAAATGGCTATTTCATTTGTTTGACGGATAAAAGAAAATGCGGGGTAACACGTGGGATAGGAAAGGCACCCAGGTCCGCTTGACTAGGGCTACCCGGTCGGGCGCCGGTCGTGCCCCTCGGTTTTGGGGTGTGACAGCATGTCAACTACGAGTTACAAGATTCCTATCTATAAGTCTTCTGAAGCTTGATCTTAAGTCTTGAATGGTTCTTCATGCAGACTTTGGATTTGAACCTTGACGCTTGCTAGCTGCAGGTGCTACTGCTTACTGACTTCCTTATTACACCATGACAAAATAAAAACTAGACTAAACTATGATCTATGCATTACAAGAATCCTATCTGTATTTTCAAACTTGATCTTGTAATTCCTATTGCCTTGTTGACTTGTATTTTCTTGATGAAGTCCCTTTGTTGCCGACTTGAATTGTGATCTGAGACACTTTCCCTTTTCTTCAGGTGGACGCCTGATTGCTGAACTTGAATTATAATCTGAGATGCTTTCCTTTTCTCCAGGTGGACACCTGATTGCCAAAACTTGAACTGTATTCCCGTGCTCTCCAGGTGGGCGCCTGATTGCTGAACTTGAACTCTATTCACGTGCTCTCCAGGTGGGTGCCTGATTTCTGAACTTGAACTGTATTCACGTGCTCTCCACGTGGGCTCCTGATTGCTGAACTTGAACTGTATTCCCGTGCTCTCCGGGTGGGCGCCTAATTTCTAAACTTGAACTGTATTCCCGTGCTCTTCAGGTGGGCTCCTGATTGCTAAACTTGAACTGTATTCCCGTGCTCTCCAGGTGGGCGCCTGATTTCTGAACTTGAACTGTATTCCCGTGCTCTCCAGGCGGGCACCTGATTGCTGAACTTGAACTGTATTCCAGTGTTCTCCAGGTGGGCGCCTGATTTATGAACTTGAATTGTATTCCCGTGCTCTCCAGGTGGGCGTCTGATTGCTGAACTTGAACTGTATTCTCGTGCTCTCCAGGTGGGCGCCTAATTGCTGAACTTGAACTGTATTCTCATGCTCTCCAGGTGGGCGCCTGATTGCTAAACTTTAACTGCTCATATGAAACTGCTGCCTTTGAACCTGATTACAAAAAAACAAACAAAACCAAAGAAATTTTCCTGCCCCAGTTTGGTGTTGGGCGTATCTATGAGTGTTAACTGAATCATGTCACCAAATATCTCTATGAATTTGAAAGCTAAATCCCATTATTCAGGAGGGTCCTGAAAACTCCTAGTTAAATGACAACTTTACATCTAAATTATATCTTCTAAAGGTATGACTCCCACTAAATCTTGTTATCTAAGAGGGTCTTAAAACTACATCCCATTATCCAGAAGGGTCCTGAAAATCAAAAATCAAATCTTTTCTTAAGAGTGACAACTTTTACGGCTGAATTATACTACCTTACAATAGAATTTACGCTAAATCTTGTTATCTAATGGACATCTTAAAGCTAAGTCCATTATTCATGAGGGTCCTGAAAGCTCTTAATTGAATCCTATCTCAAGCATGAAAACTTTGAAGACAATTTATATTCCTTTGGGGTACATTTATGCTAGATTTTGCTACTCATGATTATTTTGAATTTTAAACTAGGTCCCATTTTCCAGGAGGGTCCTGAAAACTTCTAATCGAATCCTATCTTAAACATGCAAACTTTGAAACCAACTTATGTTCCTTTAGGGTACATTTATGCCAAGTTTTACTACTCATGATTGTTTTGATTTTTAAACTAGGTCGCATTTTCCAGGAGGGTTCTGAGAATTTACGGTCAAACCTGTCTGATGCTTGCTATTCCTTACGGAGGGTTTCTCCGAAACAAACGAAATTTCCTGCCCCTGTTTCAATCAAAGAAAAATTTTGTCAGTTTTTTAAAATATGGTGGTTGGTTTGTGACCTTGACTTTGAGGGCGATTGCTCCTTCACTTCCCATGATCACTTTGATTTCCACTCGAAGACCTTGCTTGTTTATTGACTAACCACTTCCTCTGTCACCCTTATCACGGAAAATACCTCTGATCCGTTCAAACCCAATACCATTCATTTGTTGCATTGTGCTCTTGCATTGACATGTACTGAACCTTTGTGTTTCCCATGAATCCCAAAGCACGTTAATTGTCATCCCCTCAGAGCGCATGTTGTTCTTTCCTAACATAAAACACCGGCCTTGGCCTTGAGGTCTATTGCTCCATCACTTGCCATGATAACTTTGATTTCTGCTTGGAATACCTTGCTTGTCACTGGTTAACCACTTTCTTTGTCAATCTTATCACAGAAAATACCTTTGATTCGTCCACCCTACACCCTCCATCTGTTGCATTGTTCATGAATTGATATATACCAAACCTTTATATTTCACATGAATCCCAAAGCATGTTGATTGTTACCAACTCAGTGTGCACGTTGTTCTTTCCTAACTTATGCCACTTTGATGTGCTGGCCAGATCCTGTTTTGTACAATTGGAAAGCTGGTGGAAAATTTTGAAGTCATTTCTCACTTATTTTGACCAAACAGACTCAGAAAAAGGAAGTAAACAATACAAAAGGAACAGAGTAAAGGACAAAGGAAAGAGATGATTCCCAATAAGAAAACTACAAAGTAGAAACCTATCAGATGTGATACCAACTCTAATGACCATGACATGTACCTGTGGCCTATTCTGTTGAGCAAGTCTGATGTTCAACTCCTGTTATATCCCTAAACCGTGAAATTGGGCTTCAAAGCTCCGATTATCCAATCTAATTTACAATCCTTATTCGACTTGTAGTGCCCGAAGGGTTTTCACCATCAAGCCTCTCTCATTTTGTTCTTTCTCTCAACTTACCGTTGCCTTGCGGTGCCCGTGAGGGTTTTCACCAATAAGACTCTCTCATTTTTTATTTCTCTTAGCTCCCGTCGCCTTACGGTGCCCGTGAGGGTTTTCACCAATAAGACTCTCTCATTTTCATTATTTTTCTGCTTAGACCAGAGTGTTGCCCCTGATATGAATTACCTCTCCTTGCTTGACTTGGCATCTCTCGAAGACTGATCGGAAGGTCTTTCTTTGGACCGTAACGTGGGCTTTTGGATAGGGTTAAAAAAATAAAGGATATCAAAGGCTCAAAACAATTCACATGGGTTCAAAATTACAACTTTCGGAACCAGATTTCTTACAACAACCACAACTTTTGCCCCAGTTTCTTTGCTTGGGGATTTTTGGGATTTTATTTTGATGGGACCGAACCGTGAGGCTGCCTACGTATCCTTAAAAAGAATCAGGTCGAACGTAGTTCATGTCATAGGAATTGCTCTGTTGTTGTGATTTTTCTTTTCTCTTTCTCTTTTCTTTTCTTTTCTTTCTTCCTTTTCTCTTTTTGTTGTTTTGTTGTTTTTTCTTTCTTCTTTTTCCTATTTTTTTCTTCTTTTTTTTCTTCTTTTTTTCCAATTTTCATATTTTCTTTTTTCTCTTTTCCTTTACTTATCTTTCGCGCTTGCATTTCTGATCTTTGCTACTGATTCCAAAAGAGGGGTACGAAAGGAAGTAAATAAGGCTAAAAGGGGGTAACAAAAGATAAAGTGTTTAGATAGAAGAACAAAATGCCTTCGTCATTCCAATATTCAAAGCATGCCAGATGCAAACGGCACAATTAAACAAACCAAAGAAATCACACATAATATCTTTTGACTGCATCAGAATTGATAGCCATATCCACACATTTGCCTTCTTTATCTGTTAAGTACAAAGCACCATTGGACAACACTCTCACTCTCATTACCACGAACGGCTCCTGTCAATTTGGGCAAACTTGCCTTTAGCTTCAATCCGATGCGGCATGATGCATTTCAATAGGGTTTCTTTATGTTCTATCTGCCCCAGTTTCACACAATTCGGGCTTGAAGTGATCTCAAAATGCCTTTACTTATTTCCCTCAAATGTCCCTACATCTTCAACATTGTTTCATTGCTTCGTGATTAAACTGACTTTTAAAACCAGGATGAGAATTACGCGTGCATGTCATGTCACTAGAGTCAACAGGAAAAGAACTATAAAAAGAAAAGAGAACTAAACGAAAATGACTAGAAATCACAGAAAACAGAAAATTGCATTAGTCAGATGGTGAAAGGGTTTGGACAACAAAACAAGCAAACTAAACTGGGGTTACAAACCTAGACAACACTAAACGGGCTACTACGACTAAACAAACTAGGCAAAATAAAAGGATAGAAGGGTTTGAGTCACAAGACAATATCCGGATTACAACCCTGAAATAACCCGGACAGTAGAAATGACAATAAAATAAACCACCAAAACTCCTCCCTGGATAACCAAGAAAAGAGCGTCTTTCCAATCATCAAACTCAACATCTTAGCCACTGACTTCTTCATCAACAATACTAGGACCTTCACAAGTCTCCATCACATTGTTCTTAACAGATTGCCTTTGGGTTCCCTTTGCCTGCTCGTTCCTAGGATCAACCTCTGATAGTGCTAAAAGCTTCGTAGCACGTGGACCTCCAAGGATCCCAGAAGAATTCTCATATTCCTTTTCAAAATAAATCATACCCATCATATGCGTCTCATTATGCACAGGTGACAGACTTTGGCTAGTGTCTGCTGCATCTGGATTTCGCACAATAATGTCTCCTGCATCAATGAGCTTCTGAATCACGTTCTTCAGATTCCAACACTTCTCTATGTCATGCCTCGGGGAATCTGAGCAATATGCGCACCTTTGAGAAAAATCAAACTTCTTTGGAAGAGGGTTTGGCATTTTTATCTGAATCGGCTTCAACATGTCCACTTTTCTTAGCCTCTGGAACATATTGGCATATGATTCTCCCAATGGAGTAAAGGTTTTCTTCTTCCGCAACCTCTCATTCTTAAATGCTTGATTGGGCCGGAAACTTGATCCAGGAGGGTTTCGGTAGGCTCGTGGGGGTGGATAGGCATTTTGTGGAGTTGGGTACTGGAAAAGTGATGTACGACTTTGGGCATTCTGTAGAGAGAAGTAACATTGGGGAGGGTCATCTGGTGCACAAGGATATCCACAGGGGCGATGTCGAGGCTGGAAGTGTTGAGCAGGAAGGCCCATCAGATCATCTTTTCTATTTCTCTTTCTTCCACCCAAACTCACTAGGATGTGTTGAATGTCTTTCGTAGTATCTTTCAATGCAGACTAGCTTATGATTTTGCCTAACTTGATTCCCTCTTCTACCATCCCCCCTATTTTTAACACATCATTGAAAGGTTTTCCCATGGCCGGGATCAAATGACTGAAGTAGGTGGGCCCCTGGGCTTGTAGGAAAAGCTCAACCATTTCTTCTTCACCAATCGGGGTACTGACTTGAGCAGCTTGCTCCCTCCATCTGAGCCCAAACTCCCTAAAGCTTTCCTCCGGCTTCTTTTCCATTTTATATAGGGAGGAGCGGTCTGGGGTAACGCCTGATTTGTATTGAAAGTATCGAACAAAATCTTGAGCCACGTCACCCAGCATAGGCCATTTACTGACATCTTGACGATTATGCCATTACAAAGCTGCCCCGGTCAAGCTCTCACTGAAATACGCCATCAACAAATTATCTTTCTCGCCAACACTTCTCATGTCACTACAATAATCCCTTAAATGGGCTACCGGATCTCCACACCCATTATACAAGTTAAATTGTGGCACTTTAAATCCCGCGGGCAGGCGAACGTCAGGGGACACAGACAGCTCTTTGCAAGCCATGCTACCCTGGTCTCTCATTTCTTGCTTGTTCCTTATGGACTATTCTATGCCTTTTAGCCTCTTGGGCATCCCATCTCGCCCTTCTCCTCCTGTGAACTTTTCATTTTCAACATGAGACTCATCCCATGGGCCTTGCTTGTATGAGTTGGGAACCTTGTGGGCAACCTATGAGGGGTACTATTGGGCATCGTGAGCTTTGAGTGGGTGTTCATTGTTGGGGATGGTGGTTAAGACAGGAGGAAAATTTTAGGGAAAGGTAATTAGAAAATGAGTGATGGAGCTACTAGGGTGGTTGGGAAAGCCATGATAAGCGGGTGGATCTGGAGAGTATAGGGGATCATCTGGCACTGTGACCGGTGTTTGGGTAAGGGTAGCATTTATGAAGCTAGGAGGTGGCGGGGGTGGTGCCTTCCCAGTCATCCAAGCATGATACATGTCTGTCATGTGTTGTCTTAGCATCCTTACCTCATCAGCCATACCAATGTCCCGTTCAACCAACTGCTTTCGGGAACCGGTATCAACCAACCCAATTTTGTTGTTGTCCGCCATTGCCTTTTGAATTTATGTTGCGGAGAGGAGTTACTACTTCGGGAACCACAAACCAACCACCCTTCTGCTATGAATATAACAAAATGAAGCCATCACATTAGCATTAGGGTATTTAACATAAGATAATCTCACTTTATGAGCAATGCACCTAGCCACAGTTATCGGTTCTAAAATGACTTCGAGGGTACGAAGGTCAGTTGACATCATCCCAATTTATTCATTTCAATCCTCTCTTTTCTTTGCTTTTCTAGCACTTGCTTGATCATTTTCCTTTCTCTTTTCTTTCCTCTCATTTCTCACATCCCACAATTTCATCACTTTTTTTTCCTTTTTCCCTTTTTCCCTTTTTTCTTTTCTTTTCATAGTAAAAAAATGATTCGATCGAACCCTATGTAGGTTGCCTACGTATCATGACGCCGCATGAATCAGATCTTTGCGTAGTTCTGGAAGATTGGGAACAAAGTAAACAAACTAACGTTCTTTTTTCTTTTCTTTTTTTTTTACCTTAAGGACTATTCTTATAAGAAAAGAGGAATAAAAGAAGCAAATCTTTTTTTTTTGAATTTTCTAGACTTAATGTTCTATAACCTATTGCAAACTCAAGCTTAACGAGCATATATTTTGCTTTTTTTTCTTTTTTGAAACAAACACTTTATGGGAAATTATTAAGGAAAACCCCTAGAAGAGAAAAGAAAAAAAAATATTTTTTGATTCTTTTTTTTTTAGGAAGAAGATCGAAAGAATAAACCACAGAAAAATATTTTGAATTTTCATTTGATATCCTGATGCAGGGTTTTGAAACAAGCAAAAGATAAAACAACATGTTTTTGGATTCCAATTTGATTGCCTAAAGGAAGAAACTTTAAATAAAAGATAAAGTATGTTCTTTTTTCTTCTATGTACAATATCCTAAAGTTCTTGGGAAAATAAAAGAATATTTGTTTTCATTTTTCATTAATTTCCCAAAGAAGAACCTCAAAAGAAAATCTTTTTTGGATTTTTGCGATTAATGCCTTAAAGAAAACTTTTAAAAAAGGTACTAAAAGTATTATTTTTTTAATTTTGGTCCTAATATAGTAAAGGAAATATAAAAATAATTTTTGTTAAGTCCTAGATATTAATTGCCTAAAGGAAAAACCACCTCCAAAATACTTTTTTTTTTCATTCCTACAATTAGTATTCTAAAGAAAATTCCTAACGGGAATATGAAACGCAATTTTTTTTTTTGGATTTTTGATTCATTACACACCCTTTCAAATGCAAAATAGAAACAACAACAACAACAACAACAACAACAACAACAACAACAACGACCCAGTATAATCCCACAAGTGGGGTCTGGGGAGGGTAATATGTACGCAGACCTTACCCCTACCCCGAAGGGTAGAGAGGTTGTTTCCAGGAGACCCTCGGCTCAAAAAAAAAGCAACAGGAGCCGATATATTAGTATCATAAAAATGCATAAAAAATAACAGCAATGTAAGAGATATGAAATACAGAATACGAAATACGAAATATGAAATAGATGGCTGGTATAGTAAAACTAGCAGGTAAAGCCCTGCATCAATAGACGACCAATGACATTCTTCGTCTAACTCCTAACTAGCTAGTCTCACTCTATTGTGCTGTAGAAATATTCACAACTTTCCCCTAACCTACAACCTTAATGCTCGACCTCCATAATTCCCTGTCAAGTGCCATGTCCTCAGTAATCCTAAGTCGCGCCATGTCTTGTCTGATCACCTCTCCCCAATACTTCTTAGGTCGCCCTCTACCTCTCCGCGTGCCCACTACAGCCAGTCGCTCACACCTCCTCACCGGTGCATCAGTGCTCCTCCTCTGAATGTGTCCGAACCATCTGAGTCTTACTTCCTGCATCTTGTCCTCCATGGGGGCCACGCCCACCTTCTCTCGAATATATTCATTCCTAATCTTATCCATCCTTGTATGCCTGCACATCCACCTCAACATCCTCATCTCTGCTACTTTCATCTTCTGGATGTGTGAGTTCTTTACCGGCCAACATTCAGTTCCATATAATATGGCAGGCCTAACCACTGCTCTATAAAACTTACCTTTTAGTAACGGTGACACTTTCTTATCACATAAGACTCCCAACGCTAACCTCCACTTCATCCACCCCAACCCTATACGGTATGTGACATCCTCGTCAATCTCCCCGATCCCCTGAATAACCGATCCAATGTACTTGAATCTACCCCTCTTGGGAATGACTTGAGAGTCAAGCCTCACTTCAACTCCCGCTTCCGTCGGCTCAACTCCAAATTTGCACTCAAGGTAATCCGTCTTCGTCCTGCTCAACTTGAAACCTTTAGACTCAAGAGCATGTCTCCAAATCTCTAGCCTCTTGTTGACGCCGCCTCGTGTCTCGTCAATTAGAATAATGTCATCAGCAAATAGCATGCACCATGGCACCTCCCCTTGAATATGATGAGTCAGTGCATCCATCAACAGGGCAAATAGGAATGGGCTTAGCGCAGACCCTTGGTGCAACCCTGTAATAACTAGAAAGTGTTCAGAGTCGCCTCCTACTGTCCTAACCCGAGTCTTAGCTCCATCATACATGTCTTTAATCACCCTAATATAGTCAACCGGGACCCCTTTATCCTCTAAGCAGCTCCATAAGACCTCCCTAGGAACCCTATCGTACGATTTCTCCAGATCAATAAACACCATGTGGAGATCCTTCTTCCTATCCCTGTACTGTTCCACCATCCTCCTAATAAGGTGGATAGCTTCTATGGTAGATCGCCCCAGCATGAACTCGAACTGGTTGTCTGAAATAGACACCGTCCTTCGCACTCTCTTTTCTACCACTCTCTCCCAAACTTTCATGGTATGACTTAGTAATTTGATGCCCCTATACAAAATAGAAAGTACAATAATAATAATAAAACTCGACATTACTATACAAAACTAAAAGATAAAAGACGACATAAAATAAAATAACAAACTCAAAACATAAAAAGAAAAGAAAATCTTCTTTTAATCCATTCTTGAATGAGCGATCCTAACTAGATGTCTTGGGGTTCTGTCATGCTCAAACTCTGATAAGTAAATCCACGCTTGTATGACAAAATTAAAAACAAATAGGTTAAAGACCTAGAGCGCTATGTGAGACAATAACCCTTCCTGTTGGAAACATGCAAGACATGATTTAGTTTATTTTTGTAAAATGACTTATTTGGCCAAAAGATGGCTAGAAGTGCAAAATTTGGCTAAGACCCCGCAAAGCCAAGAACCTAAGATTTACTAGGAAGACTGGAACCTATGTGGGTTGCCTATGTATCACACCCCGAAAGACGAGAATCAGGTATGCGTAGTTCGGGCAGATTGGATACGGGCGAGAATTTAAAAAAACAACTAATTTAGAGAAAACATATTTTTTGTCTTTTTTATAAAAAAAATGATGAGACATGTAACTTATTTTTGGGTTTTCTTTTATTTTTTTTATTTTTTTTTGATTTTCTGATTTACGAAAAATGATGAAAAAGTGCAAAATATCTTCTTCTTATTTTTTGAATTTTCAAGCTCTCTTTTTTTTAACAAGAATGTGACAGAAAACATAATCGGGCCCCACTCACTTTATCTTCACACTTCAACTTCTTTTTCTTTTTCTTTTTCATTTGCCTTCAACTATCATTGGTCCGCCAAATGACTCTTTTACCCTTGAAGAAATGCAACATGTAGCACATAGGATGCATCAAGATGGTCTGTTATTTTGGGTACACTTGTCCTAGACGGACCCAACCCCTGTGTTGAGTCCCCAAAGTCAGATGCACGTGATGCAAACAAGCGTTCCTACTAGGGATCCGACATGAGGTTGAGTTATTCTAGGTTCAAAACCTGAGTATGTGTTCTAGACTGTGTACCCGAGTGGACAACTTGAGCCAAGGAGGGGGCTACGTACCGGGAACCAAAAGGTCATCCGGCTTAGTAACTTGTCCGAGCCTCTTTCTTATTTCAAGGTATGACACTAAAAGAATAAGAAGTCTCGACCAGCGAGCACATCCCCGAAGATAAGAAGAGAAGGGTTTCGTAGCAGTTTATATATAGTTCAGATAATATCAAAGCGGTAAAAGCATCATTTAACACATTAGGCCCAAGCATGTAATCAGATAACAGATAAAGCCAAATACAACAATTCATCTAAGCTCGAATTCTTAACCCTGAACCAGAGATTCTGGGTTCTTGTCCCCAGCAGAGTCGCCAGAGCTGTCACACCTCCTTTTTACCTACACCCCCGAGAAGGGAGTATATAAGGGAGTTTTTTTCAATTTAAGTGACAATCGAAACAGGTTTATTTTTATTCAAATTCAGAGTGGCCACTTGGGATAATTTATGGTATCCCAAGTCACCGATTTAAATCTCGAATCGAGGAAAAGACTGACCCTGTTATACAGTCCGCGAATCAGAAATCTAGGTAAGGAATTCTGTTAACCCGGGAGAAGGTGTTAGGCATTCTCGGGTTCCGTGGTGCTAGCACGGTCGCTCAAACTATTACAATTGGCCTATTATCTAATTTTAGTACATGTTTTAGCCTATGGTGCAATTTTGAACTTTATAGCCACTTTTATTCAATTATTTTTACGGAGAAATGCAACGTCATTTAAAATACGTCTTGAACCACGTCACATAAATGCACCCGCATCCCTCGAAATATTTTATCTAACATTGTTGAGAATTGGATTTGGGTCACGTAAATGCGCACCCGAGTTTAGGAAGGTAAGTTATTAAAATAACGCGCTTAAAGCAACTACGCGTGTTCATAATTAATTATTCTAGACTACTTTGAGATTATTTGAGGCCATGATGAGCAATATAAGCTACTTCAAACTATATTAAAACACCTTTCATAACGACCTTATATACTATGCAATTACTGCAAATAGGGGTTACTTTTGGTATTTGATATATCAAATTCAAACACAGATAATTAATATTTGAAGGAGCTTGTAAATTCCAAGAAATCCAAAATAAAGAAAGGCAAATAACGGGGTTCAAAAACGAATAGTACAAAGAGTTTTGAAAACCAAGAATTTGGAATATGAAAATTCCTTTGCTGCAAAATGCCAAAATAGAACAATTGTTCCTTGTTCCCATTCTTTGGTTTTACCCAAATACTAACAAACAAACTTAAAACCTTGTTCCCATTATTTGCAAGATTTCATCTAAGTTAATTTTCCAAAACAAAAATGATCAACCATGGATAAAATAATCAATTGTCAAACTTACTATATGACCCCATTACCAAATAAACTAGATCCTAATTATCAATTGGCAAAAATAAATATTTCCTCTAAATCTAACACCCATTGCGTACCAGAAATCAACAATTTAAGCAATAAACTAGCAAAGCTCAACAATTGAATGGAACAAAAGTTAATAAGAGAATTATTCTAATTTCACAAATCACATAAAGACAAACTCATATATCCATAAACTTAGCATTCAATTAAAAGTACATTGGAAGAAAGGAATTTCGATGGTGGCTGCCGAGAAAAATATTGAACAAAAGAGCGAAGACTATCGAACCGGACCTCGTCAGCATCTCTTCGAACCCATGGATTAAGAGAACTTATTTCACCTACTTTGCTTTAATTTCTCTGAAAATGAAAGCTCCTAAATCTTGGAATGGTGGCCAGAGGAAAACAGTGGAGGGAATGGATTTTTCTACTATTGGTCGTTGAAGGGATGGGAAATTGAAAACCAGAATTTCAGTGGGATGCGGCTAATCTCCTTTAGGGTGCTGCTGCCATTTTCTTTAGGGTCCGGATCAGATTTTAGGTCTCTCCCCTTTTTAATTTAGGGATTAAATACTATTATATAGGAGTAGGGATTAGGTTAGGGGTTTGGGCCTAGGAATTATGGGCTAGGTCCAAAATTAAGCTTAAACAAATGAGTTGCTCGAGCCCAAGTTTTATTCTTTTTCCGCGAACGAGGCTAAAATACGACCTCATTTATTAATTAATTCTATTTAAGTAAAATAACTATTAAAATAAGACTGATCGTTAAACAAAATTATTTTTGGTATTTTTCAAGATTAAACATGACTACAAAATATTGATGAAACTATTTTTTTGTAATTTTTATTTTCTTGTAATAAAATAAAGTTAACGAGTAAAAATTAGTTGAAATAGTTATATTAGGCTTAAATTAAATATTTACATGCTAAAATATAAAAAATCTTGGAGAGGGTCAAAAATCACATGTCTACAGACCTAAATACACATTTTTTGGTTATACGAATTCGTTCCGTTGTCGGGACTCTGATAATCTTTTCACTTTCCAAATTCGTCTTTCTGTCAAACAATCATGTCGACTGCCAACCACAACTACCAACAAAACTAACAAAATCAATTGAACCAGCAGAATCAACAAGAAGATGAAACTCCAATCCCTTCACCCAAAATTCTCTTCAACACTCCCGAGATGGGTCACCTGAAAGATCAACGTCACATGTGAATAATCAATAAGGGGACGATCAAACTACTGAAGATGCATTGAAACAACTAATTGCGGAACATGTCAACAATTTATCAACTGTAACACCAACTCCATATCTAAACAACACTGCAACCGTATAGAACCCACGCTCAGGACTTGCTAATTTAGGCAGTGGAGGAACTCCCAGCGAATCTCGCGATAGAAGGTCAGGTACCCCAAATAATTCTGATTTACAAAGTTTAGTACTAACTTTGCAGAAATAGCTCAAGGAGCAGAATGATCGCATAGAACAAATACCTGGTGTGCCACCCATGATTAAAGGAGTGGATATTGATAAGTATTCTCAACAGCCCTGGAAGCCAAGTGGCGTTCCCTTGCCGATTCTGAAAAAGTTTAAGATGCCCGATATTCCAAAGTATGATAGGACAACAAACCCACGAGATCATGTAAATGCATTTACAACTGGCGTGAAAGGCAACGACTTGACCAAGCAAGAAATTGAGTAGGTGCTGGTAAAATTTTTTGGTGAAACACTCACAAAAGCAGCACTAATATGATATTCTCTTTTACCAGAAAATTCTATTGATTCTTTTGCTGAGCTTGTAGATTTATTTATAAAAGCACACTCGGGATCTCAAAAAGTTGAAAAGAGGATGGAAGACATCTTCAAAATAAAACAAGGAGATACGGAGCTACTCAGGGAATTTGTGGATAGATTCCAACGTGAAAGGATGATGTTACCACGTTTACCTGATAATTGGGCGGCTATGGCGTTTGCAAGTAATCTAAATGAAAAAAGCTCAGAAGCCACAAAGAGACTCAAAGAAAGCTTACGAGAATTTCCTGCTACAACTTGGAATGATGTTTATAACAAGTATAGCACGAAGTTGCGTATAGAAGAAGATACTATCACTCAGTCGCGGGGAGATGAAAGAACAAGCTCGAGGCGACCAGAAATGGAAAAAAGATCTGGTAAGAACAGGTACAAGCCTTACATGGGACCAGTAGGACGGGATTCACGTTCTAAACAAGAAAACTCGAGGTACAGTTCTAGATTAAGAAATAGAGATGCAGGTTCATCATTTAGGTTTGGAAAGGAGCGAGATGTGCGGGATAGTAATACGAAGGCAAAGATTGGTGATTACAGTTTCAATGTTAGCACTTCTAAGCTAGTAGCTATTTTAAGAAGTATGGGGGATAAGGTATGGTGGCCAAAAGAAATGAGATCAAACCCTAGCAGAAGAAACCCAGATTTCTGGTGCGAGTTTCATAATGATCACAGTCACAAAACAGCAGAGTGTAGATTGCTACAAGGTGAAGTAGAGCACTTGTTAAAACAAGGTTATTTAACCGATTTGTTTAACGAGAAGGGTAAGCAGGTGTATATGAAGAATATACAGGAGCCACCAAAACCTTCTTCACTAAAAAGAACAGTTAATGTGATAAGCGGAGGATATGAGGTCAAAGGTGTAATGTATACATCTGCAAAAAAGATGTCAAAAGTCACAGTTACCCACGGAAAGCGAATTCGCCAAGTTTTAGAAGAAGACAACATAACGTTTGATGATGCAGATGCAAAAGGTGTAATGATCGACACAATGATGCACTGGTAATATCTTTACTTGTACATGATACTAATATGAAACGAGTTTTGGTTGATCCAGGTAGCTCTGTAAATATCATTCTTTTAAGAGTGGTAAACGAGATGCAAGCCGATGATAAATTGGTACTCAAAGCATGTACCTTATCTGGATTTGACAATTCAAGCATTGTTACAAAAGGGGAGATAATGCTCACGACATTCCCAGAAGGAGTAGTCAAAGATACAAAATTTCAAGTGATAGATACGGACATGGCGTATAATATGATTCTCGGCAGATCTTGGATTCATAAGATGGATATTGTTCCGTCTACTTTACATCAGGTTATTAAGGTCCCTTCACAATGGGGAATTAGACAAATTTGTGGCAATCAACAGGCCTCTAGAAGTATCAATTCAGTGGTGGATTCAAGAATAAAGAATGATGTTACAAACAAAAATTAGCAATTACAGAATTAAGTTGAGGATTTAGCACAGACCTCAACTGGAGATGGGCAAACAGATGTAGACTCAAGGCCTGATATCATTGAAAAGCCAGAAGAAAAAAAAACATCAAAACAATAATTGAAGAACTTGAAGCGATGTTGTTGTTTGTACATTGGCCGGACAGAAAAGTTTACATCGGAACTAACCTGAGCGCAGAGATGAAAGGTAAGTTAATTGAATTCTTAAAAATTAATGCAGACTGCTTTGCTTGGTCGCATTCAGATATGACAGGTATACCACCGGAGGTGATGACCCATAAGCTAAATAAAGACTCAACATATCCGCTTGTCAAGCATAAGAAAAAGGAAGCAAGGATCATTCAAAAATTAGGTAATTCATGATGAGGTACAAATGATTTTAAAAATCGGGTCTATCCGAGAGGTAAAATATCCTAATTGGTTAGCTAATACTGTCGTAGTGCCAAAAAAGAACGGTAAATGGCGAGTCTATGTAAACTATACTGACTTGAATAAAGCTTGCCCTAAAGATTCTTTTCCTTTACCGCACATAGATCAACTAATCGATGCTACTGCAGGACATGAATTGTTGAGTTTTTTAGATGCCTACTCAGGATATAATCAGATTAAAATGGATCCTTTAGATGAGGAAAAAACTTCCTTTATTACATACAGGGGGACTTATTGTTATAAAGTCATGCCTTTTTGTCTAAAGAATGCTGGAGCCACGTACCAGAGATTAGTAACAAAAATGTTTCAAGAACACTTGGGAAAAATTATGGAAGTTTACATTGATGACATGCTAGTCAAGTCAGCACATACGGGGGATCACTTCCAACATTTGTCAGATACATTTCAGATTCTACGCAAATTCAATATGAAGTTAAATCCCGAAAAGTGTGCATTCGGCGTGTCGTCAGGTAAGTTTTTAGGTTTCCTTATTTCTAACCGAGGAATTTAAGTGAACCCAGCATAGATTAAAGCCATTAAAGAAATACCGGACATACTCACGAGCAAAAAAGAGGTGCATAGGTTGACAGGTAGGATAGCAGCAATGGGGAGATTTATTTTTAAATTTTCGGAGAAGAGCTTTAAGTTCTTTTCAGTGTTGAAAAAGCAAAGCCATTTTGAGTGGACTGAGAAATGTCAACAAACACTCAAAAATCTAAAAACGTACTTGTCAAACCCTCCGTTGCTAGCTAAACCAAAGGATGGAGAAAGGCTACTTATCTATCTTGTTGTGTCAGAAATGGCGGTAAGTGCAGTGTTAGTTCAAGAATACAAAAGTAAACAATCTCCAATTTATTATGTTAGCAAATACTTGTTGGATGTTGAAACTCAATATCCTCATTTAGAAAAATGTGTTGTAGCACTAATCATGGCATCTAGAAAGTTGAGGCCTTATTTTCAATGTCACCCTCTCGATGTAGTGACCGCTTATCCCTTAAGAAATATATTGCATAAGCAAGAACTATCAGGTAGATTAGCCAAGTGGGTTATAGAACTAAGTGAATATGATATTACATATCAACCTAGAACTGCGATAAATTCACAGGTTTTAGCAGATTTTGTAGCAGACTTTAGCCCAGGAATAGTACCAGAAGCAGAAAAGGAACTGCAAGTATTCAATGGGTCTAATCCTGGTACATGTACCCTATTTACTGATGGCTCCTCGAATGTAAAAGGGGCGGGTTTAGGCATTGTTCTAATCCTACCTTGGGGAGAAACTATAAGGCAGGCAATAAAATGCTATCCCATTACTAACAATGAAGCAGAATATGAAGCTGTAATTGCAGGTATGGAATTGGCATGAGAGCTTGGAATAGTGCAGATTATAATCAAGAGCGACTCACAACTAGTAGTTAATCAAATGCAGGGGACTTATATAGCTAGAGAGGCTAGGATGCAGCAATATTTGGAAAAGGCACGAGACTTAATCAGACAATTCTAATTTTGGAAAATCGTGCAAATACCCAGAGAAGAAAATGCTGAAGAAGACACACTAGCTAATTTCGCATCCGCTGCAGCAGTAACAAATGAAGAAAATGCTTCTGTAATACATTTTTTTCATTTTGTACTCGATCAGGACAAAAATGAGGTAAATTTCGATAATTTAACTTGGGATTGGAGAAACGAGATCGTAAATTTTTTGCAGTACGTGATTCTACCTGAAGATAAGAAAAAGGCTCAGGCACTTCGACGAAAAGCTGCCCTTTATTGTTTGGATTAAGACAATTTATATCGAAAGATGTTCGGTGGACCTTTAGCGAGATGTCTCAGACCTTCTCAAATAGAGTATGTGATGAGAGAAGTACATGAGGGACACTGTGTAAATCATGCAAGAGGAAGATCCTTGGTAAAAAACTCTAATTAGAGCAGGATATTATTGGCCAAAAATGGAAGAAGATGCAGAAAGCTTTGTGGACAAATGTGACAAATGCCAATGATATGATAAAAATATGAATCGCCCAGTATAGTTATTACATCTGGTTATTGCACCATGTCCTTTTATGAAGTGGGGGAGCGGGATATCGTGGGTCCACTACCCCAAGCCAAAGGAAAGGTACAATTTTTACTAGTACTAATTGATTATTTTACCAAGTGGATAGAAGTTGGTACCTTCAAACAGGTGCGGGGAAAATTATAGACTTCGTTTGGCGAAACATCATATGTCGGTTTGGAGTACCAAAGGAAATTGTGTGTGACAATGGCCCGCAATTTATAGGTGCGAAAATCACAGAGTTCTTTCAGAGTTGGAAGATTAAAAGGATAACATCAACACCTTATCATCCGATGGCTAATAGACAAGCTGAATCAACAAACAAGGTTATTATTAATAGCTTGAAGAAAAGATTAGATGAGTCAAAAGGTAAGTGGCCAGAAGTGTTACTAGAAATCTTATGGGTTTACCGCACGACAACAAAAATAGGTACGGGAGAGACTCCATTCTCACTTGTGTATGGTGCTAAAGCCTTAATCCCAATTGAAATAGGTGAACCGAGTACGAGATACACCCAAGCAACCGTAGAATCAAATGAGGAAGAGATGCGAATAAATCTCGATTTGCTTAAAGAAAGGAGAGAAACAACTTTAATAAGGATGGCAGCGCAGAAGCAGATTATTGAGTGATATTACAATCGAAAGTTCATCTTAGGTACTTCAACATTGGGGACTTCGTACTCGCAAAAGTTTTTCAATCATCAAAAGTGGCCGATGTAGGAAAATTGAGCCCAAATTGAGAAGGACCTTACAGGATTCGAGGTATTTCTGGAAATGGCGCATATGAGTTAGAAACAATGGACGGAAAAGTACTCTCATCAAATTGTAATGTTGTTCATTTGAAAAAGTATTACTTCTAAAAGGGAAAACCCCTGATCAGGTATCATTTATGCAAGGTTTAGATTTATTCTTTTTTAATTATACTAATCATTTTAGATGATAGGCACAAAGCTAGCTCATACCAAATGATGATTTTAGACCTAAAAGACACGCGGGATGCAAAATCATCCCCGGTCTGGGTTGCAACCTTTCTGATGGAAATAAAAAGGATTAAGCAGTCATCATCTAAAATTGCACCTCCGAGTCCCATGTGTATTTTCCTTTTCAGGAAATGGACCAAATGGAAGGAATGATCAAGTGCTCGAGATTTCATACTTCAAAGCTCTAACACTTGGTGGACTATAAGTAGCAGGCAAAGAAGACTACAAGTCAAAGAAGTGTTACATCTCGCGTTTTGTAAGATAAAAGTTTCGTCTTCAGTTAATTGACGTAGACTCAGGGATGAGATCATCTTGACGTTAACGTATTTATGCTATTTATAACAAGCAATAAATAAGTGTCATGAAGGATAAAGAGTACACAAATTAAAGAAAACGAGTTTCGTTGAAAGTGACCAATTTGGGATAAAATACGGGTCGAGCGATAATACCCTATGATTATGAACGAGTACCATACAAGGTACCATATAACCACGGTAGTATAATGTATAAAGTATATTAAAAATAAGTAAAATTTTAAGCAATTTGTGGCAATTTTAAATTACGCGGGTAATTGGTTAATTATCGGGTAACGAAACATTACCCAATTAACTAATAAGCGGATAAACATTTATAAAAAAACACCCATCCAAAATGTGGCACAAAGCCACCATGACAAAAAATGACTCTTAAGTCATTATTGCCATGCGGCTACCTAAGATTACATTAAAAATCTAACCAAACTAAGACTTGAATATAAGTCTTACCAAATTAGGATCAAAACATTTCATAACTCATTTTGATATATCATCTTTCTTCAAGAAAAACGTTAGAAACAGAACCTAATACGTTTCATAACTCATTTTGATATATCATCTTTCTTCAAGAAAAACGTTAGAAACGGAAGCTAATTTTTGTTCCAAAAAGCTTCAAAAAAAGCAAAAGCTTCCAACGAGAATTTGTTGGAATAGTAGCAACGTGAAATTTTACGGTTCTAGAAAAGTACGTTGCAATCTTCGCCAAGAATAGTATACAGAGTTTTTCCTACTCCAGGTATGTTAAGGTCATCCCTTT